>NC_091977.1:300707888-301398968 GCF_044704955.1 Pristiophorus japonicus | reverse complement strand
TGCCGTACTTTCTTCGCCCATCTAATAACATCTGAGTGGGAGTATGGTGGGTTAATAGAATGATCTGGGATGGTCCCGTGAAGAGCTATGAACGCTTCATGGCCCAATGCGTGGCAAGGAAATGCCTCTCGCAATTGGGATATCTCCGTTCTACATCTGTGAGCACTCTTGTGGAGTACACCACGGGTCTCAGTTTGCTGTGCCGCTCCTGGAGCAGCTCAAAGTCCCTGCTGGCTGCTACTTCCAAAAAGAAGTCCTCCCCACTATTAATCGCCCCTAATGCAGGTGCTGTCTGCAGGTCTCCCTTGAGGCGATTAAACACTGCCGTGCAGTCCTCATCCCACTCCCATCCGACTCCCTTGTGGAGGAGCCGAAGTAGAGGGGCTGCCGTGTCGGTGTAATCCTCAATAAAATCCCTGCAGTACCCCGTGAGCCCCAGGATCTCACCCCCGTCACGGTCATGGGGCTGGTAACTCCTGAACCACCTCCCGTTTGGCCCCATCTATAGCCCTTCCCCCAGCCCTTATGGTCAGCCCGAGGAATTTTACTTCCCTCTGACCGATCTGAGCTTTCTTGTGATTGACCTCGAACCCTGTCTCTCTTAGCAGCTCCAGCAGCTTGGCCAGCAGTGGACCATGCTCCTCCCCCTCACCGGAGAATAGAAGCAAATCGTCTACATACTGCACCAACTGCTGGGGCCTGCTGAAACCCTTTAAAGTGTTGTCCATACATTGGTGAAAAATGGAGGGGCTGTTGTGGAAACCCTGGGGAAGGCACGTCCAGGTATACTGTTGCCCTTTAAATGTGAATGTGAACTTGTACTGGTCCTCCCTTTTGAGGGGAGTTGACCAGAACCCATCCAATATATCCAGCACCGTGAATGTTGTCGCAGATGCTGGAATGCTCCCTATCGGGTCGGCTACGGCCGTGACAGTGGGCGCGCAAGCTGGGATGTTCTTGTTGAGCACCCGATAGTCCACGGTGGCCCTCCACGACTGAACCGGCCAAAGTGGAGAGTTCACGTGTGTGGCTATGGGCCTCAACACCTCCTAGGCTACCAGGGATCACAATGCTGTCTCTAAGTCGGCCTCTGCCTCCCTGAGGAAATTATACTGTTTCTGCGGCCGGGACATAGGATATCCTTGTACTCTGACTTCTACCCCCGTCACCCTACTGCAGTCGTGTTTGTGTGTGGCAAACAATGCGAGATTATCCCACACATAAGCCTGGTACTCAGCCGGGGTAGTATTGACCAATTGCACTAGGTTGTAACTCTGCTTCGGCTTCATGGTACACATATTGCCTTTACCCTCCTCCTTCCTTAGGATCACTACAACTTCTTCCTCCTTATAGAAACCCACTGCTCCCCAAAGACAGTGATTCCTCAAATCCACTATGATTCTGTGGGCTAAAATGAAGTCGGCCCCTCAAACTCCTGACCCAGGCTGCTCCCATTTCAGCAGGATGCACTTCCATTTTGCGTGGAGTGATCCTAAATCGATGGCTAGCAGCCTAGAGATCGACCTCGCCTGTCCGTTCCCTGTGAACCCCACCAGCCTGTATGGAGCTTTGCTAGACAAAGGTGAGGTAGTCGGATCATTTGCGTGAATCACCATGCTGGAAGCCCCGGTGTCCAACAAATACTTCCCCATTATCTTCTCCACCCCCATCTTCACGCATGGTCTACTCCACTCATCGTACGTGAGTGAACACATGTACTCAGGTTGGGTGCGCGCTAGTCAGAGTGCTGGGATTACCGGAGCGGTCAGGATTTCCCTGCTCACGGCAGCGTCTACCCTTCCCTGCTCTGGCACAAAAGCTGTCCGAAGGGCTGCCACGAGAACATCAAATTGTTTCGGAGTCGGTCCCTTCGCTTCGACAGGTTTTGTCTTAGGCACTGGAGGATCCCCTCTGCCTTGCCCCCTCCTCGGGACCGGGCAGTCTCTCCTCCAATGTCCCATCATCCCGTACCTGAAACACAACCTAGCTCTCTCTGAGCTACCTCCTTCCTGGCGCCATTCCCTGTTACTATCCTCACTGGCATTTAACTCGTAACCTTCCCTTTAACTGGTTTGACCTCCTCCTCCACATTGGCCTGAAATGCCAGACTCATATGACGGAGCACATCGGCCTCCATGTTCTGGAGTTTAACATAGAAACATAGAAAATAGGTGCAGGAGTAGGCCATTTGGCCCTTCGAGCCTGCACCACCATTCAATAAGATCATGACTGATCATTCACCTCAGTACCCCTTTCCTGCTTTCTCTCCAAACCCCTTGATCCCTTTAGCCGTAAGGGCCATATCTAACTCCCTCTTGAATATATCCAATGAACTGGCATCATCAACTCTCTGCGGTAGGGAATTCCACAGGTTAACAACTCTCTGAGTGAAGAAATTTCTCCTCATCTCAGTCCTAAATGGCTTACCCCTTATCCTTAGACAGTATCCCTGGTTCTGGACTTCCCCAACATCGGCAACATTCTTCCTGCATCTAACCTGTCCAGTCCCGTCAGAATTTTATATGTTTCTATGAGATCTCCTCTCATTCTTCTAAACTCCAGTGAATACAGGCCCAGTCGATCCAGTCTCTCCGCATATGTCAGTCCTGCCATCCCGGGAATCAGTCTGCTGAACTTTTCCTGCACACCCTCAATAGCAAGAACGTCCTTCCTCAGATTAGGAGACCAAAACTGAACACAATATTCCAGGTGAGGCCTCTTCAAGGCCCTGTACAACTGCAGTAAGACCTCCTGCTCTTATACGCAAATCCCCTAGCTATGAAGGCCAACATACCATTTGCCTTCTTCACCGCCTGCTGTACGTGTATGTCAACTTTCAACGACTGATGTACCATGACACCCAGGTCTTGTTGCACCTCCCCTTTTCCTAATCTTCCGCCATTCAGATAATATTCTGCCTTCGTGTTTTTGCCACCCAAGTGGATAACCTCACATTTATCCACATTATACTGCATCTGCAATGCATTTGCCCACTCACCTAACCTGTCCAAGTCACCCTGCAGCATCTCAGTGTCCTCCTCAAAGCTCACACTGCCACCCAGCTTAGTGTCATCTGCAAACTTGGATATATTACACTCAATTTCTTGATCTAAATCATTAATGTACATTGTAAATAGCTGGGGTACCAGCACTGAGCCTTGCGGCACCCCACTAGTCGCTGCCTGCCATTCTGAAAAGGACCGTTTATCCCGACTCTCTGCTTCCTGTCTGCCAACCAGTTCTCTATCCACGTCAGTACATTACCCCCAATAACATGTGCTTTAATTTTGCACACCAATCTCTTGTGGGAGACTTGTCAAAAGCCTTTTGAAAGTCCAAATACACCACATCCACTGGTTCTCCCCTGTCCACTCTACTAGTTATATCCTCAAAAAATTCCAGAAGATTTGTTAAGCATGATTTCCCTTTCATAAATCCATGCTGACTTGGACCTGCTTTCCAAATGCGCTGTTATTTTATTTTTAATAATTGATTCCAACACTTTCCCCACTACTGATGTCAGGCTAACTGGTTTATAATTACCCGCTTTCTCTCTCCCTCCTTTTTTAAAAAGTGGTATTACATTAGCTACCCTCCAGTCCATAGGAACTGATCCAGAGTCGATAGACTGTTGGAAAATGATCACCAATGCATCCACTATTTCTAGGGCCACTTCCTGAAGTACTCTGGGATGCAGACTATCAGGCCCCGGGGATTTATCAGCCTTCAATCCCATCAATTTCTCTAACACAATTTCCCGCCCAATAAGGATTTCCTTCAGTTCCTCCTTCTCGCTAGACCCTCGGTCCCCTAGTATTTCCGGAAGGTTATTTGTGTCTTCCTTCGTGAAGACAGAACCAAAGTATTTGTTCAATTGGTCTGCCATTTCTTTGTTCCCCATTATAAGTTCACCTGAATCTGACTGCAAGGGACCTATGTTTGTCTTCACTAATCTTTTTCTCTTCACATATCTATAGAAACTTTTGCAGCCAATTTTTATGTTCCCGGCAAGCTTCCTCTCACACTCGATTTTCCCCCTCCTAATTAAACCCTTTGTCCTCCTCTGCTGAATTCTAAATTTTTCCCAGTCCTCAGGTTTGTTGCTTTTTCTGGCCAATTTATATGCCTCTTCTTTGGATTTAACACTATCCTTATTTTCCATTGCTAGCCACGGTTGAGCCACCTTCCCCGTTTTATTTTTACTCCAGACAGGGATGTGCAATTGTTGAAGTTCATCCATGTGCTCTTTAAATGTTTGCCATTGCCTATCCACCATCAACCCTTTAAGTATCATTTGTCAGTCTATTCTAGCCAATTCATATCTCATACCATCAAAGTTACCTTTTCGTTAAGTTCAGGAACCTAGTCTCTGAATTAACTGTGTCACTCTCCATCTTAATAAAGAATTTTACCATATTATGGTCATTCTTCCCCAAGGGGCCTCGCACAACAAGATTGCTCATTAGTGCTTTCTCATTACATATCACCCAGTCGAGAATGGCCAGCCCTCTAGTTGGTTCCTCGACATATTGGTCTTGAAAACCATCCCTAATGCACTCCAGGAAATCCTCCTCCACCGAATTGTTACCAGTTTGGTTAGCCCAGTCAATATGTAGATTAAAGTCACCCATGATAACTGCTGTACCTTTATTGCACGCATCCCTAATTTCTTGTTTGATGCTGTCCCCAACCTCGCTACTACTATTTGGTGGTCTATACACAACACCCACTAGCGTTTTCTGCCCTTTGGTATTCCGCAGCTCAACCCATACAGATTCCACATCATCCAGGCTAATGTCCCTCCTTACTATTGCGTTAATTTCCTCTTTAACCAGCAACGCTACCCCACCTCTTTTTCCTTTCTGTCTATCCTTCCTGAATGTTGAATACCCCTGGATGTTGAGTTCCCAGCCTTGGTCACCCTGGAGCCATGTCTCCGTGATCCCAATTATATCATATTCATTAATTGCTGCCTGTGCAGTTAATTTATCCACCTTATTACGACTACTCCTCGCATTGAGGCACAGAGCCTTCAGGCTTGTCTTTTTAACACACTTTGCCCCTTTAGAATTTTGCTGCAATGTGACCCTTCTTGATTTTTGCCTTGGATTTTTCTGCCCTCCACTTTTACTTTTCTTCTTTCTATCTTTTGCTTCTGCCCCCATTCTACTTCCCTCTGTCTCCCTGCATAGGTTCCTATCCCCCTGCCATATTAGTTTAACCCCTCCCCAATAGCACTAGAAAACACTCCCCCTAGGACATTGTTTCTGGTCCTGCCCAGGTGTGGACCATCCGGTTTGTACTGGTCCCACCTCCCCCAGAACCGGTTCCAATGTCCCAGGAATTTGAATCCCTCCCTTCTGCACCACTCCTCAAGCCACGTATTCATCTGAGCTATTCTGCGATTCCTACTCTGACTAGCACATGGCACTGGTAGCAATCCTGAGATTACTAACTTTGAGGTCCTACTTTTTAATTTAACTCCTAGCTCCCTAAATTCAGCTTGTCGGACCTCATCCCAATTTTTACCTATATCGTCGGTACCTATATGCACCACAACAACTGTCTATTCACCCTCCCGCTCCAAAATGTCCTGCAACCGCACTGAGACATCCTTGACCCTTGACCCAGGGAGGCAACATACCATCCTGGAGTCTCAATTGCGGCCGCAGAAACGTCGATCTATTCCCCTTACAATAGAATCCCCTACCACTAGAGCTCACCCACTCTTTTTCCTGCCCTCCTTTGCAGCAGAGCCACCCACGGTGCTCAGGGTCAAAACAGTTCTCGGACTTTACCCTAATCCGGGGCAAACTGTTTGACACTACGGTCCTGAGCCAATGGTTCCTTGGCTCCCCCTGCAACTGCGGTCGGTCCAGCACTCCATTACAGGCTTCATTATAGACCAGCCAGAGCCGGTCTGCTTAAGGCTGAGGTGCTTCCCCATCCAGTTGCAGCGTCCTTTCCACCCTGGAATGGACTACCTTGGGTGTAACCCATGGCTCTTAGGATTTCCTTCTTTAAGCCCTCTATGCTTCCCTGCCCCCTCTTGCTTTCAGCAGATAGGGCCTGATACATCTTCCCCTCCAGGGAAAATAATAGCAGCTTGTGAATCTCCACTTCGTTACACCCATTAATCCCTCCCATCTGTTCCATCTCTGTGAAGAGGACCGATGGGTCTCCTTCGTTGGTAAGCTTGGGAACCCCTGAAATCATATTTTGCATCTGTGGGGTTGAGAATGGGACCACAAAATCGCTTTGCAGCACCCCCTGACCTTTGCCGTCTATGGGTGCACCGTATTTCTGCTGATACATCGGTCTCTTTGACGCTTCAAGCAGTGGTCGGATGTCCCTACCCTGCCCCCAATTCTCGCTATCTTCTCCTTCTTCTTCCCAGTCCACCCGAGTTTCTCCCAGGGCCATCAAGCAAACCATGCCTTTGGCTTTGGCAAGAGCTTGAGTCAAGCTTTGGATTTTTTTCTTGGCCAGGCCTGTGATTCCTACTCTCAACCCCCCCTACTGCTAACTACCCTGTAAGCTGGTTTAATATCTCTCAGTTGCCCCTCCAGCCCATTTACTTTACCCGCTAGATGAGCGGTCTCCTCCCGTGCGACCTGCTCATTGAGCTTGGCCTCTGTTACCTGACACTGCAGCTGCTCCATTTTGTTACAGGAGGTTTCCTCCTCAGTGCACCTCTCCTGCTTTTCTTCGCTCAACTCATCTAAAAGCCTCATTCCTACCACGGCCCTTGCAGCTGACTGCTCCGTGGACTCTTTGAGCTCTGCCTTAAGCCTACCAACCTGCTCCCTCAGCAGTTGGACTTGCTTCTGCAGACACAGTATCCAGAATGGCTTTTCTTTTGCCTTTCTATGCTCCTTACACCCCGTCCACTCAGCAGCCTTGTCCTCCGGACTCACTGGCCGCAAAAGGTCTACTACCCACTGTTGTGTTACATTAACATTCCCAAAGATATATGACGAAACCCTAGCCCCCATTGCCGATCTCTTGGACTTAATACCCTCCATAACTCTCTGTTCAGTACACCCAGGTCCTGCCGCAGTCACCAATTCTGTAAGTGGTTTCCCTCGGGTGTTTTCGACGCACCCCCACGTTACACTAGTTCTAGACCTGGGAGTGATTACTGTACTGAACAGATGAATGAGTCACGGACAAATATTTCGGTCTCAACCGGCAATGCTTTATTAAAGCTAAAACACAGGCCTATACCCAGTAAAACCACACACACACCCTGATGTGTAAAACAAACAAATGCAGTACAATACACAGTGTGACCTGTCTAATGGGCCCTTAATGCGAAGTACCCCGACGTCTAAAACACCTCCCCTGTAAACCCCTAAGAATTTGGTTGGGAGAACGCACAATACCCGCTCACACCATGGCTGTGATCTTAAAAGATGTGTGTGCAGAAATGCTCACCGATTTCACTGACTTACTCGCTGATTCTTCCGATGAAAAGGTGTCTCTTCTGGTTTCTTCTCTCCATCTCAATACGGAGGGTTGGATTCTTGTAGGGGCGAAGCAGCGAGGCAAGAGAGAGAGCTGTGTCCACATGACAGGCTTTTATATCCCAAGTTCGTTTGCCTTTTCAGGCTGAATAAAGTTTGTTTCGAGGCTTCCTGTGGATGGGTCTTTTACTCAATAAAGTTCCTTGTTTTCAAGGCTTCTTGTGTTTGAGTCCAGTGATGGGTTTTTGCCTCTAGGCAGTCTGGGCTTAATGGCTCTCTATTGTTCTGGTAACTCATCCAGGTAATCACTGATTGATGAGGTCACCTTGCCTAACAATGGACTCCATTAGCCCACCTCCTGTTTTATTGACATTCCAGATTCCCTGCCCATCAGTCTATGTCCAACATGGAACCTCACCTGGGCCCCTCCCACAAACAGCTTCCAGCTTTCTTTCTGTGGGGAGAAAAATATTAAATGCAATGTCCAGACAATATCCAATAAATCCTTGGGGGTTCAATGCTTCCAGTCCTTACAGCTTCTACATGTGGTATAAGTGCTAGTGTGCCATAATCTTAGGAACATAGGAACAGGAGTTGGTCAGTCAACCCCTCGCACCTCTTCCGACATTCTGTTAGATCATGGCTCATCTGTAGCTTAACTCCATTTAACAGACTTTGCTCCATACCCTAACCTAAAAAAAAATCTATCGACCTCAGATTTGACCCAGAATCTATAGCCTTTTGGGGAAGAGAATTCCAGATTTTCATTACACTTTGCATGAAAAAGTGCTTCCTGATTTTACTCCTAAATGGGCAACATCCAATTTTAAGATTATGGCCCCTTATTCTGGATTACCCCACCAAAGGAATTCATTTCTTAGTATTTACCTTATCAGATCCCTTTATCATGTTAAATATTAGATAACCTCTCAACTTTCTAAAATCAAGGTAAAACAAACCAAGTTTATTCAGCTTGTCCACATAATACAACTCTTTTAAGCCCTGGTATAATTTAGGTGAATCTGTGCTGTACCACTTCCAAAGCCGCTATATCCTTCCTAAAGTGTAAAGTTTAAAACTGAACAAATATTTCAGATGAGGTATGACCAAGGCTCTGTACAACTGAAGCAGCACTTCCTCACATTTGAATTCCAACCCCTTTGAGATAAAGGCTAACATCCCATTAGCCTTTTTGATTACTTTTTGTACCTAATGTGCTAGCTTTAAGTGATCTATGCACATGGACACCCAAATCTCTCTGCTCATCCACAGTTCCTAATCTATTACCAATAAGAAAATATTCAGCTTTGTCTTTTCCAGATCCAAAGTGGATAGCTTCCCTACATTGAACTCCATCGGCCATCATCATCATCATCATAGGCAGTCCCTCGGAATCGAAGAAGACTTGCTTCCACTCTGAAAATGAGTTCTTAGGTGGCTGAACAGTCCAATACGAGAGCCGCAGACTCTGTTACAGGTGGGACAGATGGTCATTGAGGGATAGGTTTGCCGCACGCTCTTTCCGCTGCCTGCGCTTGATTTCTGCATGCTTTTGATGATGAGACTCGAGGTGCTCAGTGCATTCCAGGATGCACTTCCTCCACTTAGAGCGGTCTTTGGCCAGGGACTCCCAAGTGTCAGTGGGGATGTTGCACTTTATCAGGGAGGCTTTGAGGGTGTCCTTGTAATGCTTTCGCTGCCCACCTTTGGCTCGTTTGCCATGAAGGAGTTCCAAGTAGAGCACTTGCTTTGGGAGTCTCATGTAGCAGATGCTACTGATGCTGTGTGCAGTCTGAAGCTCAGAGAACCCATGTTATCTAACATTTCCCAACTGAATGGCAACTATAGATTGCAATAAACTGTAAGTATGTAATTGAGTGGTGAAGACCCAGTAGCCTTCCTGAGGTATCCTATATTGCATAGCCAGCCCCATGAATTGGAGTAATAATGTGATGATGCTGCATCTCCAATTAACATGTGCCAGCTGTTCAACAGCCACCAGCTCTGCCACTTCCATCCACGTGGGCAATGTAGTCTCTACCTTTTCTAAATCTAGAAGTTACTGTTGCTGATATTATCTTGCTGCTGCAGTTTTCAGCATATGAACACTTAAGGAATTCTTATGAAATTCCTTTACCCACTATTTTAGCAAAGGTGTTGATGCATCTACACGATGCACTGCAGCAACTCACCAAGGCTTCTTCGGCTGCACCTCCCAAATCCACAATCTTTACCTCGTAGAAGGACAAGGGCAGCAGGCGCACAGGAACACCACCACCACTAAATTCCCTTCCAAGTCACACACCATCCTGATTTGGAAATATATCACCGTTCTTTTATTGTCACTGGGTCAAAATCCTGGAACCCCCTCCCTAACAGCACTATGGGAGTACCTTCACCACACGGACTGCAGCGGTTCAAGAAGGTGGTTCATCACCACCATCTCAAGGGCAATTAGGGATGGGCAATAAATGCTGGCCTTGTCAGCGATGCACACATTCTGTGAATTAATTTTTAAAATACCTATGTTAATACAGCAGACATTGGGACATCCTTAAAAGCAAACTTTCAGCACACTCAACACAGCGTGTGCTTTAATCGTTTGAGAGGTTTTTTGCAGTAGGCACCATACAAATATTTCTTGTTTGCTGCATCCTACATTACATGGCAACAAGGAAGAACATCAACATTGATAGTGAAGAGACCAGAATAAAAACCATGGAAACTGAAAACAAAAACCTAAAACGCAGCAGCCTGCATGAGGAATAGGTTTTATGTAACACAATGACTCTGAAATTCCGGCCTTCCCGGGTCCGTACGGAGTACCCACGGACCCGAGAAGACATCGGAAATGCCCGTTTCCAGCGTGCAATGCACATGTGTTGGAAACCGGCATTTCCGATCTGTCAAGTTTCTGGCTTGACAGATGGCCGCATCGCGGGAGCGAGGACACTTGCAAGTGAAAATTTCCGATATTTATGTTTACAAATGTCCTGAAAAATCTTGCGCCTGAAAAAGCAAGCGCATAGCCTACTTTTACAGGCGCATAGCCTACTTTTACAGGCGCATAGCCTACTTTTACAGGTGCAAGTGTTTTAAAGAACACAAAAACATATAAGAATAAAGTTATTAAAACATTAAAAATCCTCCCCACAATGGTAAGTTTATTTTAAAAATCTTTTAAAAAATCAGGACATTTTTGTTTTAAGACATTAATAACTTTACTTTAAATGAATGTAGTGTAATTATTTCCTATTTTTTATCAATGTTTTGAGTGTTTGGGGCTGTGTTTTGGGTGTTTCGGGCTCTATCACAATCGTAGTAATAGGAGTTTAGGACCGTGCTATTACTATGATACCATACCTGATTGGCTGCCCAGAGCCATGTGAGTCCAGCTCGAGGCCTGCACACGTGTCGACGTGCACGCGCTATGAATCGCAGTCGAAGGAGGTCACAGCATCGGAAGGTCCAACGTGGGCACCAGCTTAAGGTAGGTGCGTATCTTTTCTCTAAAATGCCCGCGGGAAGGCCAAACCGGAATTTCAGGGCCATTGAATCGTTCTGACTTCATGAAAACATCAAGAACTTCACAAAAAGATGCCCTTGGTGCAAAATGTGCACTTCCAGTTATTGCATTCCAAAAATAGACTGTTTTTTTTTGTTCATTTTTCACAGGAAGAGCATGTGAAGCTCTTTTGAATACACATTCCAGCAGAAATATTTCTACCTCTCTCTGTGCACAGACCAACATAAAATTTACCAGAGACTGTGATGGTGAGTGTCTTTAAAGGCGCAATGTGTCAAAATCAATTCCTGGTGCTTTGAAAATGTATATGTTAGTTAGCTTCCAAATATTCAAAGGCTTTTCATTTTTAGCATATTTAATCAATTTGTCAGAGGTTAGTTCATTGGTTTAGAAGCAGAGTGCTGGCAATAGCATTTACTGAGAAATGATTATGGAACACAGTAGCTCAGGATCTGTCAAGCTTGAAGCTTTTTCTTGTCCATAAAATTCCTCTATTTCGAGGATTGGATAGTTATGAAGTTAGAAATACAACAAGATATTGCTGTTGGTATAAGTAGCAGAGGGTAAAAAAAGTGGGCTGTTTGGGTAATGAAAGGAAGACATATAAGGGTAAATTTTAGGAGATGAGGTTTCACTCCATGTGTGGAGCCTTGCTCAATGGGAGCATGGACCATAGAGTCAGGCTTGGAGGTCAGTGCATCTGGTGCATGGCACGCCCAATTTTCCTGCAATTCACTAGAAAATCAAGATTGATGAAAACAGATACACAAACAGATTTTCTGATCCAAGTTACTGTTGAGTTTGCCAAAATTTACCCTCTAGCTCTGTAGGGTAAATTAATTCAGTGAAATTACTCACTTCTTAAATATTTTTACTGTGAACAAAACTTTTTTCTCTTTCGGTTTTCCCCTCCTCTTCTAGAGGTGAGTTGGATATAGTTATTTGGGCCTCCGGGATCTTCCAGTACATCGCTGAAGTGACCATGTAGGACCCCAGGCAGTAAGTGCCAGCATGCTATTTGATCATGGGGCATCACAGCTGAGCTGGAACCGGTTTTCACCCAATGCACTGTCCAGCAGAAACATAGAAACATAGAAAATAGGTGCAGGAGTAGGCCATTCGGACCTTCTAGCCTGCACCGCCATTCAATGAGTTCATGGCTGAACATGCAACTTCAGTACCCCATTCCTGCTTTCTCACCATACCCCTTGATTCCCCTAGTAGTAAGGACTTCATCTAACTCCTTTTTGAATATATTTAGTGAATTGGCCTCAACAACTTTCTGTGGTAGAGAATTCCACAGGTTCACCACTCTCTGGGTGAAGAAATTCCTCCTCATCTCGGTCCTAAATGGCTTCCCCCTTATCCTTAGACTGTGCCCCCTGGTTCTGGACTTCCCCAACATTGGGAACATTCTTCCTGCATCTAACCTGTCTAACCCCGTCAGAATTTTAAACGTTTCTATGAGGTCCCCTCTCATTCTTCTGAACTCCAGTGAATACAAGCCCAGTTGATCCAATCTTTCTTGATAGGTCAGTCCCGCCATCCCGGGAATCAGTCTGGTGAACCTTCGCTGCACTCCCTCAATAGCAAGAATGTCCTTCCTCAGGTTAGGAGACCAAAACTGTACACAATACTCCAGGTGTGGCCTCACCAAGGCCCTGTACAATTGTAGCAACACCTCCCTGCCCTTGTACTCAAATCCCCTCGCTATGAAGGCCAACATGTCATTTGCTTTCTTAACCGCCTGCTGTACCTGCATGCCAACCTTCAATGACTGATGTACCATGACACCCAGGTCTCTTTGCACCTGCCCTTTTCCTAATCTGTCACCATTCAGATAATAGTCTGTCTCTCTGTTTTTACCACCAAAGTGGATGACCTCACATTTATCCACATTATACTTCATCTGCCATGCATTTGCCCACTCACCTAACCTATCCAAGTCGCTCTGCAGCCTCATAGAATCCTCCTTGCAGCTCACACTGCCACCCAACTTAGTGTCATCCGCAAATTTGGAGATACTACATTTAATCCCCTCGTCTAAATCATTAATGTACAGTATAAACAGCTGGGGCCCCAGCACAGAACCTTGCGGTACCCCACTAGTCACTGCCTGCCATTCTGAAAAGTCCCCATTTACTCCTACTCTTTGCTTCCTGTCTGACAACCAGTTCTCAATCCATGTCAGCACACTACCCCCAATCCCATGTGCTTTAACTTTGCACATTAATCTCTTGTGTGGGACCTTGTCGAAAGCCTTCTGAAAGTCCAAATATATCACATCAACTGGTTCTCCCTTGTCCACTCCACTGGAAACATCCTCAAAAAATTCCAGAAGATTTGTCAAGCATGATTTCCCTTTCACAAATCCATGCTGACTTGGACCTATCATATTATCTCTTTCCAAATGCACTGCGATGACATCCTTAATAATTGATTCCATCATTTTACCCACTACCGATGTCAGGCTGACCGGTCTGTAATTCCCTGTTTTCTCTCTCCCTCCTTTTTTAAAAAGTGGGGTTACATTGGCTACCCTCCACTCCATAGGAACTGATCCAGAGTCAATGGAATGTTGGAAAATGACTGTCAATGCATCCACTATTTCCAAGGCCACCTCCTTAAGTACTCTGGGATGCAGTCCATCAGGCCCTGGGGATTTATCGGCCTTCAATCCCATCAATTTCCCCAACACAATTTCCCGACTAATAAGGATTTCCCTCAGTTCCTCCTCCTTACTAGACCCTCCGACCCCTTTTATATCCGGAAGGTTGTTTGTGTCCTCCTCAGTGAATACCGAACCAAAGTACTTGTTCAATTGGTCCGCCATTTCTTTGTTCCCCGTTATGACTTCCCCTGATTCTGACTGCACCTACGTTTGTCTTTACTAACCTTTTTCTCTTTACATATCTATAGAAACTTTTGCAATCCGTCTTAATGTTCCCTGCAAGCTTCTTCTCGTACTCCATTTTCCCTGCCCTAATCAAACCCTTTGTCCTCCTCTGCTGAGTTCTAAATTTCTCCCAGTCCCCGGGTTCTCTGCTATTTCTGGCCAATTTGTATGCCACTTCCTTGGCTTTAATGCTATCCCTGATTTCCCTTGATAGCCACGGTTGAGCCACCTTCCCTTTTTTATTTTTACGACAGACAGGAATGTACAATTGTTGTAGTTCATCCATGCGGTCTCTAAATGTCTGCCATTGCCCATCCACAGTCAACCCCTTCAGTATCATTCGCCAATCTATCCTAGCCAATTCACGCCTCATACCTTCAAAGTTACCCTTCTTTAAGTTCTGGACCATGGTCTCTGAATTAACTGTTTCATTCTCCATCCTAATGCAGAATTCCACCATATTATGGTCACTCTTCCCCAAGGGGCCTCGCACAACGAGATTGCTAATTAATCCTCTCTCATTACACAACACCCAGTCTAAGATGGCCTCCCCCCTAGTTGGTTCCTCGACATATTGGTCTAAAAAACCATCCCTTATGCACTCCAGGAAATCCTCCTCTACCGTATTGCTTCCAGTTTGGTTAACCCAATCTATGTGCATATTAAAGTCACCCATTATAACTGCTGCACCTTTATTGCACGCACCCCTAATTTCATGTTTGATGCCCTCCCCAACATCACTACTACTGTTTGGAGGTCTGTACACAACTCCCACTAACGTTTTTTGTCCTTTGGTATTCTGCAGCTCTACCCATATAGATTCCACATCATCCAAGCTAATGTCCTTCCGAACTATTGCCTTAATTTGCTCCTTAACCAGCAATGCTACCCCACCTCCTTTTCCTTTTATTCTATCTTTCCTGAATGTTGAATACCCCTGGATGTGAGTTCCCAGCCCTGATCATCCTGGAGCCACGTCTCCGTAATCCCAATCACATCATATTTGTTAACATCTATTTGCACAGTTAATTCATCCACTTTATTGCAGATACTCCTTGCATTAAGACACAAAGCCTTCAGGCTTGTTCTTTTAACACCCTTTGTCCTTTTAGAATTTTGCTGTACAGTGGCCCTTTTTGTTCTTTGCCTTGGGTTTCTCTGCCCTCCACTTTTCCTCATCTCCTTTCTGTCTTTTGCTTTTGCCTCCTTTTTGTTTAGTCATTGGTTAGTGAGCATGAGCAGGTATCCTGGCTATTTTCATCCTCCTTTGGCCATCAGTGCAAAGACCAGTTGTAGCATTCTTATCACCATGCTGGTTGAGGTCAGTTATTTCAGTGCCAAATGAAAGATCCTATTCGGCTTCCTCCCAAGAGCCTCACCTCATAGATGCCAGTGTTCAGCCAATTCAGCTCACTCTATGTGATATTAAGAAGTAGCTGAGTACACTGGACATAGCAAAGGCTATAGGCCCTAACAGTATCTAACTGTCGTGCTGAACATCTATGAGAACAAGAACTAGCTGTGCTCCCCCTGCCAAGCTACCCCAGTTCAGCTATGACACTTGCATCGACCAAGATGTGGAAAATTGCCCTGGTACGTCATAGCCACAAAAGCAGGACAAATCTAACAAGGCCATTACTGCCCTATCAGCCTCCTCCCAAACATCAGTAAAGTGATGGAAGGAGTCATCAACAGTGCCATTGAATGACACTTACAATAACATGCTCACTGACCCTCAATTTGATTTCTACCAGAACCACTTGGCTCCAAACTTTGTCATAGCCTTGATTCAGGCAGAGCTGAATGTCAGAGGAGAGGTGGGAGTAATTGCCCTTGACATGAAGGCAGCATTTGACTGAATATGGTATCAAGGGACCTTAGCAAACAGAGGTCAGTGAGGGTCAAGAAGAAGTTCCTCCAGTGGCTGGAGTCATTCCTGACGATGGTCTTAAATGTGGAAAATACAATATTTGCTGATAAAGTCTTTCTAGGTATCAGTCCCCAAACACTGGAGATCCACATCAGAGTGATCTTGCTAAAACAATGAAATTGAGTTACCTTTTGTGTGGGAAATAAGGGGTTGGATTGTCTTCCAAATGAAAATCAGGTGCGGACCGTCCACCACCACTTCTCTGTCCCAACTAAAATTCTCCTCTCAACTCCACTCCTGGAGGAAAGGCTGCTGGCCATCCTTCACTGTCCCATTCCACGTAAATGATGGCGTGGAAACGAGGCCTAGTAACCCACCCAATTCCCCTCCTTTCTATTTTGCTGACTGCAGGGCCCACCAGGGGAGAGGTGGTAGTGGAGCCTGAGGCGGCAGCAGTAGGCTTGCTCTGGAGAATGTTGGAGGGAGAGGGCTTTGTCGTGAGCTCCTTTCCCTCTATTAACGCCCCTCTTATTACTTTTTAGGGGACTTGCAGCCTACTTAAACATTTTTTTATATCTTCAATGCACTTTTGTTTCCATTAAATTGCCTTCCCTTCCATGTGGTGTCCTGTTTCAGCACCACCTGGCATTTCCTCATTTGGCAATGGTAGGCTCCCTCTTTGTGGCAAGGATCCCACTGGAAGGCTGCCTTGCATAGGTAATGGTCCCTGACCCCGAAAAATGGGTCGGGGTTATACTATGGTCATATGACAGGTCCTTTCCAATGGGAGGAGGGAAATACAGAGAGTGGGAATAAAGTGCCAGCTGGCAATCTAAACTGTCCTTTTTACACAACCACAATACTTAGTTTGAGACACCTGCTCTAATTTGCATTTCTATATGACTATAACACTGGTAAGTTATGATTTACACTGCCAAATTCCCCATGACCGCCAGTATATATAGTCTACCTGAATTATCATGCAGATCATCAGTCAATAAAACAAAATGAAGAAAGCCATTCCCTTCCAGCTGCTGAAACACAGCAGAAATCCATGAACCTGGAAGGCACCCAAATGTTTGAGCGATTATCGCTACCTCTCAAGGGAGCGAATAAATTAACCCCAAAACAATGCTTGAGATTGACACAAACTCTAGAAATGGGGGAAGTGGGTGTAAGCTTAGAATTGGTAAAATGCCATTTAAATTTAATTACTTTACACTGAGGTGGTCAAAAGTGTTGTAATGGACTGCCCAGGGAGGCAAATAATTGGAAATAATTAAGGGAGCATTAGGTAGATATCCTAGGGTCAAAAGAAGGACACATGGTAAACCAAAAGCAAATTGGCTAACTGGTAATAGCGAAGGACAAGTTAGACTACAGCAGAATCGTTTTAACAAGTCAATCGGGATAAGTAAGAGACTCAGCTGAGGACAATGAAAACTGCCCTCTGAGCACTGGAGAAGAGGACAAAGTCTGGGTGCATTTGTGATAAGAAGGTCATTTTCAGCCATGTTGGGACTCAAAGACCATTAAGGACTGTAAGAGGCCATTGGGGAACTCTACAGGGCAGATAAGGGTAGAATCCCAGACTATGGCAGAGGTTTTCCATGGCCAATTTCCATCTGTAATGTATTTGCTTCACGGGTTCTTTGCTTAAGAATTCATAGCAACACATTGCTATTAAGAACTAGTTGGCTTATTAGCAATCGTTTAACAATCACACTACACATTATCAGTTCATCCACCAGGCTCACAACCACCTGCCTCATCGTGGATTCACCGAACTCAACTGGCTGGGGTTTAATTGAGTCTTGTGAACATCACATGACTGGCTAAGCCACTTACAACTCAAAAGCTCTACAAATCTGTGAGAATACTCACAGGTACATACATTACACCATCAGTCTTGACTGCTGAAGATGATTTTGGGTTACCAATATTACAACATAGGGTTGGTACTAAACTTGAACGTGTTAAAGTAGATAAAGCAGACATAGTCCTTGCTAGAATTATAGTTCTATAAGGGCCATATCTAACTCCCTCTTGAATATATCCAATGAACTGGCATCAACAACTCTCTGCGGCAGGGAATTCCACAGGTTAACAACTCTCTGAGTGAAGACGTTTCTCCTCATCTTAGTCCTAAATGGCCTACCCCTTATCCTTAGACTGTGTCCCCTGGTTCTGGACTTCCCCAAAATTGGAAACAGTCTACCCGCATCTAACCTTTCCTGTCCGTCAGAATCTCATATGTTTCTATGAGACCCCTCTCATCCTTCTAAACTCCAATGTATAAAGGCCCAGTTGATCCAGTCCCTCCTCATATGTAAGTCCAGCCATCCCGGGAATCAGTCTGGTGAACCTTCGCTGCACTCCCTCAATAGCAAGAACGTCCTTCCTCAGATTAGGAGACCAAAACTGAACACAATATTCCAGGTGAGGCCTCATTAAGGCCCTGTACAACTGCAGTACGATCTCCCTGCTCCTATACTCAAATCCTCTAGCTATGAAGGCCAAAATACCATTTGCCTGCTGTACCTGTATGCCAACCTTCAATGACTGATGAACCATGACACCCAGGTCTCATTGCACCTCCCCTTTTCCTAATCTGCCGCCATTCAGATAATATTCTGTCTTCGTGTTTTTGCCCCCAAAATGGATAACCTCACATTTATTCACATTATACTGCATCTCCCATGCATTTGCCCACTCACCTAACCTGTCCAAGTCACCCTGCAGCCTCTTAGCGTCCTCCTCACAGCTCACACCGCCACCCAGTTTAGTGTCATCTGCAAACTTGGAGATATTACACGCAATTCCTTCATCTAAATCATTGATGTATATTGTAAAGAGCTGGGGTCCCAGCACTGAACCCTGAGGCACCCCACTAGTCACTGCCTGACATTCTGAAAAGGACCCATTTATCCCGACTCTCTGCTTCCTGTCTGCCAACCAGTTCTCTATCCACGTCAGTATATTACCCCCAATACCATGTGTTTTGATTTTGCACACCAATCTCTTGTGTGGGACCTTGTCAAAAGCCTTTTGAAAGTCCAAATACACCACATCCACTGGTTCTCCCTTGTCCACTCTACTAGTTACATCCTCAAAAAATTCCAGAAGATTTATCAAGCATGATTTCCCCTTCATAAATCCACGCTGACTTGGACCGATCCTGTCACTGCTTTCCAAATGTGCTGCTATTTCATTCTTAATAATTGATTCCAACATTTTCCCCACTACTGATGTCAGGCTAACCGGTCTATAATTACCCGCTTTCTCTCTCCCTCCCTATTTAAAAAGTGGTGTTACATTAGCTACCCTCCAGTCCATAGGAACTGATCCAGAGTTGATAGACTGTTGGAAAATGATCACCAATGCATCCACTATTTCTAGGGCCACTTCTTTAAGTACTCTGGGATGCAGACTATCAGGCCCCGGGGATTTATCGGTCTTCAATCCCATCAATTCCCCTAACACAATTTCCTCACTAATAAGGATTTCCTTCAGTTCCTCCTTCTCACTAGACCCTCAGTCCCCTAGTATTTCTGGAAGGTTATTTGTGTCTTCCTTCGTGAAGAAAGAACCAAAGTATTTGTTCAATTGGTCTGCCATTTCTTTGTTCCCCATTATAAATTCACCTGAATCCAACTGCAAGGGACCTACGTGTGTCTTCACTAATCTTTTTCTCTTCACATATCTACAGAAGCTTTTGCAGTCAGTTTTTTTGTTCCCGGCAAGCTTCTTCTCGTACTCTATTTTCCCCCTCTTAATGAAACCCTTAGTCCTCCTCTGCTGAATTCTAGATTTCTCCCACTCCTCAGGTTTGCTGCTTTTTCTGGCCAATTTATATGCCTCTTCCTTGGATCTAACACTATCCTTAATTTCTTTTGTTAGCCATGGTTGAGCCACTTTCCCCGTTTTATTTTTACTCCAGACAGGGATGTACAATTGCTGAAGTTCATCCATGAGATCTTTAAATGTATGCTATTGTCTATCTACCGTCAACCCTTAAGTATCATTTGCCAGTATATTCTAGCCAATTCACGGCTCAAACCATCGAAGTTACCTTTCCTTAAGTTCAGGACTTTAGTTTCTGAATTAACTGTCACTCTCCATCTTAATAAAGAATTCTATCATGTTATGGTCACTCTTCCCCAAGGGGCCTCGCACAACAAGATTGCTAATTAGTCCTTTCTCATTACACATCACCCAATCTAGGATGGCCAGTTCCCTAGTTGGTTCCTCGACATATTGGTCTTGAAACCATCCCTAATACACTCCAGGAAATCCTCTTCCACCATATTGCTACCAGTTTGGTTAGTCCAATCAATATGTAGATTAAAATCACCCATGATAACTGCTGTACCTTTATTGCATGCATCCCTAATTTCTTGTTTGATGCTGTCCCCAACCTTACTACTACTGTTTGGTGGTCTGTACACAATTTTCACTAGCGTTTTCTGCCCTTTGGTATTCCGTAGCTACACCCATACCGATTCCACATCATCCAAGCTAATGTTCTTTCTTACTATTGCATTAATTTCCTCTTTAACTAGCAATGCCACCCCGCCTCCTTTTCCTTTCTGTCTATCCTTCCGAAATGTTGAATATCCCTGGATGTTGAGTTCCCAGCCTTGGTCACCCTGGAGCCATGTCTCCGTGATGCCAATTACATCATACCCGTTAACTGCTATCTGCGGAGTTAATTTGTCAACCTTATTCCGAATACTCCTCAAATTGAGGCACAGAGCCTTCAGGCTTGTCTTTCTACACACTTTGCCCCTTTAGAATTTTGCTTTAATGTGGCCCTTTTTGCTTTTTGCCTTGGGTTTCTCTGCCCTCCACTTTTACTTTTCTTCTTTCTATCTTTTGCTCCCCAAGTTTGTGAATGATATGTACAGGTTTAAGAATCGTAGATGAATAAAATATATTTCAGATGGGTCTAGATGTGATAGGGGAATGGGCCCCTGTCATTTAATGTAGCATGAAGCCCTTGGGTTGAGTGAACTCCTAGCATGTATGCACCATTTAGGGATGTGTGCTCAAGGCTGCAGAATGGGAGAAAGACCAGTGTTTATAGTGCATGATTCGGTGAAGGTCTATGACCAATGTCACAAGACTATTGTGGAAGAGTTCGGATGTATTGCTTGGACAATTAAGTATAAAACAAGAAGCACAATCCTTACAATGTACAAGACCTTGGTTAGACCACATCTCGAGCATGACAGCAGATGTGCATGGTCAGTTTGGTTCCTTCATATGGGGGGATTTCAAGGTCATGGCAAAGGTTCAGAGGAGGGCCACTGAATTGATACCTTGTTTAAAGGCTCCTAGTTATCAGGACAGAATTAAAGAGCTGGGGCTTTTTTCTTTGGTTAAATATAGACTTTGAGGAGATTTGATTGAGATATTTCAAATAATGAGGGTGTTAGATTCTGTACATGTGGATAGGCTATTAGAGCTAGTTGGATTATAGAAGATGAGTAAACAAATACAGAAGGTGCAAGAACATAGAACTAGATTAGATGCTTGATACTTCTTTTTGCAGAATTTTGTCGATCTTTGGAATAAGTTGCCAGCATATACAACGAGCACAGATTTGCTGCAAGCATTGAAAAGGGTGCTGGACCATTCCTGGGTATGGTGAACATCTCTGCCTATAGAGGGTAGTGTCACCAGTCATGATCCCTTAGAGCTTGCTTGATTGTCTATGGGGGAAAGGCAGGAATTTTCTCCAGATTATTCCTGAATTGCCACAGGTTCTTTCAGTCTTAGCCTCACCCAGGAGATTGCTTGACTATAGGGTAGGGATAGAGTTGATGTAAATTAGACTTTGGCAGGATAGGAGAGGCTTGATGGACTAGCTGCACGTTTCCTGTCTTTTTCATATCTATATCTGAGGGAGGGAACCGATAAAAGATATTAGTTTACAGAATTGGCGATATGGACTGCAGAGTGTTTTGCAGTCCTGTACCTATGTGCCTATGATGGCTGCAAGATGGAGAGGATAAACAAAAACACAATTTATCCCAAATTGATACAACAATTTGATAAAATAAATTGAATGGAATAATTTAATTAAAGTGACAAAGGCCTAGAAATTGGGTCTCACCCCTCGTGATAAATTCACGTTACCATCCCTGGAAGGAAGTGGAGCGCTATTGCCCCCCAGGGGGCACTAATGGGAGGCACAAATGCACCCAATTTCTCCCTCAAAGACTTTTAAGACTATATTATCCAAATTTGAACAAAGTGCCCAAATCTCCCCCCGCTTTCCCCTAACATGTTCCTCAATTCAACAAACTGTTCATGGTCAGGCAAGTTGGAAGATTAATTTGAGGAGATTCACTGTTCATTTTTTAAATATGTTCTTAGGATGTGGGTGACACTGGCAAGACAGGGTTTATTGCCCATCCGACTTGCCCTGTGGGTATTAAGAGTCAACCATATATGGAGTTATTATATCCTATACCATCCAGTGAGGAACTGATGGAATGAGATCAACTGCCCATTTTACACCTCACCTGAGCCTGTCAATTTCCCGCTGAACAGGATAGATTAAAATTACCCCATGAGGTGGGACTCGAGTCAGATGTACGGCAGATTAGGTAAGGGGTGGTAAATTTCCTTCCCTGAAGGATATTTGTGATCTAGCTGGGTTTAAACAACTATCCAGATGATCGCATGGTCATTTTCTGGGGCTAGCCCACAAATTATCAGAATTTTCAAATTCAGTTTCACAACTTGCCTCGGTCGGGTTGGAACTCATGAACGCTGGGTTTACAGTCCAGTGCCATAACGACTAGACTACTATACACAGAAATAAAAATAAATATTTACTATTGGACACAAGAGTGATGGGAAATTTCACTTGCTTTTCTGAAGCCTGCACTTGGCATGGCTTCTTATTATGCCAACAGTATTCTGAAGTATATGGTAATTGTACAAATAGTGAAATATAAAACCCTAGCTTTTTTGTATGGTAGGTGTCTCCAAGGCTAAAGAGATAAGCAAACGTGCATCATTGCTGAAGTAAAACAATGTAAAATGGAGGTAGATATCAAAAAGGGACAAATGTGGAATTTCTAGATTTACATTTGTAGACCAACTGAACTGGACCGGAATAATTCTATGATCATGGTACCCACAGGGGTCATTTATTTATTTTAGCTGTTTTTGTACATTTTTAACCTTTAAAAAAAACTACAAGTATATCTCCTATTGGTATTTAAAAATTCTCATTCTTATTTTCAAATCCCTCCATGGTCTCGCCCCTCCCTATCTCTGTAATTTCCTCCAGTCCTGCAATCACCAGAGATGGCAACGCTCTTCTAATTCTGCCCTGATTATAATTGCTCAACCTCTCCGTCTCTCTACCTCTCTTTCCTCCTTCAAGATGTTCCTTAAAACCTAATTTCTACTTATGTGGCTCAAATTCCTTAACGTATTACACACCTGTGAAGCGCCTTGGGACATTTCACTACGTTAAAGGCGCTATATAAATACAAGTTGTTGTTGTTGGTACCCAGAAGAAAAGAAGAAAGCCCTGTCCACAGATATCGCCACAGATACTCAGAAGTCACATTGGTGGTTAGCACAGAATCAGCATGTGGAAAGAGAATCGTTGGGCTGCTTTCTCCCCTGTCCTCAGACTAATTGTCCTCAGGGAAAGCCTGATTGCAAACCTTAGACGGTTTTCTGGGTACCTTCCCGCATGGCCAACATTACATATTGGCAAAAATAAAACTGTTATATGCTTCAATTAGAACATTGTAGAACCAACTTATTGTTAAAGTGTCGAGACATTCCCTGTTTATTTATCTTAAAAATATTGTAAAATTCAGTACATTTGTTAAAGCAAATAAAGTTGACAAAGGAGAAATTTGGTGTTACATATTTAATTAAAAAAGACTAGCTAGGGCCGGAATTATGTATCACCCTCGTTTGGGGGCGGTAACCTCGATGAGGTGGAACTTTCTGTGCCCAGCGACGAAGTCCCACCCCGCAACCTAAATTGGGGTTATTGCCCCCGAGAGGAAGTAGAGCGCAATGTTGGGCACTCCACTTCCTCTGGTGGGGAGGGGGGGGGGGGGAACTGGAGCGCTAACCTCAGGAATGTCAGAGCACTACGTGACCTCTCCACATAGCACTGACGCGATCACAGGGCCTTCCCCTTTTGTTAAAGGAGAGGGCACGCCACGAGCTCTGCAGTAGTTTTGAGGGGCCTTCACTACACCACCGGGGATGCGGGGTATCATGGCCACAGCTCGCAGCCCAGCATAGAAGCGGAATGCCGGGCTGTGCCATTGCGGCACAGACCCCGCGGAAAATATCACGGAAGCCCGGACCAGTAAGTCGACTGAAAAATCAAAATGGCGCCACGCACCTCCCCTTTAAATTTAGTTCCGCAAGTGGAGTGCGGCCTGCTTCGCGACCCGCGAGGTTGGCACTGATTTCCCCTGCAGTGGCCTCATGGCGTGCTGCCCAATTTCCGCTGCGGGATGAAAATTGGTCGTTGGGCATGGCGATGACGTTATCAATGCCGGCGCTGCGGCCCAAGGCGCTACCGGTAGGAGCGGGGAGTTACAGGTTTTCCTCCTCCGCTAACTCCTGCGCAATTTTGTGGAGTCCAGTAGTTTCCCCCCCCCCCCCCCCCCCGGGCAAGGAATGGTTTGTGCCCCATTATCACCCCCCAGAGACACTAACGGCAGTCACAACGCATGCAAATTTCTCCCCCTAGAAGTTACAAACTAACCAATTTGAGTCTGTCAGAGTTCCTATTCTTAATGATAACTAGAATCAACATATTTATCTAGAACATGTAATGTAGAAAAAACATTCGGGGCACTTCACAGAGGCGTAAGGAGAAAGCAGATGCTGAGCGAGGGAAGGAAAGATTAGAAGGGTTGACCAAAACCTTGGTCAATGGGCAGGCTTTTAAGGAGGGTCTTAAAAGGATGGATAGGAGGTGGAGGGGTTTAGTGAGTGAATTCCAGAGAGTGGGACCTAGGTTACTCAGAGCATAACCACCAATGATGGGGAAGCACAAGAGGTCAATTTTCGGCTGGGATCAGAGGTTGGGGGGAGGGGTTTGCAGCCTGGAGGGGCTTACAGAGATAGGGTGGAGTGAATCCATAGAGGGATAGAAACACAAGGATGAGAATCTTAGGGGTCGAAATTCATTATGGCCATTTTTGAGACTGTGTCACCGCCTGTGTGCTGATTTTAGCACCGCCCACCCGATCTGCGTGAAAACACCATCAGCGGCAGGCAGGGTATAATTGGAGAGCTAGCCACTGCAGGGAGCAGCGTGAGCTGGTCCAGGAGTGCGACTGCTTCTACAAGGGCAGCTGGACTGACATCACTGGAATCCAGGCAGCCCATTGGAGCGGTGTCCGGGCCCAGTGGGGGGCTGAGAGCCAGGCCCAGTGGGGGGCTGAGCCAGGCCCAGTGAGGGGCTGAGAGCCGGGCCCAGTGGGGGACTGAGAGCCGGGCCCAGTGGGGGGCTGAGAGCTGGGATCAGTGGGGGTCTGAGTCGGGCCCAGTGGGGGGTTGAGAGTCGGGCCCAGTGGGGGGCTGAAAGCCGGGCCCAGTGGGGGGCTGAGCCGGGCCCAGTGGGGGGCTGAAAGCCGGGCCCAGTGGGGGCTGAGTCAGGCCTAGCAAGTGCGGCGTTCGAGGCCAGCGGGTGGGCGGAGGTATAGTCCAGTGAGGGGCAGCACAGCATTTTACAGCGGCGGGGCTGTGGCTCAGGTGCGGCGCAGTTTATAACCAGGGAGGGGTTATGACCCAGGAGCGGCGTAGCATTTAACAGCAGCGGAGTCAGGGCCCAGGGGAGGCGCAAACGAGATGGTCTCCAGTCGTCTTGGTCAATCCTCGTCACTGGACCAATACCTCGCTCTGTTAAGCCCGTGTGATGGCTCATGTGCAACGGTCACCACACGTTAAAAAAATCCACGCACAGGCATCTTCCACCCTTTAAGATGTAACTCATTGTAACACCTGTGAACCCATCTTTTTTTGGTGTGAAGGCTATCATCCTCATCATGAGGCCCTGCCTATTAGTAGCTGATTTTAGCGGCGGAGGTTAGGCACAGCCTCAAAGTCCTAAATTCAGTTTTCACGCCAAAGATGAGAGAGCAGGGCTTAAAAAGTGGTATTGCACATTCATCCTCGAGCGGCAGCTCAGGACGCCTCGTCAATTTCACAATGGGAGGCTGCCGCCATGCAAGAAAACAAACAGGAAGAAAAAAAAAAGCACAAAAACTTCTCCGATCCACACACACAAATAAAGAGAAAAACTTACCTTCCTTTCTGGCCGCTTCCGGCCGAGATCTGCTCTTTTACGACCACTTTTTCCTGGCTGTATGGTCGCCTCCTGTTACAGCAGCCGTACAAAGCAAATGTCGCGACAGAGGCATCAAGGAGGCGTTGTACGCTGGATGACGTTACCACACGGGTGGCATTAGCCGGCGCAACGTTGCCTCTTGGCGCCTCTGCCAAAGAGCCGATTGAATTTAGGACAAGGCCTCGATGCTGCTTAGTGTCGAAGGTAGGCCTTTACCGCCCATTAGCCGCCTACCACTGGTGCCAATAGGCAGCTTTATAAAGCGAATTTCAACCCCTTAAACTTGAAGTGTATGGGTGGTGGTATGGGAGAACGGAACTTGATGCGGTATATGATACAGTAAGCAGCGTTTTGGATGAGCTGAAGTTTACGGAGGGTGGAGGGGATTGGAATAGTCAAGTCTGGAGGTGATAAAGGCATGGGTGAGGGTTTCAGCAGCAGATCGGTTGAGGTAGTGGCAGAGGTGGCAGATGTTAGGAAGGTAAACGTAAGCAGTCTTTGTAATCGAAAGGATATGGAGTTAGAATCTTGGCTTGGGGGGTCAAACAGGACACTAAGGTTGTGAATAGTCAATCATGACTGAAATTCTAATACTTTGCAAAGCTTAACCAAAACACAAATACACTTGCTAGTGCTTTTAAATAATTGATCGTCAGAGGGATTGAGAATGCTGGTGAAAGACAGAAATGATTTATGTTTATTGAAGATTATTTTTCAGTCAATATTTCAGGTACACACACAAATCCTACCCACTGGATTTATTGGTAGTGTTGTCTAGCATAGCTGTAACTTTATTGCACAGTCCATGTGTTATTGGAGCTTGTACAACAAACGAAGCAGTGAGGAATACCACAAGGGATTTCGACACTGCCAGCTGGCCTGGAGTTGTAACACATACTGCTGAACAAAACTCAATGGCATTTCCTGTTGCTCAGATGAAAACTTCCAGTGGATTGCCAGTCCCTTCACATATGGTAGTCTTTGAGTGCCATCCATGGATACGTTTTGCACCTCCCAGAAAATGTTTGCAAGAACAGATGATACAAGGAATGTAATACAGGGAACAATGGTCAATAGAACCAAAACAATGTCAGCTATTGAGGAAAGGATTCAAGCCCAGTAAATCACAGTCAAATAGGGGATAGCAGGGAGATGAGGGAGAACCTCTTGGCGTGAAAGTGATGATGGTTCATACTTTATTGAAAATTTGTCGCAAGAGTTGGAAAAAATAATATGCTGGGTGATTCTCCACAAGCAATACTAAAACGATTTTAATGCCGCATCGTCCGTGTTATGTCTTGAATAAAGAGTCAGACTAGATACTGCAAGCTCAAAGTAAGTGTGACCGTAGTCCTTTATTACAGATCTCAGAGTGCCTTCTCAGCCTGTGAGGCCTCCTTATACACAGGTGCTCTCAAGGGATTGTGGGATCCCTTGGGACTCCAGGGGATAAGCCCTCTGGTGGTTAGACATGGTATTTACAGGTTTACATACATAACAACACTCCCGCCCAAAGTCAATAGTGTAACTATTTACAATGTGAGTCGATCTGTGGCCTTCCTTTTCCTGGTTGATCGTCTCGGTGCAAATGCTGGTTTTGGTGAGTCATTTGTTGGGCTCTCGCTGTGCTGCTGTGCAGCTGGCCTTGTAGGGCTGCTGGGTGTGGTGAGTCCTGCTGGGTTGCTGCAGGTGATGGGTTCTGCTTCGTGGTCAACCGCTGGGTCGGTTGCCACTTGTGTGTGTGTTGGAGGGTCGAAAAAGGTAGAGTCTATTGTGGGTTGTTCTGGATAGTCCGTAAATCTGAGTTTGGTTTGGTCCAAGTGTTTCCTGCAGGTGAGTCCATTTGAGAGTTTGACCACAAACACCCTACTCCCCTCCTTGGCCAAAACAGTACCAGGAAGCAACTTGGGACCTTGTCCATAGTTCAACACAAATACAGGATCATTTATCTCAATTTCGCATGACACATTAGCGCAATCAGAATATGTATTCTGTTGAAGCCGCCTGCTCTCTAGCTGTTCGTGTAGATCAGGGTGTACTAACGAGAGCCTTGTCTTAAGTGCTCTTTTCATGAGCAGTACTGCGGGAGGGACACTTTGTATGGTAACTAAGCAGGATTAGGGATAAGCGAGTCTGCACTGAGCCTTCAGTTACCCAGATATTAATGTATTTTCTTAACCGTAAACACACGTTAGCGCTTCTTTTTCGATCATACTGTAGACTCTCTCGGCCTTAGACAGATTTCTGGATGCATAAGCAATTTCCCAAATTCATTAGATTGTTGCAATAGACACCCGACCCCGTACAACGACGCATCACATGCTAGTACCAAATGCTTACATGAATCGTACAACGCAAGCAATTTGTTTGAACATAACAGCTTCCTAGCTTTCACAAAGGCATTTTCTTGGCTTTTACCCCATACCCATTCACTTCCTTTACGCAGTAAAGAGTGCAGGGGTTCTAACAGTGTGTTAAGACCTGATAGGAAGTTACCAAAGTAGTTCACGAGTCTGAGAAATGACTGCAGCTCCATCACGTTCTGTGGCCTCGGTGCGTTCTTGATTGCCTCCGTCTTCGAATCGGTGGGCCTGATGCCATCCGCCGCGATTCTTCTCCCCAGGAATTCCATTTCAGGTGCCAGGAAAACGCACTTTGAGCATTTTAGCCTGAGCACCACACGATTAAGCCGACTAAGAACCTCCTCCAGGTTCTGCAGGTGCTTGACGGTGTCCCGAACTGTAACCAAGATGTCGCCTTGGAAGACCACGGTGCGTGGGACCGACTTCAGCATGCTTTCCATGTTCCTCTGGAATACCACCGCGGCCGATCGAATCCCAAGTGGGCATCTGTTGTAAATGAAGAGACCTTTGTGCGTGTTGATGCAGGTGAGGCCTTTCAATGATTCTTCCAGCTCCTGTGTCATGTAGGCCAATGTCAAATCCAGCTTCGTGAACGTTTTACCTCCCGCCAGCGTCGCAAATAGGTCGTCTTCCTTCGGTAGTGGGTATTGATTCTGCAGTGAGAAACAATTGATAGTTACTTTAAAATCACCACAGATTCTGACGGTGCCGTCTCCCTTGAGGACTGGAACAATCGGACTGGTCCACTCATTGAATTCGATCGGCGAAATGATGCCCTCTCGTTGCAGCCTGTCCAGTTCGATCACCACCCTCTCTCTCATCATGTAAGGTACTGCTCTCGCCTTGTGATGGATGGGTCGTGCCCCCGGAATCAAATGAATCTGCACTTTTGCTATTTGGAACTTGCCGATGCCTGGTTCAAACAGCAAGGGGAACTTATTTAGGACCTGGGCACATGAGGTGTCGTCGACGGACGAAAGCGCTCGGACGTCGTCCCAGTTCCAGTGTATCTTTCCCAGCCAGCTCCTGCCGAACAGCGTGGGGCCATTGCCCAGTACCACCCAGAGTGGTAACTCGTGCACCGCTCCATCGTAGGAGATCTTTACGGTAGCACTGCCGATTACAGGAATCAGTTCCTTTGTGTACGTTCTCAGTTTAGTACGAATGGGAGTCAGGACTGGCCTTGAGGCCTTGCTGCACCACAATTTATTGAAAGTCTTTTTGCTCATTATGGATTGGCTTGCGCCCGTGTCCAGCTCTATGTACACCGGGAGTCCATTTAATTCAACCTTCAGCATTATCGGGGGACACTTTGTGGTAAATGTGTGCACCCCATATACCTCTGCCTCTTCGGTCTGAGGCTCTAGTTCGTCATGATCCACCGTGGATCTGTTCTCCTCTGCACCATGGTGGTTTGCAGGATTAGCAGGGTTTGCAGCTTGCCTGCACATGCGTTGGAGGTGTCCATTGTTCCATAGCCCTTGCAAACGTATCCTTTGAAGCGGCACGAATGGAAACAATGATCACCCCCGTAGCGCCAACAATATGTTAATGGCCTTGTATTCACCACCCTTGATGGTGGAGTCTGAGTCATCTGCAGACGTGCAGCTGCAGGCGTGTAAGTCCTGCCCTATACATTTTGATTCAAAAACAACATTACTTTGTTCTTGCAGCAGCACTCGTGTGCTGAGAAATTTGTTTGATTTTGTCACTGGTGGCGATAAATGCCTGGGCTATCGCTATGGTTTTACTCAAGGTTGGGGTCTCTACAGTCAAAAGTTTGTGAAGTATTAGTTCATAGCCAATGCCAAGTACAAAGAAGTCCCTGAGCATGTGTTCCAAGTATCCTTCAAATTCGCAATGTCCTGCAAAGCGCCTTAGCTCTGCGACGCAGCTCGCCACTTCCTGGCCTTCAGACCTCTTGAGCGTGTAGAAACGATACCTTGCCAATGCTTTCCTTCGGGTTTAGATGCTCCCGGACCAGTGTGCACAACTCATCGTATGACTTGTCGTTGGGCTTCACTGGAGCAAGCAGATTTTTCATGAGGCCATACATTGGTGCCCCGCAAACGGTGAGGAGGATCGCCCTACGTTTGGCAGCATTCGCTTCTCCTTCCAGCTCGTTAGCCACCAAGTATTGGTTGAGTCGCTCCACGAAGGTTTCCCAATTATCTCCCTCCGAAAATTTCTCCAGGGTGCCCATGGTTCTCTGCATTGTTGCGGTGGGGTTTGTCATTTGTATCTCGTCGCTAATTGTTATATCTTGGATAAAGAGTCCAACTAGATACTGCAAGCTCAAAGTAATGTGTGACCGTATTCCTTTATTACAGATCTCAGAGTGCCTCTCCAGCCTGTGAGGCTTCCTTATATACAGGTGCTCCCAAGGGATTGTGGGATCCCTTGGGACTCCAGGGGATAAGCCCTCTGGTGAGGAGACATGGTATTTAGAAGTTTACATACATAATAATGAGGAAGTCAAGTTAGGCGATGATTATGCAGTTTTAAGGGAATTTGCAAAAATGAACAGATTTCCTTAACATTTTCCATGCTACACCTTTTTTCATAAGACAGTTTGCACATAGGTACAGGTGTAGGCCCTCAAGCCTGTGCAGTCATTCAATTAGATCACGGATGATCTGTACCTTAACTCCATTTACCAGTTTTTGCTCTGTATGCCTTAAGACCCATGCCTCACATGGATCTGTCATTAAAATTTAAATGGAACCGGCATCTGCAGCCTTGTGGGTGGAGGATTCCAGATTCCCACTCAATAGAAACATAGAAACATAGAAAATAGGTGCAGGAGTAGGCCATTCAGCCCTTCGAGCCTGCACCACCATTCAATGAGATCATAGCTGATCATTTACTTCAGTACCCCTTTCCTGCTTTCTCTCCATATCCCTTGATCCCCTTAGCCGTAAGGGTCATATCTAACTCCTTCTTGAATATATCCAATGAACTGGCATCAACAACTCTCTGCGGCAGGGAATTCCACAGGTTAACAACTCTCTGAGTGAAGAAGTTTCTCCTCATCTCAGTCCTAAATGGCCTAGCCCTTATCCTAAGACTATGTCCCCTGGTTCTGGACTTCCCTAACATCGGGAACATTCTTCCCGCATCTAACCTGTCTAGTCCCATCAGAATCTTATACGTTTCTATGAGATCCCCTCTCATCCTTCTAAACTCCAGTGAATAAAGGCCCAATTGATCCAGTCTCTCCTCATATGACAGTCCAGCCATCCCTGGAATCAGTCTGGTGAACCTTCGCTGCATTCCCTCAATAGCAAGAACGTCGTTCCTCAGATTAGGAGATCAAAATTGTACACAATATTCCAGGTGGGCCCTCACCAAGGCCATGTACAACTGCAGTAAGACCTCCCTGCTCCTATACTCAAATCCCCTAGATCTGAAGGCCAACATACCGTTTGCCTTCTTCACCACATGCTGTACCTGCATGCCCACTTTCAGTGACTGATGAACCATGACACCCAGGTCTCGTTGCACCTCCCCTTTTCCTAATCTGCCGCCATCCAGGTAATATTCTGCCTTCGTGTTTTTGCCCCCAAAATGGATAACCTCATATTTATCCACATTATACTGCATCTGCCATGCATTTGCCCACTCACCTAACCTGTCCAAGTCACTCTGCAGCTTCTTAGCGTCCTCCTCACAGCTCACACCGCCACCCAGCTTAGTGTCATCCACAAACTTGGAGATATTACACTCTATTCCTTCATCTAAATTGTTAATGTACATTGTTAAGAGCTGGGGTCCCAGCACTGAGCCCTGTGGCACTCCACTAGTCACTGCATGCCCATTCTGAAAAGGACCCGTTTATTCCGACTCTCTGCTTCCTGTTTGCCAACCAGTTCTCTATCCACATCAGTACATTACCCCCAATACCGTGCGCTTTGATTTTGCACACCAATCTGTTGTGCAGGACCTTGTCAAAAGCCTTTTGAAAGTCCAAATACACCACATCCACTGGTTCTCCCTTGTCCACTCTGCTAGTTACATCCTCAAAAAATTCCAGAAGATTCATCAAGCATGATTTCCCTTTCATAAATCCATGCTGACTTGGTCCGATCCGGTCACTGCTTTCCAAATGCGCTGCTATTTCATCCTTAATGATTGATTCCAACATTTTCCCCACTACTGATGTCAGGCTAACCAGTCTATAATTACCCGTTTTCTCTCTCCCTCCTTTTTTAAAAAGTGGTGTTACATTAGCCACGCTCCAGTCCACAGGAACTGATCCAGAGTCGATAGACTATTGGAAAATTATCACCAATGCATCCACTATTTCTAGGGCTACTTCCTTAAGTACTCTGGTATGCAGACTATCAGGCCCCGGGGATTTATCGGCATTCAATCCCATCAATTTCCCAAACACAATTTCCCGCCCAATAAGGATATCCTTCAGTTCCTCCTTCTCACTAGACCTACTGTCCCCTAGTAGAATCGGAAGATTATTTGTGTCTTCCTTCATGAAGACAGAACCGAAGTATTTGTTCAATTGGTCTGCCATTTCTTTGTTCACCATTAGAACTTCACCTGACTCCGACTGCAAGGGTCCTATGTTTGTCTTCACTAATCTTTTTCTCTTCCCATATTTATAGAAGTTTTTGCAGTCAGTTTTTATGTTCACTGCAAGCTTCCTCTCGTACTCTATTTTCCCCCTCTTAATTAAACCCTTAGTTTTCCTCTGTTGAATTCTAAATTTCTCCAAGTCCTCAGGTTTGTTGCTTTTTCTAGCCAAATTATATGCCTCTTCCTTGGCTTTAACACTATCCTTAATTTCCCTTGTTAGCCATGGTTGAGCCACCTTCCCCATTTTATTTTTACTCCAGACAGGGATGCACAATTGCAGAAGTTCATCCATGTGATCTTTAAATGTTTGCCATTGCTTATCCACCGTCAACCCTTTAAGTATCCTCTGCCAGTGTACTCTAGCCAATTCATACCGTCGAAGTTACCTTTCCTTAAGTTCAGGACCCTAGTTTCTGAATTAACTGTGTCACTCTCCATCTTAATAAAGAATTCTACCATATTATGGTCACTCTTCCCCAAGGGACCTTGCACAACAAGATTGCTAATTAGTCCCTTCTCATTACACATCACCCAATCTAGGATGGCCAGCTCTCTATTTGGTTCCTCGACATATTGGTCCAGAAAACCATCCCTAATACACTCCAGGAAATCCTCCTCCACCGCATTGCTACCAGTTTGGTTAGTCCAATCAATATGAAGATTAAAGTCGCCTATGATAGCTGCTGTACCTTTATTGCACACATCCCTTATTTCTTGTTTGATGCTGTCCCCAACCTCACTACTACTGTTTGGTGGTCTATACACAACTCCCACTAGCGTTTTCTGCCCTTTAAAATTCCGCAGCTCCACCCATACCGATTGCACTTCATCCAGGCTTATGTCCCTCCTTACCATTGCTTTAATTTCCTCTTTAACTAGCAACGCCACCCCGTCTTCTTTTCCTTTCTGTCTATCCTTCCTAAATGCTGAATTCCTTTGGATGTTGAGTTCCCAGCCTTGGTCACCCTGGAGCCCTGTCTCCGTGATGCCAATTACATCATACCCGTTAACTGCTATCTGCGCAGTTAATTCGTCCACCTTATTCCGAATACTCCTCGCATTGAGGCACAGAGCCTTCAGGCTTGTCTTTTTAACACACTTTGCCCCTTTTGAATCTTGCTGTAATACCATAAGGAAACTATCCTCCTTGGACAATGACAGATTTTTCCCCAGTGAACCTTGACTAGTGTCTTACATTTCATCCCTCCAGGGTCACTGTGCGACTGTTTTGCATGCAGTTTGATAACTGCCACTTGTAAACATGGCATTGTTATATTGCTAGCATCTGGTTTCAGAATTAAGTACTGATTTGTAACTAACCTTCCAATCATCATGACAAAAATTTGCATAGCAACCAAAATAAAAAAGATGAGGAAACAACTACTTCAGGTGCAGGTCTTTTCTATTGAAAATAACTTTGGAAATGTTTTTGCCACCTAACTATACAGGTAATTGCATTCAGAAATAATGTTAATACTCATTATAAGGATCATTTTTACTACCACCTCAGTCCCCAACACTTTCCATGTAGAGGATGCTGCTCAGAGAAACAGATCACTACTGTTCTACATTCCACTTTCACACGACATTATTAAACAGGAAGTTACAGAAACGTTAGTGAATCTTTCATAAACATGCATTATAGTATTCTTGGCCTGAGCTGAAAAGGTCTTCAGGAATATTGTTATTGGATTATAGGAATATTGTTGGTGGGACCTTTCTTCTCTGACTATCTAAATGTGATCCGAACTGTAGAGATATTTATAGTGGTGTGTATTAACTGGAGAGGGATATTAGCCAAGCTAAGAATAACTCACAGTGGGTGGGATGAGCTGCAATGCAGATCTCTCCGTAGAACTATTAATCACATCATTGGACAATAGGCAGTGTACTTCTGTGAGGTAATATTAATACTACCTGGACCACCTAGAAAAAATGGGAAAAAAATTGAGGCTAGAAACATAGAAACATAGAAATCTACAGCGCTGAAGGAGGCCATTTCGGCCCATCGTGTCCGTGCCGGCCGACAAACAGCCACACGGCCCTCGGTCAGCAGTCCTAAAGGTTATATATAAACCTATGAACAATGAACAATGACGGAAAGTTAAAGAGCATTCGGCCCAACCAGTCAGCCCCACACAATTGCGACACCCCCGCAACATTCTACATTCCACCCCAACCGGAGCCATGTGATCTCCTGGGAGAGGCAAAAAAACTTATTCAAAACCCAGCCAATTGGGGGAAAAAATCTGGAAAATTCCTCTCCGACCCATCTCAGCGATCAAAACTAGTCCAGGAGATCATCCTGGCCGTATTTGATTTGCTGCAGTACTTACCATCATATCTGCACCAGCCAACAAGAGGTTATCCAGTCTAATCCCACTTACCAGCCCTAGGTCCGTAACCCTGCAGGTTACGGCACTTCAAGTGCCCATCCACGCAGATTTTAAATGTGGTGAGGGTTTCTGCATCCAGGCAGTGAGTTCCAGACCCCCCACAACTATCTGTGTGAAGAAGCCTCCCCTCAAATCCCCTCTGAACCTTCCACCAACCACCTTAAAACTATGCCCCCTCGTAATTGACCCCACCACCAAGGGAAATAGGCCCTTGCTATCCACTCTATCCAGGCCCCTCCAAATGTTATACACCTTAATGACGTTTCCTCTCAGCCTCCTCTGTTCCAATGAGAACAAACCCAGCCTATCCAATCTGTATGCATAGCTAAGATTCTCCATTCCAGGCAACATCCTAGTAAATCTCCTCTGCACCCTCTCTAGTGCAATCATGTCCTTCCAATAATATGGCAACCAGAACTGCACACAATACTCCAGCTGTGGCCTAACCAGAGTATTATACAATTTAAGCATAACCTCCCTGCTCTTGTATTCTATGCCTCGGCTAATAAAGGCAAACATTCCATATGCCTTCTTAACCACCTTATCCATCTGGCCTGCTGCTTTCAGGGATCTGTGGACAAGCACTCCAAGGTTGCGTTGTTCATCTACACTTTTAAGTGGCCTACCGTTTAATATGCATACCCTTTCCTTATTAGCCCTCCCCAAGTGCATTACCTCACATTTAAATAAGAACATAAGAAATAGGAACAGGAGTAGGCCATATGGCCCCTCTAGCCTGCTCCGCCATTCAATAAGATCATGGCTGATCTGATCATAGACTCAGCTCCACTTCCCCGTCCGTTCCCCATAACCCCTTATCCCCTTATCGTTTAAGAATCTGTCTATTTCTGTCTTAACTTTATTCAATGTCCCAACTTCCACAGCTCTCTGAGGCAGCAAATTACACAGATTTACAACCCTCCGAGAGAAGAAATTTCTCCTCATCTGTTTTAAATGGGCAGCACCTTATTCTAAGATCGTGCCCTCTAGTTCTAGTCTCCCCATCAGTGGAAACATCCTCTCTACATCCACCTTGTCAAGCCCCCTCATAATCTTATACATTTCGATAAGATCACCTCTCATTCTTCTGAATTCCAATGAGTAGAGGCCCATCCTACTCAACCTTTTCTCATAAGTCAACCCCCTCATCCCCGGAATCAACCTCCTGAACCTTCTTTGAACTGCCTCCAAAGCAAGTATGTCCTTTCGTAAATATGGAAACCAAAACTGCACGCAGTATTCCAGATGTGGCATCACCAATACCCCGTACAACTGTAGCAAGACTTCCATGCTTTTATACTCCATCCCCTTTGCAAAAGCTAAGATACCATTGGCCTTCCTCATCACTTGCTGTACCTGCATACTATCCTTTTGCATTTCATGCACAAGTACCCCCAGGTCCCATTGTACTGCAACACTTTGCAATCTTTCTCCATTTAAATAATAACTTGCTCTTTGATTTTTTTTTCTGCCAAAGTGCATGACTCACACTTTCCAACTTTATACTCCATCTGCCAAATTTTTGCCCACTCACTTAGCCTGTCTATGTCCTTTTGCAGATTTTTTGTGTCCTCCTCACACATTGCTTTTCCTTCCATCTTTGTATCATCAGCAAACTTGGCTACATTATACTCAGTCCCTTCTTCCAAATTGCTAATATAGATTGTAAATAGTTGGGGTCCCAGCACTGATCCCTGCGGCATCTCACTAGTTACTGATTGCCAACCCGAGAATGAACTATTTATCCCAACTCTCTGTTTTCTGTTAGTTAGCCAATCCTCTATCCATGCTAACATATTACCCCCAACCCCATGAACGTTTATCTTGTGCAGTAACCTTTTATGTGGCATCTTGTCAAATGCCTACTGGAAGTCCAAATTACACCACATCCCTTTATCTATCCTGTTTGTTACATCCTCAAAGAATTCAGGCAAATTTGTCAAACATGACTTCCCCTTCATAAATCCATGCTGAATCTGCCTGGCCGAATTTTGCTTTTCCAAATGTCCTGCTACTGCTTCTTTAACAATGGACTCCAACATTTTCCCAACCACATATGTTAGACTAACTAGTCAATAGTTTCCTGCTTTTTGTCTGCCTCCTTTTTTAAATAGGAGTATTTTTATAGCAGTATTTTTTAAACTTCTCTGAATTAAATTCCATTTGCCACTGTTCAGCCCACCTGACCAGTAGATTGATATCCTCCTGCAGTCCATGACTTTCCTCCTCATTATCAACCACAAAGCCAATTTTAATGTGATCTGCAAACTTCTTAATCATACTCCCTATATTCAAATCTAGATCATTGATGTATGCCACAAAAAGCAAGGGACCCAGTACTGAGCCCTGCAGAACCCCATTGGAAATATCCTTCCAGTCACAAAAACATCCATCAACCATTCCCCTTTGCTTCCTACCTCTAAGCCAATTTTGGATCCAACTTACCACTTTGCCCTGGATCCCATGGGCTTTAACCTTCGTGACCAGTCTACCATGTGAGACCTTATCAAAAGTTTTGCTGAAGTCCATATACACTACATCGTACGCACTACCCTCATCGACTCTCCTGGTTATCTCCTCAAAAAATTCAATCAGGTTAGTCAAACACGATCTTCCATTAACAAATCTGTGCTGACTGTCTCTAATTAATCCTTGCCTTTCTAAATGTAGATTTATCCTGTCTTTCAGGACTTTTTTCAATAATTTTCCCACCACTGAGTTTAGGCTGACAGGGCCTGTAATTACCTGGCCTATCCCTTTCTGCCTTCTTAAACAAGGGTACCACATTAGCAGTCCTCCAGTTCTCTGACACCATGCCCAAATCCAAAGAGGACTGGAAAATGATGGTCAAGGCCTCTGCTATTTCCTCTTTTAATTCACTCAACAGCCTGGAATGCATTTCATCCGGGCCTGGGGATTATCTACTTTCAAAGCTGCTAAACCCCTTAATACCTCCTCTTTCACCATGTTTATTTCATCCAGAATTTCACACTCCTCCTTGATAGCAGTATCTGCATTGCCCTTTTCGTTTATGAAAACAGATGCAAAGTATTCATTAAGAACCCTACCAACATCTTCCGCCTCCACGCAAAGATCACCTCATGGTCTCTAATAGGCCCCATCCTTTCTTTAGTTATCTTCTTGCTCTTAATATAATTATAGAACATCTTTGGGTTTTCCTTAATTTTACTTGCCAAGAATTTTTCATGCTCTCTCTAAGCATTCTTAATATCCTTTTTAATTTTAACTCTGAACTTTTTATATTCCTCCAAAGATTTTATCATATTTAGCCGTTGATATATGACATAAGCTTCCCTTTTTTTCTTTATCCTCCAATGCAAGTGCCTAGACATCCGGGGGGCTCTAGAATTGTTATTCCCACCCTTTTTCTTTAAGGGCACATGTTTGATACTCTAATACACGTCAGATGTCCTTTCTCTTTGTCTATTAAAGATATTGTATAGATGCAGAAGGATTGAATGTTCCTCTGTACATGTATAAATGGTTGGAGAGAGAAGAGGGATGTGAGTCCCAAGTTTCTAATGGTCGAACGGAGATTCTTCTCCGACTCAGCAACCAACATATAAAATCCAGTCTGTGGATTCAGAGGGTTTTCATTTTTGACAAACCAAACTGGAATCCAAAAATTCAAAGAGCAACTTTAACCAAACACAGATTTCTGCAGGCTGATGAATGTCATCTGAGACTGGAATTCAAACTGGCAGCATTCTGGGTTTGAAGTATGATGTACTCCAGAGCTGGAATTAATTATTATTGTTGTATTGTTGGGGCTGCTGTCCTGAAAGGGTTAAACAACTTATTTTTTTTAAACATTGTGTGTCAATGTACATAATTTAAAAAATGATGTCAGCCTGTAAAAGATGAAGAATGATGACTTTAAAAAGTTTTAAAATCCCAAGCTCCATGCTCAAACATCCAATCCGATTCGAGAGTTTTAAATGAACACCAACCCATTTATATTATTAAATATATGAATGTGACAGAATATCCTTCAGTAATCTATATGTAATAGGCTTACAATGTACATATTGGAAAGTTCAAAGCATTACAACTCTAGCTTGCCACTATGTTTCCAATCATATCGTAGAGCCCTGGGTGACTGGTGGGGGAAGGGCGGGAGTCGTTAAATAAATCACTACTGTCATGTATCATAGATAGAGATAACCCGTCACAGTAGAGTATGAACTATCTATTGAAACTCTGAGCAATTATATCTAGAACTGCAGTAGCTAGAGGGATTCTGGAGGTGGCTTTCATGACTTAACTAAGGTCAAAAGAAGGTGCATTGAGTACCAGTCAGTCCAATTAAATTTTAAGCTTTTATTGCTCACAGGTACATGAAAATATGTAAGTAACACTGTTTTGACAAAATTCTATCCATGCATCTTATCAGATTATTATCCCAGCTGAACATTCACATCAATCCAAAACCCTGCATGTGAGATTGTGTTGGAATTTTTATCCCTTGCAATAAACCACACACAACACCACAGCTGTGGTTACAATTACCGTGTAACTGCAACTGAGGTTACTGTTGTAAAGCACTCGAGAGTTATGTGGCTCAGGATTATCCAATTAGACAGGCAGTATCTATTTTTGTTGGTTTGCTTCAGTTAGTATTTCAAAATAAGCAACAAGGATACACCACACATTCCCATCCATTCTAGGGACGAGCGAGCCTGAACTCTTGGTCCACCGCCAACCCGTGGAACAGGAGTCCAGGTCTGAGCCATTCATACCATGAACGTCACGGTTCAGAGGGCAAGTGAAACCTGGTTCAGCTGCAAAAAAAATCAAAAACACATTCTAGCTGAAGTTTCGATTTCTCGTTGGACAAAAGAAATATCTCCCATTTTCCACTGAATCAAGAAATAAACCTGACCGGGGAATTAAGTAGTCGCACAAAAAGGTGGCTTCAGCTTTTCAGCCCCGGAACTGGCTTACTGCACATGGCATGTGTGGCACCTCATTCCTTCCAGCTGCTTTCGCGCCTGCAAAGTATTTAAGCTGCGAAGCTCGAAGGAAGTGGAATCAAGTGTCTGTGACAATATTAGCGTTTCACTGAAAAAACAGTGTTCGTCCCATTCAGTGTCGATGTAGATTAATATATTCATCATTTATATATATATGTATATGTCAAAAAACCATGAACTATTCTGCTTTATTTTTGATCCTAATCACATTTATTAATAATTTAAGGTAGCAAAGCAAAGGAAGAGCTTACCATTTGATCTGACTGAACTCTGCTGTTCCGTTTTGCGGGGTATAGGCAGAAGATAAACTTGTAAAGAAAGGAAGGCTTGCATTTGTATAGCACCTATCATGACCTGAGGGCATCCCAAAACGCTTTATAACCAATAAGGTATTTTTGAAGTGTGATCACTGTTGTGTTCATACTCTATTTGTTACCTCACTAGACAGACATTAGGACCCTGCGGGAGCTATTCACACACTGCTGTAAACATGCTGGTTCATGCTGGTTTTGGGACACCATTTTGGGAGTTGCTATAAAGGACACAGTTAAGTTACATTGCTCCTGTTTCAGTTAGTCTGTTTATTTACGTACACAACATAATTTGGGGATGAGGATGAATCAAATTAACCTCCCTACCGCTCCCCCCGCCCCCGCCCCAGCCCCCGCCTTCCTCTCCACACCTGGGAACCCTCCAATCCCGTCACCGAGATGGATAAAAAGCTTTTCTATGTACATCAAGATGAGTGGGTTAGATGCTGACAACGTAACACCAGCTTGCTGCCGTGCAATACTTATCCACTGCCTCGGCACCGAAGGCCAATCATCTTTGGCCAAATCGAAGACACGGAGTCCTACAACAAAGCGGTAAGTGCCCTAGAGAAATATTTTGGGCTAAAGAAGAGTATCATGACAGAGAGATACCAATTTTGTGAAAGGCGGCAAGGGAACAGTGAACCAATCAAACAGTATACCATTTCATTAACTGAACTGGTTACTACGTGTAACTTTGGAGCACTCACAGAGGAAATTGTAATATATGAATAAAGAGTCTGACTGGATTCTGTGAGCTCAAAGTAAAGTGTGACCGTAGTCTTTTATTGCAGATCTCCAGAGTGCCTCACCAGCCGGTGAGGACTCCTTAAGTACCTGCTCCCAAGGGATTGTGGGATCCCTTGGGACTCCACGGGATGAGCCCTCTGGTGGCTGTACAAGGTATATACAAGTTTACATACATTATAACCCCCCCCACCCCCAAAGTCAACAGTGTAACTATTTACAAGGTGAGTCGATCTGGGGCCTTTCTTTCCCTGGTTGATCATCTCGGTACAAATGCTGGCTTTGGTGAATCGTTTGTTGGGCCCTCGCTGGGCTGCTGTGCAGCTGGCCTTGCTGGGCTGCCTGGTGTGGTGAGTCCTGCTGGGCTGCTGCGGGCGATGGGTTCTGCTTCGTGGCCAACTGTAGTGTCGGTTGCCACTGGTGTGTATGTTGGGGGGTCAAAGAAGGTAGGGTACAAAATGGGTTGCTCTGGATAGTCCGTGAATCTGAGTTTGATTTCGTCCAAGTGTGAATGAGTCCATTTGAAAGTTTGACTCGAAATACCCTGCTCCCCTCTTTGGCCATAGTGCCGGGAAGCCACTTGGGACCCTGTCCATAATTCAATACAAATACAGGATCATTGATTTCAATTTTGCGTGACACATTTGCGCTATCATGATATATACTTTGTTGCATTCACCTGCTCTCTATCTGTTCATATAGATCAGAATGAACTAACGAGAGCCTTGTCTTAAGTGTCTTTTCATCAGCAGTTCAGCAGGTGGAATCCCGGTGAGCGAGTGGGGACTCATGCGGTAGCTAAGCAGGACTCGGGATAGGCAAGTCTGCAGTGAGCCTTCAGTATCCTGTTCAAGCCCTGTTTGATAGTTTGCACTGCTCTCTCTGCCTGACCATTGGATGCTGGTTTGAATGGGGCAGATGTAACATGTTTGATCACGATATGAGTCATGAACTCTTTGAACACGGCACTGGTAAAACATGGCCCGTTGTCGCTCACAAGGACATCAGGTAGTCCGTGCGTGGCAAACATGGCCCGCAGGCTTTCAGTGGTGGCAGCGGACATGCTTGCCGACATTATCTCACATTCAATCCATTTGGAGTACGTATCTACAACCACAAGGAACATTTTACCCAAAAACGGGCCTGCATAGTCGACATGGACCCTGGACCATGGTTTGGAGGGCCAAGACCATAAACTGAGTGGCGCCTCCCTGGGTGCATTGCTTAACTGCGAACATGTGTTACATCTGTACACGCAGGACTCTAAGTCCGCATCGATACCGGGCCATCACACGTGGGATCTGGCTATCGCTTTCATCATTACGATGCCTGGGTGGGTACTGTGGAGGTCACTGATGAAAGTGTCTCTGCCCTTCTTGGGGACCACTACCCGATTGCCCCACAGAAGGCAGTCTGCCTGTATAGATATGTCATCTTTACGCTGCATGTACTGCTTTATCTCTTCCTGCATTTCCACTGGGACACTGGACCAGCTCCCGTGAAGCACACAATTTTTAATTGAACAATATGGGGTCCTGGCACGTCGAGGTTCTAATCTGTCGGGCTGTGACGGGTGATTGCTCACTCTCAAATGCTTCCATAACCGTGACTAAATCTGCGGGCTGCGCCATTTGCACCCCTGTGATGGGCAATGGCAGCCTACTGAGAGCATCAGCGCAGTTTTCTGTGCATGGCCTGTGGCGGATGGCGTGGTTGTATGCGGACAACGTGAGCGTCCATCTCTGGATACGGGCCGATGCATTCGTATTTATCCCCTTACTCTCGGAAAACAGGGATATTAGTGGCTTATGGTCCATTTCAAATTCAAATTTTAGCCCAAACAGATATTGATGCATTTTCTTTACCCCAAAGACACACACTAATGCTTCTTTTTCAATCATACTGCAGGCTCTCTCAGCCTTAGACAGACTCCTGGATGCATAAGCAACCGGTTGCAATTTCCCGGATTCATTAGCTTGTTGCAATACACACCCGACGCCATACGACAATGCATTACGTGCTAGTACCAGATGCTTACATGGATCATACAACACAAGCAATTTGTTTGAGCACAACAATTTTCTAGCTTTTACAAAGGCATTTTCTTGGCTTTTGCCCAATACCCATTTGTCTCCTTTACGCAGTAAGGCGTGCAGTGGTTCTAACAGGGTGCTGAGACCCAGTAAGAAGTTACCAAAGTAGTTTAGGAGTCCTAGAAACGACCGCAGCTTCGTCACATTCTGTGGCCTTGGTGCGTTCTCGATTGCCTCTGACTTCAAATCGGTGGCCTGATGTCGTCCACCGCGCTTCTTCTCCCCAGGTACTCCACTTCAGGCGCCAGGAAAATACACTTTGAGCGTTTCAACCTGAACCTCACATGGTTGAGTTGACTAAGAAACCCCTCCAGGTTCTGCAGATGCTCGACTGTGTCCTGACCTGTAACCAAGATGTCGTCCTGGAAGACCACGTGTGTGGGACTGACTTCAGTAAACTTTCCATGTTTCTCTGGAATATCGCCATGGCTGATCGAATTCCAAACGGACATCTGTTACAAATGAAGAGACCTTTGTGCGTGTTGATGCAGGTGAGGCCCTTCGATTATTCCTCCAGCTCCTGCATCATGTAGGCCAAGATCAAGTCCAGCTTTGTGAACGTCTTTCCTCCCAGTAGTGTAGCAAAAAGGTCGGCAGACTTCGGTAGTGGGTATTGATACTGCAGGGAGAAATGACTGATAGTTACTTTGTAATCACCACAGATTCTGACGGTGCCATCTCCCTTCAGGACTGGAACAATCGGGCTGACCCACTCGTTGAATTCGATCGGCGAAATGATGCCCTCTCGTTGCAGCTGGTCCAGCTCGATCTCCACCCTTTCTCTCATCATGTATGGCACTGCTCTTGCCTTGTAATGGATGGGTCACGCTCCCGGAATTAGATGGATCTGCACTTTTGTTCCTTGGAACTTCCTGATGCCTGGTTCGAACAGTGAAGGGAACTTGTTTAAGGCCTGGGCACATGAAGTGTCATCAACAGACGAGAGCGCTCGGACATCATCCCAGTTCCAGCATATCTTTCCCAGCCAGCTCTTACCAAGCAGCGTGGGACCATCGCCCGGTACCACCCAGAGTGGTAGCTTGTGCACCGCGCCATCGTAGGAGACCTTTACAGTAGCACTGCCGATTATGGGAATCAGTTCCTTTGTGTAAGTTCTCAGTTTCATGCGAATGGGAGTGAAGACTGGCCTTGAGGCCTTGCTGCACCACAATTTTTCGAAAGTCTTTTTGCTCATAATGGACTGGCTCGTACCCGTGTCCAGCTCTATGGACACTGGGAGTCCATTTAATTCAACTTTCAGCATTATCAGGGAACTCTTTGTGGTAAATGTGTGCACCCTATATACCTCTGCCTCCTCGGTCTGAGGCTCTAGTTCATCGTGATCCGCCGTGGATCTGTCCTCCTCTGCAACATGGTGGTTTGCAGGATTAACAGGGTTTGCAGCTTGCCTGCACATACATTGGAGGTGTCCCATTGTTCCACATCTACTTGCAAACGTACCCTTTGAAGCGGCATGAATGGAAATGATGATCACCCCCACAGCGCCAACAAGGTGTTAATGGCCTTGTATTCATCACCCTTGATGGTGGACTCTGAGACATCTGTGGAAGTGCAGCTGCAGGCATGTGGGGCCTGCCCTGTACGTTGCAATTTGAAAACAACTTCACTTTGTTCAAAGTACTTGTAGCAGCACTCGTGTGCTGAGAGATTTGCTTAGTTTTGTAACTGATGGCAATGAACGCCTGGGCTATTGCTATGGCCTTACTCAATGTTGGGGTCTCTACAGTCAAAAGTTTGCGAAGCATCACTTCATGGCCAATGCCAAGTACAAAAAAGTCTCTGAGCATGTGCTTCAAATGTCCTTCAAATTCGCAATGTCCTGCAAGGCGTCTTAGCTCGGCGACATAACTTGCCACTTCCTGGCCTTCAGACCTTTTGTAGGTGTAGAACCGGTATCTCGCCATCAGAACACTTTCCTTCGGGTTCAGATGCTCTCGGAGCAGTGTGCACAAATCATCGTACGATTTCTCTGTGGGTTTCGCTGGAGCAAGCAGATTTTTCATGAGGCCATAAGTTGGTGCCCCCAGATGGTGAGGAGGATCGCCCTTCGTTTGGCAGCGTTCGCTTCTCCTTCCAGCTTGTTGGCCACGAAGTATTGGTCGAGTCGCTCCACGAAGGTTTCCCACTCATCTCCCTCCAAGAATTTCTCCAGGATGCCTACTGTTCTCTGCATCATTGGGTTCATCATCTGTATCTCATCGCCAGTTGTTATATATGAATAAAGAGTCTGACTGGATACTGTGAGCTCAAAGTAAAGTGTGATCTTAGTCTTTTATTGCATGTCTCTAGAGTGCCTCTCCAGCCTGTGAGGCCCCCTTAAGTACCTGTGCTCCCAAGGGATTGTGGGATCCCTTGGGACTCCACAGGATGAGCCCTCTGGTGGCTGTACAAGGTATATACAAGTTTACATACATAACAGAAATGATCAGTGATCAAATTATTGAGAAAACAACGATCCCCCGCATTCGGGAACGCTTGTTAAAGGAGAATGATGAAATTTCATTGGATAAAGTAACTAATTTGGCCATCCAAATCGAATCAGCGCTTTCCGATTCAAAAGCGATCAGATCCCCTGCTTCCCCTGTTTCAGCAGACTGCAGCTATAGCCCATGTATAAGGTGTTCGTCCAAAGCGGAAATTACAGCAGAGACCCAGGGCTAGTAATAAGCCACCACTATGGATCGTGGGCCTAACTTCCACTGCTTTAACTGTGGAGACAAATCACATTCAGCAAAGAGTCCTAACTGCTCTGCACGTGGGAAGAAATGCTCTGCATGTGGTAAAATGAACCATTTCGCTAGTGTCTGTTGCTCATCGCAGCATATTCAATATGTGGACAACTCCGATAGTGATGACCCAGTATGGTTTACACCATTAGTGACATTTCGTACATCGGTTCAGGCAAATTCAAGGACTGTGATGTAAACATTGACGGCACGCCCATCTGCCTCCTCATTGACCTTGGAGCCAATGTCTCTATATGGAGCGAAGCTGTGTACAAAACCCACTTTACGCACTGTCAACTGCAGCCCGCAACTTCCACTCTGCATGCATACTCCGACTCAAAAATTGAGGTACTTGGGGTCATATCTGTCCCGATATACTACAAGAATATAACATTGGAGAAATTTTCCTTTATGTCACTAAGGGATGAAGCGTCATGGGTGTTGACCTTTTTGACAAGCTTGGGTTCAAAGTTTACAACCCAACTGGCACACCTATATACACGGAAGACTTTGACAAGCAGTATCCCTCAATCGTCACAGGGTTTGGAGTGAGAACAAATTCTGCCATCGTCTCGCATAGGTCCTTCCATCAAGCCAGTTACGTAGCGACTTCGCCATCTGCCATTCGCAGTTCGCAACCAAGTATCTGCAGAATTAATACGACTTGAATCTCAGGGAAATGTTGAGAGCATCGACTCCTCACCCTGGATCTCGAACTTAGTCATTGCTTGCCGTAAAAATGGGGAGATCCACCTATGCATCAACCTGAAAGAGGTCAACAAGGCCAGCATCCCCGACAAGTACCCTCTTCCTACCATCGACGAACTGTCTTCAGAACTCCACGACTCAATAGTTTTTACAAATCTTGACATGCGCCGCAGTTATCTGCAAATACCCCTAGCAGAGGATAGCAAACCACTCACGGCATTCATGATGCATGATGGTCTGTATTGACGCATGCCCTGCGGACTATCTTCTGCACCAAGTGCATTTCAGAAAGTTGTCACTACTAAGCTAGCAGGCATAGATGTAGGCAGCCAATTTGGACACAAACTGCAATGTGATTTTGATCAGATAATGTATTTTAGTGATGTTCGATGAGGGATAAATATTGGCCACGACACCGAGGAGATTTTCCTTGATCTTCTTCGAATCGTGCCATGTGATCTTTTACGTCCACCTGAAAAGACAGACGGGGCCTTGATTAAACGTTTCTGTGCATTACTGCATTGAAGTGCCAGCCTAGATTATGAGCTCAAGTCTCTCTAGTGGGACTTAAACTGACAACCTTCTGACTCAGAGGTGAGAGTACTACTACTGAGCCACGGCTGATACCACTGAGATGTGGAGCTCTTTATATTTGGCACCAATTTCATTTTCACACCAACTTATAGGTGACAGACTTCAGGAGGGAGTGCTTCATTTCCTCACTCCCTCTGGGTAGATTATATCACTGTCAGTCATTCCAGCTGTGCAGACTGAAGTGAAGAGTAGGTCTGAGCAGGAAGCCGACCAAGGAGGTCACTTTCCAATGTTACTGAAAAGCAATCACTTTAATCTGAGCATCAGCTATCAATATCAATGTCTGAGCTATCCATGCAACATTAAAGCAGTTAGTTCTTATATGAATAGCTTTTGTTAAATTGCAACAGAGACTACACTTCAAAAGTACTTCACTGGCTATAAAGTGCTTTGAGATGTCCGGTGGTCATGAAAGGCTCTATATGAATGGGAGCAGATGGAATCCCTGTGAGGCACTGAAGTATGGCGGAGAGGTGCTGTTGGCTCGAATACATGACCTCATCTTTCTCATCTGGAGGAACAAGAGCACGCCAGGAGATCTCAGAGATGCAGTGATCGTGACTATCTTTAAAAAATGGAACAAGTCCGATTGCGGCAATTACAGAGGAATCCCCCTTCTATCAACCACTGGGAAAGTCGTCGCTAGAGTTCTTCTCAACCGTCTTCTCCTTGTGGCTGAGGAACTCTTCCCGGAGTCACAGTGCGGATTTCGTCCCCTATGGGGCACAACGGATATGATTTTTGCAGCACAACAGCTGCAGGAAAAATGCAGGGAACAGCACGAGCCCTTATACATGGCCTTCTTCGACCTTACAAAGGCCTTTGACACTGTCAACCGTGAGGGTCTATGGAGTGTCCTACTCCGTTTCGGATGCTCCCAAAAGTTCGTCAACATCCTCTGCCTGCTCCACGATGACATGCAGGCCGTGATCCTTACCAACGGATCCATTACAGACCCAATCCACGTCCGGACCGGGGTCAAACAAGGCTGCGTCATCGCTCCAACCCTCTTCTCAATCTTCCGCGCTGCCATGCTCCACCTCACACTCAACAAGCTCCCCGCAGGAGTGGAACTAAACTACAGAACCAGTGGGAACCTGTTCAACTTTCGCCATCTCCAGGCCAAGTCCAAGACCACCAAAACCTCTGTCAGCGAGCTACAGTACGCAGACGACGCCTACGTCTGCGCACATACAGAACTCCAGGACATAGTCAACGTATTTACTGAAGCATGCGAAAGCATAGGCCTTACGTTAAACATCTGTAAGACAAAGGTCCTCCACCAGCCTGTCCTCGCAGCACAGCACTGCCCCCCCAGTCATCAAGATCCACTGCACGACCCTGGACAACGTGGACCATTTCCCATACCTCAGGAGCCTCTTATCAACAAGAGCAGACATTGACGACGAGATTCAACACCATCTCCAGTGCGCCAGTGCAGCCTTCGGCCACCTGAGGAAAAGAGTGTTTGAAGACCAGGTGCTCAAAACTGCCACCAAGCTCATGGTCTACAGAGCTGTAGTAATACCCGCCCTCCTGTATGGCTCAGAGGCATATACAGTAGATACCTCAAGTCGCTGGAGAAATACCACCAATGATGCCTCCGCAAGATCCTACAAATCCCCTGGGAGGACAGACGCACCAACATTAGCATCCTCGACCAGGCCAATATCCCCAGCATTGAAGCACTGACCACACTCGATCAGCTCCGCTGGGCAGGCCACATAGTTCGCATGCCAGACATGAGACTCCCAAACCAAACGCTCTACTCGGAACTCCTTCATGGCAAACGAGCCAAAGGTGGGCAGAGAAAATGTTACAGAGATACCCTCAAAGCCTTCCTGAAAAAGTGCAACATCCCCACTGATACCCCCTGGGAGTTCCTGGCCAAAGACCACCCTAAGTGGAGGAAGTGAATCCAGGAGGGCGCTGAGCACCTCGAGTATCGTCGCCGAGAGCATGCAGAAACCAAGCGCAGGCAGTGGAAAGAGTGTGCGGCAAACCTGTCCCACCCAGCCTTTCCCTCAACGACTATCTGTCCCACCTGTGACAGGGATTGTGATTCTCGTATTGAACTGTTCAGCCACCTAAGGACTAATTTTAAGAGTGGAAGAAAGTCTTCCTCAATTCCGAGGGACTGCCTATGATGATGATGATAAGTCTTACTTTTTTATTTGAATTATGTCACTATTCTTTTAAACGCGGCTTTAGAATAAAAGAAATGTGAATATTAATATCTATTTGGTAATACGACTAATCGGTCTTTGGCACTGTGACTATAACACCAAACATGTTGAGGTAGAACCTTTTTTGAATAGTGAACTGTATTTAAGGAGACATGAAATGGCTCGGCTCACATACTATACTGACATACTATGATTAACGGTATCTGTTAGTCCATTCTAGTCTCCACATGCCATTGCAATGCTTCAGATGTGAATGACACCTACTGATACCTACATGGTTTATGTAGTTCCCAGTCCATTTGTTACATAGTTATGGCTGTTCTCACTCAGACAAATGGTCCATTAGCATTGTTAGCAATGCTAAACTTTATGTAACAGGTGTGGGTGGCCTGGTGTGTAATATAAATATTTCACATGAAAAGAAAAGAAATGTCAGCTTCGAAAAGAGTTATATGAGCAGGTGATGAATGCTTAACAGTAGAACAGACATTAAACCCTCAGCTAATTAAGTACTCTATTTTAGTTCTATTTCCTGATATTTTTCACTCAATCCCAGTGAATGCAGAACTTATCATTAAATATTGATCCTCGATGTAGTACACATCGGGTATTTCGATGTACGTCATATGCAACGTTGCAGAGTTTTCCTGTGGGTTTTCAGCTACTGTAGATCATACACAGGCATTTTTCCAGCAAACTCACCAGAATCATCTGTTAAAGCAGTCTGAGGCACTCTCCATGCAGTGCATGATGCAAGGCCACCCATATAATGTTGGTTTCACTCAGAGGCCAAAAGAAGTCTAGTGTGCAAATTGTTCATTGGATTAAGGCAGATTGTTGGGGCAGCATAGAGGAAACTTTACTCTATCTGGCTGTGCTATACCTGACTTAGGAGCGTTTAATGCTGACAGTGAGTATCATAAGTAGAAAATGCTCTTTTCCCTAGTATTGACTTCCTTCGCCATGCTGAATTCATGAAAATCTTAACATCTTGGAATACCAGTTGTGTTTGCTGAGTATTCCCAAAGTGTGATATTGTGGAAATGATATAATGAATCCCACTGATAAGGGACCCTAATTTCCAGGAGGGAGGTAGCATTCTGTTGGTGGAAGTGCTGCGGAGTGAAAATCCCAGATATCCATGGAGCCCACCATAGACCCCCAACCCAAATTGTGGGGTCAGGGTCACAGTTGGGGTCAGCTGGCAGCAACTGTGAAGGTGCAACAGTGTCAAATGTTGCTCGGTGATAGCACTCTTGTTTGTGAGTCAGGAGTTGGTGGGTTCAAGCCCTACTCCCAAGAATTGAGCACGTAATCAGTGCAGTACCAAGAGAGCGCTACACTGCCAGAGTTGCTGTCTTTCAGTGGACATGTTAATCCAACGCCCCGTGTGCCTTGACAGGTGGATGTAAAAGAGCCCGGGATACTATTTGAAGAAGAGCAAAATAATGCCCCGAGTGTCGTGACCAACATTTATCCCTCAACCAACACCACAAAAACCAGACCCTCAGGTCATTCATCTCTGCTGTTTGTGGGACCTTGCTGTGCACAAATTATCTGATCAAATTTACATTGCAGTTTGTATCCAAATTGGTTGCCTACATTACATGAGTGACTACACTTCAAAAAGGACTTCATTGGCTGTGAAGCATTTCCTGAGGTCCTGAGGTTGTGCAAGGTGTTATACAAATGCAAGTTCTTTCTTTCTATCAGCAATACCTGTTCTGACAGAGGCCCGGAAAATTGAAGCAGTGCCATGCCACTGTGACACAGCGCAGGCAGTACTGGACACAAACGTCTGTCTGCAACTCCCAAAGGTGCTGTTGAGTTTGATTTCTCTGGGAGGTAAATCAATCCCCTCTAGGATCGATTACCTGAACCCTTCTACACTTTGGAAGGTCCACAATGTATACCAATGCCTGCTCTCAGATGGCACAGGTTTCACTGGGTTTATCAGAAGATGGAAGGCAAGGTCGCCAGCTCTCAACAGAGTCCAATCTTGGGGCATGGGGTGTGGGGGACGGGTGAAGCAGGGGGGCGGGGATGCGGTAACCTATGGTACAGGAGGCCTAAACTTTCCTCTTGGGACACGGAGGAAAATTCCTGCTCCTCCTAGTCCCAAAAGGAAATTAACAAAAGGAGAAAAACACTTCCCTTTGTGGGCCACTTCTGGCCTCGACAAGTCTTCCCGCTCAGGCCCAGAGTTAAACCAAGAGTCGGATCACGATGCGTCTGCGGGATCTGTGTGACAACCACGGGCGATTTTAACTGCCCTCCCACTTCATTAAGCAAGCAGGTTTAAAATCACCCCTCAAAGGCTTGATTTTATTTAGCTTAGTTTAACGACAAAGGAGATCAAGATTTGCATTCATCTATGTCTTTCATTCTTTTAGTATGATGAGAGGTCACTCTTGTGATGCTACAACCTAGCATAATTTTGCTACATTCATACCCCTACACTCAATTGTCCATCCTGCTAGAGGTATGGAGCTGCAAACTTTGACCATTAGCCATGCTCACTGGATGTGAATGTATACAATTGTAACTCAGGTGCAAATCACCAAAGTTTATTTATCTGCAAGGAGAAACTCAAATAACTGAAACTCCAGTCTCTTTTTATTGATTCGCAAATTTCTCACAACATGACTCTTTCTGCATTAACGCGTTAATTAACAAAGTCACTGTCAAAAACAAGTGGGAGAGGCTAGAATAATTCAAAAGCGGATGCTAGAATCTGGAATAAAACCAGAAAATGCTGAAAATCTCATTGGGTCAGATGCTGCCTTACCCGCTGAGATTTCCAGCAATTTTCTGTTTTTAGGCTAGAATAATTCTTCAGTACCAGTCAGATCTGGAACCGGGGCTCTGCCATGAATTCATGAGGGCTATTGAATCTAGCGCTCACACAAGCCAAGCTTTGCTTATTCCATCATTCAGTGACTAGTGTTGATCAGGTTGGTGTATCACCTTTTCATTTGGACATTACCTCAGCGCTCAGTGCCTACGACACACCTCTTTGCTCAGTTGTAGTCAGAACTCCTGCCAGGTTCTTTAGTAGTATATATATCAGCATCATCATAGGCAGTCCCGCGGAATCGAGGAAGACTTGCTTCCACTCCCGAAGTGAGTTCTTTGGTGACTGAACAGTCCAATACGAGAGCCACAGACTCTGTCACAGGTGGGGCAGATAGTCGTTGAGGGAAGGGGTGGATGGGACAGGTTTGCCGCACGCTCTTTCCGCTGTCTGCGCTTGATTTCTGCATGCTCTCGCCGTTGAGACTCGAGGTGCTCAACGCCCTCTCGGATGCACTTCCTCCACTTAGGGTGGTCTTGGGCCAGGGACTCCCAGGTGTCAGTGGGGATGTTGCACTTTATCAGGGAGGCTTTGAGGGTGTCCTTGTAGCGTTTCCGCTGCCCACCTTTGGCTCGTTTGCCGTGGAGGGGCTCCGAGTAAAGCACTTGCTTTGAGAGTCTCATGTCTGGCATGCAGACTATGTGGCCTGCCCAGCGGAGCTGATCGAGTGTGGTCAGTGCTTTAATGCTGGGAATGTTAGCCTGAGTGAGGACGCTGATGTTGGTGCACCTGTTCTTCCAGGAGATTTGTAGGATCTTGCGGAGACATCGTTAGTGATATTTCTCCAGCAACTTGAGGTGTCTATTGTACATGGTCCATGTCTCTGAGCCATACAGGAGGGCAGGTATTATTACAGCCCTGTAGACCATGAGCTTGGTAGCAGTTTGGAGGGCCTGGTCTTCAAACACTCTTTTCCTCAGGTGGCCGAAAGCTGCACTGGTGCACTGGGGGCGGTGTTGGATCTCGTCATCGATGTCTGCTCTTGTTGATAGGAGGCTCCTGAGATATGGGAAGTGGTCCACGGTGTCCAGGGCCACGCCGTGGATCTTTATGACTGGGAGGCAATGCTGTGTGGTGAGGACAGGCTGGTGGAGGAACTTTGTCTTACGGATGTTTAGCGTAAGGCCCATGCTTTCGTACGCCTCAGTAAATACGTCAACTATGTCCTGGAGTGCGGCCTCTGCATGTGTGCAGATGCAGGCGTCGTCCGTGTACTGTAACTCGACGTCGGAGGTTGGGGTGGTCTTGGATCTGGCCTGGAGATAGCGCAGGTTGAACAGGTTTCCACTGGTTCTGTAGTTTAGTTCCACTCCAGCGGGGAGCTTGTTGACTGTGAGCTGGAGCCTGGTGGTGAGAAAGATTGAGAAGAGGGTTGGGGCGATGATGCAGCCCTGTTTGACCCCGGTACCGACTTGAATTCGGTCTGTGATGGATCCATTGGTAAGGATCACAGCCTGCATGTCGTTGTGGAGCAGGCGGAGGATGGTGACGAACTTTTGGGGGCATCCAAAACAGAGGAGGACACTCCATTGACCCTCGCGGTTGACAGTGTCAAAGGCCTTTGTAAGGTCGAAGAAGGCCATGTATAAGGGCTGGTGCTGTTCTCTGCATTTTTCCTGCAGCTGTCGCGCTGCAAAGATCATGTCCGTTGTGCCCCGTAGGAGATGAAATCCACACTGCGACTCCGGGAGGAGCTCCTCGGCCACGGGGAGAAGACGGTTGAGGAGGACTCTAGCGACAACTTTCCCAGTGGCTGATAGCAAGGAGATTCCTCTGTAGTTGCCACAGTCAGACTTGTCTCCTTTTTTAAAGATGGTCATGATTACTGCATCTCTGAGATCCCCCAGCATGCTCTCCTCCCTCCTGATGATAGAGATATACACAGGGCTGTGGTATAGTACTGGTTTCTGTGCTTCTAAAGGCTTGTGGTCCATAACCAGTCCTGCTGATTAAGAACAGCACACTGTTAAGGTTACAGAATAAAAGGGATAACTTTGTGACTTTCTGCTCTTGCCAGGAGCGCATATCAGAAATTTGGCTGCGCGCTGTCTGTGATTTTCTCAACCATTGCTGGGAGTGTGAAGTTGGAGAATGACCTCTAATAACTTTATAAACAGGTGGTCTGTAAATGGGGCTAGATTTCCTTACAGTTGCAAGTTGAGAGCTCGCCGTATTATTTTCAAAGCTTTTCACACATCCTTACCCTTTACACAGTTCAATACCCTCATGGATTTTAGTTTCCGACCTGGTCGAGCCTTCTTTTGTGCCTGCAGGTCTGAAGTAAACAGCCTGTTTGTACTATCAGATGCTGCAAGAACTAGACCTGGCTGTCAGCATCCTCCTCCAACTTGGATGAATTGTCACAAGGTTGTCCGTTCTAATTCCCTTGGTTTCATTGCAGATCCTTCTCTGTGACAAAGCTGCATTAAAGGCTCTCGCTCTCTATGGGCTGCTCTCAAGGATCTCTATCTGGGCTGCTCTCTGCAGACTTCCTCCCCTGCACTCAGATCTATCTGCAAGTAAGCTGCCTGTGTCAAGCTGCTTGTACCTTCCCCATACTCAGCTCCAGCTCTCTGGCAGATCACAGATCTTGTTCTATCTTTTGCACCCAGAGCTCTCTGCAAGTCTTCGCTTTCCTGCATCTGGGGCATTCTGCAAGCACCCTTCTTGGTTCTCAATGTCTGCCCCTGTTGAGCTCTTCCTAACATTAACTCAGCTTCATTCGACTTCTTTGCGCAGATCCAAGCTTTGGCCTGCTCACAATTCCTTCACTGTGACTTTCAGCTGGTATCTCACACTGACTCACTCTTAGTGTTGCTCCCCCTAGTTCCCACACTACCTTGCTCTCCCAGTTACTTCAGTGCTACAATCACTCCTGCAGCCTTTCTTGCTGCCCCATTTCATATATTCTTATCCTGTAAATTTATTAAATTCTCATTTTGCACAGTTTCCAAAGATGGCTGTGCCAACTGGCTATGTCCCCCTTCAATCTTCCCACAATCCACTCTCCTTCAGTCTTCCCTCATCAATCTTTCCACAATCCACTCTCCTTCAGTCTTCCTGTTATGTATGAATAAAGAGTCTGACTACATACTGTGAGCTCAAAGTAAAGTGTGACCTTAGTCTTTTATTGCAGGTCTCCAGAGTGCTTCTCCAGCCTGTGAAGCCTCCTTAAGTACCAGTGCTCCCAAGGGATTGTAGGATCACTTGGGACTTCAGGGAATGAGCCCTCTGGTGGCGACACAAGTTATATACAGGTTTACACATATATAACAACACTCCCCGCCAAAGTCAATAGTGTAACTATTTACAAGGTGAGTCGATCTGGGGCCTTTCTTTCCCTGGTTGATCGTCTCAGTGCAATTGCTGGTTTTGATGAATCATTTGTTGGGCCCTCGCTGGGTCTTGCTGGGCAGCCTGGTGTGGTGAGTCCTGCTGGACTGCTGCGGGTGATGGGTTCTGCTTCGTGGCCAACCGCGGTGTTGATTCCCACTGGTGTGTGTGTTGGGGGATCAAAGAAGTTGGGTCCAATGTGGGTTGCTCAGGATAGTCCATGAATCTGAGTTTGATTTGATCCAAATGTTTGCGGTGGGTGAGTCCATTTGAAAGTTTGACCCAAAACACCCTATTCCCCTCTTTAGCTACAATAGTGCCAGGAAGCCACTTGGGACCTTGTCCATAGTTCAACACAAATACAGGATCATTGATTTCAATTTCGCATGACACATTTGTGCTATCATGATATGTACTTTGTTGAAGCCGCCTGCTCTCTACCTGTTCATGTAGATCAGGCTGGTCATGTAGATCAGGGTGGACTAACGAGAGCCTTGTCTTAAGTGCCCTTTTCATGGGCAGTTCAGGGCTGGAATCCCCGTGAGCGAGTGGGGTCTCGTGCGGTAGCTAAGCAGGACTCGGGATAGGCGAGTCTGCAGTGAGCCTTCAGTTACCCTCTTCAAGCTCTGCTTGATGGTTTGCACTGCTCTCTCTGCCTGACCATTGGATGCTTGTTTGAACGGGGCAGATGTGACATGTTTGATCCCATTCTGGGTCATGAACTCTTTGAACTCGGCACTGGTGAAACATGGCCCGTTGTCACTCACAAGGACATCAGGCAGGCCATGCGTGGCAAACATGGCCCGCAGGCTTTCAGTGGTGGCAGTGGGCGTGCTTGCCGACATTATCTCACATTCAATCCATTTGGAGTACACATCTACAACCACTAGGAACATTTTATCCAAAAACGGGTCTGCATAGTCGACATGGACCCTGGACCATGGTTTGGAGGGCCAAGCCCATAAACTTAGTGGCACCTCCCTGGGTATATTGCTTAACTGCGAGCATGTGTTACATTTGTGCACGCGGACTCTAAGTCCGCATCGATACCGGGCCACCGCACGTGGGATCTGGCTATCGCTTTCATCATTACAATGCCTGGGTGAGTACTGAGGAGATCACTGATCAAAGTGTTCCTGCCCTTCTTCGGGACCACTACCCGATTACCCCACAGAAGGCAGTCTGCCTGTATAGACATTTCATCTTTGCACCGCTGGTACGGCTTTATCTCTTCCTGCATTTCCAATGGACCAGTTCCCGTGAAGCACACAATTTTTTACTAGGGAGAATAAGGGGTCCTGGCTCGTCCAGGTTCTTATCTGTCGGGCTGTGAGGGGTGATTGCTCACTCTCGAATGCTTCCATCACCATGACTAAATCTGTGGACTGCGCTATTTGCACCCCCAATGGCAGCCTACTGAGAGCATCGGCACAGTTTTCTGTGCCTGGCCTGTGGCGGATGGCGTAGTTGTATGCGGACAACGTGAGCACCCATCTCTGGATGCGGGCCGATGCATTCGTATTTTTCCCCTTACTTTTGGAAAAAAGGTATATCAGTGGCTTATGGTCAGTTTCCAGTTTAAATTTGAGCCCAAACAGATATTGATGCATTATCTTTATCCAATAAACAAATGCTAATGCTTCTTTTTCAATCATGCTGTAGGCCCTCTCAGCCTGAGACAGACTTCTGGATGCATAAGCAACCGGTTGCAATTTCCCAGATTCATGAGCTTGGTGCAATAAACACCCGACCCCGTATGACCAACACATCACATGTTAGTACCAAACGCTTACATGGATCATTCAACACAAGCAATTTGTTTGAGCATAAAAATGTTCTAGCTTTTATAAAGGCATTTTCTTGGCTTTTACCCCAAACCCATTCGTCTTCTTTATGCAGTAAGGCGTGCAGTGGTTCTAACAGTGTGCTGGACCCGGTATTCAGAAGTTACCAAAGTAGTTCAGGAGTCCTAGAAACAACCGCAGCTCCGTCACATTCTGTGACCTTGGTGCATTTTTGATTGTCTCCGTCTTCGAATCGATGGTCCAGATGCCGTCCGCTGCGATTCTTCTTCCCAGGAACTCCACTTCAGATGCCAGGAATACGCACTTCGAGCGTTTTAACCTGAGCCCCACATGGTTGAGTCAACTAACCTCCTCCAGGTTCTGCAGATGCTCGACTGTGTCCCGACCTGCAAGATGTCGTCCTGGAAGAACACTATGCGCGGGACCGACTTCAGTAAGCTTTCCATGTTTCTCTGGAATATCGCCGCGACTGATCGAATTCCAAACGGGCATCTGTTGTAAATGACAAGCCCTTTGTGCGTGTTGATGCAGGTGAGACCCTGCGATGATTCCTCCAGCTCCTGCGTCATGTAGGTTGAGGTCAAGTCCAGCTTCAGAACGTCTTTCCTCCCGCAAGCGTCGCAAATAGGTCGTCTTCTTTTGGTAGAGGGTATTGATCCTGCAGGGAGAAACGATTAATACTTACTTTGTAATGGCCACTTATTCTGATGGTGCCATCTCCCTTGAGGACTGGAACAATCGGACTGGCCCACCCGTTGAATTCGATGCCCACCCGGTCCAGCTCGATCTCCACCCTCTGTCTCATCATGTACAGTACTGCTCTCGCCTTGTGATGGATGGGTCGTGCCCCCGGAATCAAATGGATCTTCACTTTTGCTCCTTGGAACTTCCCGATGCCTGGTTCAAACAGCAAGGGGAACGTGTTTAAGACCTGGGCGCACAAGTGTCGTCAATGGACGAGAGTGCTCAGATGTTGTCCCAGTTCCAGCGTATCTTTCCCAGCCAGTTCCTGTCGAACAGCATGGGACCATCGCCCCGTACCACCCAGAGTAGTAGCTTGTGCACCGCTCCATCGTAGGAGATCTTTACAGTAGCACTGCCGATTACGGGAATCAGTTCCTTTGTGTAAGTTCTCAGTTTAGTACGAATGAGAGTCATAGAAACATAGAAATAGGTGCAGGAGTAGGCCATTCAGCCCTTCGAGCCTGCACCACCATTCAATAAGATCATGGCTGATCATTCACCTCAGTACCCCTTTCCTGCTTTCTCTCCATACCACTTCATCCCTTTAGCCGTCAGGGCCATATCTAACTCTCTCTTGAATATATCTAACGAACTAGCATCAACAACTCTCTGCGGTAGAGAATTACAGAGGTTAACAACTCTCTGAGTGAAGAAGTTTCTCCTCATCTCAGTCCTAAATGGCTTACCCCTTATCCTTAGACTGTGACTCCTGGTTCTGGACATTCCCAACATTGGGAACATTCTTCCTGCACCTAACCTGTCCAGCCCCGTCAGAATTATATATGTTTCTATGAGATCCCCTCTCATTCTTCTGAACTCCAGTGAATACATGCACAGTCGATCCAGTCTCTCCTCATATGTCAGTCCCACCATCCCAGGAATCATAAGAATTAGGAACAGGAGTAGGCCATCTAGCCCCTCGAGCCTGCTCCGCCTGGTGAACCTTCGCTGCACTCCCTCAATAGCAAGAACGTCCTTCCTCAGATTAGGAGACCAAAACTGAACACAATATTCCAGGTGAGGCCTCACCAAGGCCCTGTACAATTGCATTAAGACCTGCCTGTTCCTATACTCAAATTGCCTAGCTATGAAGGCCAAGATGCCATTTGCCTTCTTCACCCCTGCTGTACCTGCATGCCAAACTTCAATGACTGATGTACCATGACACCCAGGTCTTGTTGCACCTCCCCTTTTCCTAATCTGCTGCCATTCAGATAATATTCTGCCTTCATGTTTTTGCTACCAAAGTGGATAACCTCACATTTATCCACGTTATACTGCATCTGCCATGCATTTGCCCACTCACCTAACCTGTCCAAGTCACCCTGCAGCCTCTTAGCATCCTCCTCACAGCTCACACCGTCACACAGCTACGTGTTGTCTGCAAACCTGGAGATATTACACTCAATTCCTTCATCTAAATCATTGATGTATATTGTAAATAGCTGGGGTCCCAGCACTGAACCCTGCGGCACCCCACTAGTCACTGCCTGCCATTCTGAGACGGACCCGTTTATTCCTACTCTTTCCTTCCTCTCTGCCACCATTTTGTATCCACTTCAATACATTACCCCGAATACCATGTACTTTAATTTTGCACACTAATATCTTGTGTGGTACCTTGTCAAAAGCCTTTTGAAAGTCCAAATACACCACATCCACTGGTTCTCTCTTGTCCACTCTACTATCCTCAAAAATATCTAGAAATTTGTCAAGCATGATTTCCTTTCATAAATCCATGCCGACTTGGACCGATCCTGTCACTGCTTTCCAAATGCGCTGCTATTTCATCTTTAATAATTGATTCCAACATTTTCCCCACTACTGATGTCAGGCTAACCGGTCTATAATTCCCCGTTTTCTCTCTCCCTCCTTTTTTAAAAGGTGGTCTGAGCAGCGGAAGTCCCGGGGAGGCCCATAAAAGGCCCAACATCGGAGGAGTAGCGGAAATCCGAGCAGCAGGGTTCATGGAGGAGGCCCATAAAAGGCCCAACATTGGAGGAGGAATGACAGTCTGAGCAGCGGGATTCCGTGGGAGGCCCATAAAAGGCCCAACGTTGGAGGAGGAGTGACAGTTCGAGCAGCAGCAGTCCGAGGGAGGCCCATAAAAGGCCCAACATCAGAGGAGGAGAGGCAGTCCGAGCAGTGGGGGTCCACGGGAGGCCTATGTAAGGCCCAACATTGGAGGAGGAGGAGCGGCAATCCAAGAGCGGGAGTCCGGGGGAGGCCTATAAAAGGCCCAACATCGGAGGAGGAGCGGCAATCCAAGAGCGGGAGTCCGGGGGAGGCCTATAAAAGGCCCAACATCGGAGGAGGAGCGGAAGTCCGAGAGCGGGAGTCCGGGGGAGGCCTATAAAAGGCCCAACATCGGAGGAGGAGCGGAAGTCCAAGAGCGGGAGTCCGGGGGAGGCCTATAAAAGGCCCAACATCGGAGGAGGAACGGCAATCCAAGAGCGGGAGTCTGGGGGAGGCCTATAAAAGGCCCAACGTCGGAGAAGGAGCGGAAGTCCGAGAGCGGGAGTCCGGGGGAGGCCTATAAAAGGCCCAACATCGGAGGAGGAGCGGAAGTCCAAGAGCGGGAGTCTGGGGGAGGCCCATAAAAGGCCCAACATCGGAGGAGGAGCCAGCTGGTGCAGCTGCAGCAGGGAGAGAAGGCAAAAAAGAATTAAAAAGAAATCGAAGGGTGATGTCACAGCCAAGGGGGTAAGTGATTGGCTGGTGATTGGTGAGTAGTTTTTCTTTTTCTTTTCCTTTATCAGAAAGAAACCATTGGCATTGTTGCCAAATTAAATTAATTAAGAGTTAAGTTATGGCAGGAGAGCCCAGAGCTGTGTTATGCTCCTCCTGTGCTATGTGGGAAGCCAGGGACGCTTCCAGTGTCCCTGACGACTACATGTGCGGGAAGTGTATCCAGCTGCAGCTCCTGACAGACCGCATTGCGGCACTGCAGCTGCGAATGGATTCACTCTGGAGCATCCGCAATGCTGAGGATGTCGTGAATAGCACGTTTAGTGAGTTGGTCGCACCGCAGGTAAAGGTTACTCAAGTAGATGGGGAATGAGTGACCATCAGGCAGAGTAATGGAAAGAAGGTAGTGCAGGGGTCCCCTGCGGTCATCCCCCTCCAAAACAGATACACCACCTTGGGTGCTGTTGGGAGGGTGACTCACCAGGGGAGGGCAACAGCAGCCAAGCTCATGGCACCATGGGTGGTTCTGCTGCACAGGAAGGCAGGAACAAGAGTGGGAGAGAAATAGTGGTAGGGGATACTATTGTAAGGGGAATAGATAGATGTTTCTGCGGCCGCAATCGAGACACCAGGATGGACTGTTGCCTCCCAGGTGCAAGGGCCAATGATGTCCCGTAATGGCTGCAAGACATTTTGGAAGGGGAGGGTAAACAGCCAGTTGTTGTGATGCATACAGGTACCAACGATATAGGTAAAAAACAGGATGAGGTCCTACAAGCTGAGTTAAGAGAGGTAGGAGTTAAATTAAAAAGTAGGAACGCAAAGGTAGTAATCGCAGGATTGCTACCAGTGCCACATATTAGTCAGAGTAGGAATTGCAGGATAGCTCAGATGAATATGTGGCTTGAAGAATGGTGCAGAAGGGAGGGAGGAATTCAAATTCCTGGGATATTGGAACCGGTTCTGGGGGAGCTGGGACCAGTACAAACTGGACGGTCTGCACCTGGGCAGGACCGGAACCAATGTCCTAGGGGGGCTGTTAGCTAGTGCTGTTCAGGAGGAGTTAAACAAATATGGCAGGGGGATGGGAAATATATGCAGGGAGACTGAGGGAAGTAGAATGGGGGCAGAAGCAAAAGATAGAAAGAAGAAAAGTAAAAGTGGAGGGCAGAGAAACCCAAGGCAAAAATCAAAAAGGGCCACATTACAGCAAAATTCTACAGGGGCAAAGTGTGTTAAAAAGACAAGCCTGAAGGCTCTGTGCGTCAATGCGAGGCGTATTCGTAATAAGGTGGACGAATTAACTGCGCAGGCAGCTATTAACGAATATGATATAATTGGCATTACGGAGACATGGCTCCAGGGTGACCAAGGCTGGGAACTCAACATCCAGGGGTATTCAATATTCAGGAAGGATAGACAGAAAGGAAACGGAGGTTGGGTAGCGTTGCTGGTTAAAGAGGAAATTAACGCAATAGTAAGGAAGGACATTAGCTTGGGTGATGTGGAATCTGCATGGGTAGAGCTGCAGAATATCAAAGGGCAGAAAACGCGAGTGGGAGTTGTGTACAGACCACCAAACAGTAGTAGTGAGGTTGGGGACAGCATCAAACAAGAAATTAGGGATGCGTGCAATAACGCCAGTTAGCATGGGCGACTTTAATCTAAATACAGATTGGGCAAACCAAACTGGTAGTAATATGGTGGAGGAGGATTTCCTGGAGTGTATTAGTGATGGTTTTCTTGACCAATATGTCGGAGGAACCAACTAGAGGGCTGGCCATCCTAGACTGGGTGATGTGTAATGAGAAAGCACTAATTAGCAATCTTGTTGTGCGAGGCTCCTTGGGGAAGAATGGCCATAATATGGTAGAATTCTTTATCAAGATGGAGAATGACACAGTTAATTCAGAGACTCGGGTCCTGAACTTAAGGAAAGGTAACTTCGATGTTATGAGACGTGAATTGAGTAGAATAGACTGGCAAATGATACTTAAAGGGTTGATGGTGGATAGGCAATGGCAAACATTTAAAGATCACATGGATGAATTTCAACAATTATACATCCCGGTCTGGAGTAAAAATAAAACACGGAAGGTGGCTCAACTGTGGCTAACAAGGGAAATTAAGGACAGTGTTAAATCCAAGGAAGAGGCATATAAATTGGCCAGAAAAAGCAGCAAACCTGAGGACTGGGAGAAATTTAGAATTCAGCAGAGGAGGACAAAGGGTTTAATTAGGAGGGGGAATATAGAGTATGAGAGGAAGCTTGCTGGGAACATAAAAACTGACTGCAAAATATTCGATAGATATGTGAAGAGAAAAAGATTAGTGAAGACAAACATAGGTCCCTTGGAATCAGATTCACGTGAAGTTGTAATAGGAAACAAAAAAATGGCAGACCAATTGAACTTTGGTTCCTTCTTCATGAAGGAAGACACAAATAACCCTTCGGAAATACTAGGGGACTGAGGGTCTAGTGAGAAGGATGAACAGAAGGAAATCCTTATTGGTGAGGCAATTGTGTTAGGGGAATTGATGGGATTGAAGGCCGATAAATCCCCAGAGCCTGGGGATAGCCTGCATCCCAGAGTACTCAAGGAAGTGGCCCTAGAAATAGTGAATGCATTGGTGATCATTTTGCAACAATCTATCGAATCAGGATCAGTTTCAATGGACTGAAGGGTAGCTAATGTAACATCACTTTTTAAGAAAGGAGGGAGAGAGAAAACGGGGAATTATAGACCGGTTAGCCTGACATCAGTAGTGGGAAAAATGTTGGAATCAATTATTAAAGATGAAATAGCAGCGCATTTGGAAAACAGTGACAGGATCGGTCCAAGTCAGCATGGAGTTATAAAAGGAAAATCATGCTTGACAAATCTTCTAGAATTTTTTGAAGATGTAACTAGTAGAGTGGACAAGGGAGAACCAGTGGATGTGGTGTATTTGGACTTTCAAAAGGCTTTTGACAAGGTCCCATACAAGAGATTGGTGTGCAAAATTAAAGTACATGGTATTGGGGGTAATGTACTGATGTGGATAGAGAACTGGTTGGCAGACAGGAAGCAGAGAGTCGGGATAAACGGGTCCTTTTCAGAATGGTAGGCAGTGATTAGTGGGGTGCCGCAGGCTCAGTGCTGGGACCCCAGCTATTTACAATATACATCAATGATTTAGATGAAGGAATTGAGTGTAATATCTTCAAGTTTGCAGATGATACTAAGCTGGGTGGCAGTGTGAGCTGTGAGGAGGATGCTAATAGGCTGCAGGGTGACTTGGACATGTTAGGTGAGTGGGGAAATGCAAGCAGATGCAGTATAATGTCGATAAATGCAAGGTTATCCACTTTGGTGGCAAAAACACAAAGGCAGAATATTGTCTGAATGGCGGCAGATTAGGAAAAGGGGAGGTGCAACGAGACCTGGGTGTCATGGTACATCAGTCATTGAAAGTTGGCATGCAGGTACAGCAGGCGGTGAAGAAGGCAAATGGCATCTTGGCCTTCATAGTTAGTGGATTTGAGTATAGGAGCAGGGAGGTCTTACTGCAGTTGTACAGGGCCTTGGTGATGCCTCACCTGGAATATTGTGTTCAGTTTTGGTCTCCTAATCTGAGGAAGGACGTTCTTGCCATTGAGGGAGTGCAGCGAAGGTTCACCAGACTGATTCCTGGGATGGCAAGACTGACATATGAGGAAAGACTAGATCGACTGGGCCTGTATTCACTGGAGTTTAGAAGGATGAGAGAGGATCTCATAGAATCATATAAAATTCTGACTGGACTGGACAGGTTAGATGCAGGAAGAATGTTCCCGATGTTGGGGATGTCCAGAACCAGGGGACACAGTCTAAGGATAAGGTGTAAGCCACTTAGGACCGCGATGAGGAGAAACTTCTTCACTCAGAGAGTTGTTAACCTGTTGAATTCTCTACCGCAGAGAGTTGTTGATGCCAGTTCATTGGATATATTCAAGAGGGAGTTAGATATTGTCATGTATCTCACATTACTGTACATAACTGTATCTTACCATGCTATACATGACTGTAACTAATTATGACCTGTAACCACAAGCAGACCTTACCACCAGTGGTGCACTTGCAGGAGACACTGCATACCTGTTCCACACAGGTATATAAAGACAGGTCTCAGGCAAGTGTGGCATTCGAGAGCTGTGAAATCAAGGTGCAGGTCCTGAGTGACCTTGACTTCAGCATGTGCCTCGTGTGAATCTGTACTGAGGGGACAGGACTTTACAGTGGCGACGAGTTACGGGATCACAGAATCCACAGAATGGTGACCAACGGCTCAGATGAAAAATAAATGCTGGAGATAATTGGGAGGACTTTATAGAAAGGCTCCAGCAAAGCTTTGTAACCAAAGACTGGTTAGGCGACGATAAGGCAGAGAAGAGAAGAGCCCATCTCTTGACCAGCTGTGGCTCGCAAACATACGCCTTAATGAAGGACCTGCTGGCACGCGAGAAATCAGCAAGCAAATCGTTTGAAGAGTTGAGCACACTGGTAAGAGACTACCTGAAGCCAGCGAGCAGCCTACACATGGCCAGACACAGGTTCTACAACTACAGACGCTGTGTGGGCCAGAGCATACCCGCCTTTGTGGCGGAACTTCGAAGGCTGGCTAGTTTATGAGAGTTCTCCGATGAACTAAGGAGAGAAGTATTGGGAGACTTTTTTATTGAAGGACTAGGCCACGCAGGCATATTCCAAAAGCTCATAGAGACCAAGATCTTGACCCTAGAGGCAGCAGCACTGGTTGCACAGACATTCTTGGCAGGAGAAGAAGAAACGAGGTTGATCTACACTGCGGGTACGACAACCAACGAAACATCGGAACAAGGGGTTCACAGCGTGAAACAAGCCACTACCCCCACACACAGACAAAGGCAGGAGAGCAGGCCCTCAACGGCAGGCAGCAGCGCCAGAAGCCATCAAGGGCCACATGAACGGCCGTTCACACCTCATCAACCCACAATGCGAGCAATTAACTACGAACTGAGAGAAGCTCAAGAGAGATCAGCCAGGCGCAGCACATCCTTTGGAAACAATGGAAGCGGTCTGTGCTGGAGATGTGGGGGAAGGCACTCATCAAGGGGGTGTCGATTTCAGCATGCCGTTTTCAGAAACTGCAACTATACAGGGCAGCTGGCCCGCATGTGCAGAAAAACAACAGCTCGGCTGGTATACGAATCGGAAGGGTCGGAAAGCGGATCAGAAGATGGTGGGGACAGTGCCCGGGACACCGAGGTACAGCAGGTCAACACGATCAATGGACACTGTTCTCACAACAAGACACCTCCAATAATGATGAGGGTCCTACTCAACGGGATACCCGTCAACATGGAACTGGATACGGGAGCGAGTCAATCTCTCATGAGCGCTCAACAATTTGAACAGCTGTGGCCGCACAAAAGCAACAGACCAAAACTCACAAGGGTCGACACCAAACTAAGGACCTATACCAAAGAAATCGTCCCAGTCCTTGGCAGCGCCATGCTCTCAGTCACACACAAAGGGACAGTGAACCGACTACGCCTGTGGATTGTCCCCGGAGATGTCCCAGCACTGCTGGTGAGAAGCTGGCTGGCAAAACTAAATTGGAAATGGGATGATGTTCACGCCATGTCGTCAGAGGAATGGACCTCCTGCTCAACAGTTCTAAGTTGATTGGAACATCTCTTTCAGCTAGGTGTGGGCACCTTCAAAGGGGCTAAAGTTAAAATCTACATCACACAGGATGCTAGACCGGTCCATCACAAGGCTAGAGCTGTGCCCTATGTGATGAGGGAAAAGATTGAACATGAATTGGACAGGCCTCTGCGGGAAGGCATTATCTCACCCGTGGCATTTAGCGACTGGGCAAATCCCATCGTCCCAGTTATGAAGCCTGATGGATCCGTACGAATCTGTGGGGATTACAAATCTACCATAAACAGAGTCTTCCTACAGGACCAATACCCGCTGCCCAGAGCGGAGGACCTATTTGCCACATTGGCTGGAGGAAAACTTTTCTCGAAACTAGACCTCACATCTGCGTACATGACGCAAGAACTGACCGAAGAGTCTAAGCTACTCATCACCATCAACACACATCGAGGCCTTTTCATGTACAATCGATGCCCATTCGGCATCAGGTCGGCAGCTGCTATATTCCAGCGCAACATGGAGAGTCTGCTCAAGTCCATCCCGGGGACAGTTGTGTTTCAAGATGACATACTTATCACGGGCAGGGACACCGACTCTCATCTCCGCAATTTGGAGGAAGTACTAAAGCAATTGGATCAGGTAGGCCTAAGAGTAAAGAAATCCAAGTGTCAGTTTCTCGCGCCCGAGGTTGAATTTTGGGCAGAAGGATTGCCACTGATGGAATCCGCCCAACAGAATCCAAAACCGAAGCAATTCGTCTGGCACCCAGGCCCCGGAATGTCTCGGAACTGCACGCCTTTCTCGGGCTACTCAATTACTTTGGGAACTTTATGCAGAACTTAAGCACACTGCTGGAGCCTCTCCACTTACTACTCAGAAAGGGGTGCAGTTGGTTTTGGGGAGATGCCCCAGGAACGCGCCTTCAATAAGGCACGCAACCTTCTATGCTCCAACAGTGTTTTGGCTTTTTTTGATCCAGGTAAAAAGCTAGTTCTTACATGTGATGCATCAGCGTACGGGGTCGGGTGCGTTTTACAGCATGTCAATGGTGCGGGTAAATTACAACCTATAGCTTATGCCTCCAGGTCATTTTCGCGGGCGGAGCGCGGGTACGGTATGGTGGAGAACGAGGTGCTCGCATGCGTGTACGGTGTCAAAAAGATGCACCGATACCTTTTCGGGGCCAAGTTTGCATTAGAAACTGACCACATGCCCCTCACGTTCCTGCTATCCGAGAGCAAGGCAATAAACGCCAACGTCTCAGCGCGCATTCAACGGTGGGCACTCATGCTGGCATCTTACGACTACACAATAAGGCACAGACCAGGCACAGACAACTGTACCGACGCGCTTAGCAGGCTACCCCTGGCGACCACGGAAGGGTCTGACGAACAGGACTGTGAGATAGTCATGGCAATCAATGCCTTTGAGTCCACAGGTTTGCCCATGACGGCTCGCCAAATCAGAGCCTGGACGACTAGCGACCCCACGTTATCACTAGTCAAATGATGTGTCTTAACTGGTGACTGGGCAGAGGCTCGCGATGCCTGCCCCGAGGAGATCAAACCTTTCCATAGGCGCATGCATGAACTCTCACTACAGGCAGACTGCCTGATGTGGGGCAGCTGAGTAGTTATGCTTCTACGAGGCAGAGAGGCATTTGTCCGGAAGCTTCACCGCGAGCACCTGGGGATCGTTCTCATGAAGGCCATAGCCAGATCCCACGTCTGGTGGCCTGGCATTGACGCGGACTTAGAGCTCTGCGTCTGACGGTGCACCATTTGTGCCCAACTCAGTAATGCCCCAGGGAGGCCCCCCTGAGCCCCTGGCCCTGGCCCACCAAACCGTGGTCGCGGGTGCACGTAGACTATGCGGGCCCATTCATGGGCAAAATGTGCCTCGTAGTCGTCGATGCGTTTTCAAAGTGGATTGAATGCACCATTTTAAACTCGAGCACCACCTCCACCATTGTGGAGAACCTTGGAACCATGTTTGCAATGCACGGAATTCCTGACATATTGGTCAGTGATAATGGTCCGTGTTTCACCAGCGCAGAATTCCATGATTTTATAGTTGACCACGGCATAAATCATGTTAAGACGGCACTGTTCAAGCCGGCCTCCAATGCCCAGGCGGAGCGAGCAGTGTAAATCATTAAACAAGGCATGCTTAAAATCCAAGGTCCCACGCTACAGGGCCGCCTGTCGCGACTGCTGCTGGCAAACAGATCTCATCCGCATTCATTGACTGGGGTTCCCCCCGCGCAACTATTGATGAAATGGACCTTAAAGAAAGGCTCTCGTTAATCCTCCTAGACATGCATGAAATCGTTGAGGCAAAGCGCCGTAAGCTAACTGAATATCATGACCAAAATTCGATGGGGAGGTGGAATGAGATAGAGGACAAAGTGTTTGTGCTAAACTATGGCAGGGGTCCCAAATGGCTTGCAGGGACAGTAACAGGCAAGGAAGGAAACAGGCTACTGGTGCTACAAATGGACAAAGGCCAAACCTGCTGGGGGCATGTAGACCAAGTAAAAAGTAGATTCACCAACAAGACTGCAGAACCAGAGGTAGACTATAATGTGGAACTCACACTACACCTGGTGGACAGACAGAGGGAACAACCTGAGGAAAGGGCTATCCCAACAGACAGCCCAGGCGAGATACCAGCAATCATACTGAACGAAACAGACAGCCCAGGCGAGATACCAACAATCACACCGAAAGAAAAACAGGCACCAAGGCAAACAACTGAACCACAACTAAGACGCTCCACGCGAGAGCGTAGACTACCTGAGAGACTGAATCTATAAAGACAATAAGACCTTGGGCGAGGGTGATGTCATGTATCTCACATTACTGTACATAACTGTATCTTACCATGCTATACATGACTGTAACTAATTATGACCTGTAACCACAAGCTTAGCTTGCCACCAGGGGTGCGCTTGCAGGAGACACTGCATACCTGTTCCACACAGGTATATAAAGACAGGTCTCAGGCAAGTGTGGCATTCGAGAGCTGTGAAATAAAGATGCAGGTCCTGAGTAACCTTGACTTCAGCATGTGCCTCATGTGAGTCTGTACTGCAGGGACAGGACTTTACAGATACGGTCCTTATGGCTAAAGGGATCAAGGGGTATGGAGAGAAAGCAGGAAACGGGTATTGAAGTGAATGATCAGCCATGATCTTATTGAATGGTGGTGCAGGCTTGAAGGGTCGAGTGGCCTACTCCTGCACCTATTTTCTATGTTTCTATGGGCCCAAGTTTCCACAGGATAAAAAACGGGCGCCCCTCCGAGCTGGGCGCCCGTTTTTCGCGCCTAAAACAGCGCCAGAAAAAAATCGCGCTATTCTCGAGCGCTTGGCAGCTCCTTGTCTGTTTGGCGCGGCGCCCAGGGGGGCGGAGCCTACACTCGCGCCGATTTTGTAAGTGGGAGGGGTCGGGTACTATTTAAATTAGTTTTTTTCCTGCCGGCAACGCTGCGCGTGCGCGTTGGAGCGTTCGCGCATGCTCAGTGTGAAAAAAAACATTGGCACTCGCCCATTTTTGTAGTTCTTTGTAGCTGTTTAATTTTTGAACATTTTTTAATAAAATCACATTGCCATCAGCACATCAGCACTGAGGCTTCCTGCAGCCTTCTCACTGTCTCCTTCCCCTCCCTCCCCTTTCTCCACAGCAACAAGCCGCTGTCTCCTTCCCCTCCCTCCCCTCCTCTGCGCGGCAACAAGCCGTTGTCTCCTTCCCCTCCCTCCCCTCTCTCCACGGCAACAAGCCGCTGTCTCCTTCCCCTCCCTCCCCTGCACGGCAACAAACGGCGGTTTCCTTCGAACGATGGCTGAAGCACTTTCACACAGGTAGGAAGATGGTTTATTTAATCTTTTCTTTGCTTATAAATATTTATTCAGGTTGGATTTATTTGTATAATATTTGTAGAAGTATAAATAAGGATTTATTGTCGAATTTAATGAGTTCCCTTCCCCCCCCTCCCCCCCACCTCGTTCTGGACACCTAATTTGTAACCTGCACCTGATTTTTTAATGTGTAGAACAGGTTTTTTCAGTTCTACAAAAATCTTCACTTGCTCCATTCTACTTTAGTTTGGAGTACGTTTTCACTGTGGAAACTTTGAAATCAGGCGTCAGTGGCCGGACACCTTTTGAAGAAAAAATTCTGTTCAAAAGTAGAACTGTTCTACCTCACTAGAACTGCAGAAAAAAAAATATGGAGAATTGCGATTTCTAAGATAGTCTGTTCTCCACCAGTTGCTCCTAAAAATCAGGCGCAAATCATGTGGAAACTTGGGCCCTATGTTTCTACATTAGCTACCCTCCAGTCCATAGGAACTGATTCAGAGTCGATAGACTGTTGGAAAATGATCACCAATGCATCCACTATTTCTAGGGCCTCTTCCTTAAGTACTCTGGGATGCAGACTATCAGGCCCTGGGGATTTATCGGCCTTTAAGTCCATCAATTTTCCTAACCTTTTTTGCTGACTAATAAGGATTTCCTTCAGTTCCTCCTTCTCGCTAGTCCCTCAGTACCCTAGTATTTCCAGAAGGTTATATGTGTCTTCATTCTTGAATACAGAACCAAAGTATTTGTTCAATTGTTCTGCCATTTCTTTGTTCCCCATTATAAATTCACCTGATTCTGACTGCAAGGGACCTACGTTTGTCTTCACTAATCTTTTTCTCCACATATCTATAGAATCTTTTGCAGTCAGTTTTTATGTTCCCAGCAAACTTCCTCTCATACTCTATTTTCCCCCTTCTAATTAAACCCTTTGTCCTCCTCTGCTGAATTCTAAATTTCCCCTAGCCCTCAGGTTTGCTGCATTTTCTGGCAAATTTATATGCCTCTTCCTTGGATTTAACACTATCCTTAATTTTCCTTGTTAGCCACGGTTGTGCTACCTTCCCCATTTTATTTTTACTCCAGACCAGGATGTACAATTGTTGAAGTTCATCCATGTGATCTTTAAATGTTTGCCATTGCCTTTCCACCGTCAACCCTTTAAGTATCATTTGCCACTCTATTCTACTCAATTCACGTTTCGTAACATCGAAGTTAACTTTCCTTAAGTTCAGGACCCTAGTCTCTGAATTAACTGTGTCACTCTCCATCTTAATAAAGAATTCCACCATATTATGGTCATTCTTCCCCAAGGGGCCTCGCACAACAAGATTGCTAATTAGTCCTTTCTCATTAGGATGGCCAGCCCTCTAGTTGGTTCCTCAACATATTGATCGAGAAAACCATCCCTAATACACTCCAGGAAATCCTCCTCCACCGTATTGCTGCCAGTTTGGTTAGCCCAATCAATATGTAGATTAAAGTCATCCATGATAACTGCTGTACCTTTATTGCATGCATCCCTAATTTCTTGCTTGATGCTGTCCCCAACCTCACTACTACTGTTTGGTGGTCTGTACACAACTCCCACTCGCGTTTTCTGCCCTTTGGTATTCCGCAGCTCTATCCGTACTGATTCCATATCATCCAAGCTAATGTACTTCCTTACTATTGTGTCAATTTCCTCTTTAACCAGCATCGCTACCCCTCCTCCTTTTCCTTTCTGTCTATCCTTCCTGAATGTTGAATGCCCCTGGATGTTGAGTTCCCAGCCTTGGTCACCCTGGAGCCATGTCTCCGTAATCCCAATTATATCATATTCGTTAATAGCTGCCTGCGCAGTTAATTCGTCCACCATATAATGAATACTCCTCGCATTGAGGCACAGAGCCTTCAGGCTTGTCTTTTTAACACACTTTGCCCCTTTAGAATTTTGCTGTAATGTGCCTTTTTGATTTTTGCCTTGGGTTTCTCTGCCCTCCACTTTTACTTTTCTTCTTTCTATCTTTTGCTTCTGCCCCCATTTTACTTCCCTCTGTCTCCCTGCATAGGTTCCCATCCCCCTGCCATTTTAATTTAACCCCTCCCCAACAGCATTAGAAAACACTCCCCCTCGGACATTGGTTCCCGTCCTGCCCAGGTGCACACCCTCCGGTTTGTACTGGTCCCACCTCCCCCAGAACCGGTTCCAATGTCCCAGGAATTTGAATCCCTCCCTCCTGCACCACTCCTCAAGCCACGTATTCTTCTTAGCTATGCTGCCATTCCTACTCTGTCTAGCACCTGGCACTGGTAGCAATCCTGAGATTACTACCTTTGAGGTCCGACTTTTTAATTTAACTCCTAGCTCCCTAAACTCAGCTTGTAGGACTTCATATCCCGTTTTTTACCTATATCGTTGGTACCTATATGAACCACTTCAGCTGGCTGTTCACCCTCCCCCTGCAGAATGCGCTGGAGCCGCTCCGAGACATCCTTGACCCTTGCACCAGGGAGGCAACATACCATCCTGGAGTCTCGTTTGCGGCCGCAGAAACGCCTATCTATTCCCTTTACAATAGAATCCCCTATCACTATCGCTCTCCCACTCTTTTTACTGCCCTCCTGTGCAGCAGAGCCACCCCGGTGCCATGGGCTGCTGCTGATGAATCATCCCCCGCAACAGCACCCAAGGTGGTATATCTGTTTTGGAGGGGGATGACCGCAGGGGACTCCTGCACTACATTCCTTCCACTGCTCTGTCTGATGGTCACCTATTCACTATCTGCCTTAGTAACCTTCACCTGCGGTGTGACCAACTCACTAAATGTGCTATTCACGACATCCTCAGCATCGCGGATGCTCCAGAGTGAATCCATGCGCAGCTGAGGTGCAGCAATGCGGTCTGTCAGGAGCTGCAGCAGGATCCACTTCCTGCACATGTCGTCCTCAGGGACACTGGAAGCACATAGCACAGAAGGAACATGACACTGGTCTGGGCTCTCCTGCCATGACTTAATGCTTAAATTATTTAATTTGGCAACAATGCCAAAGGTTTCTTACTGCTAAGAACAAGAAAAAAGATAAAGAAAAAGCAAACTACTCACCACTCAACCAGCCAATCACTTATCCTCTTGGCTGTGACGTCACCCTTCGATTACTTTTTACTTCTTTCTTACTTTTGACCCTTTTGCAGCCAGCTACTCCAAAGCCTGCCGCTGATCCCCGGACTCCCGCTGGGCCATTATAGGCCTCGCCCCGCTCCTCAGTCAGGACTGGCTTTGAGGCCTTGCTGCACCACAATTTATCGAAAGTCTTTTTGCTCATAATGGATTGGCTTGTGCCCCGTGTCCAGCTCCATTGACACCAGGAGTCCATTCAATTCAATCTTCATCATCATCGGGGGACATTTGTGGTAAATGTGTGCACTCCATATACCTTTGCCTCCTCGGTCTGAGGCTCTGGTTTGTCGTGATCCGCCGTGGATCTGCCCTCCTCGTCAACATGGTGGTTTGCAGGATTAGCAGGGTTTGCAGCTCGCCTGCACGTTAGAGGTGTCCCATTGTTCCACAAACCCTTGCAGACGTACCCTTTGAAGCGGCATGAATGGAAATGAAGATCAACCCCGCAGCGCCAACAAGATGTTAATGGCCTTGCATTCATCACCCTTGATGGTGGACTCTGAGACATCAGCAGACGTGTAGCTGCAGGTATGTGTGACCTGCCCTGTACATTGCTATTTGAAAACAACATCACTTTGTTCACAGTATTTGTAGCAGCACTCGTGTGCCAAGAGATTTGCTTAGTATTGTCACTGGTAGCAATGAACGCCTGGGCTATCGCTATGGCTTTACTTAAGGTTGGGTCTCTGCAGTCAAAAGTTTGCGAAGTCTTACTTCATGGCCAATGCCAAGTACGAAAAAGTCCCTGAGCATGTGTTCCAAATGTCCTTCAAATTCGCAATGTCCTGCAAGGCGTCTCAGCTTAGCGACATAGCTCACCACTTCCTGGCCTTAAACCTTTTGTAGGTGTAGAACCAGTACCTTGCCATCAGAACGCTTTCCTTCGGGTTCAGGTGCTCCCAGACCAGTGTGCACAAATCATTGTACAATTTTTCTGTGGGTTTCACTGGAGCAAGCAGATTTTTCATGAGGCCATACGTTGGTGTCCTGCAGACAGTGAAGAGAATCGCCCTTCGTTTGGCAGCGTTCGCTTCTCCTTCCAGCTCATTGGCCACAAAGTATTGGTTGAGTCACTCCACGAAGGTTTCCTAACCATTTCCCTCCAAAAATTTCTCCAGGATGCCCACTGTTTTCTGCATCGTTGGGTTCGTCATCTGTATCTTGTCGCCAGTTGTTATGTATGAATAAAGAGTCTGACTAGATACTGTGAGCTCAAAGTAAAGTGTGACCTTAGTCTTTTATTGCAGGCCTCCAGAGTGCCTCTCCAGCCTGTGAGGCCTCCTTAAGTACCAGTGCTCCCAAGGGATTGTGGGATCCCTTGGGACTCCAGGGGATGAGCCCTCTGGTGGCTACACAATGTATATACAGGTTTACATATATATAACACTTCCCTCATCAATCTTCCCACAATCCACTCCTTCAGTCATTCCTTGCTCAATCTCCCAATCCACTCTCCTTCAGTCCACCCTTGATCAATCTTCCCACAATTCACTCTCCTTCAATCCACCCTTGGTCAATCTTCCCACAATCCACTCTCCTTCAGTCATCCATTGGTTAATCTTCCCACAATCCACTCTCCTTCAGTCAACCTGTGGTCTATCTTCCCACAATCCTCTCTCCTTCAGTCATCCATTGGTCAATCTTTCCACAATCCACGTGTCTTCAGCTTCCAACCAATGTCCTAGGGGGAGTGTTTGCTAATGCTGTTGGGGAGGAGTTAAACTAATATGGCAGGGGGATGGGAACCAATGCAGGGAGTCAGAGGGAAGCAAAATGGAGACAGAAGCAAAAGACAGAAAGGAGATGAGTAAAAGGGGAAGGCAGAGAAACCCAAGGCAAAAAACAAAAAGGGACACATTACAGCAAAATTCTAAAAGGACAAAGTGTATTAAAAAGGCAAGCCTGAAGCATCTGTGCCTCAATGCGAGGAGTATTTGGAATAAGGTGGACGAATTAACTGTGCAGATAGCAGTCAATGAATATGATGTGGTAGGCATCACGGAGACATGGCTCCAGGGTGACCAAGGCTGGGAACTCAACATCCAAGGGTATTCAACATTTAGGAAAGATAGACAGAAAGGAAAAGGAGGAGATTAATGCAATTGTAAGGAAAGACATTAACTTGGATGATGTGGAATCGGTATGGGTGGAGCTACGGAATACCAAAGGGCAGAAAACGCTAGTGGGAGTTGTGTACAGACCTCCAAACAGTAGTAGTGATGTTGGGGAGGGCATCAACAGGAAATTAGGGGTGCATGCAATAAAGGTGCAGCAGTTATCATGGGTGACTTTAATATGCACATAGATTGGGCTAACCAAACTGGAAGCAATATGGTGGAGGAGGATGGTTTTCTAGACCAATATGTCGAGGAACCAACTAGGGGAGAGGCCATCTTAGACTGGGTGTTGTGTAATGAGAGAGGATTAATTAGCAATCTTGTTGTGCGAGGCCCCTTGGGGAAGAGTGACCATAATAGGGTGGAATTCTACATTAGGATGGAGAATGAAACAGTTAATTCAGAGACCATGGTCCAGAACTTAAAGAAGGGTAACTTTGAAGGTATGAGGCGTGAATTGGCTAGGATAGATTGGCAAATGATACTTAAGGGGTTGACAGTGGATGGGCAATGGCAGACATTTAGAGACCACATGGATAAACTACAACAAGTGTACATCCCTGTCTGGCGTAAAAATAAAAAAGGGAAGGTGGCTCAACCATGGCTATCAAGGGAAATCAGGGATAGTATTAAAGCCAAGGAAGTGGCATACAAATTGGCCAGATATAGCAGTGAACCCGGGGACTGGGATAAATTTAGAACTCAGCAGAGGAGGACAAAGGGTTTGATTAGGGCAGGGAAAATAGAATATGAGAGGAAGCTTGCAGGGAACATTAAGACGGACTGTAAAAACTTCTATAGATATGTAAAGAGAAAAAGGTTAGTAAAGACAAACATAGGTCCCCTGCAGTCAGAATCAGGGGAAGTCATAACTGGGACCAAAGAAATGGCAGACCAATTGAACAAGTACTTTGGTTCGGTATTCACTAAGGAGGACACAAACAACCTTCCGGATATAAAAGGGGTCAGAGGGTCTAGTAAAAAGGAGGAACTGAGGGAAGTCCTTATTACTCAGGAAATCGTATTGGGGAAATTGATGGGATTGAAGGCCGATAAATCCCCAGGGCCTGATGGTCTGCATCCCAGAGTAATTAAGGAGGTGGCCTTGGAAATAGCGGATGAATTGACAGTCATTTTCCAACATTCCATAGACTCTGGATCAGTTCCTATGGAGTGGAGGGTAGCCAATGTAAGCCCACTTTTTAAAAAAGGAGGGAGAGAGAAAACAGGGAATTATAGACCGGTCAGCCTGACATCAGTTGTGGGTAAAATGATGGAATCAATTATTAAGGATGTCATAGCAGCGCATTTGGAAAGAGGTGACATGATAGGTCCAAGTCAGCATGGATTTGTGAAAGGGAAATCATGCTTGACAAATCTTCTGGAATTTTTTGAGGATGATTCCAGTAGAGTGGACATGGGAGAACCAGTTGATGTGGTGTAATTGGACTTTCAGAAGTCTTTCGACAAGGTCCCACACAAAAGATTAATGTGCAAAGTTAAAGCACATGGGATTGGGGGTAGTGTGCTGACGTGGATTGAGAACTGGTTGGCAGACAGGAAGCAAAGAGTAGGAGTAAATGGGTACTTTTCAGAATGGCTGGCAGTGACTAGTGGGGTACCGCAAGGTTCTGTGCTGAGGCCCCAGCTGTTTACATTGCACATTAATGATTTAGACGAGGGGATTAAATGTAGTATCTCCAAATTTGCAGATGACACAAAGTTGGGTGGCAGTGTGAGCTGCGAGGAGGATGCTATGAGGCTGCAGAGTGACTTGGATAGGTTAGGTGAGTGGGCAAATGCATGGCAGATGAAGTATAAAGTGAATAAATGTGAGGTTATGCACTTTAGTGGTAAAAACAGAGAGACAAACTATTATCTGAATGGTGACAGATTAGGAAAATGGGAGGTGCAACGGGACCTGGGTGTCTTGATACATCAGTCATTGAAGGTTGGCATGCAGGTACAGCAGGTGGTTAAGATGGCAAATGGCATGTTGGCCTTCATAGTGAGGGGATTTGAGTACAGGGGCAGGGAGGTGTTACTACAGTTGTACAGGGCCTTGGTGAGGCCACACCTGGAATATTGTGTACAGTTTTGGTCTCCTAACTTGAGGAAGGACATTCTTGCTATTGAGGGAGTGCAGTGAAGGTTCACCAGACTGATTCCCGGGATGGTGAGACTGACATATCAAGAAAGACTGGATCAACTGGGCTTGTATTCACTGGAGTTCAGAAGAATGAGAGGGGATCTCATCGAAACGTTTAAAATTCTGACGGGTTTAGACAGGTTAGATGCAGGAAGAATGTTCCCAATGTTGGGGAAGTCCAGAACCAGGGGTCACAGTCTAAGGATAAGGGGTAAGCTATTTAGGACCGAGATGAGGAGAAAATTCTTCACCCAGAGAGTGGTGAACCTGTGGAATTCTCTACCACAGAAAGTTGTTGAGGCCAATTCACCAAATATATTCAAAAAAGAGTTAGATGTAGTCCTTACTACTAGGCGGATCAAGGGGTATGGCGAGAAAGCAGGAATGGGGTACTGAAGTTGCATGTTCAGCCATGAACTCATTGAATGGCAGTGCAGGCTCGAAGGGCCGAATGGCCTACTCCTGCATCTATTTTCTATGTTTCTATGTTTCTATGTTTCCCTTGGTCAATCTTCCCACAATCCACTCTCCTTCAGTCTGCTTGAGGTTAATCTTCCCACAATTCACTCTCCTTCAGTCTGCTTGAGGTCAATCTTAGTTAGACTTGAGCAGTAGTGCAAGAGGGAGGGATCCAAATTCCTGGAACATTGGAAACAGTTCTGGGGGAAGTGCGACCTGTACAAAAGGGACGGTCTGCACTTGGGCAGGACTGGAACTGATGTCCTGGGGGTAACATTTGCTAATGCAGTTCGGGAGTGTTTAAACTAATATGGCAGGGGGATGGGAACCTATGCAGTGAGAAAGGGCAAAGTAATATGGAGTCAGAAGCAGATGGTAGAAAGGTAAAAAGCAATGGTGGAAGGCCGAGTAAACAAAGGCAAGAAACAAAAAGGGCCACACTACATCATAATTCTAAAAGGACAAAGGGTGTTAAAAAAACAAGCCTGAAGGCTTTGTGTCTTAATGCAAGGAGTATCCGTAATAAGGTGGATGAATTGACTGTGCAAATAGATGTTAACAAATATGATGTGATTGGGATTACAGAGACGTGGCTCCAGGATGATCAGGGCTGGGAACTCAACATACAAGGGTATTCAACATTCAGGAAGGAGAGAATAAAAGTAAAAGGAGGTGAGGTAGCATTGCTGATTAAAGAGGAGATTAATGCAATAGTTAGGAAGGACATTAGCTTGGATGATGTGGAATCTATGTGGGTAGAGCTGCAGAACACCAAAGGGCAAAAAACGTTAGTGGAAGTTGTGTACAGACCTCCAAACAGTAGTAGTGATGTTGGGGAGGGCAACAGACAGGAAATTAGGGGTGCATGCAATAAAGGTGCAGCAGTTATCATGGGTGACTTTAATATGCATATAGATTGGGCTAACCAAACTGGAAGCAATATGGTGGAGGAGGATTTCCTGGAGTGAATAAGGGGTGGTTTTCTAGACCAATATGTCGAGGAACCAACTAGCGGGGAGGCCATCTTAGACTGGGTGTTGTGTAATGAGAGAGGATTAATTAGCAATCTCATTGTGCGAGGCCCCTTGGGGAAGAGCGACCATAATATAGTGGAATTCTACATTAGGATGGAGAATGAAACAGTTAATTCAGAGACCATGGTCCAGAACTTAAAGAAGGGTAACTTTGAAGGTATGAGGTGTGAATTGGCTAGGATAGATTGGCTAATGATACTTAAGGGGTTGACAGAGGATGGGCAATGGCAGACATTTAGAGACCGCATGGATAAACTACAACAATTGTACATCCCTCTCTGGCGTAAAAATAAAAAAGGGAAGGTGGCTCAACCGTGGCTATCAAGGGAAATCAGGGATAGTATTAAAGCCAAGGAAGTGGCATACAAATTGGCCAGAAATAGCAGTGAACCCGGGGACTGGGAGAAATTTAGAACTCAGCAGAGGAGGACAAAGGGTTTGATTAGGGCAGGGAAAATAGAGTACGAGAGGAAGCTTGCAGGGAACATTAAGACGGACTGCAAAAGCTTCTATAGATATGTAAAGAGAAAAAGGTTAGTAAAGACAAACATAGGTCCCCTGCAGTCAGAATCAGGGGAAGTCATAACTGGGACCAAAGAAATGGCAGACCAATTGAACAAGTACTTTGGTTCGGTATTCACTAAGGAGGACACAAACAACCTTCCGGATATAAAAGGGGTCAGAGGGTCTAGTAAAAAGGAGAAACTGAGGGAAGTCCTTATTAGTCAGGAAATTGTGTTGGGGAAGTTGATGGGATTGAAGGCCGATAAATCCCCGGGGCCTGATGGTCTGCATCCCAGAGTACTTAAGGAGGTGGCCTTGGAAATAGCGGATGCATTGACAGTCATTTTCCAACATTCCATAGACTCTGGATCAGTTCCTATGGAGTGGAGTGTAGCCAATGTAAGCCCACTTTTTAAAAAAGGAGGGAGAGAGAAAACAGGGAATTATAGACTGGTCAGCCTGACATCGGTAGTGGGTAAAATGATGGAATCAATTATTAAGGATGTCATAGCAGCGCATTTGGAAAGAGGTGACATGATAGGTCCAGGTCAGCATGGATTTGTGAAAGGGAAATCATGCTTGACAAATCTTTTGGAATTTTTTCAGGATGTTTCCAGTAGAGTGGACAAGGAAGAACCAGTTGATGTGGTGTATTTGGACTTTCAGAAGTCTTTCGACAAGGTCCCACACAAGAGATTAATGTGCAAAGTTAAAGCACATGGAATTGGGGGTAGTGTGCTGACGTGGATTGAGAACTGGTTGGCAGACAGGAAGCAAAGAGTAGGAGTAAATGGGGACTTTTCAGAATGGCAGGCAGTGACTAGTGGGGTACCGCAAGGTTCTGTGCTGGGGCCCCAGCTGTTTACATTGTACATTAATGATTTAGACAAGGGGATTAAATGTAGTATCTCCAAATTTGCGGATGACACTAAGTTGGGTGGCAGTGTGAGCTGCGAGGAGGATGCTATGAAGGCTGCAGAGTGACTTGGATAGGTTAGGTGAGTGGGCAAATGCATGGCAGATGAAGTATAATGTGGATAAATGTGAGGTTATCCACTTTGGTGGTAAAAACAGAGAGACAGACTATTATCTGAATGGTGACAGATTAGGAAAAGGGGAGGTGCAATGAGACCTGGGTGTCATGGTACATCAGTCATTGAAGGTTGGCATGCAGGTACAGCAGGCGGTTAAGAAAGCAAATGGCATGTTAGCCTTCATAGCGAGGGGATTTGAGTACAGGGCCTGGGAGGTGTTACTACAGTTGTACAGGGCCTTGGTGAGGCCATACCTGGAGTATTGTGTACAGTTTTGGTCTCCTAACTTGAGGAAGGACATTCTTGCTATTGAGGGAGTGCAGCGAAGGTTCACCAGACTGATTCCCGGGATGGCGGGACTGACATATCAAGAAAGACTGGATCAACTGGGCTTGTATTCACTGGAGTTCAGAAGAATGAGAGGGGATTTCATAGAAACGTTTAAAATTCTGACGGGTTTAGACAGGTTAGATGCAGGAAGAATGTTCCCAATGTTGGGGAAGTCCAGAACCAAGGGTCACAGTCTAAGGATAAGTGGTAAGCCATTTAGGATCAAGATGATGAGAAAATTCTTCACCCAGCGAGTGATGAACCTGTGGAATTCTTGACCACAGAAGGTTGTTGAGGCCAATTCACTAAATATATTCAAAAATGAGTTAGATGTAGTCCTTACTACTAGGGGGAATCAAGGGGTATGGCGAGAAAGCAGGAATGGGATACTGAAGTTGCATGTTCAGCCATGAACTCATTGAATGGCAGTGCAGACTCGAAGGGCCGAATGGCCTACTCTTGCACCTATTTTCTATGTTTCTATGTTTCTCACAATCCACTCTCCTTTAGTCTGCTTGAGGTCAATCTTCCTACAATCCACTCTCCTCAAGCCTCCCTTGGTCAATCTTCCCACAATCCATTCTCGTTCATTGATCAAGCTTCTGATTTTTTGTTGCAGCTCTAAAAGCCACTGATCCTAACAGATGGCCGCTCTGCCCAGTGCTAACAAGCTGTATTTTTCTCTTGCCAGCTTTTCTTACACTAAAAAATGCCCACTCATATATTGACTGCTCACAGCTACTCAGGTTGCCAACTCTGTTTGGACCGCATTCTGGGAGCTTTCATCACATGACCTCCTGTCTCCAACTGACCCGCCTTCACACTCCTGCCATTGCTCACCGACACGTCAATTGGTCAATGATGGCAACTGCAATACCCATGTGTTTCAGAAACTACTCTATCCATTGTGTAGTTTTACCGGAGCGCACATACGTCAGGCTGCATTTTATCCTCATTGCGATGCAGCCCTGCTGTTGCGAGTTTGGCCGGAGTAAACCAGGATAAGAAAATGAGCCTATGATTTTTCTCCTGGAATCTCGCAGGAATCCCCAGGAAAATTCATCTTTAATCTTTGGGAGACACCAGGAAAATCCAGGAGGGTTGGCAACCTAGTAGCCACCATGGCACGGTTAACATGCCAACAGGGCATGATAATAAAATAAATGCTGACGACTGAAATCAAACAACATTGTGCAACGATTTTACATGAAACCTTCCCACTGTAAATGTTGAGCTTCTGAACTCATCAGCAGGTTAATCAATTTCAGTAAAGTAAGTGCAGTGTGTTTTTCAGTACATTGGAGCTGGTGTACTGGTATACTTGGTCACAGCCTTTGTCCCTCCTGACACGACGTGCTTGGCCAGCTCCCCATGCAGCAGCAGGTGCACAGTGGTCTGAATCTCCCTGAAACTAATCATGTGGTGTTTGTTGTAATGGGCCAGGCGGGAAGCCCCAACTGCGAAGCACTCTAAAATATCATTCACAAAGGAGCTCATAGTGCTCGTGGTCTTGGGGGAGATGCCAGTGTTGGGATGAACCTGCTTTTTTGGGAGGGTTTTTCATTCATGGGACGTGGGCATCGTTGGCAAGACCAGCATTTATTGCCCATCCTTAGTTACCCTTGAGAAGGTGGTGGTGAGCCGCCTTCTTGAACCGCTGCAGTACGTGAGGTGAAAGTACTCCCACAGTGTTGTCAGGGAAGGAGTTCCAGGATTTTGACCTAGCGACAATGAAGGAACGATGATATATTTCCATGCCAGGATGATATGTGACTTGGAGAGGAACTTGCAGGTGATGGTGCTCTCATGCGCTTGCTACCTTTGTCCTTCTAGGTGATAAAGGTCACATGTTTGGGAAGTGCTGTCAAAGAAGCCTTGGCAAGTTGTTGTAGTGCATCTTGTAGGTGGTACACACTGCATTCACGGTGCTCCAGTGGTGGAGGGAGTGAATGTCGAAGGTAGTGGATGGTGTGCCAATAAAGCGGGCTGCTTTATCATGGATGGTGTGGAGCTTTTTAAGTGCTGTTGAAGCTGCACACATCCAGGCATGTCGGGAGTATTCCATCACATTCCTGACTTTTGCCTTGCAGATGTGGAAAAGCTTGGGGAGTCAGGAGGTGAAACACTTGCTGCAGAATATCCAGCCTCTGAGCTGCTCTTGTTGCCACAGTATTTATGTGGCTGGTCCAGTTAAGTTTCTGGTCAATGGTGACCCCCAGGACATTGATGGTGGGGGATTCGGTGAATGTTATTTGCCACTAATCAGCCCAGGCCTGAATGTTATCCAGGTCTTGCTGCATGCTGGCATGGACTGCTCCATTATCTGACGAGCTTCATTACTTTGTAGATATAGATGGAGTAACTCTTCTTCCTCGACATTCTCCGCTTCTTGCTGCCCTTTGCTGGCACTTTATTCAAGGCTATCTCGGTGCCCTTCTTGGGAGCTGCTTTCTTCTCCTCAACCATTTTCAAACTCAATTTTAGGCACAGCAATGTGTGACTTGATATTCCAGCATAACTATTCTTTGTGTATTATTTTCCTTCCATTCAAACTTTGCTCCCAGCAAGATTGCCTACCTGCTGAATTCTCAAGCAGGTGTTTACTGACTGACATTCAGCAAGGATCTACCAATGGAAAGTTTACTTGCAGGAGCACATTCGAAAAACTACAAACAAGCTGAGGCGTAAGCCCTCCAACTGCAGGTCTTTTGAACACTGTCTGCAAAGGGTCATTTACATAATACCAGCAGACAAATTCAGCCTCTTACAGACAAGTTTCCAAAAATGGTATTTTTCGGAGCTAGGAGCACTTTGTGAATTGGGACTGCTATCTCTGCCAAATGCCTGTCAACAGGTATTCAAAGCAGGAAACTAGGAGCTGGTGCTTTGCCATCTATGATCATGTTCACAGTACATTGTTTGGAATTCAAGGTGTTAAGCAACAGTAAAGTCAATGGGGGTCATTTTGACTTCGTGCAATCATGTAAAACGGATGATAGTGAGTCGGCAGCCTGCTTTACATCCATCCCCATTTTTATTTCCATTAGAATTAATATCACCCATTTTACATAATTTCACAAAGTCAAAATTATCCCCCTTATAACAAAATTAGCAAAGTATCGTATTATGGATAAAATACTGCAGTACTGTACTAATATATATGGAGGCTGCTCAATATGTAGGGAGCCATAGCTACCAATCAATATAAGTTACTTCTTTCAGCTGCTTGAGTGCCTCTGCATGCTTAGCCTGAATTAATCCAGTAACTTGCTGCAATTGTAACACAAAGTTAAAAAGTACAAAAAAATTATAATCTAGAGAGATGCAGCCAAGAAAGATTGCAAACTGAGCATCATATTCCCAACGTGTAATTGAGAATAGCATTGCATTCAGTCAACTCTCAAACATCTCCCAGACTGCGTGTGGGCAAGATATATTACAGTGAGCTGTGCAAAAGATAATAACATTGCTGGAGCCTAAGATACACAGAACAAAATATCTGTTCATTCAATGCATCATTTTTTTTCATTACAGGTACAATGTCTCAAATCCGGCTCTCCGAAAATCGGAATTGTCCAAAAACGGACATTTTTGAGAAAATCCCATTTGATATTCAGTAAAATAAAATCTGGAACTATTGTCCAAAAACCGGCGGGTCGGATTAATTATCGGCTCCGCCACTATGTTTTAAATGGCGTGCGATTGGTCCGAGCCTTGCCGAGCCTTGCCGAATGACTCTTGACCCAGCCCGACCCGACCTGAGCCACGTCACCATTAGTACTTTGTCTGTCTCGGTAGCATACCCGAAATCCGGAAAAATCCAAAAAAGCAGCATGGTCTCGGTCCCAAGGTTGCCAGATTTGAGATGTTGTAGCTGTACCAAAAAGTTGACATACAACAAAAGGCACCAACTGTAGATTGTTTAGGGCAATAATGGAAGTCATCAGTCAGGAGACAGTCCGTTGCATAGGCTTAAGGAAAGCCGGGTTTGTAAAATTAAAATCACACCCTTTGTCTGTGCAATTGTGTAACGACAGGTGTGAAGCAATAAACACGTTTGTTTACATCTAATATTGCGTATAGGATCGAGCAAGGAGTGAAGTTCTGGGCTATTGTAATACATCAGAGTTTAATGCAAACCCTGCCAACTTATGATATTACTTTGAGAAAAATTGTGGCTGTCAGTTATTAAATAAGTTGCAAAGCAGCGAAAGAGTTAACCTTTCCCCCACAATTTCCTTCTGCAATTGGACACATTTCTTTAAGAAATGCGTGAGCACGTGCCTTGATTTCCGACTCTCCCGCAGCCAACCATTCCTGTTGCTCCTAAGAACACTTAATCCTTGACTTCTAACAGCTGCTTCCTGCACTGGCCTCAGCTGTTACTCCATAGATCTGGAGGTGTCTGGAGTCAGCTGTCGTTTGTGTGCGTCAGCAGCAGCTCTGGTGGGGCCCTGGTTTCTAAGTGAAAGTGTGATCATCTTGACTCCATATGTTTCGCTGGGTTAATCATGCTGGCTGGAGTAGCGAAATCCACATGAGCCATTCATCCTTCTTTCATTTCGTTTGTACACAGGTAGTTTTATGATAGTTTGTCCCCTTTGAAGTCTTGCTTTTGTTTTCAGTCAATTCAGTGATGCCTCCCGCTTCACTGTTGGATTCAGCACTTGAAACATTCCATGAAAGGCAGTGAGAATATTTGTCACTTTTGGTTATCATTAGCTTAACAGAAGATAGAGAGTAAAAGGGAACACGAGAATCAATACAGCCGTTTAAATTCTGTTCATTGTTCAGATTATAGAAGTTCTGTTGAAAAATGTTGAGAGAACCTTTAGACCGTGATAACCAAACACTGTGACTGTATTGGAACGTGTCATTGCATTTTAAATGTGTCATTCTTGTCCCTTATGTGTGATAATATCATGAGAAATATAACAAAGGACCATTCTGACTTCAGTGAGCTCTCTCTGGGATGTAGGCACTGGAACTGGATAGGGAATATCACAGTTTAACAGCAAGGCTGAAGGACATGTTATTAACTTTGAGTCTATGAAAGACTGTCCTCACTGCACAGCACTCCCCGCCAGCCCCCCACACCCCAAGTCATCAAGATCCATAGAGCGGCCCTGGACACCGTGGACCACTTCCCATATCTCGGGAGCCTCCTATCAACAAGAGCAGGCATCAACGACGAGATCCAACACTGCCTCCAGTACGCCAGTGCAGCCTTCGGCCGCCTGAGGAAAAAAATGTTTGAAGACCAGACTCTCAAAACTGCCACCAAGCTCATGGTCTACAGGGCTGTAGTAATACCCGCCCTCCTGTATGGCTCAGAGACATGGACCATGTACAGCAGACACCTCAAGTTGCTGGAGAAATATCACCAACGATGTCTCCACAAGATCCTACAAATCCCCTGGGAGGACAGGCGCACCAACATCAGCGTCCTCATTCAGGCTAACATCCCCAGCATTGAAGCACTGACCACACTCGATCAGCTCCACTGGGCAGGTCACATTGTTTGCATGCCAGACACGAGACTCCCAAAGCAAGTGCTCTACTCGGAGCTCCTTCACGGCAAACGAGCCAAAGGTGGGCAGTGAAAACGCTACAAGAACACCCTCAAAGTCTCCCTGATAAAGTCCAACATCCCCACTGACACCTGGGAGTCCCTGGTCAAAGACCACCCTAAGTGGAGAAAGTGCATTCGAGAGGGCGCTGAGCACCTCAAGTCTCAATGCCAAGAGCATGCAGAAATCAAGCGCAGGCAGCGGAAAGAGCGTGCGGCAAACCAGTTCCACCCACCCCTTCCCTCAACGAGTCTGTGGCTCTTGTATTGGACTGTTCAGCCACCAAAGAACTCACTTCAGGAGTGGAAGCAAGTCTTCCTCGATTCCAAGGGACTGCCTATGATGATGATGAAAGAGGTTAATGAAATCCAGCACAACTATTCTCCTCTCTTTCGGATGAAGTGTTAAACTGTGGCCCTCTCAGGTAGAGGTAAAAGATCCCATGGCATTATTTTGAAGAAGAGCAAGGGAGTTCTCCCTGGTACCCTGGCCAATATTTATCTCACAAGTGACATCACTAAAACAGATTATCTGGTTATTTAACTCTTGATGTTTGTGGGACCTTCTTGAGCGCAATTTGGCTGCCGCGATTCCTACATTAGAACAGCGACTATGCTTCAAGAAGTACTGAATTGGCTGTAAAGCGCTTTGACACTTCCTGAGGTCATCAAAGGCACTATGTAAAGAAAAGTATTTCTTTTTTTTCTTGTTAACCAAATTATTGATGATGTTAGTATGGAGTGCATTGATCCAAACTGGAGAACATATATGTGGGTGTGTGGATATTATTACCTCATTACAGTCTTGGTCCATTATTAAAGAAGCAGTAGCAGGACATTTGGAAAAGCATAATTAGGTCAGGCAGAGTCAGCATGGATTAATGAAGGGGAAGTCATGTTAAACAAATTTGCTGGAATTCTTTGAGGATGTAACGAACAGGGTGGATAAAGGGGAACCAGTGGATGTGGTGTATTTGGACTTCCAGAAGGCATTTGACAAGGTGCCACATAAAAGGTTACTGCACAAGATAAAAGTTCATGGGGTTGGGGGTAATATATTAGCATGGATAGAGGATTGGCTAACGAACAGAAAACAGAGAGTCGAGATAAATGGTTCATTCTCGTGTTGGCAATCAGTAACTAGTGGGGTGCCGCAGGGATCAGTGCTGGGACCCCAACTATTTACAATCTATATTAATGACTTGGAAGAAGGGACCGAGTGTAACATAGCCAAGTTTGCTGACGATACAAAGATGGAAGGAAAAGCAATGTGTGAGGAGGACACAAAAAATCTTCAAAAGGACATAGTCAGGCTAAGTAAGTGGGCAAAAATTTGGCAGATGGAGTATAATGTTGGAAAGTGTGAGGTCATGCACTTTGGCAGAAAAAAATCAAAGAACAAGTTATTATTTAAATGGAGAAAAATTGCAAAGTGCTGGGGGTACTTGTGCATGAAACACAAAAGGTTAGTATGCAGGAACAGCAAGTGATCAGGAAGACCAATGGAATCTTGGCCTTTATTGCAAAGGGGATGGAGTATAAAAGCAGGGAAGTCTTTCTGCAGTTATATAAGGTATTGGTTAGGCCACACACTCAGAGAGCTGTGGCAGCTGGGACATTGAATAAATTTAAGACAGAGATAGACAGTTTCTTAACCAATAAAGGAATAAGTGGTTATGGGGAGCGGGTAGGGAAGTGGACCTGAGTCCATGATCGGATCAGCCATGATCATATTAAATGGCGAAGCAGGCTCGAGGGGCCGTAAGGCCTACTCCTGCTCCTATTTCTTATGATATATCTATATATCTATATTATATATATATATATATATAGATATACACACGCATATATTCTCCATTCTGGATATATATGCAAAGAGCGCGAGTGAGAGAGATAAATGGAAAAAGACAAATCTGAGGCACATGCATCAATTTGTATTTTTATCTCACTTTTCTTCCAAGCTTTCCTAAAGCTGTTGATTGTTATTACTTGAAGGTTACCAGTGCCAGTGGAACAATTCCCCTGTGAGGAGCAGAAAAGGGGCTGTTTGCAAAAATAAATTGTGGTCCATAGAGGAATAATTTTTTCTGTCCCCCATAAGGTTCCTCGCCATAATTAGAGATGGTGAGAGTGTAGCTGCCACTCGTTGCTGTAATTACCGTAACAAAATTAGGTGCAGTTGTAGTTTGTTCTTGTTCCCAGTCTCTGACGCTTGATGGTTTAACATATTTTTGGATGGGAAGTGGATGCTGTCTGAAGACCACCAGTCCCTAATGCTGTTGGAGGAAGACGGTAATATATCTAAATGTGTATCTCTATGACAGTCTAGGGTGCATCAGATTGAGTTGAGTTGCACAATTTCATGTTTACAAAAGAGAGCAGAGTGTATTCTGTACAACTGTATGGCTGTCCGGACAATGGGCTGGAACTTGCCCTCCGCCCCGTTTGGGGCAGATCATTCAACTTAAATGATGAATTGCTGCCAGGACAGATGGGGCAGAGATTGGAGGCAACTTTGGCCTTTTTGTATACAAAAATAAACGCGGCGATGTTGGAGATGGCAGAGGGGCAGAAGAGAGTTGGAAGCGGGGCGGAAGGCAGGCGGTGTCATTTAGCGCCATGCTGAGCATGTCAGCGCAACGCTGACTCATCACAACGCCCCTCCCCTTCACTTAAAGGGGAGGGGCGCTGCGAGGCCAAGTGAGGCCTCCATTGTGCCAGGAAGGGGTTCGGCCGGACCAGCACCCCGACCAAACCAACGGCTGCCATTGTCGGCCGACTCCCAATTTAAACAAAATGGTGGCCACGGCGGTACACCCTCCCCTTTAAGGGTGGAAGCAGCATCCAGCCACCTGCATTACGCACCCCGCGAAGCTGTTGGGGGCACCGACTGGCGGCGACTGCACTCCCACAGGGCAATTCCCCCCGCGGGGCGCAAAAGGGGTCTGCGCCAGGCGGTAAGGGGTCGGTGTGCTTGATGGGGCGGAAAAGACAGGGTGCGGTAGTAAGCCTTTTCTGCTGCCCCCGGCCCTGGGGCAATTGCAGATGTGTCGCACCTTCCGCCTGCCCCCAGGCGGAAAGGCCTTACCGCCCATTAACTGCCCTTAAAAAGGGGGGCAATTTCGGCCCCAATGTATTGAATTTCCGCATCGCTAAAAATCAACACTAAAAATATGTTCAGAATGCAGTAGAGCTCTAACAGTAGGAATAGAAGTTGGACAATTTGGGATGGAGTGTAGCAAGATAGTTGCTTTTACAGTTTCTCTATTAGTGAAGGAGAACAAGGCATGTTCGTGTTATAGCAAGAGCTATGGTATATTAATGAGTGTTATAATCAAGAGGCCCCTCTTTGTCTACAATGGGAACTGGTCATTACTACGCCATTCACACCCTATCCAGATTAACCTTTTTCTAACTTCTGCCATTCCCATTTCAATTCGGCCCATCATCCCTTTTGTCTCTCGAATCTCTCCTGCCTTCCACCCTGTCACAGACCTTCCCTTTTGTTCTTTCTTCCCCTCCCCCTTTCAGTGCTTAAGAATGTGCTCTTTTCGAACATTCGACAGTTGCGACGAAGGGTCATCGACCCAAAACGTTAACTCTGTTTTTCTCTCCACAGCTGCTGCCTGACCCGCTGAGATTTCCAGCATTTTCTGTTTTTATTTCAGATTCCAGCATCCGTAGTATTTTGCTTTTGTGTTCCCTACTGTATGAAATGGGCTTGGCCCATTGCCAAAGATGTTTTAATGAGAACAAATTTGTTCCTTGTCCAAACAGTAATTATTTTTTTTCCTTTAAGTAGAGGTGTAACAAATGGCTTATTGCTGTAATATCGTTAGTTTTGATTTAATGTGTTGCTCTAGTACCATGTTTTACAAATGTTTGTAGCTATTTTAAAGGATATCTAATAACTTTGAAAGAATCAGTATTTATGTGTTACACGTGTCAAATATTTGTGTTGGAATTCACTAGCCTGCATAGAATCTCTGATAATTGTTTTAATTAAGATCTTACAGCGTCAGATCATGGCACTTAAAGTGACAATACATTCGCAACTTTCAAAAGTCCAGTTTCTAACTATATGGGCACAATTTTCCCCAAATGCTTGTTTGGTGTGTTACAAGAGTTACGCCCATTTATTTTGGCAAGATTTCCCGTTTTATTTTTGAAATTGGCACCGCACATACTGTCCTTTAGCTTCGGGGGGTGGAGCCCAATGTCTGCGCCGAAAAAACAATGTCCCCCCCATTCTGCGCATGTGCAAAAAAAAAAAAGACGTTTTTTACGTGACTGCTATGGGCACGCATGCCCAGTATAGCTCCGGTCTGCATTCGGCCATTTTTAAAGAGCCAGTTGTGTGTGAGAACTTTAATTGTCAGTGGAAAAATTGGAGCTGCAAATATGCAATGCGGCTCAAGAATTTCTCACAGGAAGAAGTGGAGGCACTAGTTACTGTATTTGAGGCCAGATGGCATGAGCTGGACACCAGCAGAGGTCACATAAAAGTTTCAGCAAAAGAAATGAAGAAATGCTGGAACCAACTTGCAGAAGATTACTGTGCAATGGTGACCACCCCGAGTCTGGAGGCCAGTGCAAAAAAAAGTGGCAGGATCTTGGTCAAGTAGTTAGTGTAAATAATATTTTCATTTATTCACTGGAATTGCAATCGTAAATGTGACCATCTGTGGGTCCCACCCACAGAAAGACACCCTCTCTATATTTTCCTATTTGCAGGGGAAGGTGGCACACATCAAAAGGGAAAGAACTCGAACAGGAGGAGGCCCAGCAAATCTGCACCCACTGACACACTTGGAAGACAGGGTCGCTGCTTTGATGGGTCCTGCCTAGAGAAAAGCAAGCATCACTGCACAAGCTGGACCCACACTTGAGGGAGAGGGTAAGTCCTGAAAATTCCACAATCTGGCTTTGCTAAAAGTCAAGTACTGCGCAGGCTAGCCATGCTTTGGTTCCTGGAGATGTCTCCGTCAGCTACGTTTCGGTTGATGAATTGTGCTATCATTCATCGTGGTCCTTCAAATGAGTCTGCTGACTGCAGTGTGTGAGCCTACTCACGCCTCCTTGCCCCTCCTCTGCTGCTAACCATTTGTCTGTTCTGTTATATTTTGCAGAACTTGGAGGCCAACCCTGACGAGGCTGATGCCGATACAGAAGAAGATTCAGACACGGACGAGCCTGAAGAGGAGAACATCTTCCAATCCCACCTTCCAGACCAAGAGCATGGGGGTTTGGGGGAGGGGCAGGGGGAGGGGGAGGATGAAGCCCCCACTCTAGTACTCACTCTGGAGGAGGTACAAGAGCTGCCGAGTGAGGTGCCCTGAGTGGTACGAGTGTTGAGATATTCCATGGTTATGCATAGTCCGAGGCTGAAGGTTCCAGTGGGATGCAGCAAGGCACACCCAGGGCCCCACTGTCTGAGACTGCGGGTCCCAGTGGGATGCAGTGAGCCACACCCAGGGTGAGGAGGGAAAGGAGAGCTCGACAGCATGCTCCTGAGATACAGGATCTAACAGATGTGGTTCAGATAATGGCAATGAGTGCGAAGAGCATTGACCTTACACAATCACTCCTGGACACCATCAGTGGGGTGGGTGAAGAGGTATCGGAACTGTCGGGACAAGTAACAACATTCTCACAAGAAATGGGAACACTGTCTATGCACATGAGGGAGGGAATGTTGCAGGTAGCTGATACACTGTCGGCAAACATGAGAAATGTTGCAGGTAGTTGAGACACTGTCAGGGCACATGAGGGAGGTAATGACGGAATTAGCTGCTGCAATAAGGGATCACGCTGCTTATCGATTAGACCAGTTAATTCAACTGATTCACCAATTTAGTGCATGGCTTAAAAGTATGAGAAGTAAATCTGTGATCTGCGTTGTCAAATACTTGGCGTATAAAATTATGCGGAGCCTATATAGAGTGGATAGAAAGAACCTATTTCCCTTAGCAGAGGGGTCAATAACTAGGGGGCATAGGCTTAAAGTAATTGGTAGAAGGGTTAGAGGGGATTTGAGGGGAAATGTTTTCACCTAGAGGGTGGTGGGGGACTGGAACTCACTGCCTGAATGGGTGGTAGAGGCAGAAATATTCATTGCATTTAAAAAGTACTTGGACATGCATTTGAAGTGCCGTAACCTACAAGACTACAGACCAAGAGCTGGAAAGTGGGATTAGGCTGGATAGCTCTTTGTCGGCCGGCACAGACACGATGGGCTGAATGGCTTCCTTCTGTACTGTAAATTTCTATGATTCTATGTTACCACAATGGTTATAAATGGACTGCATTAGTGACTGCTTGTACACTATGAAAACAAAACAGATTTTGTGCAATGGGGCCATTTCAGCTCAAAAGAAGGGAAGGGTAGTTGTTAAAGAAGGAATCCTTTTGTTAATAAGCGGGTTGCATTCTTTGACACTGCACAGTGAGAATCAGGGACAAGAATTAAGGTAATTTTTTCACAATTTTATTCCCACTGTCCACATCTCGGTTTTTATGATAAAGAAATTGCTCTATAACATCTAAATCTGTGCATCTAGCAATCATGTTTCCCAGAAGTACATTGATGCAATTCACTGAAAACAGCCCCACCAGTAACATTGGACATGCAGTTAAAAAATAATAAAAACTACAGAAAAATAAGACTAAGGTTATTTTGTTCTGATGGACATCAAGCCAAAAAAGAACATTTGGGTCATTCGACAGCTGGTGGTAAATAGCATCTCAGCAGCAGCGACTTCAAATCCCAACAGTATGGTACAACACTCCTACTCTGACCTCTCTGTCCGTGGCCTCCTACACTGTTACAATGAAGCTCAATGGAAGCTCAAGGAACAGCACCTCATCTTTCGATCAGGTACTGCACAGCCTTCTGGACTCAACATCGAGTTCAACAATTTCTGTGCAGTGTCAAAGAATGCAACCCAATATTAACAAAGGGATTCCTTCTTTAACAATTACTCTTCCCTTCTTTTGAGCTGACTGGCCCCATTGCACAAAATCTGTTTTGCTTTCATTGTGTATAAGCAGTCACTAATGCAGTCCATAACTGCTCCCATTTTTCAGACATCAGGTGCTGGTGATGATTCTACTGTTCCTTTCTTATCTGTCTAATCGTATCCAGAGAATCACCTGCAATGGCTTCTCTTCCCACACCCGCATCGTTACCTCTGTTGTCCCCCAAGGATCGATCCTTGGCCCCCTCCTATTTCTCAGCTACATGCTGCCCCTTGGCGACATCATCCGAAAGCACAGCGTCAGTTTCCACATGTACACTGACGACACCCAGCTCTACCTCACCATCACTTCTCTCAACCCCTCCATCATCTCTAAATTGTCAGACTGCTTGTTCAATATTCAGTACTGGATGAGCAGAAATTGTCTCCAATTAAATACTGGGAAGATCGAAGCCATTGTCTTTGGTCCCCCCAACAAACTCTATTCCCTAGCCACCTACTCCATCCCTCTCGCTAGCATCTGTCTGAGGCTGAACCAGACTATTTGCAACCAGGGTGTCATATTTGACCCTCAAATGAGCTTCCAGCCACATATCCGCAGCATAACTAAAACCGCCTATTTCCAGCTCTGTAACATTGCCCGTCTCCGCCCTTGCCTCAGCTCAACCGCTGATGAAACCCTCATCCATACCTTTGTTACCTCTAGACTTGATTACTCCAATGCACTCCTGGCCGGCCTCCCACATTCTACCCTACATAAACTTGAGGTCATCCAAAACTCGGCAGCCGGTGTCCTAACTTGCACCAAGTCCTGCTCAGCCATCACCCTTGTGCTCGCTGGCCTACATTGACTGCTGGTAAAGCAATGCCTCGATTTCAAAATTCTCATCCTTGTTTACAAGTCCCTCCATGGCCCCGCCCCTCCCTATCTCTGTAGTCTCCTTCAGCTTCACAACCTCCCCGTGATGTCTGAGCTTCCCAACTTCTGCCCTTTTGAGCATCCCTGATTATAATCGCTCAGCCATCAGTGGCTGTGCCGTCAGCTGTCTCGGCCCCTAGCTCTGGAACTCTCTCCCTAAACCTCTCTGCCTCTCTACATAACATAAGAACATAAGAAATAAGAGCAGGAGTAGGCCATTTGGCCCCTTGAGCCTGCTCCACCATTTAATAAGATCATGGCTGATATGATCTTGAGCTCCACTTCCCTGCCCACTCCCCATAACCCTTTACTCTCTTATCATTCAAAAATCTGTCCATCTCTACCTTAAATATATTCAATGACACAGGCTCTCTTCCTTCCTTTAAGATACTCTTTAAAACATATCTCTTTCACCAAGCCTTTGGTCATCTGCCATAATTTCTTCTTATGTGGTTCAGTGTCACATTTATTTGTTTTGTCTTAAAACACTCCTGTGAAGAGCCTTGGGATGCTTTACTACGTTAAAGGCACTATACAAGTTGTTGTTATTATTCATTTAATCTCCCTATCACAGACCTTCCATTTTGTTCTTTTCTCCCCTGCCCTGCTTTCCCTACCTCTGTACTTGCTTAAAACCTGTTACATCTGGAACATTTTCCAGTTCTGACGAAAGGTCATCGACCTGAAACATTGGGGTCAAGTTTCGGGCCGCGCCTAGAACGGAGCAGCCCCGACATGGACGCCCATTTTTGCGCCAAAAAGTGCGACAAAAATCTACTTTGTAATTCTCGGGCTCCTTGCTGGTCCCTGGGAGCTCGGCGCAGCGTGCAGACAGCTACGGGGGACGGAGCCACAGAGTCGCGCCGATTCTGCAAGTGGAGGGGGGCGGGTCTAAGTCAAATGAGGGAACGTCGTGCCGGCAGCCCGGCGCGTGCGCGTTGGAGAGCGCACGCATGCGCAGTAGCCCAGAAACATTGGCACTCGGCCATTTTTAAAGGAACTTAAAGAAAAGTGCTGATTTGTCTCGTGGATCTCTGGAAAGGCTTGGGATTGAATTTTGGTGAATTTTTGGTGTCTGAAGGAGTGCTTTTAGCAGCACGGTTGAATAAATCACCTGCTGAAATCAGTGAATGCTGTTTTTCACTGCTAAACTTCCAGAACAAGTGCAGCATAGGTGCATGCAAATTAAGGACTGTGTGTTTTGAAAAATAAGAGTATCAATTCAATACAGCAATGGATCAATGTCCACCAAGAACAAAGAATTTCTTGCATGAGGAAGTGGAGATATTAGTCAACGTCATTGAGCAGAGATGGCAGGAGCTAGATACCAGCAACAGAGGTCGCATAAAAGTGCCACCTAAAGAAATGAAGGAACGCTGGAACCAAGTTGCAGAAGATTACTGCGCAGTGGTGTATACCATGAGATCTGGAAACCAGTGTAAAAAGAACTGGCACGACCTTGGTCAAGTAATTAGTGTAAGTAATATTTTCAATTTTTAATGTAATCATAATTGTAACCTGGCTATCTGTATGTCCCACCCTGCAGAAAGACGCACTCTGTAAAAAGTTATATTTTACTCTTTGCAGAAGAAATTGGCCCACAACAAAAGGGATGCAACACGAACAGGAGGAGGCACGGCCAATCTGCATCCACTGACACTCCTTGGAACAGAGGGTCACTGCTATGAGTCGTACATGGAGAAAAGCAATCAGTACAGCACAAGCTGGGCCCGCACGCGAGGAAGAGGGTAAGTCCTGAAAATGCATCGTGGCCCTTCAAATCAATCTGCTGCCTGGCCTGCTATGTGTGAGAGTACTCATGCCACCCATGCTGCCCCCTCCCTTGCTGTTAAACATTTGACTGTTCTGATCTATTTTGCAGAACATGATGATGATGATGATGATGATGTTGCCAACCCTGAGGATCCTGAAGATACAGAACAAGAACCAGAACAACCAGATGCGGACAATCCAGACTGGATGATGGTGGCGATGACTGAAGTGTCTGCAGGGGAGAGCTTCCAAATTAATGTTTATGAGCCCCCATTAAGGGGCATCAGAGTTTCAACCCCTTGCATAGGTTCTGGTTCCACCTTCCATGGTTTTGATTCCGACGTTGCGGGTCCCAGTGGTGCTGGTGATATCATGGAGCAGTTTACACCCATTCACCCACCATCCCAGCCCACGGCTCGCACTCGAGTGCTGTCATCTGGAACACCAAGCGCTCCACCGCCCCAACCCACGCCTCTCTCTCTAGTACTGCCGTCTGGAACACCGAGCGTCCCACTGTCCCAGCCCGCGCCTCCCAGTGTAGTGGTGCCACGAGGCAGACCCAGGCAGAGGAGAAGGAGATTGGAGACACCTCTCCTGAGATGCAGCGTGCAACAGATGCGGCTCATGTTGTGGCATTGGGTATGGAGACCAATGAGCTTACCCGATCACTCATCGGTAGCGTCAGTGCAGTGGGTGAAGAGGTGACGGTCCTGATGGGAAAAAGAGCAATAATGACATGGGAACTTAGGGAGGGAATGTCCGAGGGAGTGCAAGCGATGGCACATGCCGTCAGGGAGGGCATGCAAGCGACGGCACAGCCCCTCATGGAGGTAGCTGCTGTAATAAGAGCACACAGCCCGGCCAATCAAATGACACCCCCATGAAGAAGTGAACATTCACTGAGATGTGGATGAGACATGGTTGCAGCCTTTCTTTGCTGCTTTTGTTCTTGTTCTTGATGTAGCTGTAGTAGCGTTTTTCAAATTGAAATTGTTTTGTAAGTTTTGTAATTTTACAACTTATAAGTGATCTTAGGGTTTTTAAGTGATCTTATAGTGTAAATGCTCTCACTTTTTGTAACTTATTTAATTTTGCACCTAAAAGTGATCTTGAAGTTTAAGTGATTTAAGAGTGTAAGATTTTTCACATTGAAATTGTTTTGTAACTTTACAAGTTTATAAGTAATCTTCAAGAGTCATATTAAAAAGTAAAGTTTGGTACAACAAATGTTTTATTACAGTGACGTTAACTTGTCAATAAAATATTTTTTTATAAAACTGATTCATCTTCCATTAACACAACACAACGTAGGAACAACTGCAAAGAATAAACATGTCCATGCGCAACAGTGGTCGCAGAGCCCTCAGGCATCAGTAATTGAAGCGTTCACGGATGAGCTGCTGGCGCAGGGCTCAAGCAATCGTTAAAGGAGCACGATGGATGGCCCTCCTCCGACCTCGTGCTCCGGCATCAGGCACTTGCATGCTTTCCTGATTATCGTCATCATCCTCATCCTGCTCTTCCAAAATACTATCATCAGGCACTGGACCCTCACGTGGGTCTTCTGGTTCCACTACCAGCTCCTGCTGCCTCATGATGGCTAAGTTATGGAGCATGCAGCACACAACAGTGAAGTGACCGACAATCTGAGGAGAGTATTGCAAGTGGCCTTCGGAATGATCCAGGCATCGGAATCGCTGTTTCAATATGCCAATGGTCCTCTCAATGATGCTGCGCGTCGCAATGCGCGCCATGTTGTATTGACGGTGAGCTTCTGTCCGTATCACGCGTAGGGGCGTCATGAGCCAGGTGGTCAGGCCATACCCTTTGTCTCCCAGTAGCCAGCTCTGCCCTTCTGGCTGCTGTTCAAACATGTCAGATATAATGCTGTCGCGTAGGATGAACGCATCATGGGTGCTGCCAGGATATCTTGCATCGACTGACATGATGCGCTGCTTGTCGTCACACACGAGCTGCACATTGATGGAGTGGAAACCTTTTCGATTGCTGTACTGCTCGGAATCCTCCACAGGTGCTCACAAGGCTATGTGGGTACAATCAATGCAGCCCTGTACCTTTGGGAAGCCAGCAATCCTGAAGAAGCCCACAGCCCTCTCATGGATCACTTGTGCGGTCATTGGGAAATTGATGAAGTCATTCCTCCGCGCATACAGTGCAGCCGTGACCTGGTAAACGCAGGCATGTATTGAACATTGAGAGATGGCGCACACATCTCCAGTTGTAGCCTGAAATGATCCCGAGGCATAGAAGGCAAGTGCAGCTGTTACCTTCACTTCAACAGACAAGGCAGTTGGCGTTCTGCTTCTGGGCTGCAAATCTGCTCTCAGCATATCACAGATCTCAACGACAACTTCTCTGTGGAAACGCAGCCTTTTGACACAATCAGCCTCGCTCATGTCCAGGTACGAGCGCCTGGCTCGATATTGCCGACGTGGGTAAGGTCTCCTGGCCATCAGCCTTCGGGCTATGATGTTCCTGGTGCAGTGAGCTCTAATCAATTCTCTCCTATGCAGTGAATTGCTGGCGAACCATTGCATAATCCGTGGTGTTGACAATGCAGCACCCATACTGCAATTACAAATTTAAGTTTCAAACTGGCTGCCTCTCCCTGTCCCATGGCCGAATGGCCTCAGCTTCCCTTGCAACTCAAAGGCTGCTTGCTGTGTCTTCGGCTGCCGTCGAGCCACTGATGCCGCCCCTGTCTCCTACATGGAAGGAAGGCCTGCCTGAAGCACTGCAGCTCAAAGGCTGCTGCTGCTTCACACAGGTAGGAATATTCAATATTTTGTATTTGCTTTGTTTATAATTTTTTATTCAGGATGGCTCTTTATTTGTATAAGTAAGACTGTTGAATGCTTGTAGAATTTAATTACTCCCCTTCCCCCCCCCCTCCCCCTTTGTTTTTTATGCCTGATTTGTAACCTACGCCTGATTTCTAAAGAGTAGGCAAGGTTTTTCTGAGCGTACAAAAATCTAGACTTATTCCATTCTAAGTTAGTTTGGAGTAAGTTTTTACTGCCTAAACTTTCAAATCAGGCTTAAGTGGCTGGACACGCCCCCTTTTGAAAACAAATCTGTTCCAAAATGAAACTGTTCCAACTGACTAGAACTGGAGCAAACTAAATGCAGAGAATTGCAAATTCTAAACTAGTTGCTCCAAAATAATTGGAGCAACTCAGGCTGAAACTTGACCCCATAAACTCTGTTTCTCCCTCCACAGATGCTGCCTGATCTGCTGAGTATTTCCAGCATTTTCTGTTAATATTTCAGATTTGTAGCATCTGCAGTATTTTACTTTTAACAAATTATTGGTGTTCAGTCATTTCACAGCTAAAATATTGAATGCCACAAATAGAAACCGAATGTCTGGCTGGATGAGTTCAACCTGCAGAATGGAACTATATCACTTTTATTATGCTGTAACTTCACTACATTTAATTCCTACTCTGCTGAGGACTCAACTAATCTATTATTATTTGTAGGGAAGGTAAAAATCAATGGGATAGATTTTGCTCCCAGGCAGTGTTGGGGCAGTGGAATATGTTTGGCAGTCGCTCAATAGTCTAGACCAATTTGAGACTCAATCCTCATTTACAATGGTTCAGCAGGTCGCAGGCAACAAAAAAAATGAGTAGCCTAGGGTAGCTCCCTGGCTCTGGGCCATCACAATAACAGGGCCAGAAAAAAGGTCCACTAGGGTCCGTCTTTAGGTGAGACAGCAGCCTGGATTGTTTTTAGGTGGCTCAGTGGGTAGTATTCTTGCTTCTGAGTCAGAAGGTTGTGGGTTCAAGTCCCCTTTCTGAGACTTGAGCTTATAATCCAGGCTGACTCTCCAGTGCAGTACTGAGGGAGTGCTGCACTATCAGGGCTGCTGTCTTTTGGATGAGAGGTAAACCGAGGACTCGTTTTCCCTCTCAGGTGGATGTAAAAGATCCTATAACACTATTTCAAACAAGAGCAGGGGAGTTATCCCCGGTATCCTGTGCTAATATTTATCCCTCAATCAACATCACTAAAAATAAACAGATGACCTGGTCATATATTTCATTGTTGTTAGTGGGAGCTTGCTGTGCACAATTTGATGCTGCTTTTCCTACCTTCATTGGCTGCAACGCACTTTGGGACATCCTGAGATCGTTAAATGCGCTATATAAATGTAAGCTCTTGCTTTGTTTTCTATCTTTCTACGTAGCCCCACATAACTAGTTAAAACTTATCTGCTCAGCTCCTCTTTAGCTGAAACTCCAGCTGATGCTGGACAGAGTGGAATAATTGTACTTAATGTGCACTTGAAGCACATGACCATACTGGTTGATGTGTTGAAGTTGGCTGATGAAACAGCTGGTTGTGGGAGAGGATGGGGTTGTAATGTTACATTAGTCACCCTGCTCTGCAGATCCACCAACGTCACCACCTAATGCTCAGGGAGTTAAGTGGTGCCGCTTATTTCAAGTGCCTCCTTCAGCGGGTTTCACTTCCACAAACTCCGGAGGTCCTCCACAGATCCTGGCCCTCTCCCAGCTTTTCTGCGCTCCCGTCTCTTACAAAAGGAATGGAATAGCGCGTTATGAATGGTGAGCAAGAACATGTGCTTCTTCTGCTTGTAGCGCATATGGTGAAAGTGAGAATCTGGCAGATGTAATAGGAGTGGGGATGTCCTGTGTTTGCAGGGATTGACCGCAGTGTGAATGGGGGAGGATTGCTGAGTGGAGGTGCAGGTGAAACAGCTGCGAGGAGATGCGATGAGCATGGGAATATTTGCAACAGTGAAAGGAGGAAGTGGCTGTGAACATGTGTGAGGAGTGAGGATGAGAGGTGGTAAGGTGTTCCTCTGTGAGTGGTGCTGAGAAAAGTGATGAGTGGTGTGAAAGATGTTGGAGAGACAAGAGGGAGTGGAAGGAGATGCATTGCAGGAGATGGATAAAGAAGGACAGGTACTGACCTTTCCTGACCTAGTCAGGTCATTCAAACGTTATCTGCACTGGATCCAGGTCCGTGGCATGATGCTTCTGTTGCTCACCTCAGCCACCTCAATGTAGGCCTTCTTTGTTGTGGCATAAAGTTGCTTCTTCCCACTTGTGGGAAACAGCACATTCCTTCTGGCCCTCACTGCACCTGTCAAGACCTCTGGGGAAGCATTGGAGTGTCATGTATGTAATCTTTATGTAACAACACTGCAATATTGTATATACGTAAGAAATACACACCTTGACCACAGGGGTGAACTTGTGAGAGACACTCCTCACCTGGTCATCCAGGTATATAAAGGGAGTTCCCATGCAGGGTCATCACTTCTTGGTCCTGTGAATAAAGGTTCAGATCATGGCGTGACTTTGTCCACAGAATGTGCCTCGTGTGGATTTGTGGTATTGTGTAAGGACTTTACATTGGCGACGAGAAACGGGAATCAACAATCCACGAGAATGGCCACCGGCAGCACAGATGAACAGTACTGTGTTGGTGAGGACTGGGACGATTTCATTGAGAGGCTCCAGCAGAGCTTTGTCACGAAGAACTGGCTGGGAGACATAGTGGCCGACAAGCGAAGGGCTCATCTGCTGACCAGCTGTGGACCTAAGACTTACGCGCTCATGAAAGACCTGCTCGCACCCGAGAAGCCGGCGGACAAAACCTTTGAAGAGCTCAGCAAACTAATCGGTGAGCACCTCAAACCGGCGAGCAGCGTATACATGGCCCGACACAGATTCTATACACACCGACGTCGGGAAGGACAGAGCATACCAGATTTCGTTGCGGACCTCCGGCGCTTGGTAAGCCTCTGTAAGCTCACAGACGCCTGCAGGGGGGAGATGCTAAGGGATTTCTTTATTGAGGGCATCAGTCATGCTGGGATTTTCAGAAAGCTAATTGAGACCAAGGACTTGACCTTGGAAGCGACGGCGTTGATGGGTCAGACTTTTATGGCGGGGGAGGAGGAAACCAAGATAATATACGCGCGCAATTCTGCCTCCAACTGATGGATCAGGGAGTCAATATCATAAACGCGACACAGAGCCCAGCAGGCAGGCAAAAGCAGTTCGACACACCCCAGGCAGCAATAGACCCAAGAGTAAGTCTCCAACAGAGACAATGGCAGGCTGAACGGACATTTACGTCCCCCCAGTGGACAATGCGGCCTGGGATGGGGCCATTGACACCCACTAACAGGGTGCTCAAGAGCAGTCAAAGGGACAATCAGCGAGGAATGCCTTGTAACAGCTCTTTTGTTAACAATAATGGGAATCTCAGTTCATGCTGGAGGTGTGGGGACAGACATGCTGCCAGGACTTGCAGGTTTCAACAGTTCATCTGCAGAAATTGTAACTTCAATGGCCATTTAGCCAGAATGTGCAGAAAGCCTGTAACCAGGCTAATATACGAGGCGGATGAACCAGATGAGGGATCTGCGAGGCAGGATGACGCTTGGGGCAAATCAGCGGGTTCATGTGGCAAACATTCACAGCTCATATACCAAAACGCCACCTATGATGATGAAAGTCCTATAAACGGCATCCCGGTACGCATGGAGCTGGGCACGGGGGCCAGCCATTCACTCATGAGTGTTCAACAATTCGAAAAGCTGTGGCCACTCAAAGCCAGCAGACCCAAACTAGAATGCATTGAGATGCAATTACGGACGTACACCAAAGAAATCATTCCAGTGCTAGGCAGTGCAATGTTGGCGGCCACACACAGTGGATCGGTGAACCGGCTGCCACTCTGGGTTGTCCCAGGCAATGGTCCCGCACTGTTGGGGAGGAGCTGGTTAGCTGAGATGAACTGGAAATGGGGGGATGTGCACGCCATGTCATCTGTGGAGCGAAGTTCATGCTCACAGGTCCTACAGCAATTTGAGTCACTATTTCAACCTGGCGTCGCGACGTTCAAAGGTACCAAAGTAGTGATACGCATCACCCCGGGCGCCAGACCAGTGCACCACAAAGCCAGAGCTGTGCCGTATGTGATGCGAGAGAAAATTGAGAGCGAGTTGGACCGATTGCTGAGAGGGGGCATCATCTCGCCCATTGATTTCAGCGACTGGGCGAGCCTCATCATTCCTGTCCGAAAAGCGGATGGCTCTGTCAGGATCTGTGGCGACTACAAGGCCATTATCAACCGGGCGTCCCTACAAGACCAATACCCGCTCCCGAGAGCGGAGGACCTTTTTGCCACGCTGGCAGGCGGCAAGCTGTTTACCAAGTTGGACCTCACTTTAGCCTATATGACCCAGGAACTGGCCGACGAATCTAAACTGTTGACCACCATCACCACACCCAAGGGACTGTTCGTTTATAACAGGTGCATGTTTGGCATTCGATCAGCGGCCGCAATTTTTCAAAGAAACATGGAAAGCCTGCTCAAATCCATTGCCGGAACAATCGTATTTCAGGACGACATCCTCATCACTGGTCGTGACACCGAGGAACACCTCCACAACCTGGAGGAGGTGCTACGCTGACTGGACCAGGTAGGCCTGTGACTCAAGAAGTCTAAGTGTGTGTTTTTAGCTCCTGAGGTTGAGTTTCTGGGCAGGAGGGTTGCTGCAGATGGGATTCGGCCCACCGAATCCAAAACAGAGGCGATTCGACGAGCGCCCAGGCCCTGCAACACATCGGAGTTGCATTCATTTCTGGGACTCTTGAACTATTTCGGGAACTTTCTGCCGAACTTAAGCACATTGTTTGAGCCGCTACACGTGCTCCTGCATAAGGGTTGCGATTGGTTTTGGAGGGACTGTCAGGAAAGCGCTTTCAATCGGGCGCGGAATCTACTTTGTTCAAATTAAGTTGTTGACGCTGTACGACCCCCGTACAAAATTGGTTCTGACATGTGATGCATCATCCTATGGGGTTGGATGCGTGCTGCAGCAGGGTAACGCTGAGGGCCAACTACAACCTGTGGCTTATGCCTCCAGGTCGCTCTCTCAAGCTGAACCGGGATATGGGATGGTTGAGAAGGAAGCACTCGCATGTGTCTATGCAGTGAAAAAGATGCATCAGTACCTTTTTGGCAGGAGGTTCGAATTAGAAACGGACCACAAGCCGTTAACATCCCTGCTGTCAGACAGCAAGGCTGTAAATGCCAAGGCGTCAGCTCACATACAGCAATAGGCTCTCACACTCGCTGCGTATGACTAGTCCATCCGGCACCGGCCTGGCACCGGAAACTGCGCTGACGCACTCAACAGGCTTCCACTGGCCACCACTGAGGGGGCAGCGGAGCAAAGCGCCGAGATGGTCATGGCTGTCGACGCCTTTGACAGTGCAGGCTCCCCTATCACAGCCCGCCAGATCAAAATCTGGACCAACAGAGATCCCCTCCTATCCTTGATTAAGAAATGTATCCTGACTGGGGATTGGGCGTCCGCACACGGAGCGTGCCCTGAGGAGGTCAGACCGTTTCACAGACGGATGGATGAGCTCTCCATCCAAGCCAACTGCCTACTATGGGGCAGCCAGGTAGTCATGCCCCAGAGGGGCAGGGAAGCATTCATCAGGGAACTCCACAGCGAGCACCCAGGTATCGCGCTGATGAAGGCTATTGCCTGGTCACATGTGTGGTGGCCGGGAATTGATTCAGACCTGGAACACTGTATTCGCAGGTGCATGACGTGTGCCCAGCTAGGTAATGCCCCCAGGTAGGCCCCACTCAGCCTGTGGCCCTGGCCCACCAGGCCATGGTCACGTATTCACGTAGACTACGCGGGCCCGTTCATGGGAAAAATGCTTCTCATTTTGGTTGATGCGTACTCAAAATGGATTGAGTGCATCATTTTGAATGCGTGCACGACATTCACCATGGTGGAGAGTCTGTGCGCGGTCTTTGAAACCCACGGCTTGCCGGATAACCTTGTTAGCAATAATGGCCCATGTTTCACAAGCTACGAATTCCGGGAGTTCATGTCCGGTAATGGCATTAACCATGTCAGGACCTCACCATTCAAGCCAGCCTCCAATGGCCAGGAGGAACGTGCGGTCCAAATCATAAAACGAGGCATGCCCCAGATTCAAGGACCCTCCCTTCAATGCCGCCTATCGCGCCTCCTGCTGGCCTATAGGTCCCGACCGCACTTGCTCACGGGGGTCCCGCCCGCAGAGCTACTCATGAAATGAACACTCAAAGCTCGGCTGTTCCTCATTCATCCAGTCCTGTCCGACATTGTTGAGGGCAAGCGCCAGTCCCAAAACGTGTACCATGACCGAAATTCAAGGGGGAGATGTATAGAAATTGATAACCCCGTATTTGTTCTCAATCACGCTTTGGGGCCCAAATGGCTTGAGGGTACTGTAATAGACAAAGAGGGGAATAGGATCATAGTGGTTAAACTTAACAATGGGCAGATATGCCGCAAGCATCTGGACCAAGTAAAAAAAAGGTTCGGCATGGACACTGAGGAACCTGAGGAAGATCATGAGATGGTATTCACACCACCGCCAGTGAACGAGCAACAAGAACATTCAGCAGCATGCACAGTCCCTGAGGTCAACCCAGACAGGCCGGAATCACCACAGGTGACAGACATGCAGGCCAAGGTTCAACAACCAAAGCCCCAACTGCGGCGCTCCACGAGAGAGTGCAGACCACCCAAGAGACTTAACCTATGATTCCAATAAGATGTTGCGGGGGAGATGATGCCTTGTATGTAACCTTTATGTAACAACACTGCAATACTGTATATACGTAAGAAATGCACACCTTGACTGCAGGGGGTGAACTTGTGGGAGACACTCCTCACCTGGTCATCCAGGTATATAAAGGGAGGTCCCACGCAGGGTCATCACTTCTTGGTCCTGTGAATAAAGGTTCAGGTCATAGAGTGACCTTGTCCATAGAATGTGGGCTTGTGATATTGTGTAAGGACTTTACATGGAGAACCTGGAGGCTCTTCCCAGCCATACTAACGATCATGAACAAATCCTTTTGACTCAAAGTAAAGCTATCCTTGGAGAGGTCGACTGAGGCTTTAAATAGTGACCGTGCTCCGATTGGAAATTGCGCTATTTGTGTGGGTGGCACACCCAGAGATACGTGAATTGGCTGAGAGACCCAGAAGAATTATTTAAAGGAGGCCTAGCTGTCAAAATCGGCCAGGCCTCCAGGTTGCGCGAAGTTACAGGTGCATCTCCCACTATCTCACCCGCACGCTCCGTTCCCCTCTCCAAGTTAAAATCAGGGCCTATGTATCAGGCCTTTCTAGAAAATCTTGTGGCCGGGGGAAGAGATCTGTGAACTACAATTCAATGTGGAGCATGTGGTATTTAGAAGTGGAAGAGAGAAGAGTTGAATAAGTGAAGTGCAATCAATAATTAGATATTTCAGAAGATAGAGGAGAAGATTTGACAATGGGAATAAATCAGATACAGGAGGTTGTTATAAGTATTAAGACAGAGGGTTTATATTTGGAATGAGATAAATGAGTACAAGGAAGAGAGAGACAAATGAGAAATAACGTGGTGTGAGGGAGATATTAAAAGATAATGGCCTAGAAATGCTTTTGGGATTAACTGCAGGTTACCAACCATTGCTGTGACTCTCCCCTGCTCATTAACCCCCAATATTACTGGTTACAGCAGCAGGAGTAAATGGTCTTCTGTAACATGCAAACAGTAGACTCACCAATGGAGTGGTGAAGTCATAACTGTCTGAGTAGCTGCTCACTGCATTCAGGAGGTATTTAAATCCCCATTACTTCAGCAAGAACAGGCTAGCAGTTTAGTCACTAAGATTGTTGTAAAATGCAATCATGCAGGACTCATAAGTTGTTTTAATGATCACGCACTAAAAGTGCAGGTACAAGGAAAGGACATGAAGGCAGCGCAGAAGTGCCCAACCCAGAAATAGCGAGTGCAGCAGTCTTGGGAATAAATAGCAGGATCTAGAGTAGAGACATAGAATCATAGAATCATAGAAATTTACAGCATGGAAGGAGGTCATTTCAGCTCATCGTGTCCGCACTGGCCTACCAAGAGCTATCCAGCTGAATCCCACTTTCCAGCTCTTGGTCCATAGCCCCGTAGGTTACAACACTTCAAGTGTACATCCAAGTAAGTGTTAAATGTGACGAGGCTTTCTGCCTCTACCACCCTTTCAGGCAATGAGTTCCAGACCCCCACCACCCTCTGGGTGAAGAAATCTCCCCTCGAAACCTCCCACCAATGACTTTAAATATATGCCCCTTGGTTGTTGACCCCTCTGCCAAGGGAAACAGGTACTTCCGATCCACTCTATCCAGGCCACTCATAATTTTAAGCACCTCAATCAGGTCTCCCCTCAACCTCCTCTGGTCCAAAGAAAACAGACCCAGCATCTCCAATCATTCCTCATAGCTAAAATTCTCCAGTCCGGACAACATTCTTGTAAATCTCCTCTGCACCCTTTCCAGTGCAATCACATCTTTCCTGTAATGTGGTGACCAGAACTGCACACAGTACTCCAGCTGCGGCCTAACCAATGTGTTATACAATTCAAGCATAATGTCCTTGCTTTTGTATTCCATGCCTCGACTAATTAAGGCAAGTATTCCATATGCCTTCTTAACCACCTTATCTCCCTGGCCTGCTACCTTCAAGGACTTGTGGACCTGCACTCCAAGGTCCCTTTGTTCCTATGCACTTTTCAGAGTCGTACTAATTAATGTGTATTCCCTTGCCTTGTTAGACCTCCCCAAAATGCATTACCTCACAATTATCCGGATTGAATTCCATTTGCCGCTGTTCTGCCCACCTGACCAGTACACTGATATCTTCCTGCAGTCCGCAGCTTTCTTCTTCATTATCAACCACACAGCCTATTTTAGTGTCATCTGCATATTTCTTAATCATACCCCCAACATTCAAGTCCAATTCATTGATAAAAACCACAAAATTCAAGGGACCCAGCGCTGAGCCCTGCACAACCCCACTGGATGTAGCCTTCCAGTCACAAAAACACCCATCAACCATTGCTTCCTGCTACTGAGTCAATTTTGAATCCAACTTGCCACTTTTCCCTGGATCCCATGGGCTTTTACTTTCCTGGCCAATCTGCCATGCGGGACCTTAACAGCTTTGCTAAAATCTATATACACTACATCATATGCACTGCCCTCATTGACCTTCCTGGTTACCTCCTCGAAAATTTCAATCAAGTTAGTCAGACATGATCTTCCCTTAACAAATCCATGCTGACTGTCCTTGATTAATCCAAATGAAGATTTATCCTGTTGCTCAGGATTTTTTCCAATAATTTTCCACCACTGAGGTTAGGCTGACTGGCCTGTAATTACTCGGTTTATCCCTTTCTCCCTTTTTAAACAAAGGTACAACATTAGCAGTCCTCCAGTTCGTTGGCACCACACGTGTAACCAGAGAGGACTAGAAAATGATGGACAGATCCTCTGCTATTTCCTCTTTTGCTTCTCTTAACAGCCTGGGATGTATTTCATCTGGGCCCGGGGATTTATCTACTTTCAAAGCTGCTAAGCCCCTTAATACTTCCTCTCTCATAATGTCTATCTCATCTAATATTTCACACTCCTCCTCCCTCATTGCAAAGTCTGCATTGCTCCTCTCTTTTGTGAGAACAGATGCAAAGTATTCATTAAGAACCATATCCACGTCTACTGCATCCACACACAGATTTCCTTTATGGGGCTGGATTTTAGGCATTTCTGTTTTCGGGGCGAAAACGGAGGTGGGGAGGGAAAATTATCGTCCGGGAATAGGTTGCGCTTTAGTAAGGAATTTTCGCCATCAGGGCGCTGCGGCAGGGTAGGCAGCATGAAAGGAAGCGTTGTATAATTTTTGAGACGCAAAAATGGGACTCATGAACTAAAGTGCTGAGCTGTGTGCGCTCTGAGAGAGGCCTTGGGCGGGGCGCGGGGGGTGGCGAAAAACCTTAAAAAAACACAAAAACATTTCCAAAACATTGCCCATGCCACCACAAATCGCAAAAAAAAAGTCAAAGAATAAACACTCATACTTACCTATACAGCACTTTACCTTTATCACCGCCACAGCGCAGGCATGGCTAGACCGCTCTGGATTCCCAAGGTGCGATTCCAGGCGTATGGGTCGGTTTCGAGTCAACTCACGGACAGTGTCACAACGAGAGGCGTTGCACACCCAGCGCAGCTCTTTCTGGCGGTGCTGCTAAACGCCGCCGCAAAACCCGACCTGCAGCTTCCGACCGGACACAGCAGACCTCGCTGCCTCATTTCATGCCACTCCGGGGCGAGACCCAGAGTGCAAAGAACCGGAAAATCCAGCCCAGCATCTCTAATAGGCCCCACTCTTTCTTTAATTCTCCTCTTGCTCTTAATGTATTTATAAAACATCTTTGGGTTTTCCCTAATTTTACTTGCCAACATTCTTTCATGCTCTCTCTTTGCTTTCCTGATATCTTTTTAATTGCAGCCCTGCACTTCTTATACTCCTCTAGAGTCTCTGCAGTATTGAGGAAGAAAATGGCTGATCCCAAGAAAGCAGCTACGGAGAGGTATAAGTCCAGTTTTCTATGCCAAGTGTCTGCCCCAATTATATATGCCACAAGGTACACCCTCATAACCTGTAAATCACTTTGTTCTGAACAATCAGAATCATTAATAGAAGCATACTGTGCAGCCATGTGAGAACAGGACACTGAATGTGTTGTGTATGCAATAGCTCAATCGACTGAATACTGTAAACTCCGAACAGGTACAAACCTGGCTCTACTTTATTAGGACCCAAAGTGATTACATTACAAGGTGGCTGGCCTTTTATACCTGGGCTGCACACACGTGCGCACAGCCCAATGACCTCCGACAGTGGTGCCACCTGGTGGCTAGTAAACCCAAGCATACATTCATGAAAATATCCCCCTTTAAGATATTAGTAACGGTCTCTTTACAAATTCAGACGGTCCGGGGCTTTCCGCTCCCGAGTTGAACGTCTCAGTTTAACTCCAGCCTTGGGCGAGCGTTCTGAGTCTGTTATGACTGGGGGCTGGGTAACCGATCTTATGGGTGGCAATGACCATGTCAGGGATTGAAAGTCCAGATTCATTGATGACAGCGGAGTCCTCTGATGACTGAGGGTAGGTTGGTTGATCACTGATTGTGTCTTCCTCAGAATGTTCCGGTTCATCCGTGTGCCGCAGCTTTATCTAATCGACATGTTTCCTGCATGTTTGCCCATTCTTGAGCTTAACGATAAACACTCTGTTACCCTCCTTGGCCGTAACAGTACTGACGATCCATTTGGGACCTTGACCATAATTCAGTACATACACAGGATCATTGATAGAAATGTCGCGTGACACAATAGCGCGATCATGATACCCTTGCTGACTTTGACATCTGTATTCGACACGATTATTCAAGTCAGGGTGGACAAGAGAGAGCCTGATCTTGAGACCTCTCTTCATCAATAGTTCAGCAGGGGAGATCCCGGTAAACGTATGGGGACTTGTCCTGTAACTAAGCAATATGCGTGACAAGCGAGTTTGCAGTGAACCTTGAGTTACACACTTCATACTCTGCTTGATAGTTTGGACCGCACGGTCTGCTTGTCCATTGGATGCGGGTTTGAATGCTGCTGACCTCACATGTTTGATACCATTGAGTTTCATGGACTCTTGAAACTCCATACTGGTGAAGCAAGATCCGTTGCCGCTTACAACGATGTCAGGCAGACCATGCGTAGCAAACATGACACGAAGGCTCTCAGTGGTAGCTGTGGATGTACAAGATGACATAATTGTACACTCTATCCACTTGGAATAAGCATCCATCACAACTAAGAACATCTTTCCCAGGAAGGGATCTGCAAAGTCGATATGGATCCTGGACCACGACCACAGACTCAGCGGCGATCCCGCTTGTGCTTTACTTAGCTGCATGCATGTGTTGCACTGATACACACATGATTCCAGATCAGAATCAATTCCAGGCCACCATACATGAGACCTGGCAATGACTTTCATCATGACAATACCGGGATGCGTGCTATGTCGATCATGCACAAATTTCTCTCTGCCTTTCTTGGGCATAACAACACGATTACCCCACAGCATACAATCTGATTGAATGGATAGTTCGTCTTTGCGACTGATGTAAGGTTTGGTCTCCTCACACATTTGCTTGGGTATGGCAGACCAATCACCACTAAGGATACAACGTTTCACAACCGATAATACTGGGTCTTGGCTGATCCAGGTCTTAACTTGTTGGGTCGTGACAGGGGTTCCTTCTCTTTCAAAAGCATCCATGACTAACAGTAGGTCTGTAGGTTGTGGTGTTTCCACCTCCGGTGTAGACAACGGCAGACGGCTCAATGCACCGGCACAATTCTCAGTGTCAGGTCTATGGCAAATGACATAATCATAGGCAGATAATGTCAGCGCCCACCTCTGGATGTGGGACGATGCATTGGTATTGGTACCTTTGTTTTCCGAAAACAATGAAATGAGTGGCTTGTGTTCTGTTTCCAGTTCAAACCGAAGACCAAACAGGTACTGATGCATTTTTTTAACCCCATTCACACAGGCCAGTGCTTCTTTCTCTACCATGCTGTAGGCTCTTTCAGCCTTTGACAAACTTTGTGAAGCATATGCAACAGGTCGGAATTTGCCCGATTCATTAGCTTGTTGGAGCACGCAACCAACTCCATATGATGAAGCATCACAGGTCAATACTAGACGCTAACACGGATCATAATGTACCAGCAGCTTGTTAGAGCAAAGCAGATTAGTAGCTTTCTCAAAAGCTCTACCTTGAGATGCACCCGAAAGGCAGTTGTCGCCTTTTCTTTGCAGCATGTGCAGTGGCTCTAATAAGGTGTTCAATATAGGTAAGACATTACCGAAGTAGTTGAGTAGACCCAGGAACGAACGCAGCTCCATCACATTCTGAAGCTTTGGTGCATTTTTGACGGCCTTTGTTTTTTAATCCGTAGGCCTGATACCGCCAGCAGCAATTTTCCTCCCCAGGAATTCGACTTCCGGTGCCATGAAGACGCACTTCAAGGAGGACATTTGCCCTTAAAGAAAAAGGTTGGGAATAATAATTCTAGAGCCCCCTGGATGTCTAGGGACTTACAGGGGAGGATAAAGAAAAAGAGGGATGCTTATGTCATATACCAACGGCTAACTACTATAGAATCTTTAGAGGAATATAGAAAGTTAAGAGGCAAAATTAAAAAGGATATTAAGTGTAAGGGCAAAAACCCTTAATTAGGGGTAAAGTAATTCGGGGTAATTAAAATAAAGTAAGGAAGACTGAGAGTAAAGTTTAAAATGCGTTCATGGTAGAATAACTGAATTAGGCAGAAATACTAAGGTCAGACTAATTCTCTTAGGAGATAAGAACACCCACAAGATTTATGTAGACAGCTCACAGCAATAATGAAAAGAGACCACTATGCTCCAGCCACACGAGATAACAGACACAAGGCCTCTTTGAAATGCTTACAGACAGGTGGTTGGCCAAGGACGCAGCCTGAGAACCAATACGGGAACGCGTTCACAGAAAAGTAATACATAACTTATAGGGAAGGGAGCCTTTTCCCGTAGCAACAGTGATCTACCAATGGAATCATTAGAAATTACTGTAACCAATTGAATCATTAGAAACTAATATAATCAATGATATTGCCTGTAACCTGTATTAACCAATGTATTAGTAGCAGGTGGGCGGGGACTGCTGGCAAATAACCAATGGAACACTTCCCCGCATAGTTCCACCATTTTGACTGTATCTCAACTGTATAAGAATGTAACTGCTTAGCTTGTCCCACGAGATCGGCATTGAGAGCACTCAGTAACGATACTGATGAGGCCAGATCTCCCTTGATTAATCAGGTTTTAATAAACAACTCTTTTCTCTATAAAAGACATTTTGTGTGAGTGTTATATTTTTAATACTCCACAACATTAGGAGTGCTAAGAGAGAGCACGAGAAATTCTTAGCTAGTAAAATTAAGGAAAACCCTAAGATGTTCTATAAATATATTAAGAGTAAGAGGGTAACCAAAGAAAGGGTAGGGCCTATTAGAGATCATGAGGGTAATCTTTGTGTGGAGGCAGAAGATGTTGGTAAGGTTCTTAACGAACACTTTGCATCTGTTTTCACAAAGGAAAGGAGCAATGCAGATACTGCTATCGAGTAGGAGTGTGATATTCTGGATGAAATAAATATAGTGAGAGAGGAATTATTAAAGGGGTTAGCAGCTTTGAAGGTAGATAAGTCCATGGGCCTGGATGAAATGCATCCCAGGCTGTTGAGCGAAGTAAAAGAGGAAATAGCAGAGGTCTTGACCATCATTTTCCAGTCCTCTTTGGAGTTAGGCATGGTGCCGGAGGATTGGAGGACTGCTAATGTAGTACCCTTGTTTAAAAAGGGAGAAAGGGGTAGTCCGAGTAATTACAGACCTGTCAGCCTAACCTCAGTGGTGGGAACATTACTGGAAAAATCCTGAAGGATAGGATAAACCTACATTTGGAAAGGCAAGGATTAATTAGGGTTAGTCAGCACGGATTTGTTAAGGGAAGATCGTGTTTGACTAACCTGATTGAATTTTTTGAGGAGCTAACCAAGCGGGTCGATGAGGCTAATGCGTACGATGTAGTGTATATGGACATGAGCAAAGCTTTTGATTAGGTCCCACATGGTAGACTGGTCATGAAGGTTAAAGCCCATGGGATCCAGGGCAAAGTGGCAAGTTGGATCCAAAATTGGCTTGGAGGTTGGAAGCGAAGGGTAATGGTTGATGCATGTTTTTGTGACTGGAAAGAAGTTTCCAGTGGAGTGCTGCAGGGCTCAGTTTTGTGGTATATATCAATGATTTAGATTTGAATATAAAGAGTATGATTAAGAAGTTTGCAGATGACACTAAAATTGGCTGAGTGGTTGATAATGAAGAGGAAAGTCATGGGCTGCAGGAGGATAACAATCTACTGGTCAGGTGGGCAGAGCAGTGGCAAATGGAATTTAATTCAGAGAAGTGTGAGGTGATGTCCCACTTTGTCCAGGCAATGTAGAACCTCTTCCAGGTTGTTCCGATGTTCGGCGGAGTCACAACCTGTGACCAGCATGTCATCTTGGAACACGACGATTCTAGGGACGGACTTCAGTCGACATTCCATGTTCCTCTGAAATATGGCTGCAGCTGAGCGAATTCTATAAGGGCACCTGTTGTAGATAAACAGTCCTTTATGAGTGTTGATGCACATAAGTTTCTTCGACGTGTCGACCAGCTCCTGTCTCATGTAGGCTGACATCAGATCCAGTTTTGTGAACGACTTCCCCCCGGCTAGCATTGCAAACAGGTCATCAGCCTTCAGTAACGGGTATTGATCCTGTTTCGAAACTCGGTTGATCGTAACCTTGTAGTTTCCACAAATCCTGACAATGCCATCACTTTTCAACACGGGAACAATGGGGCTGGCCCATTTGTTAAATTTGACCGGTGATATGATCCCTTCATGTTGGAGTCTGTCCAGTTCGATTTTGACCTTCTCCCTCATCATATACGGTACTTCCTGAGCTGTATAATGGATGGGTCTTGCATCTGAGTCTACGTGGATCTGCACCTTGGCTCCCGTGAAATTGCCGATGCCTGGTTCAAACAGCAAGGGGAACTTGCTCAGCACTTGAGCACATGGAGTATCATCCTCCGACTTCAATGCTTTGATCTCGTTCCAGTTCCATTTGATTTTTTCTAACCAGTTCCTGCCGAACAGCGTTGGACCATTGCCTGGAACAATCCATAACGGTAAATCGTGAACTGCACCATCATACAACACTTTGATTACTGCACTGCCAATCACCATTATGAGTTCTTTAGTGTACGTACGTAAATTGGCATTGATTGGACTCAGCTTAGGCTTAGTACCGGCACACCATTAAGTTTTACATTAATCATTGTCGGTTGGCTCTTTGTTAAGATCGAATTCAGTCCATACGCTGGTATCTCATATTGCATATCCGGATCCGCGCTATACTGGTCATTATCCTCCACGTGGTGTGTCACAGCACGCTTGCTCAGTTGCGGACACATGCGCTGAGATGCCCCACTCTCGAACAGCCTTTACAAACGTACTGTTTAAACCAACACTGATGATGCCAATGATTTCCCCCACAACGCCAACACGGTGATATCGGATTCATTCCCGTTGGCGGACTTTGAGCAGCCACAGGTTTCGCGTACGCAGTCAGGTAGGCCCTGCCATATGCAACTCTGCCAAATGATGATACTTTCTTGTTTACAGTACTTGCCGAGTTTCAATTTTTCAATGATATCTGCTTTAAGCTTTTGTCCGTCGTCATGCATGATTGGGCAATTGTGATGGCTTTGCTCAAATCCAGCGTCTCCACCGCCAGTAGCTTACGCAGGATCACCTCGTGGTTGATGCCGATTACAAAGAAGTCCCGCAGCATGTCTGCCAATGCAGTTTTGAGCTTACACGGTCCAGTTAGACGTCTTAGGTCGGCAATGAATTCCGATACATCCTGGCCCTCAGAACGAACGTGTGTATAGAATCGATATCTCGAGCTGATGATGCCTTCATCTGGTTTGAGATGATCACGTACCAGGGCACACAATGTTTCATAGTCCTTGTCTGTTTAACTAAAGAGTGAGAGGAGATTCTTTATGAGTCCATAGATTTTCGGACCACAAACCGTGAGGAGGATCGCCCGGCGCCGATCTGTGTCTGCCTCTTTCTCCATTTTGTTGGCCATGAAGTACTGGTTCAAGTGGACTACAAAGTCTGCCCAATCTTCTCCCTCCACAAATTACTCCAGAATTCCAATTGTGCTAATTTTTGCATGTGAAGGTTCTTGTTACCTCGTCGCTAAATGTTGTGTATGCAATAACTCAATAGACTGAGTACTGTAAACTCCGAACAGGTACAAACCTGGCTCTACTTTATTAGGGGCCGAAGTGGTTACATTACAAGATGGCTGGCCTTTTATACCTGGGCCGCTTGTGCCCTTAAGCAAACCAGCACCTTACAACGCAATGCATCACTCTTTTCCCAGCACCAACAGTTACACACAACCTGGAGGATGTAGACAGTGAACATTAGCAGGTGGCGTGGATGCACAAGTGGGGAAACATAAATGAAGATGGGAGCTGAAGAGCAGGCATAATCTGTCAGAGAGCTCGCACAGAAACTGCAGCAGAGAAGCAGAGAGGTTTACAGAGGAGAAGGAGACCATTTGGCTCACCTTGCTAGAGCAATTCAAATGCATATCTGCTTTTCCCTTAAATGATGCAATTGTGTCTGGCCTCATGATTCCCCATAGCCAAGCATTCCATGCTCGAACAATTCTTTGTGTGAAGAAATTTCTCCTGACCTCTTTCCTCAATCGCTAAATGACGATTTTAAATTGATGTCCTCTTCTCACTGACATCTCGACTAGAGGAAATAGTCTTTCCTTATTTGCTCTATCAAAATCCTTCATAATGTTCAAAAATCTCTATTAAATTGTATTTTGGCTTTCTTTGCTTCAGTGGAAATAATCACATTGGCTTTGATTTTCCGGGACCTATACACAGCGATGCGCATGCGTGAAAACCCAGAATTTGCGATCTGTCAAGTTTCAGCTTGACAGATTGTATGAATGTGCAGGAAATAGACATTTGCTGGTGCAAAGTTGGGCTATTTCGCCTGGTAAAAGCAGTCATAAGGCCAATATTTCAGGTCTCTCCCTCTAACTGTAGTTTTCCATCCCTAGATCATTCTGTTAAAGCTGCGTTGCTTTAATGTCCTTTCTATAATGGGATTCCCAAAACTGGACACAGTACTCTAACTGTGGTATAATATTTGCCTTGCAATTCATGGAATCATAGAATGGTTACAGCACAGAACGGGGCCATTTGGCCGGTTGAGCCTGTACCGGTCTCTGGAAGAGCACTTCAGCTAGTCCCATTCCCCCGTCCTTTCCCTGTAGCCCTGCATTTTTCTTTCGTTCAGGTACTTATCCAATTCTCCTTTGAAAGCCATGATTGAGTCTGCCTCCATCACCCTTTCAGGCAGTGCATTCCAGATCATAACCAGTCGCTGCATAAAAACATTTTTCCTCGTGTCGCCTTTGATTCTTCTGCTAATCACCTTAAATCTGTATCCTCTGGTTCTTGACCCTTACATAAGAACATAAGAACATAAGAAATAGGAACAGGAATAGGCCATACGGCCCCTCCAGCCTGCTCTGCCATTTAATATGGCTGATCCGATCATGGACTCAGGTCCACCTCCCTGCCCGCTCCCCATTACCCCTTATTCCCTTATCGGTTAAGAAACTGTCTATCTCTGTCTTAAATTTATTCAATGACCCAGCTTCCACAGCTCTCTGAGGCAGCGAATTCCACAGATTTACAACCCTCTGAGAGAAGAAATTCCTCCTCATCTCAGTTTTAAATGGACGGCTCCGGCCCCTTATTCTAAATTATATCCCCTAGTTCTAGTTTCTCCTATCAGTGGAAACATCCTCTGTGCATCCATCTTGTCAAGCCCTCTCATAATCTTATACATTTTGATAAGATCACCTCTCATTCTTCTGAATTCCAATGAGTAGAGGCCCAACCTACTCAACCTTTCCTCATAAGTCAACCCCCTCATTTCCGGAATCAACCTAGTGAACCTTCTCTGAACTGCTTCCAAAGCAAGTACATCGTTCCTTAAATATGGAAACCAAAACTGCACACAGTATTCCAGGTGTCGCCTCACCAATACCCTGTAGAGCTGTAACAAGACTTCCCTGCTTTTACACTCCACCCCCTTTGCAATAAAGGCCAAGATTCCATTGGCCTTCCTGATCACTTGCTGTACCTGCATACTAACCTTTTGTGTTTCATGCACAAGTACCCCCGGTCCCGCTGTACTGCAGCACTTTGCAATTTTTCTCCATTTAAATAATAATTTGCTCTTCAATTTTTTTTCTGCCAAAGTGCATAACCTCACATTTTCCAACATTATACACCATCTGCCAAATTTGTGCCCATTCATTTTGCCTGTCTATGTCCTTTTGCAGGTTTGTTGTGTCCTCCTCACATATTGCTTTTCCTCCCATCTTTGTATCATCAGCAAACTTGGCTACATTACACTTGTTCCCTTCATCCAAGTCGTTAATATAGATTATAAATAGTTGGGGTCCCAGCACTGATCCCTGCGGCACCCCACTAGTTACTGATTGCCAACACGAGAATGAACCATTTATCCCGACTCTCTGTTTTCTGTTAGTTAGCCAATCCTCTATCCATGCTAACATATTACCTCCAACCCCGTGAACTTTTATTTTGTGCAGTAACCTTTTATGTGGCACCTTGTCAAATTCTGGAAGTCCAAATACACCACATCCACTGGTTTCCCTGTTCGTTATATCCTCAAAGAATTCCAGCAAATTTGTCAAACATGACTTCCCCTTCATAAATCCCATCCGCCAATGGGAACAGCTTCTCTCTATCTACTCTGTCTAGACCTCTCATGATTTTGAATACCTCTAGCAAATCTCTCTCAAACTTCTCTGCTCTAAGGAGGCAACAGCAGCTTCTCTATTCACGTAACTCTTTGCTCTTGTACGCTGCACTCCGATTTCTAAAACCCAGAATATTTCCCCATTCCGCTCATCCGTCTATATCCTCCTGAATATTTTACAGTCCTCCTCACTGTTTAAGACATCTCCACAACAACAAATGTTGATATTGTCCAAAGCATTTAGAGATGATCTGACTTCACACAGCCTGCTTTTGAGAGGAGTTGAGCAGGATTGTCTACCTGTGGCTATGCAAAGCAAGGTCTGGCTTTGATATGGAAAAGTCCACTGACCAGAACTGCACAGTTGTGGATGAATGATTGTTTTGATTGCAGTCTAGCACGCAACATGTGACAACTCCTGTGGAATCTGCCGTGATGCAGCTCCCAAACTTCGTACTCGTATCTCTCACGAATACTCAGATTGCTGCTATAAAGCCATTTTGGGCTCGAAATTGGTCTTTTGGTGATAGCGGTATTTCTTCGGCATTTTTCACCAAAAATACCGCTAATCACACCTCCATTTTTTAAAGGCCTAAAATTGGCAAAAAAATGGGTTCAGCGGTAAAAATCGGCGTTGCACAAGGATTTGTGGCAAGAACCGCAGTCCTTGCCAACTTTAGGCCAAGGTTGATTACCACTAAAAGACAGGCCCTGGGAGGGAGGAAAATGCAAAAAAAAGCAAAAAACAAAATATAAAAAAAATCACAAAACATTTACAAAACCCTTAACTAAGTAATCGCTGCAAAAAAGTTTAAAAATAAAAACTTTAGCTTACCTTTTTTGCAGGTCTTCATACATACCACCGTTTTTGGGGCTGCAACACAGGCTTTTCTCAGGCATTTTTTTTCACCCAGAATATGGGTGCGCCAAACGGCCAATTTAAAGCGATAACGCTTTTTTTCATCTCGCACGCTGGTTTATCCGCTGTTCAGGGGTATTTCAAAACCGCCGGTGCAAGACTTTGTCCAATTTACATGATCACCTTTTTCCGCCAAAAACGGCAAAATAGCGCTGAAAAAAACGGCGCAAGGCTAGCCAATTTCTAGCCCATGGGTTCAAATGTAGCATAACCTCTTGTCTGGTTTCAGCATGCTAGCAGGAGAGATAGGGATGAGGTAGGGATTCACAATTCTTATTGCTGCCCAGATGTCTGCTCAGACACCGATAAGTGGACATATTGTCGGAATGCCCAGCAACAGTGGTGCGTCTGGAATAAGCATTGATGAGACTCATCATCCTCATCATCATAGACAGTCTCTCGAAATCGAGGAAGACTTGCTTCCACTTTAAAAGTGAGTTCTCAGGTGAATGTACAATCCAATACGGGAATTACAGTCTCTGTCAAAGGTGGGACAGACAATTGTTGAAGGAAAGGGTGGGTGGGGAGTCTGGTTTGCCGCCCACTCCTTCCTCTGCCTGTGCTTGTTTTCTGCATGCTCTCAGTGACGAGACTCAAGATGCTCAGCGCCCTCCCGGATGCACTTCCTCCACTTAGGGTGGTCTTTGGCCAGGGATTCCTCGGAGTCGGTGGGGATGTTGCATTTTATCAAGGAGGCTTTGAGGGTGTCCTTGAAACATTTCCTCTGCCCACCTGGGACTCGCTTGCTGTGTAGGAGTTCCAAATAGAGCGCTTGCTTTGGGAGTCTCGTGTTGGGCATGCGGACGATGTGGCCCGCCCACTATTCCCTCTTAAGTCCATCCATCAGCTTTTGCAAGTAGATGTATTAACAAGCAGGCAGGATCAGTAAGCCTCAGCAGTGAGCATGGCTGAATCTAAGCCAGTGCAAGAAACAGCTTACGAAGGCCCATCCAAGTTCCAGCTGGCTGTCGCACAAACCTTACTGCTTGCCAATACACTTATTCCTTCCACAGGGAAATGGTAGATTGGGGATTAAGCATCAAACATTATACCAGCACTAAGAGGAAGCACTGTGGTAAAACACATTGATATCACTCACACAAAAACAACAACAGGCATGAATACAGCGCCTTTAACATAGCAAAACATCCCAAGGTGCTTCGCGCATCACGGAAAGCAGAGAAATAAATCCATTGACCTCTATTTGTACTCTGGGCTGATATTTTCGTGTGATTGTGCTGAATAAGATAGCAGCACAGCAGCAGATGGGCTAATTTAATACTAATTGAAAAGTGCAGAGTACAGTGTTGCCAAAAATGCTTTGGGCCACTTTATTTTGTAGGTGAGAACAAGAAGATGCCTTCAGAGAGTAGCTCAAGCACTGAGCTTATTTTACCTGATATGAGCAATTGGGGCGCCAGTCTTCTTGGTTGCGCTGGTTCTTCAGGAGTTGCAGCTTCATGGTCACGGTCTGCCTGTTATAAGATATTCTCCTCCTCCTCAATGGTTACCTCTCGCTGTATAACAAAATTATGAAGCGTACAGAAGATGATGATTATTCTGGAAGCCTTAATAATAATTCTGGTGGTTGCATGGGTCTCCCTATATTGGCATCAGGTTCTGTCTGTGCGTGCTGCAAGAGTGTTGTCATCAAGGGCTGAATAGGGAAGATTTGATCCACCAGTTGAGATCCTTTGCATTTAACTTCACTTTCAAATAAGCCTGTTTAGTGTAATCACAGACCAACTGCACACTGGTGGAGTAGAACCCTTTTCTGTTTGTGCAGGCCAAGCATTATGTATAAAGGCTTGGACATACTTTAGGGAAACCAACAATCTGGTGGAATAGGGAACTCGGACATGATGCTGTTGCTGGTCAGTGGGAAAGGAGATAAAGGCTTCCTGAATAACGTTTTAGTCACTTGTTTAATGCAGCTATGGATAACATATTAGCTTATTCTCCTGACATCTCTTCAGAAGTCTGGAAGGTGTTTGAGGCATAAAAATTGATGGCAATGTTGACCTTAGTTGGTTTTCCTGAGCAGATGGCTAATGCTCAGCCTCTGAAGTCAGTGCTCTTCAATCATTGCTAAACAGAAATGTAATGGTTTAAACAGTGGCAGGTCTAAACAGTACACCTTTGGGGCCACTTCAAATCTCTGGCAACCTTTGCCCACTCCAGCTCATCCTCCTCCACCAAGGCAAAGTGCCAGGGAATCTCTGAAAGCCATCGCTACTCTAGTGAACTTTCTGTAAGCAGAAGCTATGCGAAATAACAGAATCCTAATATTGCGCAATTGTAAATGTTCACTTCATGCGGACAGTAGGAACGCATTGCTTGTGTGATTTGGGTGACTTTTTATGTACTCTTCCCCCCCCCTCCCCTTCACCCCACGCCCCCCCACACTCCTAATGAGCAATTACACCAGAAACAAATAGCACAATTCTAATGCATGGGTTAAGTTCCCGAGTATACTACCTCCGATCAGGAGGAGATGGGGCAGTAAATGCACACTACTTTGCACTCCCCACACTGCACATTTGCCAGCAATTTTTGGACAAATGTAATTATATAATTATTTATGTTATCAAGCAGATGATGAGCTTTGATTGAACTTCTTTTTAGTTGATGTATAATGGAAACACTTGTTGACTAACGGTTGTGGATCAATTGCCCGTTATATGGCGTGCACCAAGAAAATGGGAAAACTACTTTCCCTGTGTTTTTAAAGGGACAGGCCAGGTTACGTACAACTCAGCAGAATAATACATTGCGCATAAGATGCTCCTGTCTTTACAGAACATCAAAGACTAAAAATTTGGTTGCGCAGCGTTTGCTGTTCCGACACTACAGGCGCCATATTGGCTCGAAAATAGTGTTTGAGCTGCGCGCGCACACTTCTGATGCAGGCCACGCCATTTTGGTGAGGGCGTTAGCATCGGCGCTGGGAGCATGCACCGTAAATATGCAGAATAGGCAGATCGTGACATCAATCAACGTGTAACGCTGATTTAACGCCAATTTTGCCATTTTTAACCTCAACGCTGGAGCTGATCCCTTCTCTTACCCTCGCACAGCTGAGCAGCAGGAACGGCCCCCGCACCGGTGCTATTTAAAGGGATCATCACCTACTTACAGGTTCATTGCTGATTGATTTCTATTGGCTGTTGCTGGGTTTGTAGAAGTATTTGGTGCTTTCTAGACTTCTTTAAAGTTTCCTAAAGTCTACAAGGAGTGGTGTGGCACATGTTCAAGGACTTGGCACTGACTTCCAAGGCTTCTGCTCAGACCAGTGGCTCCCAGGCATGAGTGCAGTACTTTGCATCCCCCTTGGCATGACAGGGAGAATAAGTAGAGGTGACACAGAGCAGGACAAGTTGCTGAAAGAGCGAGGAGGAAGAGAGGAAGTAGGGCTCTCAGCAGGAGGCCGTACCCACCCAGGGTCTTCAGGGAACAATTCTCCAACCTCAACCTCAGCGAGGAACAGTGCATGCGATGTCTCCATTTTACTAAGAAGGTGCTCACTGAAATCTGCCACCTTGTTGTGAGCAGTCCTGCAGCTTCAGTCCAGGGCGAGGATGGCATTGCCAGTGTCTGTAAAGGTGACTGTGGCCATGAACTTCTTTGCATTGGGCTCCTTCCAAGCTGGAGCAGGTGAATCTGCTACATCTCCCAGTTCATTGTCCACTCCTGTATGAGGCTCGGTATACAAGGAAAGCCGAATACATTTCATTCTCTTTTGCCAGAGAGAAGCAGACGGAGTGAACACGTGGTTCTGCCAGGATAGCAGGCTTCCCCATGGTGCAGCGTGCCATTGACTGCACACATGTCACTTTGCGGGCATCGCATCTCAATTCGGAGATGTACTGGAACAGGAAGGGATTCCGCTCCCTCAATGTCCAGCTGGTGTGTGACCATACTCAGCGCATCATCCAGGTCAATGCTTGGTATCCTGGTAGTCCGCTGTGCCATGTCCACTGAGCCACCATGACAAACCAGAGGGATGCTCTGGGCAACAAGGGCTATCCACTGAATACCTGGCCCATGACTCTGCTGCACAACCCACGCACATGTGGGAAACATGCATATAACGAAAGCCATGTTGCCTCACAGAATCTGATAGGCCAGTGCTTCTGCTGCCTGGACCACTCTGGAGGAGCCCTGCAGTATTCACCAGAGCATGTCTCAAGTTTTGTCATGGTCTGCTTCATGCCCCAAAACCTCGCCTATCGGAATATGGTGACCAGCTGAAGAGGAGGAAGAAGGAGTGAAGGGGGCAACCCAGACAGCCCGTTTCTGCCCAAGCTGTCCGTAATTGACCCTTCCAACTGTGGTACCTGTGAACACAATCCCAATTCCCCATTCAACAATAGTCTCACACCTTACCTTCCCTCTGTTACTCGCCATCACAGTGTACTCTTGGCCACAATACTACAATAAAAGCCACCACAAAACAAACATTCCAAACGATTTTCATGAATCAAACCATTACAATATTTCATTCAAAATTGAACCAATCACCCCTGTGCACTCCCTTAGTGCGTGTCTTCAATATGCCTTTGCCTGTCCTGGTGCTACCCCAGTGGCTGTAGCATGGCTGGTGGAAGGCTGCCGACTTTCAGTGGGGGAGACTGCAGATGGCCTTGCAGGATGACCTTGGGCAGCTCTGGGCCTAGTAGGCCCAGTTTTGGACTGCACCATCTTGGCATAGGCGGCAGCCACCTGGGCAGTCTGGCTGACAGGCAACAGCAAGGAAACTAACAGGGTGGCAGTGATGGGAAGATGAATGCTGTCACCTGAGAGAGGACAGCAGGTTTGTGCTCCACAGAGCCACTGCCATTCTCCCAGGGCAGCACCTCAGCAAGCCTCATCATTTGTTGGAGGTCAGATTGCTGGACTGCTGTGACATCCTGCAAGCCCCTTTCAACACTGGTAAACACAGCCGCAATTACAGCAGTCTGTGCTTGCATGACTTCAGTCTGAGCTTCCACTGCAACACTCAGATGTTGGGTGGCTTCAGCTTGTGCTGCAATGGAAGCTGAGATGTCGGCCATCAGACGCTTCATGATGGTTTGATCCACAAATGTGCTAATGGACCTGCCCACCCCTTCCATGCTGGAAAGGATGGGCTCCATACTCTGAGCAAAGCCCTGTACAAGGTTGGAGCTGAATTCCCCCATGCTTCTTGGCATTACATTCAGGTTCTCTGGTAGGCCTGACATTTCATTGTGCATACCTATCAGCTTTGTTCTGTAAGCCTCATCTGAGCCCTGTGCAGCAGATCTCGTGTGTGTCCTCGCCCTAGCCTGGCTGTAGGCCACTCAAGTCTGGTGACTCAACCCACGCAGTTTCACCTCTCGGCTACCCTCTAAAGTCCACACAGTGTCAGTATCTGGGCTGCTGGCTGTGACTGTCGGATCGAGTGACGGTGTTTCTTCCATCATCACTCTCCTCTTGCACCACTGCCTTAGATTTTCTGGGGCTCTGAAATGAGAAAGGCACAAGGGTAGGGTTATGGTGAGGGGTGGGGGGAAGCAAGAGGTACATGCTTACACTATGTGCAGCTTGTAAATCAGAAGAGATTGTGAGATGAGGAGGAAGTGGGGTGCGAGAAGGAGGATTCGGTATGAGCATATCGTCATCTTAAATGCTTGACCCCTGTCCGGACTTGGATTGGGTCTGTGATGGATCTGTTGGTCAGGATCACGGCTTGCATGTCGTCATGGAGCAGGCGGAGGATGGCGACAAACTTTTGGGGGCAGCCGAAACAGAGGAGGACTCCATAGTCCCTCACAGTTAACAGCATCCAAGGTCTTTGTAAGGTCAAAGAAGACCATGTACAAGGATTGGTGCTGTTCCCTGCATTTCTCTTGCAGTTGTCGTTCCGTAAAGATCATGTCCGTTATACTCCGTAGTGGACAGAAGCCACACTGTGACTCCAGGGGGTGCACATTAGTGTCCTCGATCAGGCCAACAGCCCCAGCATCGAAGCACTGACCACACTTAACCAGCTCCGTTGGACAGGCCACATTGTTCGCATGACTACACAAGACTCCCAAAGCAAGCGCTCTATTCGGAACTCCTACACAGCAAGCGAGCCCCAGGTGGGCAGAGGAAATGTTTCAAGGACACCCTCAAAGCCTCCTTGATAAAGTGCAACATTCCCACCGACACCTGGGAGTCCCTGGCCAAAGACCTCCCTAAGTGCAGGAAGAGCATCCGGGAGGGCACTGAACACCTCGAGTCTCATCGCCGAGAGCATGCAGAAATCAAGCGCAGGTAGCAGAAGGAGCGTGCAGCAAACCAGTCCCACCCACCCTTTCCTCCCACCTGTAATTCCCATATTAGACTGTTCGGTCACCTAAGAACTCACTTTTAGAGTGGAAGCAAGTCTTTCGAGGGACTGCATGTGATCTTAAATGGTTTCAGCGCCGTCTCCTCGAGCAGTGCCAGATTATGGCGACATGCCTGTTCCCCTCCGTTTAGGTGCCACTGCCTACGATTGTGGCCTGCAAGAGCGAGGGAAGTGTGTCACTGAGTGTGGTTCACTGTTTGGCTGATGTGGCTGTCATGGTTGAATAGCTGGCAGTGTGTGCAAACTGTGAGATGTGGATGTGAGGCTTGCATTAGTGGTAAATGTGTGAGGGTGAGATGGAGCATATGAATATGAGGTATGAGTTGTAATGTGGGTGTGGACCATTGAGCAATGTATGAGGCTAACAGTGCAGATGGTGAGAAATTGCATTTGAGGATGACTTCACTGACCTTGATCACTCTTGTGAGATTATTAAACTTCTGCCTGCACTGCATCCAGGTCCTCGGGGCTACAATGCTGGCATTGACAGTGATGGCTATCTGCTCCCATTCCCTTCTCAGCTTCTGTCTGGAGGGCCTCCTGGCCCCTGTGGATACAAGACAACACTCCTCAAGTCTGCCTCCTGTACCAGGGCTTTGAGTGCTGCATCCAAAAATCTGACTGCCCTCTCTCTGCTATATTGCACCATCTTCACTCTTCCTGTAGGTCACACACTCCTCTACAATGACTTCTGGTACCTGCTGCAGCCACAATGCACCTTCCCCTTAAGAGGTCCAGGTTGGCTTTAAGAGCTGCAGGCTAGCTTTGTGTGCAGCCACTCAGAAGCACATTTAGCACTGGGCTGTACTCCATTATCATTGAGCCTGAAATTCCAATGTCCCAGGCTCGTACGAAGTTTCTATCGACCCGGGACGACATCGGAAAAGTCGATTTTCAGTGCGCAATGCGCTTCACTGAAAACCGACTTTTCCGATCTGTCAAACTGGAGCTTGATAGATTGTCATCCACAGATTGGGAGCGAGGACACTTGCAAGGGCAAGATTTGCTATATTTACACATACCTTGCCCAGCAAATGCCCTCAAAAATCTTGTGCCTGAAAAAGCAGGCATATAGCCTACTTTCACTGGCGCAAGTGTTTAAAAACATACATAAACATTAAAATTAAATTAAGTAAACACATATGAAAACCTATTTTATTGTTAAAACCCTCCCACTACGGTAAATTTATTTAAGGCATAATTAAAAAGTTGGGAAAATATGTTTTTGTTAATAAGAACTTTAATTTAAATGAACCTTAAATATGTCGTGTATTTTCTATTTTTTATTCGTGTTTTGTGTGTTTGAGGGGGTTTCTCATTCATAATAATGGGAACTCCAATTTACAGAGTTCCCATTATTATGAATGAGAAAATACTGTACCTTGATTGGCTGCCCAGAGCCATGTGACTCCAGCTCCAGCATACGGACGTCGCAATGTGCAAGCGCTCCGATGCGCAGGGAGTGAAGGCCTCAGGATTGGAAGCTCGAGCGGGCGCAGCATCTTCAGGTAAGTGCACATGTTTTTTCCTTTTTCAGTAGTTTGCCCATGGGAAGACCTCGATCGGGATTTCTGGGCCATTATAATTAGCAGGCCACACGAAGTTTGCATGCTGCCTTCATTACTTTGAACGGGCGTGTGATAATCGCGCATTGCGATCCCCGTGCCCATTTTTATCCAATTTTTAGCCCCAAACCTTTTGACTTAGTAGGAACAATGCCATTGGTGATCCATCAAAATTTCATGTATATTTTGCCCAAGGGGAGTATTAGAATTGTAAACCACTTTGCCACTTTATAATACTTCAATTTGAGCATGGATATAATTTGGATGAACTGGAACCTAATTCTACTCCAAACAGGTATAATAGCACTCTGCAAAATTTGGCTAATCATAACTTTGGTTATCTCTAAAGAGCTGCACAAACTGCTGAAGCAATCAAATTCCTACAGGTGAATTTCATCCGAGGCTCTTCGAAATACAGCAGATAAATATAGCATGACAAATTGGTTGGAATATGTAACAGTAGAGCAGATTTAGCTGTGTCAACAAATATGAAAGAGAAACTTGAACAGATTATCAATGTTACTGCAATGGAACTGCAAGATGTGTCACCACCTGGAAACCCACGCCTCTCCGCGTCATTCTTTAGAATCTGGATAGTTTTCTTTAAGAAGGTTAATCTTTTACGCCCATAGATAAGATAAACCTATAGAGGAGTTAAGCCTAATTGAAATGGATTTCAGGCTCCCACACTACAAAAACTTGATATGCCACAACATGATTTGACTTGCATTGCAATTGAATTTGTTTCACTGCAAATTACCGAGAAACATATATATTATGTAGCAGTATCCTCTCCCCTTTGTACCTCTCCCTTTTCTACATTCCACATACTTCTTAAAGAGAATCACCACCCTCGCATGATGTTTGGTGCAGTTCATTATAAACACGCCACTGTGTTTCAATAAAATGTGATTGATTCATGCATCTGACCTGTTATTAACATGCGCTGGCTGTAACACTCCTGATACAAATCAACATGTAGTTTCAAAATAAAACTTTGGATACCTACTTGCAGACTAGACCTTTATTACTTGTCGCTGTGCAGCTCCTGATGCAGCTGTATCAAGGTCTATGCAGCTGCAGTAAAACCTTTCATCGAACATAGTGGTGTCAGCCTTGGCTCAGTGGGTAGCACTCATGCCTCAGAGTCCAAAGGTTGTGGGTTTAAGACAGATTCTAAGGACCTGACCATATCATCTAGGCTGACATTTCAGTGCGGAGCTGAAGGCGTGCTGCATTGTCAAAGATGGCATCTTTCGAATGAGATGTTAAATCGAGGCTCCGTCTGCCTTATCATGTGGAAGCACAAGGAAGTTTTCCTGCACAATATTTATCTCTCAAGCAACATCACTGAAACAGATTATTTGGTCATCATCTCAATGCTGTTTGTGGGAACTTGTTGTGTGTAAATTAGCTGCTGCGTTTCCCACATTACAATAGTGACTATACTTCAAACAACAAGTGGCTGTAACATAATTTAGAACATCCTGAGGTTGTGATAGGTTCCATATATATGCAAGTTTTTTCTTTCTTCACTGTTACACACAGCATGTCTTATGTGTCTATGGCTATTAGGTGTTACAAGTTATCTGTACACAAAATACTTTCATTAAAGTATGGAAACCTATCTGAAATTTGCTTTCATGTGCACTGTGGCAGGAAAAGCGTTTATTTTTGATACTCCAGTTTGTTCCGTCCTTCGGATGAAACTTTAAATTGACTCCGCCTGTTCTGGTGGTTAAGTGAACATTAAAGATCCCGCGGAACTATTCAAGGAAAAGCAGGAAGTTGTCCTGTGTGCTGGGCAACATTGGCCCCTTATCCAACAGCATTAGAAAAAAAATGAAACAACTGTTCATTTCACTACCTGTTGGTGCAAAGCAGCTGTACACAAAATGGCTGCCAAATTTGTGCACGTAACAGCAATCACTGAACTTCACAAAGTAATTCATTTGGCACATACCAATGTAATAAAGCACTATATCAACCACATATTATTAGTTATTTAAAAGAGCATGAGATTGTGCTGGAATATGGCTCCACAGGTGTTGTCAACCCTGAGGTACTTTATCCAATGATCAATCTTCCCTGTCTGAGCCTAGAAGATAGAGTGTCAGCTGACTATTTAAATATGAGGGGCACCACAGCCAACATCAATTCTGTCCTTCCTCAACATCAGCACACATGCACATTCTAGAATGGGTCATGTAACAGCAATCAAGAGTGGTAGCCTGGCTGATGGTTGCCTTGCTCTAACCAAGGGGCACTGATATCAATTCTAACTTTATTATTGCTGCCACCTCGGTTAAAATCAGCAAATTCAGCACAACCTGGAGATTGAATCTTGGACCCTTCTGGACTGCGATTGTGCTACAGAATGGGCAATGTGTTGTGTATCTGTAAAGCATGCACTCCCATGTTCCGCCACCAGGGAGCGCATCCCCTGAAGTCCCAAGGGATCCCAGCATCCCTTGGGAGCACTGTATATAAGCCGGCCCCTAAGGTTTGTTCCTCACTCTGGAATGTCTTAATAAAGACTGAGATCACTGTTACTTTAACCTCCCTGTGTGCAGCCTCATCTGTGTTAGGAACACAACAACCGGCGACGAGTACACGAATCCAACACTAAGATGCAGCAAACTGTGGGCATCCTGGAGAAGTTCTCGGAGGGTGAGGACTGGGAAGCCTATGTCGAATGGTTAGACAAGTACTTTGTAGCCAACAAGCTGGATGGAGAAGGAAGCGCTGCAAAAAGGAGAGTGGCCCTCCTCACGGTCTGCGGGGCATTGACCTACAGCCTCATGAAGAATCTTCTGGCTCTGGTGAAACCCACAGTTAAGTCATATGAGGAGCTGTGTACACTGGTTCGGGAGCATCTTAATCTGAGGGAGAGTGTGCTGATGGCGAGGTATCGGTTCTATACGTACCAGCGATCTGAAGGTCAGGAAGTGGTGAGCTACGTCGCTGAACTAAGGTGACTTGCAGGACAATGTGAGTTTCATGGACATCTGGAGTAAATGCTCAGAGACTTTTTTGTACTGGGCATTGGCCACGAGACCATCCTGCGAAAACATTTGACTGTAGAGACACCGACCCTCAGTAAGACCATTGCGATAGCACAGGCGTTTATGTCCACCAGTGATAACACCAAACAAATCTCTCAGCACACAAGTGCTAGCAATGTTCATAAATTAACTGGAACTGTGTTTGCGAGCAGAAATATACAGGGCAGAAACCACGAGTCTGCAACTGCCAGCAGTTCTCAGGAGACCCAGATGACTCAGAGTCCGCAACAAAGGATGAATGCAAGGCAATTCACACCTTGTTGGCATTGTGGAGGCTTCTATTCAGCCTATTCATGCCGCTTCAAAGGGTATGTTTGTAAGAGCTGTGGAACAATGGGGCACCTCCAACGAGCTTGCAGACGAGCTGCAAGCTCTGCAAAACCTGCTAACCACCACGTGGCAGAGGAAGACCGGTCCATGGTGGATCAAAGCAATTTCGAGCCTCAGAGAGAGGAGGCAGATGCTGAAGTACACGGGGTGCAAACATTTCCGACGAAATGTCCACCTATAATGCTAAATGTAAAATTGAATGGCTTACCCGTAGCCATGGAACTGAACACTGGCGCTAGCCAATCCATCATGAGTAAAAAGATGTTTGAGAGACTGTGGTGCAACAAGGCACTCAGACCAGCCCTGAGCCCCATCCGCACGAAACTGAGAACGTACACCAAAGAGCTTATCACTGTCCTGGGCAGCGCCATGGTCAAGGTCACTTACGAGGGCATGGTGCATGAATTGCCACTCTGGATTGTCCCGGGCGATGGCCCCACACTGCTTGGAAGGAGCTGGCTGGGCAAAATCCGCTGGAACTGGGATGACATCCGAGCGCTATCACATGTCGATGAGGCCTCATGTAGCCAGGTTCTGAACAAATTTCCTTCCCTTTTTGAGCCAGGCATTGGAAACTTTTCCGGGGCGAAGGTGCGGATCCACTTGGTCCCAGAGACATGACCCATTCACCACAAGGCACGAGTGGTACCTCACATGATGAGGGAGAGAGTGGAAATCGAGCTGGACAGACTGCAACGCGAGGGCATCATCTCCCCAGTGAAATTTAGCGAGTGGGCCAGCCCGATTGTTCCAGTACTCAAAAGTGATGGCACGGTCAGGATTTGCAGCGATTATAAAGTACCTATTAATCGTTTCTCGCTACAGGACCAATACCCGCTACCTAAGGCAGACGACCTAATTGCGACGCTGGCAGGAGGCAAGACGTTTACCAAACTCGACCTGACTTCGGCCTACATGACGCAGGAGCTGGAGGAGTCTTCGAAGGGCCTCACCTGCATCAACACGCACAAGGGACTGTTCATCTACAACAGATGCCCGTTTGGAATTCGGTCGACTACAGCGATATTCCATAAGATCACTCATTCTTCTAAACTCCAATGAGTATAGGCCCAACCTGCTCAACCTTTCTTCATAAGACAACCCCTTCATCTCAGGAATCAACTTGTGATCCTTCTCTGAACTGCCTCCAATGCAAGTACAGCTGCAGCGTCGAGAATCCGGAGTTCTGGAATCTGGAATGTTCCAGAATTCGGACTCCGGGACCAGCTCAGGCAGGGTTGTCCGGAATTCGTAAAATGTTCCGGAATCTGGACCCGATGGTCCTGCCGACCACAGGGCCCCACCATTGCCCGACCTCAGGCCTCGCCTTGCCGTGCTGGCCTCACCGCCGCTGCCCTTACCTCGGGGCCCACCCGAACACCTCCTCGACGGGGCCCTGCCCGACGACAACCTCCTTGGTGGGGCCAGCCCGACGACATCTTCCGCAGCGGGGCTGGATGGCCCAAACAGCTCCTCGGCGGGAATCCCCCCCCACCCCACTTTCTGACGTTCCGAAAACCTGAAATACCCGAACCTGGACTCAGGTGCTTCCAGATTCGTGACGTCAAAAAGACGATCAAAAGTCTGGGCAAGCCCGGAATCCGGAACAGCCTCAATCCTGAGGGTTGTGGATTTTAGGCACTGCACCTGTATATCCCTCCATAAATAAGGAGACCAAAACTGTACGCAGTACTCTAGGCGTGGCCTCACCAATACCCTGTAAATTTGTAGCAGGACTTCTCTGCTTATATACTCCATCCCTCTTGCAATACAGGCCAACATTCCATTTGCCCACCTAATTACTTGTTGTACCTACATGCTAACTTTTTGCGTTTCATATACAAGGACCCCCAGGTCCCTCTGTACTGCAGCACTTTGCAATCTTTCTCTATTTAAATAATAATTTGCTTGTTTATTCTTCCTACCAAAGTGGATAACCTCACATTTCCCCACATTATACTCCATCTGCCAAATGTTTGCCCACTCACTTAGCCTGTCTATATCCCTTTGAAGATTCTTTTGTCCTCTTCACAACTTGCTTTCCCACCTATCTTTGTATCATCAGCAAATTTGACTACATTACATTCTGTCCCTTCATCCAAATCATTAATATAGACTGTAAATAATTGAGGCCTCACCACTGATCCCTATGCCACCCCGCTAGTTTCAATTTGCCAACCTGAAAATGACCCACTTATCCTGACTCTCTGTTTTCTGTCAGTTAGCCAATCCTCTAACCATGCTAATATATTACCCCCATCCCCGTGAGCTCTTATCTTGTGCAGTAATCTTTTATGTGACACCTTATCAAATGCCTTCTGGAAATCCAAATACATCACATCCACTGGTTCCCCTTTATCCACCCTGCTTGTTATATCCTCAAAGAACTCCAGCAAATTTGTCAAATGTGATTTCCCTTTCATAAAACCATGTTGATTCTGCTTGATTGTATTATGATTTTCTAAATGTCCTGCTACTACTTCCTTAATAATGGACTCCAGCATTTTCCCAATGACAGATGATAGGGTCACTGGTCTATAGTTTCCTGCTTTCTGTCTCCCTCTTTTCTTGTATAGGGGTGTTATACTTGTGGTTTTCCAATCCACTGGGACCTCTCCAGAATCCAGGGAATGTTGGTAGATTGCAACCAATGCATCCACTATCTCTGCAACCATGTCTTTTAAGACCCTAGGATGCAGGCCAACAGGTCCAGGGGACTTGTCCACTTTTAGTCCCATTAGTTTGTCTCATACTTTTTTTCTAGTGATAGTGATTGTTCTATGATCCTCCCTCCCTATAGCCTCTTGATTATCCATTATTATTTGGATGCTTTTAGTGTCTTCTACCATAAAGACTGATACAAAATATTTGTTCAAGGTCTCTGCCACTTTCTTGTTCTTCATTATTAATTCCCCAATTTCATCCTTTAAGGAACCAACATTTACTTTAACTACTCTCTTCCTTTTTAAATACTTGTAGAAGCTCTTACTGTCTTTTTTTTAATTTCTTGCTAGCTTACTCTCATAATCTCTCTCTTTTTTACTTTTTTAGTCATCCTTTGCTGGTTTCTAACAATTTCCCAATCATCTGGCTTACTACTAATCTTTGCAACATTGTATGCCTTTGTTTTCAATTTGATACCATCCTTAACTTCCTTAGATAGCCACGGATTGTTCATCCTTCTTGTAGTTCTTGTACAGTCTTTCTTTCTCAACGGAATATATCTTTGCTGAGAGTTATGAAATATCTCCTGAAATGTCTGACACTGCTTTTTTACCATCTTACCCTTTAATCTATTTTCCCAGTCCACTTTAGCCAACTCTGTCTTCATACCTTTGTAATTGCCTTTATTTAAGTTCAGGGCACTAGTTTCAGACCCAGGTTTCTCACCCTCAAACTGAATTTGAAATTCTAATATGCTATGATCACTCTTCCCTGGAGGATTCTTTACTATGAGATCATTAATTAATCCTACCTCATTGCACATTACCAGATCTAAAATAGCCTGCTCCCTGGTTGGTTCCACAATGTATTGTTCTAAGAAACCATCCCGAATACAGTCTATGAATTTGTCCTCAATGCTACCTTTGCCAATTTAATTTGTCCAATCTATATGAAGATTAAAATTGCCCATGATTATTGCTGTACCTATCTTACAAACCTCCATTATTTCTTAATTTATACTCTGTCCTACAATGTAGCTACTGTTAGGGGGCCTATAGACTACTCCTAGTGCAGGAGGGCGACAGCAGCGAAGAGGGACGTCATCAAGGTCCAGGTCGGTGATTGGAGCGTGGGTAGGTACAGCAGGATCGGCGAGGTCGGGGCGAAGGAGCAGCGAGAGAATATAGAAGGATGTGGTCGGGACCCAGGAGAGGTGAGAGTTCAGGGCCAGAAGAGGTGAGGGCCCAGCACGGGCCAGCCCACACTGCAATATGTGTGCGCACTAGGCCCGTGCAGCAGAGCTGGTCTCCAGTTAGTCTTAGGTAATCCTCGCCACTGGACCTAGCTCTGTCAATCCCATGTGGTGGCTGGTATGCAACGGCCACCACACGTTAAAAAAGTCCATACACAGGCATCTTCCACCCTTCAATATGTAGTTCAGGACCAGGAATATTAGGTCCTTCATTGAAACACCTGTGAACTCATCCCTTTTTGGCGTGGAAGCAAGTCATCCTCATTTCGAGAGGCTGTCTATGATGATGATGAGACTACTCCCACCAGTGACTTTTTCCCTTATTATTTCTTATCTCCACCCAAACTGATTCTACATCTTGATCTTCTCAGCCAATATGATTTCTCACTACTGCACTGATCTCATCCTTTATTAACAGAGCTACCCCACCTCCTTTTCCTTTCTGCCTATTCTTCCAAAATGTCAAATACCCTTGAATATTCAGTTCCCAGCCTTGGTCACCTTGTAACCATGTCACTGTAATGGCTATCAGATCATAACCATTTATTTCTATTTGTGCCATCAACTCATCTATCTTGTTATGAATGCTGCGTGCATTGAGATAAAGAGCTCTTAATTTTGTCTTTTTACAATTTTTCTCTACTCCGACTGTACAGTCTGGTGCACTCTTATGTTTATACGCTCTGTCCCTTCCTGTCACACTCTGGTTATCATTACCCCTATCGCCACCTTGCACTATTGCCTTCTCCTTTCTCTTTGACTTTTTAAATTTCCCCTCACCTGAACCCTTCCATCAACTATTTAGCATAAAGCAGTCTCTAGGGCCCTAGTTATTCGATTCACCTGGACATGGTCCCCGCACGGTTCAAGTGAAGCCCGTCCCAACAGAACAGCTCCCTCTTTCCCCAGTACTGGTGCCAGTGCCCCACACCAATCTTTGAGCCATGCATTCAACTCTCTGATATTATTTACTCTATGCCAATTTGCTCATTGCTCATTCCTCCTTCAAGACGCTCCTTGAAATCTACCTCTTTGATCAAGCTTTTGGTCACCTGCCCTAATTTCTACTTATGCGGCTCGGTGTCAAATTTTTTAAATCTCATAATACACCTGTGAAACGTCTCACTATGTTAAAGGCGCTGTGGGCTAGACTTTCCACTTCACATCGCCCATCTAAGGCCCATCTATCGCCCAAAATGGACCTCTAGCGCCCATTTTGAGGAAAAAGTGGAAACTAGGCTGTCATGTATCCTACATGGTTACTGCTTGTACTACTATAAGGTGTGCCACCAGAGGGCACCACAGTGGGAGACTTGTAGGTTACCTGCACAGGTGTGCCAGGCCTAGTATAAAAGGCAGGCCACCATGTGTGATCCTCACTCTGGAGTTACATTAAATGGACTAAGGTCACTACAATTCAAGCACAACACATTGTCTCGTGGAGTCATTACTAGAGCATCTGAAGACATAACATAGGTCAGGAATAATGCTGGAAAAATAGGCCCCCAAGTTTTGGCTCACTTCGCCGAACTGATCGCCGAGCTGATCGGCCACACAAGGTCCATCCCAACCTTCGGCACATCGCCGGCACAAGGCCGGGCTGATGTAATGCCGAAAACATCGCTGAGAAATAGTTGCTTTTCCCGGGCCTTACAAAAGGGAATGGGCACTACGGGCGCCATTTTGAAGATTGGAGGAAGGGGGGAGACAGCCAAAAAGACATGTTAGATTGTTGTGAGTGACTTATGGGTCCTGCATAGATAGATCTGCTCAGATTTTTAAATATTTTTAATAGTATTACAGTGGACTAGGCATTTTTTATGGAATAGTTTAATAGATTCACGTTCTTAAGTTTATTTATAGCAATTGAAAATAATTATTGATAGTGATGGGACCTATGCTTTCTGCGCCATTACTTGTAACTGTTCACAGGTTGGTTTCGGAAAGGATCAATCGAAGAGGTGGCAGAGAAATGCAGAGGCAGAGACAGAGGAGATAGAGCAGGCAAGTGTACAGCCAACAAAGGTACAAAGAAACAAAATCTTACTTCAATATGACAGAAAACGCGTGTCTAAGGAGGCTATCGATGAGATCTGCCAGCTCATCAAGGGGGATCTGCAGCCTTCCAGCACCATCAGAACCGCATTGTCCACTGAGGTTAGGGTTACTGCTGCCCTAGCCTTCCACAATTCTGGATCTTTTCAGGCTTCAGCTGGCGACATCTGTCATGTCTGTCAGCATGCCACACACTGCTGCATTCGACAGGTGACTGAAGCCCTTTACGCTCGTGGGATGGACTTTATAAGCTTCCCTATGACCAGGGAGGCATGGACCGGGAGGCTTTGGGTTTCTACAGAATAGCACACTTCCCCAAGGTGCAGGGAGCAATAGCCTGCACGCACATTGCCCTGAAAGCCCCATTAAAGAACGTGGAGGTGTTTCGTAACAGAAAGGGGTTCCACTCCCTAAATGTGAAGCTTGTTGTCGACCACAAGCAAATAATCACTACAGTAAATGCTACATTTCCTGGAAGCATCTATGATGCGCACATCCTATATGAGAGTGCTATCCCTGACCTGCTTGTCAATCAGCCAGATGGTCACGGTTGGATGCTGGGGGATAAAGGATATGGCCTTGCCAGTTGGCTGATGACAGCCAGTTGGCAGTTGGTGTGCAAAATTAAAGCACATGTATTGGGGGTAATGTACTGACGTGGATAGAGAACTGGTTGGCAGACAGGAAGCAGAGAGTCGGAATAAACGGGTCCTTTTCAGAATGGCAGGCAGTGACTAGTGGGGTGCCGCAGGGCTCAGTGCTGGGACCCCAGCTATTTACAATATACATTAATGATTTAGATGAAGGAATTGAGTGTAATATCTCCAAGTTTGCAGATGGCACTAAGCTGGGTGGCAGTGTGAGCTGTGAGGAGGACGCTAAGAGACTGCAGGGTGACTTGGACAGGTTAGGTAAGTGGGCAAATGCATGGCAGATGCAGTATAATGTGGAAAAATGTAAGGTTATCCACTTTGGTGGCAAAAACACAAAAGCAGAAAATTATCTGAATGGCGGCAGATTATTATCTGAATGGTGGCTGATTAGGAAAAGGGGAGGTGCAACGAGACCTGGGTGTCATGGTACATCAATCATTGAAAGTTGGCATGCAGGTACAGCAGGCGGTGAAGAAGGCAAATGGTATGTTGGCCTTCATAGCTAAGGGATTTGAGTATAGGAGCAGGGAGGTCTTACTGCAGTTGTACAGGGCCTTCGTGAGGCCTCACCTGGGAATATTGTGTTCAGTTTTGGTCTCCTAATCTGAGGAAGGACGCTCTTGCTATTGAGGGAGTGCAGCGAAGGTTCACCAGACTGATGCCCGGGATGGCAGGACTGACATATGAGGAGAGACTGGATCGACTGGGCCTGTATTCACTGGAGTTTAGAAGGATGAGAGGAGATCTCATAGAAACATATAAAATTCTGACGGGACTGGACAGGTTAGATGCAGGAAGAATGTTCCCGATGTTGGGGAAGTCCAGAACCAGGGGACACAGTCTAAGGATAAGGGATAAGCCATTTAGGACTGAGATGAGGAGAAACTTCTTCACTCAGAGGGTTGTTGACCTGTGGAATTCTCTTCTGCAGAGAGTTGTTGATGCCAGTTCATTGGATATATTCAAGAGGGAGTTAGATATGGCCCTTATGGCTAAAGGGATCAAGGGGTATGGAGAGAAAGCAGGAAAGGGATACTGAAGTGAACGATCAGCCATTATCTTATTGAATGGTGATGCAGATTCGAAGGGTTGAATGGCCTAGTCCTGCACCTATTTTCTATGTTTCTATGTTTCTATGACCCCTCTGCGTAATCCCGTCACTGAAGCAGAGAAGCATTACAATGAAAGCCACATAGCGACACGCAACATCGTCGAAAGAACAATTGGCGTCCTAAAGCAGCGCTTCAGATGCCTGGATCGTTCTGGTGGCAGCCTACAATACCACCCTGATTTATTGTGGTGTGTTGCATGCTGCATAACCTAGCTATAAGGAGAGGACAAGTAATGCCAGATCGGGCTACAGGTCCACCTCCAGAAGGAGGGGAGACGGAAGAGCCAGCCGACGAGGAGGAAGAGGAGGAAGAGGAGGAAGAAGAGGCTGGTGAGGACATGGGAAGGTCAATCAGCCTGGCGATCTAGCCCCGGTACCACCACCCCTCCACCGAAGCCCAGTACCCAGTGGCAGTTACGCGGCTGATAAGCTGTTGCGTCAGCAGCTCATTTACAAACGCTTTTCATGAACTTATATTGTGGATAGTCACATTTACATTTATAGTTAATCAAAAGTTGCATTTGAGTAAAGTTTCTGCCTTGTCTGCAGTGGCCTGGCATGTATAATAATGCTTAACTAAAGTAAACTTTTGTAACAATAATACAGCGCTCAACTAATGCAGAAAATTTGTTAAAATGTTATGCTTAACTTTAATAAGAGAGAAGGCACAACAATTGTTAAACTCAATAAAACATTTTTTTTAACAAAACGAATTTCAGAACATTTTTATCAGCACCCTCCCCGCCCCCCCCCACCTCGCTTCCTCCAACCCACTCCTCCACCCCACCCCAAACAACCATGAACAAATGAACAAACTTGTAAAAACATTAACAATTAATTTTAAAAACAAATTCCCTTCCTACCTGCAGCCACATTTCCTTCCAGGTCCTTTTCCACCCCATGTTTTTACACCACCCGCCTGTTTTGGTCTTCGCAGACCGACTCAAACGTGGTGTGAAGCGTGCGACGGCAAGATTTCCTGCCGTGGTGGAGGTGACGGAGTCGAAGCCGAAGCCTGAGGCTCCTCTTCCGAATCCGGAGGAACTGTGTACTCCGTAGTCACTTGAGTGCTAGAGGTTGCAGTCTGAGCCGACACGACACCTTGGGGTGCAGCGTCATATCCAGCTAGCAATGCATGCCGAAGGGCATTGGTTGCGGCGGTCTGCTCCCGAATCGCCTCCAAGGTCTCCCGTGCTAACTCCATTTGCACGGAAGACCAGTTGGAGAAATTCGTGGAGAACTGGCTCCAGTTCATGGAGAACCCATCGAATCCCTGGATAAGGTCGCGACCTATCCCGACCGTCTCCCTGCACAGGGAGATCAAGCACTCTGTCTGCCCATCCGAGGTAGGCGATTGCTCACCTCGCTGACCCGGCCTCCGTGGGGTCGGCGTGTGAAAAATGTTGCGCCTTGGCGTCACCAGTTTCACACTGCTTGATCCCAGTGTCTCATCACTCTCAATGGAGATGACCACAGGTTCATTCCCCCCCACACCTAAGGTCTCAATCTGCTGGAGCTCCAACATCTCCTCATCCTCCCAATCGTGCTCAACCTCCTGGTCCTGTTCCTCGACATCGTGTGTCTCTGGCTCCGGTTCATCTTCCTCTTCCTCTTCTTCTTGTACATCAGAATGGCTTGGTGACGTTCCTGGCACCGACTCCAGTAGTATCAGTGTATCAGGTTTATATTAAAAACACAGATGATGACATTTTTACTTATCTCATTAAAACATAAAGATGAACATTACCAAGAGACATTAAATATCAACTATCCCAGAAAGCTGTAACTGCTGCAATCCCTGCTTCATATGCCATATACACTGACATTATGCCTTAGTACATCGATTGTACATCATAACTGTGATGCATCATTAGTACATCATAAGTACATCATAAGCACATTACAAGTATAGCATTTTGCATTTTGCATTTTAATTACAGGACATATTTAAGTTTTTAGTACTGTTTAGAATACAGTGCAACAAATTACACATTACTCACGAGACGCATGGCTGGGTTCAGCCAGACCACGGGTGGTGACTGCACGGCTTTCGAGGCCAACCAGTGTGAGTGCACGCTCCTCAATGGAGGTCAGGGGCTGCGTCTGTGCAATGCCGTCCACCTTTGTTCCGCTTTATTGATAGACATCTTCTTCTGCAAATGACAAAAAAGCATGGCATGGCATGGCATAAGCTACTGGACTCGGTAGTATTTTGACGTATCAACAGTTTACATAGTTTAAAATGTTACATGCTGCTGATTCACGTAGCACATTTACGAATTACAAACAATTTAGGTCAAGGGTTGTTATTTAATACAATCGAATGTCCAAGTTGAATTAAATGCAGGTCTAAAAAAAAAATTATTTTTTAAATTATTATTTGCAATTTACTGTTAACATGGTTTAACTGGAAAATTAAAGAATTACTTGCAATGCAGGAGATTCGTTGCTCTAATAAAAATTTGCATGCATCATTAAAATATAAAATATAGCCAGTAAAACATAAAATGCAACTTATTCTCGCTGCAGACACCAAACTATTTCAGCGTTTACGGCACTAGTCCGATCCCCTACATTCGTTCGATGCCGGGGACACCACCGCAACAATCTCAGCCCAGATTTTACAATATACACGGGGTGGTGGCTTGCCGTGTCCACCCCATGTCAAATTGTCCCAGCGCAATTCCACTGCATTCACTTGGGCCTCATTGGCCTCATCGCTGAAAGGCTTAGCCCTTTCCATCTCAGCATCGGTTATTTCCGACATATTCATCAATTAAACACCAAACTTTAAACTTGCAACTATAAACTTTAAAGTTGAACTATTTATAACACCAACAATTAAAAATAAAAACTAAACAATCAACAAGAAAATCAAACAAAAATATCAATAACCTCTCCTACACTGTAAACTCTCTTCTCTCAAAAGTGCTGCACTGCTGTCTCTCCACTACTCTCTCTCTCTTTCTCTCTCTTTCCAGCCCCTCCCTCTGCCTTCTGCCTTCTGCGCATGTGTGGCTAACCCCTGACCTCCTTAAATGCGGGAAAGACAGTCAGCCAAAAAAAAAATCCCACACATGCGCAGAATAGTATTGCTAGGGAAGCTTTTTTTTTCTTTGATTTCCGTTTTCGGTGGGCGATCATGAGATCGCCGAAAAATCACATCATCTATTCCACATCGCCGGGCTAAAGCCGAGTGGAAAATCGCAAAAAAAAAAAACATGGGCCTTGTACCAGTGATCAGCAAGGCTGAGACGTCCCACATCGCTGGAACAAGGCCCATTTTTTTGGGCCTTGGCCACCGAGTGGAAAGTCTAGCCCATAAATACAAGTTGTTGTTGTTGTTGTTGTATTTCAGAGCCTTCATTTTTGTCAGCCCAAGTTTCAGAATCAACAGTTTTCAGTCTTGTAGCCACCAATTGCACATTTCATGTTTCAGACCTTCTGCCACTAACCCTTCCAACTATTCTTCAAAAAAATGTGCCTTTCTCTTTCCCTTCTCTGGAGTGGGACTTGACTCTGAGCTGAGAGTGCTACACCTCTGACACCTCTGTCATTGTTGCTGATCGTAATTGTCACTGCCTGATATTAACAACTTTGAGCCTCGATATTTATCCTGCAGCATAGTTAGTCACTTTACTTTCTTCTTTTTAATGACTGTGGGGGTTATTACTGTGAAATGGTGAAAACGGGCACTAAATGGGTGCTGTGCTCTGCCTGTCTGCTTCGAGCACACAATTTTGGTCTGTAAGGGGGTAAAAAGTACACTTGAATAAGAAGCATACTATTGAAGTAAAAAGTACACTTAAACCATAAGGGAATGGCATAGAATCAGGTTAAAGGGAGTAGCTTTGCTTGTGTGCTTATCATTTAAAAAATGCAGAGCAAGCTATGACTCACCAAGGCAATGTTAACACTGTAGAACAACACATTCCAAAATGCTGAGATTGGCCCCACATGCTATGGGAGATGGAGAGGTTGTGAGACCACTCAGCAGCCAGTCTGATAAGGGTTAACATAGAAACATAGAAAAATAGAAAATAGATGCAGGAGAAGGCCCTTCGGCCCTTCGAGCCTGCACCACCAGTCAATATGATCATGACTGATCATGCAAATTCAGTACTCCATTCTTGCTTTCTCTCCATACCCTTTGATCCCTTGAACTGTAAGGGCCACATCTAACTCCCTTTTGAATATATCCAACGAACTGGATTCAACAACTTTCTGTGGTAGAGAATTCCACAGGTTCACAACTCTCTGGGTGAAAACGTTTTTATCTTCATCTCGGTCCTATATGGCTTACCCCTTATCCTTTGACTGTGACCCCTGGTTCTGGACTTCCCCAACATCGGAACATTCTTCCTGCATCTAACCTGTCCAATCCCGTCAGAATTGTATATGCTTCTATGAGATCCCCTCTCATTCTTCTAAATTCCAGTGAATATAAGCTTGTTGCATGTTCAGCCATGAACTCTTGAATGGCGCTGCAGGCTCAAAGGGCCGAATGGCCTACTCCTGCACCTATTTTCTATGTTTCTATGTTAAGCTAAGAATCATGGATGACACCCACCTTCATTTTCACACATGTCCAGCACAATTAATGTCACAATACCTCACCATGACAATAACGGACAGCTATTTGGTGTCACGGTATTACAGGCCCACTGTGATTAATCTGCTCGAATTGCTCCAGTTTCTTTTGTAGAATGTTTCTCACTGGTTATGATATTTCACGTGAGCACCGGAGTCACATCTTTTTATGCAGGCCTTCCAATTCTTGAACTTTTTATGGTTAAATGTGCAAGGCGAACGTGATTCATTTTATCTGTGGTGCTCTACCCCCAAAAATTGGCAATCGCTGCTGAATGAGTCACAAGCAATAATTGTTTCTCACGGGTTCAATTCAAAGTGGAATTTTTTTCATGCCTCAGGCCCTTCAAATATTTTGCTTTCTGTCAGATACAGACTTTTGAACAAAAAAGTTTTGGAAAATTCACATCATGAGGCTGCCTTAGGAGACAGGTGTTTTCTCATGCTCCACCTATTGAAGGCTTGCATTGAAATTGCCTTGAAGTATTAATCAAGTCGATCTGCCAAGTGGCACTTAACTGGAAATCTAGTTTGATGTCCGTAACTGAAATAAACATATAATAGTTTTGCAACCTCTAGAAAGAAAGAACTTGCATTTATATAATACTTTTCATAACCACAAGAGCGTCCCAAATGTTTTAAAAGAAGGAAAGACTTGGATTTATATAGCACCTTTCATGACCACTGGACATCTCAAAGTGCGTTATAGCCAATGAAGTATTTTTGAAGTGCAGTCACTGTTGTATGTAGGAAACGTGGGATTCAATTTGCACATAGCAAGGTTCCACTAACAGCAATGTGATAATAGCCAGACCATCTCTTCTTTAGTGATGTTGGTTGAGGGATAAATGTTGGCCAGGATACCAGGGAGACCTCCCCAGCTCCTTTTTAAAATAGTATATTGGGAAGGCAGATGGGCACGCAGTTCGATGCCTCATCGGAAAGACAACACCTCTGACAGTGCAGCATTCTCTCAGCACTGCACTGGAGTGTCAGCCTAGATTATGTGCTCAAGTCCCTGGAGTGGGACTTGACTCTGAGCTGAGAGTGCTTCACCTCTGACACCTCTGTCATTGCTACTGATCGTAATTGTCACTGCCTGATATTAACAACTCTGAGCCTCGATACTTGTCCTGCAGCATAGTTAAGAACTTTATTGTCTTCTTTTTAATGACTGTGGGGGTTATTATTGTGAAATGGTGAAAACGGGCACTAAATGGGTGCTGTGCTCTGCCTGTCTGCTTCGAGCACACAATTTTGGTCTGTAAGGGGGTAAAAAGTACACTTGAGTAAAAAGCATACTATTGAAATAAAAAGTACACTTAAACCATAAGGGAATGGCATAGAATCAGGTTAAAGGGAGTAGCTTTGCTTGTGTGCTTATCTTTAAAAAAATGCAGAACTAGCTATGAGACACCAAGGCAAGGTTAACACTGTAGAACAACACATTCCAAAATGCTGAGATTGGCCCCACATGCTATGGGAGATGGAGAGGTTGCGAGGCCACTCAGCAGCCAGTCTGATAAGGGTTAACATAGAAACATAGAAACATAGAAAATGGATGCAGGAGAAGGCCCTTTGGCCCTTCGAGCCTGCACCACCAGTCAATATGATCATGACTGATCATGCAACTTCAGTACCTCATTCTTGCTTTCTCTCCATACCCTTTGATCCCTTGAGCCATAAGGGCCACATCTAACTCCCTTTTGAATATATCCATAGAACTGGACTCAACATCTTTCTGTGGTAGAGAATTCCACAGGTTCACAAATCTCTGGGTGAAAAAGTTTATCTTCATCTCGGTCCTATATGGCTTACCCCTTATCCTTAGACTGTGACCCCTGGTTCTGGACTTCCCCAACATCGGGAACATTCTTCCTGCATCTAACCTATCCAATCCCAACAGAATTTTACATGCTTCTATGAGATATCCTCTCATTCTTCTAAATTCCAGTGAATATAAGCTTAGTCGATCCAGTCTTTCTTCATATGTCAGTCCTGCCATCCCGGGCATCAGTCTGGTGAACCTTCGCTGCACTCCCTCAATAGCAAGAATGTCCTTCCTCAGATTAGGAGACCAAAACTGCGCACAATACTCAAGGTCTCATCCAGGCTCTGTACAACTGCAGCAAGACCTCCCTGCTCCAACACTCAAATCCTCTCACTATGAAGGCCAACATGCCATTTGTTTTCTTTACTGCCTGCTATACCTGTATGCCTACTTTCAATGACTGATGCACCATGACACCCAGGTCTCGTTGCACCTCCCCTCTTCCTAATCTGTCACCATTCAGATAATAATCTGCCTTCCTTTTTTTGCCACCAAAGTGGATAACCTCACATTTATTCACATTATACTGCATCTGCCATGCATTTGCCCACTCACCTAACCTGTCCAAGTCACCCTGCAGCCTCTTAGCGTCCTCCTCACAGCTCACACCGCCACCCAGCTTAGTGTCATCTGCAAACTTGGAGATATTACACTCAATTCCTTGTAAATAGCTGGGGTCCCAGCAGTGAACCTTGTGGTACCCCACTCGTCACTGCCTGCCATTCTGAAAAGGAACTATTTATTCCACTCTCTGCTTCCTGTCTGCCAACCAGTTCTCTATCCACGTAAATACATTACCCCCAATCCCATGTGCCTTAATTTTGCGCACTAATCTCTTGTGTGGGACCTTGTCAAAAGCCTTTTGAAAGTCCAAATACACCACATCCACTGGTTCTCCCTTATCCGCTCTACCAGTTACATCCTCAAATAATTCTAGATTTCCCTTTCATAAATCCATACTTACTTGGACTGATCCTGTCACTGCTTTCCAAATGCGCTGCTATTACATCTTTAATAATTGATTCCAGCATTTTCCCACCATTGATGTCAGGCTAACCGGTCTATAATTCCCTGTTTTCTCTCTCCCTCATTTTTTAAAAAGTGGGGTTACATTAGCTACCCTCCAACCCATAGGAACTGATCCAGAGTCCATGGAATGTTCAAAAGTTACCATCAATACATCTACTATTTCTTAGGCCACTTCCTTAAGTGTTCTGGGATGCAGACTATCAGGCCCTGGGGATTTATCGGCCTTCAATCCCATCAATTTCCCTAACACCATCTCCTGACTAATAAGGATTTCCCTCAGTTCCCTCAGTTCCTCCTTCTCACTCAACCCTCGGTCCCCTAGTATTTTTGGGAGGTTATTCGTCTCTTCCTTAGTGAAGACATGAATCAATGTAGCTCCATAGATCAGTTGTAAGCCAACGGGTAGTCGTAAAGTAGTGCTCCCGAGGCCACCATGCCTCGAAAACTGTATAACTATGTGCGTAGAACCCTTGTTCGTTGAAGGTTCATTCCTAGGCGGCTAGGTCTGGAATGCTTCCCCTGCATATGCTTGAATAAAGATCGGAGTATTGAACCAAGGCTTCGTCTGAGTGATTCTGTGGTCATTATATGGGCTGGTGTCGATTCCTTATTTCAGGGAATCCACCTTGAAGAAGAGAAGTCTTCTTTTTACCCCAACAGGTCCTAATTGTTGATTATCATAATTTGAACTTGCCAGGAGGTGCTAAGGCAGAGACACCTGTAGGTTTAGCACTCAAGAGCTGATTCGATGCAATTTTCGTGGAGCAGTATATGTGAGCTCCACGCACCCACTTCACTGAAAGGCCAGAATCTTCCCAACCCTACGAGTGCAGGTTTGGTGGCGGACCCGCTGTCAAAATGGCTTTGATTGACAGCGGGTCGGGATCCCGCTCTGAACCTGCCTCCATGTGAGTCCTTCAACTGTCAGATCAGGTAATTAACACCATTAAAATGTACTTAAATTCTAGTTAAAAGGCTTGAAAGCAGGTACTTGCAATTTTACCAAACTTTTGTTGAGTTTGCCGTCCCTCAGGTTTAATGCCAGGTAAATGTGTTGCGATCTCAGTGACTTTATATTGCTTTGGCTAGTTGACAGCTGCAGAAGTGGTATAAAAGCTACCATTTCACAGCTGTTCACTTTCCAATGTCAGAAGCTGAAACCTTAAGGTTTTGGAAGAGACTTTTGAGCTGTATGCAATTTGGAAGTGTTTGCAGTGTACTCTCTATTCTACACCTCCTCGGAGCAACCTCTCTCGCTTCTGTCATCTCAACCTCATCTGCCATCTATTCCAGCAGCATCTGTACCCTTCAAAAAATCTCACTTTGTTCCTTAGAATCCCACCACGATCAGCTCCAACACCAATATTACTAAACACACCAGCATGAACACCAACCTTCTTCGCAATCACCTGATGCTGCACAGTACTCAGGGCATCAGCGCCTGACCACATTGCTGCCAGGGAGGACAGTGATGGCCTCACTAAAGCCACATTTACTTCACTTCACACTATACACCCTGGTGCACCAGGTTGGCATTACCCCACACTAGCTCCATAAAGCATCTCTGTAATGTCCAACCCATTCTTTTCATACTCATCACCATTGTGGGGTACCCTTATGTCTCACCATTCATTGCAACTCACTGAGCCACTTCCAAAGGTACCCACAAATCTGTCCAAGAATGCAAAGTCCTGAAAATAAAGATTTCAATGTTTGACAACACATCAACATTAACTATATATGAATATTGACTAAAGTATCCAAGTGCCTACCCTTGTGTGTTGTTAGTTGGTATGATTGGACAAGGATGAGGGTAAGTGTGAGAGGTGGCTAATGAAATGGGGAACTGATAATATGAATAGACAGAGAGAGTGATGGGTGAAAGTGCAAGGTAAGTTAGTGTGAGTAAGGATGTGCAGGAGTAGGGTAGGGAAGGCAGCGTGATAGGGATGTAATGAATTGCACAGCAGGATGAGGTTGAGTGTGGCTTTGCAGTAACATTTCGTGAGCTACTGGGATAATTGAAAGGTTTGCGTCACTGCAGCCAGCTCCTCCAGATGACATCCCTGCTTGTGCCCTCCTGTGCAATGTGCAACCAGGCTGTGTTGGTCTCCTGGAGAGGTCTCTTCACTCCATTGTAATGGAAGAGAACCTCTCTGCCTGCTGTGACTCATAGAAACATAGAAACATAGAAAATAGGAGCAGTAGTAGGCCATTCGGCCCATCGAGTCTGCTCCGCCATTCAATATGATCATGGCTAATCCTCTATCTCAACACCATATTCTTGCTTTTTCCCATACCCCTTGATGTCTTTTGTTTCTAGAAATCTATCTATCTCTCTTTTAAATATATTCAGTGACTTAGCCTCCACAGCCTTCTGTGGTAGAGAATTCTACAGGTTCACCACCCTCTGAGTGAAAAGATTTCTCCTCATCTCGGTCCTAAATTTCCTACCCCATATCCTGAGACTGTGACCCCTTGTCCTAGACTTCCCAGCCAGGGGAAACATCCTCCCCGCATCCAGTCTATCCAACCCAATCAGAATTTTATACGTTTCAATGAGATCCCCTCTCATTCTAAACTCCAGTGAATACAGACCTAGCCGACTCAATCTCTCCTCATACGACAGTCCTGCCATCCCAGGAATCAGTCTGGTGAACCTTCGCTGCACTCCCTCTATGGCAAGTATATCCTTTCTTAGGTAAGGAGACCAAAACTGCACACAATACTGCAGGTGCAGTCTCACCAAGGCCCTGTATAACTGTAATAAGACATCCTTGCTCCTATACTCAAATCCTCTTGCAATGAAGGCCAACATACCATTTGCCTTCCTAACTGCTTGCTGCACCTGCATGTTTGCTTTCAATGACTGGTGTACAAGGACATCCCGGTTCCTCTGTTCATCGATACATCCCAAGCCATCACCATTTAAATAATATTTTGTCCTTATGTTTTTCCTAGCAAAGTGGTTAACTTCACATTTATCCACATTATACTGCATCTGCCATGTGTTTGCTCACTCACTCAACCTATCTAAATCGCCTTGCAGCGTCTTTGCATCCTATTCACAACTCATAATCCCACCTAGTTTTGTGTCATCAGCAAACTTGGAAATATTACATTTGGTTCCCTCATCTAAATCATTTATATATATTGTGAATAACTGGGGCCCAAGCACTGATCCCTGTGGTACCCCACTAATCACTGCCCACCACCCTGAAAAAGACCCGTTTATTCCTACTCTCTGTCAGTTAACCAATTTTCAATCCATGCCAATACATTACCCCCAATCATATGTGCTTTAATTTTGCATACTAACCTCTTATGTGGGACTTTATCAAAGGCCTTCTGAAAATCCACTACATCCACTGGTTCTCCCTTATCTATTCTATCAGGTACATCCTCAAAAAACCCTAGTAGGTTTGTCAAACATGATTTTCCTTTCATAAATCCATGTTGACTTTGTTTAATCCCATTGATATTATCTAAATGTGCCGTAATCACATCCTTTATGTCCAGCATATTCCCGACTGCTGATGTTAAGCTAACCGGTCTGTAGTTCCCCATTTTCTCTCTCTCTCTTTTTACAAATAGTGGAGTTACATTTGCCACCCTCCAATCTGCAGGAACTGTTCCATAATCTATAGAATTTTGGAAGAAGACAACCAATGAATCTACTATTTCCACGGCTACCTCTTTTAGTACTCTGGGATGCAGATCATCAGGCCCTGGGGATTTATCGGCCTTCAGTCCCATTAGTTTCTCCAGCACTATTTTCTTACTAATAATCATTTCCTTTAATTCCTCTTGCTCACTAGACCCTTGGTTCCCTAGAATTTCTAGGACGTTATTTGTGTCCTCTTCCGTGAAGACAGAACTGAAGTATTTATTTAATTGTTTGGCCATTTCCTTGTTCCCCATTATAAATTTTCCCATTTCTGTCTGTAAAGGACCTACATTTGCTTCACTAATCTTTTTCTTTTTACGTACTTGTAGAAACTTTTGCAGTTGGTCTTTATGTTCCTTGCAAGTTTACTCTCATACTCTATTTTTCCCCTCTTAATCAATCTCTTGATCCTTTTTTGCTGAATTCTAAACTGCTCCCAATCCTCAGGCTTGTTGCTTTTTCTGGCAACTTTGTATAACTCCTCTTTGGATCTAATACTATCCTTAATTTCTTTTGTTAGCCATGGTTGGGCCACTTTTCCTTTTGTATTTTTATGCCAGAAAGGAATGTATAACTGTTGCAATTCATGCATTCGTTCCTTAAATGTTAGCCATTGCCTATTCACCGTCATGCCTTTTAATGAATCTTCCCAGTCTATCACAGCCAATTCATTCCTCATACCTTCGTAGTTTCCTTTGTTTAGATTTAGGACCCTAGTTTTGGATTGGACAACTTCACTTTCCACCTTAATAAAGAATTCAATCATGTTATGGTCACTCTTCCATAAAGGCCCCTGCACAACAAGACTGTTAATTAACCCCTTCTCATTACACAATACCCAATCTAGGATAGCCTGTTCCCTCGTAGGCTCCTAAACATACTGGTCTAAAAAACCATCTCATACACACTCCAGGAATTCATCGGCCACAGTATTATTACTAATTTGGTTTGGCCAGTCTATATGTAGATTAAAGTCACCTACGATTACTGTAGTACCCTTGTTACATGCATCTCTAATTTCCTGTTTGATGCTGTCCCCTACACTACCTCCATAAGCTGGAGGGAGTCGTGGGAGGGTCTGGGTGCAGCCATGCACCTTTGAGCAGTCTTTGTCAGTGTTTGCAGTAGCTCAATCCTGCAAAAAACTGACTGATGAACTGTCAAAAAAAGTTGGGCATGGTCCCTTTAAGGAAACCAGCTGACCACGTTTCATCAGATTATGTCATCAGAGCCGCTTCCAGTTAATTGGTCGGGAAACCCGCAGCCCCAGTCACGGAAGATTGAAGGGAGTGGAGTTGGTTTCCCACGCTGCACCAATGTCGCCCACATCGAACTTGCCTCTGTTGGCGAATTCCCGGTCCTATTGTGGCGTGTGCTGGCTGACAGCGCCACATTTCAGGATGGCTCAGGGACCGAGTGAGCGGGCGCACAGGTTCGGATGTGGCACTGGAAGTTGTGGTGGAGGAGGAGGAGGTCCCGCAGGGGTTAAGAAATCCACCTGTCCCTCCTGTCCCTTTCTCCTGCAGCAGCTAGTGCTGCTCTACCTGGCCACATCTCCTCCTCTATTCTACCAGCAGACCAAGGAAGACCCCTAGCAAGATATTTCTACCACAATCCATTGCAGGAGTAATTCACTCATTCGAACCTTCCAAATGAGCAATAATTTGGATAGTGAAAAGCAGAAACGGCTAATGTGGCTGCATCATGTCATGCTTTATAGGAAAGGCCTTTACATAGAAACATAGAAACATAGAAAATAGGTGCAGGAGTAGGCCATTCGGCCATTCGAGCCTGCACCGCCATTCAATAAGATCATGGCTGATCATTCCCTCAGTACCCCTTCCTGCTTTCTCTCCATACCCCTTGATCCCCTGAGCCGTAAGGGCCATATCTAACTCCCTCTTGAATATATCCAATGAACTGGCACCAACAACTCTCTGTGGCAGGGATCTCCACAGGTTAACAACTCTCTGAGTGAAGAAGTTTCTCCTCATCTCAATCCTAAATGGCCTACCCATTATCCTAAGACTATGTCCCTTGGTTCTGGAATTCCCAACATCGGGAACATTCTTCCCGCATCTAACCTGTCCAATCAATCAGAATCTTATACTTTTCTATGAGATCCCCTCTCATCCTTCTAAACTCCAGTGAATAAAGGCCCAGTTGATCCAATCTCTCCTCATATGACAGTCCAGCCATCCTTGGAATCAGTCTGGTGAACCTTCGCTGCACTCCCTCAATAGCAAGAACGTCCTTTCTCAGATTAGGAGACCAAAACTGAACACAATATTTCAGGTGAGGCCTCACTAAGGCCCTGTACAACTGCAGTAAGACCTCCCTGCTCCTATATCAAATTCCCAAGCTATGAAGGCCAACATACCATTTGCCTTCTTCACCGCCTGCTGTGCCTGCATGCCCACTTTCAGTGACTGATGAACAATGACATCCAGGTCTCGTTGCACCTCCCCTTTTGCTAATCTGCCGCCATTCAGATAATATTCTGCCTTCGTGTTTTTGCTCCCACAATGGACAACCTCACATTTATCCACATTATACTGCATCTGCCATGCATTTGCCCACTCACCTAACCTGTCCAAGTCACCCCGCAGCCTATTAGCGCTCACCTCACAGCTCACACCGCCATCCAGTTTAGTGTCATCCGCAAACTTGGAGATATTACACTCAATTCCTTCATCTAACCTATTAATGTATATTGTAAAGAGCTGGGGTCCCAGCACTGAGCCCTGCGGCACTCCACTAGTCACAGCCTGCCATTCTGAAAAGGACCCGTTTATCCCGACTCGCTCCTTCCTATTTGCCAACCAGTTCTCTATCCACGTCAGTACATTACCCCCAAGACCATATGCTCTGATTTTGCACACCGATCTCTTGTGCGGGACCTTGTCAAAAGCCTTTTGAAAGTCCAAGTACACAACATCCACCGGTTCTCCCTTGTTCACTCTGCTAGTTACATCATCAAAAAATTCCAGAAGATTCGTCAAGCATGATTTCCCTTTCATAAATCCATGTTGACTTGGTCCGATCCTGTCACTGCTTTCCAAATGTGCTGCTATTTCATCCTTAATGATTGATTCCAACATTTTCCCCACTACTGATGTCAGGCTAACTGGTCTATAATTATCCATTTTCTCTCTCCCTCCTTTTTAAAAAAGTGGTGTTACATTAGCTACCCTCCAGTCCATAGGAACTGATCCAGAGTCGATAGACTGTTGGAAAATGATCACAAATGCATCCACTATTTCTAGGGCCACTTCCTTAAGTACTCTGAGATGCAGGCCCCGGGGATTTATCGGCCTTCAATCCCATCAATTTCCGTAACACAATTTCCGCCTAATAAGGATATCCTTCAGTACCTCCTTCTCACTAGAACCCCTCTCCCCTAGTACATTCAAAAGGTTATTTGTGTCTTCCTTCGTGAAGACAGAACTGAAGTATTTGTTCAATTGGTCTGCCATTTCTTTGTTCCCCATTACAAATTCACTTGAATCTGACTGCAAGGGATCTACGTTTGTCTTCACTAATCTTTTTCCCTTCACATATTTATAGAAGCTTTTGCAGTCAGTTTTTATGTTCCCTGCAAGCTTCCACTCGTACTCTATTTTCCCCCTCCTAATTAAACCCTTAGTCATCCTCTGTTGAATTCTAAATTTCTCCCGGTCCTCAGGTTTGTTGCTTTTTTTGGCCAAATTATATGCCTCTTCCTTGGCTTTAACATTATTCTTAATTTCCCTTGTTAACCACGGTTGAGTCACCTTCCCCGTTTTATTTTTACTCCAGACGGGGATGTACAATCGCTGAAGTTCACCCATGTGATCTTTAAATGTTTGCCATTGCTTATCCACCGTCAACCCTTTAAGTATCATTTTCCAGTCTATTCAAGCCAATTCATGCCTCCTACCGTCGAAGTTCCCTTTCCTTAAGTTCTGGACCCTAGTTTCTGAATTAAATGTGTCACTCTCCATCTTAATAAAGAATTCTACCATATTATGGTCACTCTTCCCCAAGTGGCCTCGCACAACAAGATTGCTAATTAGTCCTTTCTCATTACACATCACCCAGTCTAGGATGGCCAGCTCTCTAGTTGGTTCCTCGACATATTGGTCTAATCCCTAATACACGCTAGGAAATCCTCCTCCACCACATTGCTACCAGTTTGGTTAGCCCAATCAATATGTAGATTAAAGTCGCCCATGATAACTGCTGTACCTTTATTGCACACATCCCTTATTTCTTGTTTGATGCTGTCCCCAACATCACTACTACTGTTTGGTGGTCTGTACACAACTCCCACTAGCGTTTTCTGCCCTTTGGAATTCCGCAGCTCCACCCATACCGATTCCACATCATCCAGGCTAATGTCCCTCCTTACTATTGCATTAATTTCCTCTTTAACCAGCAACGCCACCCCGCCTCCTTTTCCTTTCTGCCTATCCTTCCTCAATGTTGAATACCCTTGGATGTTGAGTTCCCAGCCTTGGTCACCCTGGAGCCATGTCTCCGTGATGCCAATTATATCATATCCGTTAACTGCTGTCTGCGCAGTTAATTCATCCACCTTATTCCGAATACTCCTCGCATTGAGGCACAGAGCCTTCAGGCTTGTCTTTTTTAACATACTTTGCCCCTTTAGAATTTTTCTGTAATGTGGCCCTTTTTGTTTTTTGCCTTGGGTTTCTCTACCCTCCACTTTTACTATTCTCCTTTCTATCTTTTGCTTCTGCCTCCATTTTATTTCCCTCTGTCTCCCTGCATAGGTTCCCATCCCACTGCCATGTTAGTTTAACTCCTCCCCAACAGCACGAGCAAACACTCCCCCTAGAACATTAGTTCCAGTCCTGCCCAGGTGCAGACCGTCTGGTTTGTACTGATCCCACCTCCCCTAGAACCGGTTCCAGTGTCCCAGGAATTTGAACCACTCCCTCTTGCACCACTCCTCAAGCCACTTATTCATCTGAGCTATCCTGCAATTCCTACTCTGACTAGCATGTGGCACTGGTAGCAATCCTGAGATTACTACCTTTGAGGTCCTACTTTTTAATTTAGCTCCTAGCTCCCTAAATTCGTCTCGTAGGACCCCATCCCGTTTTTTACCTATGTCATTGGTACCTATATGCACCACCACAACTGGCTGTTCACCCTCCCTTTTCAGAATGTCCTGCACCCGCTCCGAGACATCCTTGACCCTTGCACTAGGGAGGCAACATACCATCCTGGAGTCTTGGTTGCGGCCGCATAAACGCTTATCTATTCCCCTTATAATCGAATCCCCTATCACTATCACTCTTCCACTCTTTTTCCTGCCCTCCTGTGCAGCAGAGCCAGCCACGGTGCCATGAACTTGGCTGCTGCTGCTCTCCCCTGATGAGTCATCCCCCTCAACAGTACCAAAAGCGGTGTATCTGTTTTGCAGGGGGATGACCGCAGGGGACCACTGCACTACCTTCCTTGCACTACTCTTGTTGCTGGTCACCCATTTACTATCTGGCTGTGTACCCTTTACCTGTCGTAAGACCAACTCACTAAACGTGCTATTCACGTCATTCTCAGCACCGTGGATGCTTCAGAGTTCATCCACCCGCAGCTCCAGTGCCGCAATGCGGTCCGTCAGGAGCTGGAGGCGGATGCACTTCCCGCACACGTAGTCATCCGGGACATTAGAGGCGTCCCTGACTTCCCACATAGTACAGGAAGAGCATAACACGTGTCCGAGCTGTCCTGCCATGACTTAACTTAATTTGGCAACAACAATGCTAAATGTTACTTACTGATAGAGAAAAGAAAATAGAAAATAAAAAAGCTACTTACCAATTTCCAGGCAATCACTTACCCCCTTAGCTGTGACGTCACCTTTCAATTTCTTTCTACTTCTTTTTTGCCTTCTCTCCCTGCTGCAGCTGCACAAGCTCGCCTCTCGCTGACTCACCAACACTGGGCCTTTTTATAGGCCTCCCCACGCTGCCTCTCACCGACTCACGAACTCCCGCTGCCTCTTGTCGACTCACCATCATTGGGCCTTTTTATAGGCCTCCCCACGCTGCCTCTCACCGACTCACGAACTCCCGCTGCCTCTTGTCGACTCACCATCACTGGGCCTTTTTATAGGCCTCCCCACGCTGCCTCTCGCCAATTCATGAACTCCCGCTGCCTCTCGCCAACTCACCATCACTGGGCCTTTTTATAGGCCTCCTCACACTGCATCTTGCCGACTCACAAACTTCCGCTGCCTCTCGTCGACTCACCAACGCTGGGCCTTTTTATAGGCCTCCTCACACTGCCTCTCACCGACTCACGAACTTCCGCTGCCTCTTGCCGACTCACGAACTTCCGCTGCCTCTATATTAAACTATATTTCACTAAAAAGCATACTAATAAACACCGTCAATGTGATTTTCCCCAGGGAAAGCAGGAGTGAATTTATTACCCATATGGAAGCAGCAATACAGCTAATGGGAAATATTTAATTGAATCTTTATGAATTCCCAGTTACTGTTGCAAAGCAATGAATAGTTGGTCCTGCTGTTTATTAAAATGGTTTTGTTCTGTATTCACCTCTAATGTCTGTACAAAGTTCAAAGTTCTGACCTGGTTAGGACCCTGCTCCAACACAGACCATCCTTCATGTTGCTGTGTATTTACCTAATGAAATGACTAGCGACTAGAAATTGCATTGTGCCCCGTTTGGGCCGGTAACAGCCGGGAGACGGGGCATTTTGTGCCAGGCGCCGAAGTCCCGCCCCGCTCCAAAAATTCGGGTTACCACCCCCAAAAAGAAGTGGAGTGCAAAATAACATGATCCATTTCCTTTCTGGGGCGATGGTGGGGCGGACGGGTCGGGAGCGGGACACAGTGCTATGCACTGGGCCGCATAGAGCTGCCGCATAGGAGAGGCTCTTCCCTTCATTAAAGGGGAGGGCCAAGCTGCACACTCTGCAGGTAAAAACCAGGCCTCTCTGGACCACCGGGGAGCAGGGATGCCATGCAAACAGCCAGACATGTAAGCAGAGTGCCGGGCTGAACGGTCACGGCAAGGAACCTGCGATCGCGGCGCCAAAGAAAAATGGCAAAACATTGTTTAACATGGCCGCCACCTCCCCTTTAACTAGCGCCCTGCAAGCGGCCTGTAGCCCCATTCACGTCCCCTAGTGCAGCTTGAGGGGGCGCTCCCCAATTTTTGGTACGGAGCAAAATTGGGGCACTGAGCATGGTGATGACGTTGTCATCGCTGGCACAGCGGAGCGGAGCGCTACGGGTTACCGCCAGTGCTAACCTCCCCCGGGGGGCACTAACGAAAGGCGCAAACCACCCAAATTTCTTGGCCTAGTTACTTAATCAGACCTTCCATCTTAGATTAATGGATCAAAACCGTTGATTCAATTAGAATTAATTGTCATCATTCTACTCCTGGACAATCAAAAAGACAATTACAATACACAACAAATAATGTTCGATACAAGGTCCTGTTGAGAATATTCCAATATACTACAGCTGGAACCTGGAACTGGGTGAGCAGCATGCCCACCTGTTTTCAGCTATGAACAGGCCCTGTTTCCCACTCTCCCACTACCGGTGAGTTGCAGCTTGGTGCCAAGCCTTCTGCTTGCTGGAGCCATTTACACAAGGCCTAACCCCTGCCAGCTTCACGCCTGTTTCAGGCAGAAGTCGAAGATCACCCCAAAGAGCACTCGATTAGAATGTTAAAGGTCCGCATCCGGTCCCTGGATCTGTCTCGGCGTACTCAGCAAGGTAGTCCAGCTGATGTCTGCTGACTGCTACACATCTCTGGATACTAAGAAAATGAGGTGGTATTCATAGGAAAACCAGCCTGGTGGTCACCGTGATTTTCAACCTTGTGATGAGGAATCTTCAGTCCATTCCTAATACGACGTGGGCAAGTGACCTTGTGATCATGATGCATATAATTAATGGTCTGCAATGCGAAGAAGAAGTAGTTTTACCCAAGCTCCTTACAATGGATAAGCTCCCTCGAAAACACCATGTCCAAATTTTTTCTACATTAAGAAGCCGAGATATGAACTACCATCATATTCAGTTGCGTAGTAGTTTTAATAGTTGTGTATTAGTTTTGAGAAAGACAAATGTTTGACCAAATTAATGCAAATTTGTCAAATTAATCTGGCATCAATTCAACAAAAATCACCCTTGCTTTACGCACTGTTATTTGAGATTTCGACTGATTTTTATTGCAAGATTCAGTCTATTTTTGATTCATTCATATTTGTGCCAAATAGATTGAGACACATCATAAACAAATGAAGTGAAACTTTGCAGCTTGTAGTTAGTTATGTGTATAGAGGGTTAAGTTAATTGAAATGGCATCAGCCCAAGACCATCTTGACTTGCTTAACTGCTCATGGTGCAGTTATTACATACCGTTAAATAAAGTGCTACTGTTTGAGAAGCTGTGGCTGGCCGAGATTAAGCTTGAACTAGTGGTTCTTAACCACCACACACTAGAACATGCTACAAAAATTAATCACATGTAACTAATAATTACTCAGCAGCATATTGAATGCTGCCATAAAGTTTCTCAGACTTACAGTGCATAGCTATAATCGGATTGCAGTAACTTGTGGGTGTATCCTCACTCAAATTTGGCATGCAGGGGTCACATTCACTGAAGTTAAAGGTATAACAGTTCGATAGTAGTATGGCTATTTTACAGGCACAAAACAGGCACCTAAGGGTCCAATATGGCAAGCGGTGTGCACCTTTTCATTCTACACTGGAAGTGCACCACCCGCCATATTGGATTGGGCTGCTCAGTGCACGTTCAGGGGGTCAAAATTGCCCCTTTCTTTAAGAGCTGTGACCACCCCAAAGAGGCGGCCATGGGTCAGTAAGGACTCTCCGTCTAGTCGGCGCGGAGTCCAGCAGCATTTAATAAATTGCCATACCTGTCTTTCCCGGCGGTGATCGTCACCGCGCCACCCGTGTTCCTGCCCTGACGGGCTTGCGCTGACTCTCTACGGCCAGCAGCGGCCCCCTTTCCGCCCCCCGCAAGAAATTGCCCTGCAGGAGCAGAGCAGCCATCGGTCAGTGCCACTAACAACTTTCCCCTGCGGGAAGCTGTGTGTACCTGGGCGGCCGGACAATGGCGACCACGGATTCGGCCGGGCTGCCAACTGGCAGCTTGGCACCCCCACTTGGGGGCCAGGCCGCTGGCGAAGCCAAAACCCTCCCTGGTGACCCAGTGAGCCTAACTAAACTACACGCAGAGCTTGTAGCGGCTCTCCCCTTTAACTGAAGGGGAATGATGTTGTGACGCATTGCGCTGATGAATCGGGATGATGGCCGACCCGCTGCAATGGCACTTCGCCCCGCAGCCAACCCGACATCCGCCCTGACCGGAAAAAAAAAGGACCTGAAAATCGCACGATTCTCGTCCCCATGGATTGGGGCGAAGAAAACTCGAAAGAACGGTAGGTGCGCCTATTAGTCGGGGGACAATTTCGGCCCTGAGGCCCATTGCCTATGCCTTTTGGATGCCTGCGCATGTTTTAGGCCCCTTTGAAAAATTGGCTTCCGAGTGACCGCAGCTTGTGCCATGCATGGTGCGATCAGTTATTTCAGGCACTCAGCAGCCAAACCAGTGGTCCTTAAAGGGATCCTGCGACCAGAAAGCTGACTTTGGTGCCGCAACTGGCCCCGCAGCTCACTGGCAATAAGATATTGAGGCCGGCAGACCCAATTTGCCGTGGTCTTACCTTACTGGAATCACGCCCCGACTCGGGTGAGATCCAATTTCTAGACCAAAATACCCTGGTCCTATTTTTTTTTTACTGCAGTGGGTTATTTTTGAACTGAAGCCAAAACTCAGCAGCCAAAAACTGGCCGGCAGTTAAAATCAGGGCCTCCTGTCTCAATTGTCATTTAGTTGGATTGGCAAGCTGTCCTCCCATCTCGGTCAACCTGCTGGTGGAAGGACCTGCCACTAAGGAGCAGAGTATGTCAGACCAACCCCAGTCTGCAGAATCTTAGTGCCTGTCAGCAAATTACATAACAGTGGTGACTTATTTGTGTTAACCAAACCATGGGATCTGATGGAGGAGGAGAAGCAGATGGCAGTGGAGATCTAATGGGGTAAAAAAAACAGAATTAGAAACAAATTTTTAAAAAGTCATAATTCTTAGCCATTATTCTAAGGTGCAGATAGTGAAATAGGACAAAACCCATTCTTTACCATTGAACAACAAGGGGAAGAAATGGATCAATCTGAGTGAAATTTGAAGCACAAGACACCTCACCCATCTAGAGGAAGTATGTGCTAATTATTTTATCAGTAGCAAACCGTGCTGGTGCTCAAAAACAACCCTCTTGAAAATGGAAGGAGAAAGCAGAAGACAGAAGAAATAATGGAAACCGCAAGTGAAAGGGGGAAGCAATTGAAATACGAGCTGTTCAATCATTGGCTAATTATTGGTTACCACTGATTACAAAAGGTCCTTATCACTTTGCCAGATAGATATGATTGTCTAACTGCTGCGGTAGTATTTCAGTGAGTAAGTATCGCATTGCAACATCGATTCTGAGCCCTCCACATTGTAGAGTGAAAAACTGCTGTTTGACTGTAAAGTCACATCAAATCTTGGATCTCTTACTAGTTGCTTTTCATAGGCCATGTTTCCTATCAGTGCAACCCTCCACACTTTGCAGGTCATGGAGGATGCATGGTGGAGTCAGGCCTATATACGGATAGGATCGTGCTCAGCAATGACGAGAATATTCTAACTGGTGTTCGCTGCCAGAAGTGGAAAATAAACAAAGCAATAGATACAGAGATTAACCACTCAGCAGTATAAAATCCAGGCTTTTGAGAACAGACTACTTTTATGTAGTTGTGTCTGAGCCGTGTTTTGTTGAAGCATTTCTGTCCTGTACGAAATGTGAAATATCAGAGCTGGTAAGAGCAGCCAAACAATCTCGTGCGCTTGATTCATGGTCCGCACATTTTTATGAGGTGCAATTTGGGGCCAGATAATGAGGCCACACTACTGGCATGCATAGCCGTATTTAAATATTCCAAATCAATGTAAATGTTTGGACCAATGAATTTTAGAAGTTTGAGCGAGACCCCGCCCACAGGGTGAGCTGCGTCCATTAACACTGGGTGCAGCCGGAGTCCCAGGAACTCGCCCGCTGAAGTAAGTTACTTCAAAATACATTTTTGGGAAGAATTTCTTTTTGCTGTTTTTATTTTGTGGTTTCACGCTCCCATTTGCTGTATTTTTCCCCATGCTTTAGTTGCATTTTATCACTCCCCTTGAGACCTGCATCTGGATGTGTCGGAGGAGTTCTGCCTTGGGTGCCACCATTTCACAAGACAGGCTGCCACAGAGCTGTGCCTTCTACTGCACAGTGATCTGCAGGCGGCATCTGGCTCGGGGGCAGATGTTCCTGTAGGAGTAGAGCTCAGCACAGCAGGAGGCTTTCATGTTACCACATCCTTCCATCCTGAGGACATCTGCTATATGAGCCAATCTACATTGCACGCAAGTAAGGGGGAAGTGGCGATCACTTTGTTTGCAAAGGGACAGCACTTCCATCACTTTTCTTGTGGAAACCAGAATCAGCTGGATTGGATGCACAGCTTTCACTGGATTCTTGAGTAAAGAGCTGCACATGGTACTCATGTGAGCATCAGGGCTCCTTGTATCAATGTGATGTCCTACGAGAGTAGAAATGGTTTGCATTCCATTAGCATTGATGTAATATCCGACAACAGAAGACACAACCATGATGCCTCCATTAAGTAGCAGTTCTTAGTGCCCATAATTTTTCAAAGAGACAAAACACTCTGGATGGAGGGGGAGGGACAGCAAATGGCTCTTAGGAGAGCAGGGCTTCCACTGCATCTACAACTGTTGACCCAGTGAAAACCCACTGCTACCTCCACCTGTAAGAGAAGTGCGCTGTCCAGCTTTGGCACAATGACCAAGTGTGTGCAGAGGGATAATAACTATATGCAGTGTTTGAAACGGAACCTCCCAGAGGGTGCAGTAGTTCTGGACTTCAGCCATGCTTGATGGACCCCACACCAAATGTAAGCAAGGTTGAGGAGCACATTCATCTTTGCCTACCTCCAGATACCAGCAAATCTCTTCCTCATTTACAACCAGCAACAATGATTGTTTAGCCACCTCCCTCCTTACAGCTTGTACCTTTCACAAGAGTGCAGCCTTCAGCCCCGTATAGGACCAACAACCTTTGGTGCATTTCTTGCAGTAGGGGCATGGGTTAGAGCAGAGAAAGCATCTTCTGATCACATGAATTTTGTGTTGCATAACAGACACTCCTAAAGGAGACTTTGCCGCACACTGCAAGGATACCAATTGTTGCTGGAGTTTGCATTGAAAAGCTAAAACGACCTTTAGTAACACTTCCGAATTACCTAGTGATATACCATAACTCTTAGCTTGAAAGGATAGCATTGTTGCCGACATGTCTCTACTGTGCCATTGTGAGCAATCATCTACCTTTCTGCCACTTTCCATTTAATGGTAAACTGGCAATCTAAAAGAGATGCTGATTCACTAAACTTTACACCCATCTAGCCAAATATGCTACACGCAAAGGGCTTCAAGCAATGTTGTCATGTGACAATATTGCTTTCAAATTATGGGAAGGGTCTCCTGTCACAACGCATCCACTTTCTGCAATGCTGGTGCACCTGAGCCTGCCCCATGGGTCAGCCCTATCCCATTGATGCCACTTTCAGAAAATTGGGTGTTGAAGTGTCAGTTTGGATAATGTGTTGTTGGGGCGGTATTCTTCCTGCTGTACAGGGAAAGGGATCTCCTCAACTGTGTGGTTTTATATGGAGCAGAACTCTCACAATCGAGGTCACTGACAATACCATTTCCGACCACTTCTTCACCTTCTTTTCCATTTACATTATCCTAACCACCACCAATTCCTCTACCCCACGATTCTGCCTTCAGCGCCCATGTCCCAACCAGGTCTTAATCTCCTTCCATGATCACAGAAACATAGAAACATAGAAAATAAGTGCAGGAATAAGCCATTCAGCCCTTCGAGCCTGCACCACCATTCAATAAGATCATGGCTGATCATTCACCTCAGTACCCCTTTCCTGCTTTCACTCCATACTCCTTGATCCCTTTAGCCGTAAGGGCCATATCTAACTCTCTCTTGAATATATCCAACAAACTGGCATCAACAACACTCTGCGGTAGGGAATTCCACAGGTTAACAACTCTCTGAGCGAAGAAGTCTCTCCTCATCTCAGTCCTAAATGGTTTACCCCTTATCCTTAGACTGTGTCCCCTGGTTCTGGACTTCCCCAACATCGGGAACATTCTTCCTGCATCTAACCTGTCCAGACCCGTCAGAATTTTATATATTTCTATGAGATCCCCTCTCATCCTTTTAAACTCCAGTGAATAAAGGCCCAGTTGATCCAGTCTCTCCTCATATGTCAGTCCTACCATCCCGGGCATCAGTCTGGTGAACCTTCGCTGCACTCCCTCAATAGCAAGAACGTCCTTTCTCAGATTAGGAGACCAAAACTGAACACAATATTCCAGGTGAGGCCTCACCAAGGCCCTGTACAACTGCTGTAAGACCTCCCTGCTCCTATTCCCAAAACCCCTAGCTATGAAGGCCAACATACCATTTGCCGCCTTCACCGCCTGCTGTACCTGCATGCCAACTTTCAATGACTGATGTACCATGATACGCCTGGTATTAAAAAAAATACAGCCATCGCAACCTCAAATCTGAAAGCTTCACGGCATCTGATCAACCATGTCATTCACAGCCAGATCTGGCTCAACTACCTCAAATAATATAATCTTTTCCTTTCAGCTTCTACTACTCCAGGAAGATCTTGGAGGGAAAAGACATCTCCAAACTCACTTTGTCCATCACAAACTGCCTCCTTTAACTTACCATCCCTAGCTCTTCCATCCTTAACTCTATCACTAAGTGCAAGGACTAAATTGTTCCTGATCACACTTGTGCCTCAGTCACATCCCCGTATACTCTGCAGCTGGTCCCTCATCACCCTTTCAGCTCACATTAGTTTCATCTCCTCCATGAGGGTCATCACCTGAACCCTTTCCAGCCCCCCCTCAGCTCAACTCTTCCTTCAGCCCAACCCTGACTGACATAATCAGCTGCTCCCTATCCTCTGGCATTCTCCCTGCCTTGAAAACTACTGTCGTCAATCCCCTCCTTAAAAAACCCACTTTAGACCCACTTAGATTGCTCTAGTCAACGCCATCAGTGATATTTTGTGTGTCTTTTCCTGTGCTGCTTTATATCTCCTTGTCCTCTCAAACTCCCTCTGGCTTTCCACATAGTCATCCACCCTCTTCTACGGTCTTTTTTCTGTGGCCCACCTCCATGACACAGCCTTATTAATGTTCTATTCCTTTCTGTTCCACCAAAGCTAGCACATTTCTGGCAATGTCTTCTTCTCTCAGGCCCACATGATCACCTCCAGTTTACTCCAAGATTCTATCCTTGACCCCCTCTTGTTCCTCATCTACTTGCTGCTTCTCAGCCTCATTGTCTGAATGCATAGGGTCAGTTTAACTCGCTGTAAACACCCTCAAACCAATGACTTTTTCTGCATTGTCCAACTCCCTGTCCAACATTAAGTCACGATGAACCGAACATTTCCTCAGCTCAACATTGAGAAGATCAAAGCAATTCCTTTTCGCAGAAATCTTTATAGCATCGCCCCCAACTCCAACCCACTTCGCAGCATCCGCTATCCCTAGCTTACCACAACACTTATTTATGCTGTAGTCACCTCTAGGCTAAATTTCTCGAGCACCTTACTCACCTGCTTCCTGAACTCCGTGATACACAAACTCTCACTCACCTAGCGTTCTGTCACCAACATCTTGTCACACACTAATTCCCATTCACCTATCACCCACATGCTTGCCAAACTTCATTGGCTCTCCATCCCCCAGAGCACTGATTTCAAGATCCTCCTGCTTCTCTATGAATGCCTCCACAGCCATGCCTTATTTAACCTCTGCAGCCCTTTCCAGCCCTGCATCTCTGCTCAGCCACTTTGCTCATCAGACTCTGACTGACACTCTATAGCTCCCCTTCCCTCCGCTCTATCTAATGGTGACAGGACCTTCATCCATCATGCTGCCGAACTCTAGAACACTTTTCCTAAAGCCCTTCAATTCGCTGCATCTTTCCACACTTTCAAAAGCCTCCTCAAAACTTACTCCTTCAACCACATTTTCGGTCAACCCTCTTAACGCTCCTCCTAAGTTCCTGCTCAGTGTGCACTTCCTCATTGTAAAGCACTTTGCGATATTTTGCCACGTTAAGAGGCTATATAAAAAGTCGGAAGTGTTGGTGATGATTGCAGTGTTCAGCTCCAATCTTAATTCCCCAAATAATGAAGCAGTTTATGTTTGTGTGCAGGAAGACCAAGAAAATAACCAAAACTTGGACTAATAAGTGGCAAGTAACAGTCATGCCACACAAGTGCCAGGCAATGACTATCTCCATCTATTTTAATATTAGTAATACTATTCAATACAGAGCATCTGGAACATAAGCATCATCTACAGGAGTATAGACCGATGCAAATTAGTTATTTAGCTGCTGTGTCATAACCTGAGAACCAGTGTGAGTCAGCCTGACAGTTTCTGTTCGTGCCTTATACAATTCTTAATGGCCTTCTGACTCCTGACATAGCTGAAAAAGCTTTTGCTATTACATGCCACAATAATGGACCATCTTCTTTTCCAGAGGCACAAAGAATAAGTCAGAAGTATGATGAAACACTCTCCACTTTCCTGGATGCGTGCAGGTGGAATAACACTCAAGAAACTCAACACCATCCGGGACATTTAATTGGCAGCCCATCAACCTTCTTAAACATTAAAAACAGAAAATGCTGGAAATCTCAGTGGGTCAGGCAGTATCTGTGGCGAGAAAAGCAGAGTTAACGTTTCAGCTCGATGACCCTTCGTCAGAACTGGCCTTCTTAAACATCCACTTACTTCACTACCTGCGCACTGTGCACTGCAGCAACTTGCCAAGGCTTCTTCATCAACATCTCCAAAACCCGTGATATCTACCATCTAGAAGGTCAAGGGCAGCAGGTGCATGGGAACACCACCACCTGCAAGTTTCTCTCCAAGTCACATACCATCCTGGCTTGGACATATATCGCCATTGCTTCATCGTCACTAGATCAAGATTCCAGAACACCCTACTTAACAGCATTGTTGGGAGTACCTGCACTACATGGACTGCAGCAGTTTGAGAGGAAAACCCATAACCACCTTCTCAAGGACAACTGGAGATGAACAGTAAAAACTGGCCTTGCCAGCAATACCCACATTCCAAGAACAAATATTTTAAAAAGTGCAAGTGTTTTTTGGGAATAGTGCTGCTGGGAGACCTCACACACTCTTGTTTGTGCTGTACAGTAAAGTCTGTACAGTCTTGCAATGGGAAGAAGATCTGAACAGTTCTGTTTTGTTCTTGGGATGTTACAATCTAAATAATGGTGTTTACATGGGGTACTAATTATGATAGTACTGGTGAAGGGGCATTGCCGACTGGGTTTTATTGTTCTTGGGAGAGGAGCCGCAATCTGGATAGTATTGTACAAATCATTGTTATTAATTAACCGTAATATATCTCGAGAATAAGAACTATCTGAATGAGGTACTAAGCTCCATGATTAATTGGTCTTTCCTCCAAGCGCACATAGCTTTTTGATCTCTCACAGCACTAGTTTGAAATTAATTACGGTAGCTCTCTGGGCAAAATGCAGCTCTCACTTTGGTCACTCTCAAGCAGGTCATATGCCCTCCTTACTTTACAATAGCACTACTGAAGTTTCCTGGAATACAATGGAAAGATATTGGAATGTTTTTCATGGAAATCAAATTGCACTGCACTTTTTAGAATGTCATGCCATTGCATTTTATATGTTTTGCTTTGACAGATTATCAATTTATTGTGTCTACAAATTAAACGTGGTTGGATTAATTTTGCATTTAAATTAATATAATTGTTTTTCTCTTTGAATGTTTTATGCCAGAATGGGTGAGAGTTAATTAAAGCCTGAGGCAGATACTGTCATGTACTTTATCAGCTTGGGATCCCCTTTTCGATCATTGAAACATGTTGAAACATTTATGATAACCCATAGACGTCACTAGTTAAAACACTCCAATACTTTCTATTGTCTATTTTAGTCATAAAGTCATCCTGACAGGTATGCTGATTATTTGTTTTTGACAAATCTCCTGTTCATCAGAACTGTTGTAAAAGATTGCTTCATTTTGTCTTGTGATACACTGGAATTATTGAAAAGTCAATTGCCTATGTTCTATCCACTGTATTGCCTGATAGAAACTAGCTCCAGGGACCAATTACTCTTAAACAAATATTAGTCACTGAGCAGCCCCATAGAAAAGCTCATTTCAAAATGTAACAGTGTACAGAGCTAGGAAGAACAGCTTCACACATGAGACCAATCTCCAGCTGATACCTATACCAAAATGCTCGCTTCAGTTTTTGGAAAAGACAACACAGAAATCGAGCATTTCCATCTTGTTTGAAGTTCTTTTACTTTAACCATTTTATAAGTACAGAAGCGGTACAAATCGGGTTCCTATGACATACATAGGAGTAGGACCCTGATGCATTTTGAGGTAGATGTGGGTGGAGTGTGCACAGTGCACGTTCTGCCTGGTTGTGCCAGGCAATGAGCAGCCGTAAGCAGTGGTCTTTAAAGAGACTGCTGCTGGCCCTTTTGAAAGCGGTTCAGACATTTTCCGGCACAGGACAGATGGGCCGAATGGCCTCCTTCCATGCTGTGCTGTACTATTCTATGATTCTATAACTCTATGCTTTTGTTTAATGATGTGGACCCTGGAGAAGCAGAAGTTCTGTTGCATTGGCTTAAAACTGGAGAATTGCAGCAGGACCCCCATTTGTGGTATGTCGCTCAGTAAGCATGGAATTGAGGCCTGGGCCTTTAAATGGCTCGTGCTCTGCCTGCCGCCCGGCCATTCTCCACCGGCCATTAAAATCTACTCTATGATGAAAGTGGCTGATGCAGGGCATGGAAAGGTTCCCATTCATGCTGTAGAGGGTGCAGACGCCTGTTGCTATGGACGCCAGCCTTGCACAGCTGAATATATCGCTAAGGCCCATTTCACATCACTAAGGCTATCGGCCAAAATAAAATGCTGAAACTAGCAGTCTTTAAAATGGGCAATATTTCAGGACTTAATTTTTTTTTATTTTTCAGGGTCGTTGGAATATCGCCCATTTTAAAGACCGCTAGTTTTGGCTTTTTATTCTGGGTGATAGCCTTAGCGATGTGAAATGAGCCTTAGTGATGTATTCAGTTGTGCAAGGCTGGCGTCCATAGCAACGGCCATCTGCGCATGCGCGTTTATTTTTTAGAAAAGAAGTTTTCCCGCGATTCGGGAGTTCAGGGGTCATCTACGCATGCTCAGAACAGTCAAAGAGAGGGAAAGAGAGAAGGAGAGAGAAAGAGGAGCAGTGATCAGAGTTGGAGAGCTGTAATTTGAGTATTGTGTTGGATAGTTGGAATTGGAGTGTTTATTCTTAAATCTTGGAGCTATGTTGTCTGATACAAGTGCCCACAAGGAGGAGCTGTCAGGGCGTTTTCCAGCAAAGTTAATGAGGCCCTCATAAATTAGTTTGAAGATTGGTGGGGGACAGTTAACCCGGGGTGGGCGTGGGAAACCTCCCCCCTCACATGTATCAGAAATTATGGGCCGATATCGCAGCGATTGTATCCTCAGTGGCCCACGATAGGCGTGAGGCAGACCAGTGCCGGAAGAGGAGGAACAACTTAGTTGCTTCGTCAAGAGTAAGTATAAAATTATTACATTTTAAATTTTAATGATCCACTGAATTAATTAGAATGTAAATCTGCTGGATTGTAATTAAGCTGGGTAACCTTGGGTAGCTTCCCTACTAAAATTTGGACTGGGTTTGGAACCCGCGCCCTTTAAGTCTAATTTTGCTCAGATGCCTTACATTTAATCAACAATATTAATTATTGTTATTTAAAGGAATGACGGGAAACAGACAGACCACAAACATTTGGCATTTCTACCATGTTAGTTTAGAAGGAGAATTTTTGTATGCTATGAGGAAGTCTTTAACTTGGGCACTGTCTCCTTTTTGGTTACATTGGTGGATGGGGCACGACTGAGCACTGAGGGGTCCGGTCACGTTTACCCAGACTGTGTGAGTCTCTCTGGCTGCTGTCACTCAAACGGTGACCCAGCCTGGACTGGGGGAGATCTGCACTGGCCCACTATCTGCCCTGGGACACTTTGGGACATTAGCTCTGACCACACGGAGGTTTCCGAGCACAGCCCATGGACACGGTGTCCCCTCCCATTACGGTCCTGTCATTGCCGAGCTCTCCAGCGATCCTGATTTCCCCCCGGGGGAGCTCCATCAATTCAAATAAATCGCCTACCTTCCCTCAGGCACCGAATGGCACGGCCGTGGATGGGGCCTTTCCTGGAGATTGTACGCGAGATGTTTGGTGTCAAGCATTAGTTCCTAAACACGATTTTCTTAAATATTTTCTCTGAACGTAGATGTTATAACCATGCATCTATTGTGGATACAATCCGTATTAGCATATAACGTTAAGAATAGAATGTGAGTTGACTAATTGTGGGTTACAATATCTGATGTGTTTCCATAATAGTACCTCGTCAATTAGCTAATGCCATGCTCTTGACACGTTTGCAGAGGAAGATATCTAAGAATCGGGCGGAGCAGAGGCGCACGGGAGGAGGCCCTACTGTGCTCCACCCGCTGACTGATTTGGAAGAATGTGCCACAGCACTAGTGGGCACCCACAGCCGTTCTGCCACCCGTGGTGGTGCAGATCCCGTTGTTGCACCACGTGAGTAATGTGTAAAGCAGTGGTAAACCAGTGCTACTTTAAACTAATTTAATGGCATTTCATTATAATATATGAATGATGTGATGTTATGCATGCAGCTTCTGTACTCTCAGGTTAATCATATGTAGCGTCTCTCATTCACATTTATTGCAGTAGTGTTGCCTCTCGTACATATGCCAGTGTAATGCAAGCAGTCTCATGTCTACCCTTCTCTTCTAATAACCTCAATTATATTTTGCAGCTACCCAGACTCCCAAAGCACAAAGGGAGGAGCCTGCAACATCCCCTTTGCCGCTGCAGGTGGTCATCACCATGGATGCAGAAGACGAAACCGAAGAGGAGGAAGTTGAGCAGCTGTCATCTGTGGTACCTGTGGCCACGTCACAGTGAGGCTTACAGCAGGGCACTCCAATCATCCAGTGCCCACACCGACACCGCGGAGGTTGAGTCGGCGAGGTCGGCACGCGCTGCGATGGGCAGATCCAAACGAGGACATGGTCTCACTGTCAAGGGCGAGCGTCGACATAGGTCAAGAGCTCCTCCAGGCACTTGGTGGGTTGACAGGAAACATTGCCACAATGTCCGCAGGAATAATGGAGAGCATGGATCGGATAGTTGTGGCAATGGGGCGAACGACTGACACTGTTCATGCCTTGCAGCTTGTGATAGTGTCGGGAGATGGCACTGCCCCCCAAGGTGCCATCCCACCAAGCACCACGACAGATGCGAGACAGTAGGAAGAACTTCCTTCTGAATTGGAAGACGTTTCTTCGTCTTCTCCTCCAGCCACTAAAGTCATTCTGCCGACGTCACCCCCTCAACCCTCCCCCCCCCCCCACAGCAGCAGGCCCTGAGGTCCCCTGCTGCAAGACGTCTTGGTGCCATTGCTTGGGAAGTTACTGGGAAACGGGGGGTTAATATAAGCGGGGTCAAGGTGCAGGAGGAAAGCGTGGCTGCAGGTAGGGAGGGGGGTGCTGTATATAGTTATTGTTATTGTTAAAAATAATTTTTTGTTGGATGTTCACTTTTTGAGATGTTATATTATTGTTGTGTTACAAATGTTGTTGACTGTTGGGGGTGGGGGTTTTTTATATATGTTTGTTCAAAAAATGTTCACATTAGTCTTTAGTTATTAAACATTTTTATTTAACTTTATAATTGTCTTGAAGTGTCTTCTAATAATGTAAGGTAAAACATCAATACAATGGTTGGAAACAATGGCCATGGCCAGGCCAGGCTAGGCAAGAATGAAACATAACGCAACTGTAACTGTCACCAATGTAAGTTCACGCAAAGCGTTCATTTATGAACTGCTGCCGCAAGAGTTTTTCAGCTGTGCAACCACCACAGGGGTTCTCCAGTGTTGCGGGGGTGCGGGGGTGGCGTGCGGGCACGGATTCATCGCCAGGCTGATTGTCCTCCCCGAGGTCCTCGTCCTCCTCTTCCTTGTCCCCCTCTTCTGCCTCCCCTCTCTCCTGAGGTGGACTGGCGGTCCCATCTGGCAATTGTTGTCCTCTTCTCATAGCTAGGTTATACAACATGCAGCACACCACAGTGAACTCAGCGATCTGCTCAGGGTGATATTGTAGGTTGCCTCCTGAGTGGTTCAGACATCTGAAGCGCTGCTTAAGCACTCCAATTATCTTTTCGACGATATTCCGTGTAGCGATATGGCATTCATTGCAGTGCTGCTTGGCTTCCATCTGGGGCTTACGCAGGGGGTTCATGAGCTGGCAAGGTCATATCCTTTATTTCCCAGCATCCAACCTTGACCTTGTGACTCACTCTTAAACAGGTCAGACACAGTGCTCTCACGCAAGATGTGCGCATCATGGATGCTGCCTGGAAAATTTGCATTTACTGCCATGATTATTTGCTTGTGGTCCACAACGAGTTGCACATTTAGGGAATGGAATCCCTTTTGGTTCCAAAACACTTCTGCATCCTGTAAAGATGCTCGCAGGGCGATGTGTGTACAGTCTATTGCTTCCTGCACCTTGGGGAAGTTTGCTATTCATGAGAAATCCAAAGCCCTCTCAGTCTGTGCCTTCTTGGTCATAGAGAAGCTTATAAAGTCCATCCTGCATGTGTAAAGGGCTTCAGTCACCTGTAAAAGCAGCAATGTGCGGCGTGCTGAGAGATACCGCAAATGTCGCCAGCTGAGGCCTGAAAGGAGCCTGATGCATAGAAGGAAAGTGCCACAGTAACCTTAACCTCAACGGGCAGTGCAGTACTGATAGTGCTGGTATGCTGCAGATCTCCCTTAATTAGCTGGCATATCTCACTGATGACCTCCTTTCAGAAGCGCAGCCTCCTAGCACACGTGTTATCGGACAAGTCCAGGTATGATTGCTTATCCTTGTGAATGCGTTGGATGTAACGTCTCCTCCTCCTCCGCAGTCGGCCATCTCATTGAATGAGCACATAATGCTCTTCAATATACCTTCTCCCATCTCTATTCTGCAGCATGTGATTAGTGATCAATACTCGTTGAGAAATTACAGGCCCCATCACAATAAATCACTATCAATGTCCTTAATTTGTCCTCAACAGATACAAATGTGATTAGATGATTGGCAAGAGTTAAAAAGGCCCTTAAAATCACTCACAAATTGATTCTCCTCACAAGCACGTGAAGCAGCCTCTTAGTATAGATCCTCCGAGTTAGAAAATGGTGTCCATAGCGCCGAGTTAATGTCAGGTGAGTGTAGCTTTTCTTCAGCATTTTTTTCGGCCAGCAATCATTTCGGCGCATTGTGGGCGATATGCCGAAAGTAGCGGTCGCCAATAATCTGGGCGATAATCGGGCGCGTTTCCATTATAAACTATTCTCGGCCTTGCACGAGCATGGCGTCATATATATATTTTTTTAATTAGGCCGGGCGATGCAGCTCATTCATGTGTGCCAAAAGTTGGACTGGCGATAAATGGGCTATAATCGGGCGCTAGTTTCCACTTTTCATCAAATATGGGCGATAGCCTGCATCTCAGCGCTTATATGGATGATAAATGGGCGATGATGTGCCGAAAGTTTAGCCTAAGAAGCTTTATTCTGCTTCTATCCATTCCACCTTGCTGCTGGCATTGGAGCTACAATTTTTTTTTAAAGCTTTTCATCCACTAATGATATTCTTCTCCTTCAGGAGCATACAAGAAACAAAGGTACTCCAGAAATATGAATTTAATGTTCAAACTCTGAGCTTGAATGATGACAAATTAAATATGCAGTTAAGGACACTCCAACTAACAAGCCCAGTTCAGGGTTTGGAGCAGTAAGATAAATTGTATATCAATACGAGACATAAAGGTAATTAGGGTAGCTTGATCAATAACACTGTATTAGTCAACAGGAAAGGCCTGCCTTCAATAAAGGCAACTTACTGTAAAAGCCATCAAACCAACCCAGTGGTCACCCACATCTGAAGAGCCGATAACATTACATTGCTGATTAAAATAATCGTTATCTTCAACGTCTTGTAAATCATTCATAGCTACTTCTGTTGTGCTTGATAAGAAAGAGGGGGATAGTCATTCTGCTTTCCTGTTGGAATAGATAGATAAGCCTTTCATCTTTGCAGCGACTTGTTGATATTTTGATATGCGTACTTTGATGGAAAGGTATTTTTGCGAATGATAACGTATCTGTTTGTCATTTCTTAATGCATGTGATTAATTATTAACTCACACTCTGGCTCTGAAAGCCGAAGAAGAGATTAGCTCTGTATCTTATAAGCCAAAGATGTGTGCTTGGCTAAACTTTTGCCATTCTAGATAATCCAATCTTAATAACTGCTCTAGTGTTAAAATCACATGTATAAAGTATGAGTTAAGTGTATGAGGCTGAATTTCCGCGATGCTTTCAGTAGTTACATCGTATTCATGCCTTGACTGTGCCAGAAACATCAAGGAAATTCGTATTTAGCACATGACGCACTACTTATATGCTAAACGCAAATTTAAAATATCTTTTTAATAGTGATACGCACGTCAAAGCCTATTGGGACTTATTTGTATAGCTGTACTGTTTAAATACCTGGAAGATTCCTGGGTTTACAAACAACGCTCTTGCAATTGGTGTAGGTTAGACCCAGGAAAAGCAGCAGTAGCAACTCGCTGTTCAGACCAGTGTAAGTGAGGAGTTAGTGAGTTGAAAAGGGCACATAACCTCACTAATTGATCGCAGGCTTCCGAAAAATGTTTATAAATTCATTCCTTCAAATTTATTTTTTTACCACTGACACCTGCACTTCATTTTATTGTGGTGCCTTCCATCTTTTCCCACAAATTTTGCCCCCCCCACCCCCCAACATCCCCCACCACAAAACCCACACTCAGATCCAAAAGGGCTGGCTTTACCCATGGGAATATCGTTCTATGTCATCATAATGGAGAGGGGCTTGCAGGAGCAGCATGTCTGGACCAGCAGAATCGGGCAGCAATGCAGAGGACAGAAGCCCACCAGGTTCGAGCTTCTCCAACATGCGCACAGTCTGCACAGAACCTCATTGAGGAGTGTCGCATCTGACAGCCGTGCCTCTGTCACTGGGCATCCCTGCCAACTTCATCACCAAGATTTGCAGATTCACTCCACAGCAACAACTGCTCTGTCCATGACAATGGAAGCGACAACGGCCCTCAAAATTTTACTGTTCCGAATCCTTCCAGGTTATCATGAAGATTAACCAGGGAATGGACAGAGTGTGTGTTATAGAGATGATGGAGGCTCTCTTTCATAGAGTGGCAAAATATGCCTCACCCCCAGGCAGAAGAGGTACAGAGCCAGGGACTGCTATAGGACAGCTGGCTTCCCTAGGGTGCAGAATGCCACAACAGCGCACATGAAGCAATGAAAGTGCCACCCAAACAGCCTCTTATGCATGTACTTATGCATATTTGGGTTGCAACACTGACAGAAACAGAAGAGGTTCATGTGCACGTAGATGAGATCCAGCACCATCTCTCTCCAAGACTCTTCAATGACAGCACAACAGTCTTTCTATGGCCGTCTTAAATGTGGAAGGCCCATTCTCAGAAAGTTTACAAGTTTCACCATGGTACATGGAAGTTTCCTGGGTTTACAACGCGCTTGCAATTGGTGTATGTTAGACGCAGAAGAAACAGATGGAGCTGCTCCCCCTGTCAGTTCAGACCAGTGTAAATGAGGAGTTAGTGAGTTGAAGATGGCCCGTAATGTCACTAACTATGCAAATGAGCCCTGAGAGGCTTTGACGGACGTAAGGTTTACACTATTAAAAAGATTTTTTAAATTTGTGATTAACGCATAAGTAGAGCATAATGTACTAAATACGAGTTTCCTTAATGTTTTTGGCAAAACTCGGTAAAAATATAATGCAATTGATGAAAACTTCGAGGAAATTCAGCCTCATACACTTAACTCTTACTTTATACACGTGCCCAACCAATAAAAGAAAAAAGAAAGACTTGGATTTATATAGCACCTTTCACAACCACTGGACATCTCAAATAGGTATCAAGCTTATGGTCTACAGGGCAGTAGTGATATCCACCCTCCTCTATGGCTCAGAGACGTGGACTATATACAGCAGATGTTATGTTTTTGGTACGACCTCACAAACAGACAGGCTTTAAGATGGCTGATAACTTCAGGACCCAGTCAGGTGACATGTTCCCTCTTTATTGTTGTAAACAGCAATGGCTGCAATGCCAAAGTAATCCATTGGGTGCAGCTATATATATTACACTTCTCCCTCCTTAATGAAGAAGTAATTATAACAAATAATAATCATACATAAATTGCATGGTTATAGATAACAAAAGATGTGGGGTTCGACTTTCCATTATTGTGCAGATCGCCCAAAAATGGGAGTTATTTCCAGTGTTGGCGTTTATTATGGGTTTTGAGATCGCCAGATTATCACCCATTTTCAAACCCCCTAGTTTCCATTTTATAAAATGGGCGTAGGCGGGAGCAATGTGAAATGGGCGTTAGCGGTATTTTTTTTCTATCGTAAAATGTTGGCATCCATAGCAACACCATAGCAACGGTCTTTTCCACGTTTCAGGGGGTCAGGGGTCATTAATACATGAGTAGAAGAGAAGAGAGGGCGGAGAGGAAGAGAAAGCCTGTGTGGGTTTTGTTATGTCTGCAACCCTATGTAACCAGCATTCTACCGCCACCAGAGGACATATCTGTTGGAGTTCCAAGGGATCGCAGCATCCCTTGGGAGCATTGTATATAAGCAGGCCTCCCATGCTGTACCAACATTGGAATTAGAATAAAGAGACTAAGGTCACACTTACTCACGTCTACAGTACTCAATCACATTACTTTATTCTGGACATAACATCTGGTGACGAGATAATGAACCATCACGCGAAAATGCAGAGAACTGTTGGGATCCTGGAGAAATTCTCAGAAGGGGACGATTGGGAGGCCATCATGGAGCGACTCGATCGATACTTCGTGGCCAACGAGCTGGATGGGAGTGTGAACACTGTCAAATGAAGGGCGATCCTCCTTGCCATCTGCGGGGCAACAACCGATGACCCCATGAAGAATCTTCTTGCTCCAGTGAAACCAATAATCAAATCGTTTGAAGAAGTGTGTACGCTGGTCCGTGAGCATCTAAATCCGAAGTAGAGTGTTCTGATGGCAAGGTATTGATTTTACACATGTCAACGGTCTGAAGGCCAGGAAGTGGTGAGCTACGTCGCCAAACTAAGGCGCCTTGTAGGACATTGCGAATTTGATGGATTCCTGGAGCAAATGCTAAGAGACCTTTTTGTGCTTGGCAGTAGCCATGAGATTATCCTTCGCAAACTATTGATTATTGAAACACCGAACCTGAGCAAGGCCATAACGATAGCCCAGGCATTTATGTCCACCAGCGATAACACCAAACAAATTTTGCAGCATAAAGATGTTTCGGCAAGTACTGTACACAAAGTAACGTCGTTTTCAGGCAGGAATGCATATGGCAGAATGTACACGCCTGCAGCTGCACGACCTCAGATGACTCAGAGTCCGCCATCAAGTGTTAATGCGAGGTAGTTAACACCTTGTTGGTGCTGCGGAGGTGATCATCGAGCCCATCAATGCTGCTTCAAACACTATGCGTGCAAAGGCTATGGAACAATGGGACACCTCCAGTGAATGTGCAGACGAGCTGCAAACCCTGTAAACCACCACGTTGCAGAGGAAGACTGATCCATGGTGGATCAAACTGAACTAGAGACTCAAACCGAGGAGGCAGAAGTGTATGGGGTACACATCTTCACCATAAATGTCCACCGATCATGTTAAAAGTTGAACTGAATGGAATTCCAGTATCCATGGAATTGGACACGGGTGTGAGTCAGTCCATCATGAGCAAAAAGGCCTTCAACAGGCTGTGGTGCAACAAGGCACGCAGGCCCAAACTGAGCCCCATTCACACCAAGCTGAGAAGTTACACTAAAGAACTGATCCCCGTAATTGGCAGCACAGCAGTAAAAATTTCCTATGATGGAGCAGTGCACAAACTACCACTATGGATAGTACCAGGAGATGGCCCCACAATGTTCGGCAGAAGCTGGCTGGGAAAAATCCGCTGGAACTGGGACGACATCCAAGCACTTTCGCCTGTCGACAACACCTCATATGCCCAGGTTCTGAGCAAGTTTCCGTCGTTGTTTGAGCCAGGCATCGGAAGTTTCTCGAGGGCGAAGATGCAGATCCACTTGATTCCCGGTACACGACCCATCCACCACAAGGCACGGGCGGTGCCATATATGATGCGAGAGAAAGTGGAGATCGAGCTAGACAGGCTGCAACGAGAGGACATCATCACGCCGGTGGAGTTCAACGAGTGGGCCAGTCCAATTGTTCCAGTTCTCAAGGGTGATGGCACGGTCAGAATTTGCGGGGACTATAAAGTAACGACTAACCGTTTTTCGCTGCAGGACCAGTACCCGCTACCCAAGGCAGACGACCTATTTGCTACGTTGGCAGGAGGAAAGACGTTCATCAAGTTGGACCTGGCCTCGGCCTACATGACACAGGAGCTGGCGGAATCTTCGAAAGGCCTCACCTACATCAACTCGCACAAAGGTCTTTCATTCTACAATAGATGCCCATTTGGGATTCGATCAGCCGCGGCTATTTATCAAAGGAACATGGAGAGTTAGCTAAAGTCGGTTCCGCGCACCGTGGTTTTGCAGGACGGCATACTGGTCACAGGTCGGGACACAATCGAACACTTGCAGACCTGGAAGAGATCGTGTGGGACTCAGGTTGAAACGCTCGAAGTGTGATTTCCTGGCGCCAGAGGTCAAGTTCTTAGGGAGAAGAATCGTGGCTGACGGCATCAGACCCACCGACGCCAAGACGGAGGCCATCAAGAATGCGCCGAGACCACAGAACGTGACGGAGCTGCGGTCATTCCTGGGACTCCTCAATTATTTTGGTAATTTCCTACCCGGGTTAAGCACCTTGCTAGAACCTCTGCACATGTTGCTACGCAAGGGAGATGACTGGGTACGGGGGAAATCACAAGAGACAGCTTTTGAAAAAGCCCGAAATCTGTTTTGTTCCAACAAACTGCTTGTCCTGTACAATCCTTGTAAACGTTTAGTGCTAGCTTGTGATGCGTCTTCGTATGGGTCGGGTATGTGTTACAACAAGCAAACAAATTGGGAACATTACAACCGGTCGCTTATGCGTCCAGGAGTTTGTCCAAGGCCGAAAGGGCCTACAGCATGATTGAAAGAGAAGCTCTGGCAGGCGTTTACAGGGTAAAAAAAATGCATCAGTATCTGTTAAGGACTTAAGTTCGAGTTAGAAACTGACCATAAGTCGCTCATATCGCTATTCTTAGAGAGCAAAGGTATCAATACCAATGCCTCTGCTTGTATCCAAAGATGGGCGCTCACGCTGTCTGCATATAACTATGTAATTCGCCACAGGCCAGGCACAGAGAACTGCGTTGACACCCTCAGTCGGCTACCATTGTCCACCACTGGGGTGGAAATGGCACAGCCTGCAGACTTGCTCTTGGTGATGGATGCATTTGAAAATGAAAAGTCACCCGTCACAGCCCACCAGATCAGGACCTGTACTAGCCAGGATCCTTTACTGTCCCTTGTAAAAAACTGTGTCCTTCATGGGAGCTGTTCCAACATTCCAGCGGAGATGTATGAAGAGATCAAGCCATTCCAGCGGCACAAAGACGAAATGTCCATACAGGCGGACTGTTTTTTGTGGGGTAATCGCGTGGTTTTGCCCAAGAAAGGCAGGGAAACGTTCATACATGACCTACACAGTACCCACCCAGGCATAGTAATGATGAAAGCTATAGCTAGATCCCATGTGTGGTGGCCTGGCATCGACTCTGATTTGAAGCCTTGCGTGCGCCAATGCAACACTTGCTCTCAACTGAGCAATGCACCCAGGGAGGCACTGCTATGTTTGTGGTCATGGCCCTCAAACCATGGTCTAGGATCCACGTTGACTTCGCTGGCCCGTTTCTAGGCAAAATGTTCTTGGTTGTTGTGGATGCTTATTCTAAGTGGATTGCGTGTGTAATAATGTCTGTAAGCACGTCCACTGCCACCATCGAAAACCTACGAGCCATGTTTGCCACGCATGGCCTGCCTGATGTCCTTGTCAGCGACAACGGGCCGAGCTTCACCAGCGCTGAATTCAAGGAATGCATGACCCGCAATGGGATCAAGCATGTCACATCTGCCCTGTTCAAGCCCGCATCCAACGGCCAGGCAGAACGGGCAGTCCAAACCATCAAGCAAAGCTTGAATCACGTGTCGGAAGGCTCCCTGCAGATCCACCTGTCCCAAGTCCTTCTCAGCTACCGCACCAGACCCCACTCACTCACCGGGTTCCCCAGCTGAGCTGCTCATGAAAAGGGCGCTCAAAAGAAGGCTTTCTCTCGTCCACCCTGATCTCCATGATCACATCGAGGGCAGGCGGCGTCAACAAAGCATGTACCATGATCGCGCAAATTTGTCACGCAATATTGAAGTCAATGACCCTATATTTGTACTCAACTATGGACATGGTCCCAAATGGCTTGCTGGCACCGTCATAGCCAAAGAAGGGAGTAGGGTGTTTCAGGTAAAACTTGCAAATGGACTAACTTGCAGAAAGAATTTGGACCAAACCAAACTGCGATTCACAGACAGTCACGAGCAACCTGAAGAGGACACCACCAACTTCGACCCTCCGATACACACACAAGTGGCAACCGACATCATGGTTGACCACGAAGCTGAACTCATCATCCCCAGCAGCTCAGCATGGCCAGCTGCACAGCAGCCCAGCGAAGAACCAACCAACTCACCTACACCTGCATTTGTACTGAGACGATCGACCAGGGAACGAAAAGCCCCAGATCGTCTCTCCCTGTAAATAAGTGTACTATTGACTTTGGGAGGGAGTGATGTTATGTATGCAACACTGTGTAACCAGCATTATATCGCCACCAGAGGGCATATCTGTTGGAGTCCCAAGGGATCCCAGCATCCCTTGGGAGCACTGCATATAAGCAGGAGTTAGAATAAAGAGACTAAGGTCACACTTACCCACGTCTACATTACTCAATCACGTTACTTTATTCTGGACATAACAGGTTTGTTGTCTGGGCCTTTGTGGTTTGTTTGGATGTTGTGGGCAGTTGGAACGATTTTTGTGAGGAGTAATAATAAAATATAGCACTATTTAGTTTGGTGAGTCAGAAATATCGGGAAAAAAATAGAATAAAATGGAAGGCATGGAGGAGGCGAAAGAGCATGATGTGGAGATGGAGGATGCTGGTGAGGGCAGTGAGGTTGGAGAGAAATTGGAGATGGGAGCACGAAAAAGAGCGAGGAAATTCTCGGACGAGGCAAATGCTGCCCTCCTGCAGGAGGTGGAGTCATGTTGGGGTCAATTGACCCGGGGTGGGCGTGGGAAGCCCACCCTGAATATGTATCAGAAGATTTGGGTGAAAATCACTGAGGTGGTCTTGTCAGTGACACACGAGGTGTATGAGGGCAAGAAGAAACGTTACAAGGACACCCTCAAAGCCTCCCTGATAAAGTGCAACATCCCCACCGACACCTGAGAGTCCCTGGTCAATGACCGCCCTAAGTGGAGGAAGTGCATCCGAGAGGGTGCTGAGCACCTCGAGTCTCAACACCGAGAGCATACAGAAATCAAGCGTAGACAGCGAAAAGAGCATGCATCAAACCAGTCCCACCCACCCCTTCTCTCAATGACTATCTGTCCCACCTGTGACAGAGTCTGTGGCTCTCGTAGTGGACTGTTCAGCCACCAAAGAACTCACTTCAGTAGTAGAAGCATGTCTTCCTCGATTCCGATGGACTGCCAATGATGATGATGATGATGTTGTATCAGTATCTGTGACAGTACCTAGCAATGATCTTACACAATGATCTTATGACATGTCCTGCTGTTGTTACCTTTTACAAAAGAAGCTTTCAAAGAATAGGTCCGAGCAGCGGCACATGGGTGGTGGCCAAAAGTGATGTGTGAGCTGACCGATATTGAGGAGCAGGAGCTGGCACTAGTGGGGATCCACACCCGATCAGCCAAGCGTGCAGCAGCAGAACCTGATGTTATCCACGTGAGTAATGTATACACCATTGTGTGATGTAAAGTCAATAGATGCCACACCCACTCATATCCGTACAATATAGGATAGATGATTGATGAAAGTGTTATGTAATTAATGATGGGCTCAGGAAAATCATTGTAGTGCAGAATTTGGTTATGTTCATTAAATGTGATGTCTGTGATTATTTTGATAGTGGTAGTGCTGTTCTCGTGCATAGCGTTTGAATCACCCCGTCACCCCTTTCTCCTCTAATTACCTCAGTTATGGTTTGCGGCTCAGCCAAGAGCGCAGTCACTGCCAACAGCACCGAGGCGAGGTGATGATCCTGCAGTGGCGTCTGCGGTGGATTGTGCTTCTGATGGTGAGGATCCCCGAATATCGCCCGTTGAGCTGCAGGTTGGCCTCTCCACTGACGGCAGTGAGGAGTTGGAGGAGCCTGCAACAACAAGCTCCATATCAAGCACACCGGTTATGTTGTGTATGCAATAACTCAATAGACTGAATACTGTAAACTGCGAGCAGGTATAAACCTGGCTCTACTTTATTAGGGCCCAAAGTGATTACATTACACACAGCCCAATGGCCTCTGACAGTGGCGCCACCTGGTGACTAGTAAACCCAAGAATACATACATGACAATATGACAATATCCCCCTTTAAGATATTAGTAACAGTTTTTTACAAATTGAGACGGTCCGGGACTTTCCGCTCCGAAGTTGAACATCTCAGTTCAACTCCAGCCTTGGGCGAGCATTCTGAGTCTGTTATGACTGGGGGCTGGGTAGCCGATCTGATGAGAGTGGCAATGACCATGTCAGGGATTGAAAGTCGAGATTCATTGATGACAGCGGAGTCCTCTGATGACTGAGGGTAGGTTGGTTGATCACTGATTGTGTCTTCCTCAGACTGTTCCGGTTCATCTGTGTGCCTCAGCTTTATCTGATCGACATGTTTCCTGCATGTTTGCCCATTCTTGAGCTTAACGATAAACACTCTGTTACCCTCCTTGGCCGTAACAGTACCGGTGATCCATTTGGGACCTTGACCAGAATTCAGTACATACACAGGATCATCGATAGAAATGTCATGTGACACAGTAGCGTGATCATGATACCCTTGCTGACTTTGACATCTGTATTCGGCACGATTATTCAAGTCAGGGTGGACATGAGAGAGCCTGGTCTTGAGACCTCTCTTCATCAATAATTCAGCAGGGGAGACCCCGGTAAGCGTATGGGGACTTGTCCTGTAGCTAAGCAATATGCGTGACAAGCGAGTTTGCAGTGAACCTTGAGTTACACGTTTCATACTCTGCTTGATGGTTTGGACTGCACGCTCTGCTTGTCCATTGGATGCGGGTTTGAATGGTGCTAACCTCACATGTTTGATACCATTGAGTTTCATGAACTCTTAAAACTCCATACTGGTGAAGCAAAATCCATTGTCGCGCACAACGATGTCAGGTAGACCATGCGTAGCAAATATGACACGAAGGCTCTCAATGGTAGCTGTAGATGTGCTGGATGACATGATTGTATACTCTATCCACTTGGAATAAGCATCCACCACAACTAAGAACATCTTTCCCAGGAAGGGACCTGCAAAGTCGATGTGGATCCTGGACCATGGTTTAGATGGCCATGACCACAGACTCAGCGGCGATTCCGCTGGTGCTTTACTAAGCTGCATGTAAGTGTTGCACTGATGCACACGTGATTCCAGTTCAGAGTCAATTCCAGGCCACCATACATGAGACCTGGCAATGGCTTTCATCAAGACAATATCGGGATGCGTGCTATGTAGATCATGCACAAATTTCTCTCTGCCTTTCTTGGGCAAAACAACACGATTACCCCACAGCATGCAATCTGATTGAATGGATAGTCTATCTTTGTGACGGATGTAAGGTTTGGTCTCCTCACACATTTGCTTGGGTATGGCAGATCAATTACCACTAAGGACACAACATTTCACAACCGATAATATTGGGTCCTGGCTGATCCAGGTCTTAACTTGGGCCGTGACAGGGGTTCCTTCACTTTCAAAAGCATCCATGACTAACAGTAGGTCTGCCAGTTGTGGCATTTCCACCTCCGGTGTGGGCAACGGCAGACGGCTCAATGCATCGGCACAATTCTCAGTGTCAGGTCTATGGCGAATGACATAATCATAGGCAGATAATGTCAGCGCTGTAAGGGGTGGTTTGCAGGGGGTCAGCTTTCCCTTCTGACCTTATATGAGCGGTTCCGAATCGCTCCCACACCCTTGGTTCTAGACACTGGAATTATGAAGGGACTGTGACAGACTTGGACAGACAATCGGTTTCAAGGTAGGAAGCAGGTATGGCTTTATTGTGTTTACAAAGAAGTAAAAGGCACACCTTTAATAACACACACAGACCAATACACACTGAGGGGTACAACACATTGAATAAATTGTCCAATTACAGTCTGTGGGGAAAAGAATACAGCTTAAACTCTAAATGGGGTAAAAAGGCGAATGCAGATACATTTACACAAGTTATCCCAGCCTCCCTCCTCCCAATTCCCCTAACTAACGAAGTTATAGCTCTGGGGGGTTCAGGTGCTATGCTCACCAATCCCTTTTGACAGTTGCCGGTGAATCGTGGTTTCGGGGTTCGCTGCACTTGGCCTTCTAGGCGAGTCGTACCCCGGTCGGAGGAGAGGACTTCGGGCTGCGTAGTCTTCGGTTGGGGTGCGTCCGTTGATGCGATAAGTTGCGTTTTGGATGTATGGGGTAAGTACCCACTTTCTTTGGTTAGGAATAGTTTAGTTAGTCCCTTTTGGTAATTTCTCACCCATTGGTCGTTCCGAAGTAGATTGTAGAGTGGAAATAAATGTCGATTCTTCGGTTTTTGCTGAGTTGGTTTTGGTTGGTCGTTTCGCTGGTTGTGGTGGCCCGGGTTGTCAATTTGGTTGCTGACAACCTTCCGTTTCGTGGGCCTCGTGCTCAGTCAATTCTTGATGAGTTCTAGTAGTTTCCTTCACTGCTCCATTTCTTCACTCCCCAGCTCCGGCTGCTTGTGTCTGTGTCTGTGTTCCAGTCTGTGCTCTGCTTCTCTCCTGTCTTCTGCTAGTTTCTGTGTTCTGCTAGTCTGCATGCTGCTCCTTGCTGGTCTTTCCTTGTAAAACTGGGGGATAGATATATTCCAAAAAAAAGGCTCCGTTATCTCCCATCAAATCTCTTGGGCTCTGTTTAAACTGTACTGTCCACTGATTTTCAAATGTCTCCTTTGTCAGCAGTAACTCGATTAGGGTGTGAGAATGTGCTATCACTGGTTTTGCATTGTTTTAGAATTGTCCAGTTTCTTGACCATGATTTCCATTGTGCTTGATTGGGTAATTTGATTATCTCTTAGAGGATGAATAGTTCCCCCAGACAGTCTGGGGTCTTTAATACACGAATTTGGCCCCACCTCCTGTATTTGGTAACTCTTTTTTTTTTTGCAGCCAAAATGTTGTAGAATCTTAAAATTGATATGTTCCTTCCCATAGATGTTTAGGGGATCTCAAGCTTCTGTAATTTAGATCCATTTTGAATTCCCTTTCCTATGAGTCCAAACACTGGGGGGGGGGGTCTCCATGAATGCATCCCCTTTTATCCCCCGTAGGCTTCGTCTGCCCCTTTAAACTCATTTTAAAAGCCCAGAAAGGGATTCTTCTCCTCTGTAGAGGAAAGGTACCTGGAATCTTTGCGAGATATTGGTAAATTCTACAGCGCCCACCTCTGGATGCGGGACGATGCATTGGTATTGATACCTTTGTTTTCCCAAACCAATGAAATAAGTGGCTTGTGATCTGTTTCCAGTTCAAACCAAAGACCAAACAGGTACTGATGCATCTTTTTAACCCCATACACACAAGCTAGTGCTTCTTTCTCTACCATACTGTAGGCTCTTTCTGCCTTTGACAAACTTTTTGAAGCATATGCAACAGGTTGTAATTAGCTTGTTGGAGCACGCAACCAACTCCATATGACGAAGCATCCCAGGCAAATACTAGACAGTTACATGGATCATAACGTACCAGCAGCTTTTTAGAGCAAAGCAGATTAGTAGCTTTCTCAAAAGCTCTATCTTGAGACGCACCCCAAACCCAGTTGTTGCCTTTTCTTAGCAGCATGTGCAGTGGCTCTAATAAGTTGCGCTCAATCTAGGTAAGAAAATACCAAAGTAGTTGAGTAGACCAAGGAACAAACACAGCTCCGTCACATTCTGAGGCTTGGGTGCATTTTTGATGGCCTTGGCTTTCGAGTCTATAGGCTTGATACCTTCAGCAGCAATTTTCCTCCCCAGGAATTCGACTTCCGGTGCCACGAAGATGCACTTCAAGCATTTCAGTCTGAGTCCAACTTTGTCCCGGCGATGTAGAACCTCTTCCAGGTTGTTCAGATGTTCGGCGGAGTCATGACCTGTGACCAGTATGTCATCTTGGAACATGACAATTCTGGGGACGGACTTCAGTAGACTCTCCATGTTCCTCTGAAATATGGCTGCAGCCAACGAATTCCAAAAGGGCACCTGTTGTAGATAAACAGTCCTTTATGAGTGTTGATGCACGTAAGTTTCTTTGATGTGTCGACCAGCTCCTATGTCATGTAGGCCAACGTCAGATCCAGTTTTGTGAACGACTTCCCCCCAGCTAGCGTTACAAACAAGTCATCAATCTTCGGTAACGGGTATTGATCCTGTTTCAAAACTCGGTTGATCGTAACCTTGCAGTCTCCACAAATACTGATATTGCCATCACTTTTCAACATGGGAACAATGTGGCTGGCCCATTCGTTAAATTTGATCGGTGATATGATCCCTTCACGCTGCAGTCTGTCCAGTTCGATTTCAACCTCTCGCTCATCATGTACGGAACTGCCCGAGATATATGATGGATGGGTCTTGCATCCGAGTCCACGTGGATCTGCACCTTGGCTCCCGTGAAATTGCTGATGCCTGGTTCAAACAGCGAGGGGAACTTGCTCAGCACTTGAGCACATGGAGTATCCTCCTCCGACGACAACGCTTTTATCACGTTCCACTTACATTTGATTCTTTTTCTAACCAGTTCCTGCTGAACAGTATTGGACCATTGCCTGGAACAATCCATAATGGTAAATCGTGAACCGCACCTTGATTACTGCATTACCAATCACCGTTATGAGTTCTTTAATGTACGTACGCAACTTGGCATTGACTGGATTCAGCTTAGGCCTCACAGCATTAGTATCCTGTTGAATGTCCTCTGGCTCATTATTGATTGACTAGCACCCATGTCCAATTCCATCGATACTGGCACACCATTAAGTTTTACATTAATCATTATCGGTTGGCTCTTTGTTAGGAACGAATACAGTCCATACACTTCCTCCTCTGGTATCTCGGATTGCATATCCGGATCCGTGCTAGACTGGTCATCATCCTCCACGTGGTGTGTCGCAGCAAGCTTGCTCAGTTGCGGACACATGCACTGGAGATGCCCTACTCTCCATCAGTCTTTACAAATATACTGTTTAAACTGACACTGATGATGCCGATGATTTCCCCCACAATGCCAACATGGTGATATCGGATTCATTCCCGTTGGCGGACTTTGAGCAGCCACAGGTTTCGGGTACACAGTCGGGTAGGCCCTACCATATGCAGCTCTGCCAAATGACAATACTATCTTGTTTACGTTACTTGCTGAGTTCCAATTTTTCAATGATAGCTGCTTCAAGCTTTTGTCCGTCGTCATGCATGATTGGGCAATAGTGATGGCCTTGCTCAAATCCAGCATTTCCGCCGCCAGTAACATACGCAGGATCACCTCGTGGTTGATGCCGATTACAAAGAAGTCCCGCAGCATGTCTGCCAATGCAGTTTCGAACTTACTCGGTCCAGTTAGACGTCTTCGGTCGGCAACAAATTCCAATACAACAAACGTGCCTATAGAATCGCTATCTTGAGACGATGATGCCTTCATCTGATTTGGGATGATCACGTACCAGAGCACACAATGTTATACAGTCCTTGTCCGTTGGACTTAAGGGCGAGAGGAGATTCTTTGTGAATCCATAGATTTTCGAACTGCAAACCATGAGGAGGGCTGCCCGGGACCGAACTGCATCTGCCTCTTCCTCCATTTTGTTGGCCACGACGTACTGGTTCAAGCGGGCTACAAAGTCTGCCCAATCTTTTCCCTCCACGAATTACTCCACAATTCCAATTGTGCTCATTTTTGCATGTGAAGGTTCTTGTTACCTCATCGCCAAATGTTGTGTATGTAATAACTCAATAGACTGAATACTGTAAACTCCGAATCGGTACAAACCTGGCTCTACTTTATTAGGGCCCGAAGTGATTACATTACAAGATGGCTGGCCTTTTATACCTGGGTGTACACATGTGCGCACAGCCCAATGACCTCCGACAGTGGCGTCACCTTGTGGCTAGTAAACACAAGCATACATACATGACAGGTTACATCCAATGCTCCTGCGGCCATGCCCTCCTCCAACGTGGAGGTAGCTGGCCCAAGCACCTTGCCGCAAGGCACCCCAAGTGTCTCCATGCAAACCCCTACCCCGCAGAGGTAGGTTCGACGCAGCAGGACTGCTCCACGATTGGCATATCTCAGCAGGGCATGGTATTATGTTTGTACTGTACCTATGAATGACTCCACGAAGCAATGTGTTGTACTTAAACTGTAGTGACCTTGGTCCTTTATTCCTAACTCCAGAGTGAAGCAGCTTCATGGTGGCTCCCCTTTTATACAACCCCTGCCACCAGGGCAGGACAGGAAACCCCGGTCTCCACCAGTTGCACCCTCTAGTGGTGCCAGCATGTAAATACATAGTGTAAACCTTGTTGATAGTACATCAGGTAAACAAGTCTCCATCTTATGCAACTATACAGTGACTACATAGAAAGTATATCTATATTCTGCATATATAACATCACTCTCCCCCAAGTCCTTTGTGCCAATTAACTTTGCACTATGTGCTTTGGCTTAGCTCTCCCCGGACTTAAGTGCCAATAGCCCTTGCACCTTGGCTGTGCTTTGGCTTGGCTCTCTCCCTGTTAACCCCCAAGTCCTTATTGCCACAACGTTGGGTAGTGGTTACCAGTTTGGATGGTTCAATGATGCAGTGGAGGTTCCAGTGGGTTCTGGGTGTGATCCATGTGTGTGTCCATGGCTACATACATCCATTCTCCCCCCCGCCCACCCCACGACAGCGAGATCATGCAGCTGGCCCGTTACATTAACATACAGGATCAAACACAGTGCAAGTACAAAGAAAGGAAGAAAAAGAAATGTTTTTTTACAGTTTGTATTGTGACACCTTGGTTCAGTGACTTACATTCATTACGTTTTACGGTCGTGCACCAGGATTGGGGAGATTGCATAATTAGTTCAGTCATGGTCAGTACTGAGGTAGCAGTACAGGTATGCGAGGACACAGGTTCCAGAGCAACCGGACGGGGTCCTGGTCGTCTGATGGCGGTGCTGCGCCCCCTGCTAGCGGGGTGGGCTTGGTTCACTCACCTTGCCAGGACTCAGGGCCTTTGCTGTTGCCTAGTGGTGGGCAGAGCCATCGATGTGTGTGGCCTCCCTGTCCTCCTTTGAGGGTTGCAGAATCTTCTGCCTGCTTTCTTACGGTGTTGGGAACCTGGCTGTTCCAGGTCCCGTTTGGGGAACTCATTGGTTCTGACTTTTCGCTCATGGACATGGCCGAGGTAGCGACTGGGTCTGGGGGCTGCGCCGTCTCCACCCGGGTGATGGGTAACAGCGGCCGACTGCGCGTATTGGCGCTGTTTTCGTTTCCGGGTCCATGGCGAATAGTGCCATCGGGTGCCTACAGCGTGGGATCGACCTGGGGCAGGGTATCAGGACTAGTGCCTTCATCCTCCTGAGGTCGCTGGCCTATAATTTGTGGAGACACCTGGGGCAGGGCATCTTTACCTTCCTGAATTCGCTCGCTTGCTACTTTTGGGGACACTCTATTCCCAATACCTCGCAACATTTTGTTCTTTACATTCTTAATTGATTCGTTAAATTGATTGCCATGCATACAATGTCTCTTTAAGTTCAGTTGGTTGCAGGTCTCCTTTAAGAGAACCCTGCTACGCCATGCTGTTCCTTGCTGCAGCAGGGAGACCATTTTGCATCTGTCCTCGAGGTGGACAGTCCTGATCCTTCTCTCCTACGATTCTGCCACAAAAGCTGGAAGACTGCCTGTGAATTAGTTTTTCCTCCCCAGGAGTCCTACCACTGGAGCCAGGAAGGTACTTTTAGGTCGTTCCGGTCGGATCATTGCCACGCAGTCGTGATGGACGGTCTGTGCCTCAGGTGCTGCACTGGTCTGTTCTCTGGTACCTGGCCCAAGCGAAGGTGAGGTTTTGCTCTGCCTCTGAGCATGGGGGACATCGATTGCTGGAGTAAAGAGGTCTTCCCATTTCCACTGGATCTTCCCCATCCACCTTCTTCCGAGTAGCATTGGACCATCACCTGCAACAATCCACAGAGGTAGCTTGTGCACCACGCTGTTATGGATTACACTAACATCCGCACTACCAAGGACTGGGATCAGCTCCTTGGTGTAGGTGCGCAACTTTTCCTCTACTGGAACCAGCTCGGGTCATTTTTCATTCCATAGCCTCTCAAAGGCATCCCGGTTCATCGCTGACTGGCTCGCTCCCGTGCCCATTTCCATGAAGACTGGAATGCTGTTTATCTTGACTTCCATCTTCACTGGAAGACTATTGGAGGTGCAACTATACACTCCATACACTTCTTCTTGGGGCTGAGCTGCCTCTCCGGCCAAATCATCATTCGCCTCGCTGGATTCAAAGTCATCTACCGACTTCTCTGCAAGACGGTGAGTCGTATTTCCTTCACACATAAGCTGGAGGTGGCCCTTCGTGTTACAGGCTTTGCATATGTACTCAGCAAATCGACACAGGTGAGCCCTATGGTTTCCTCCGCAACACCAGCATGGTGCTACTCGATTAGCACCCCTCGGCGGACTCTGACTTCTGGAACCCTGAGGTCTGTGCTCTCTGCCCTGGGCAGAGCCACGTTCTACAGTCTTGTCTGTGAAAGGCACCTTTCTGTGTACAGTACTTGCCGGGTTTGAGTCCACAGATGAATAATTTGCTTGGTGCTGCAGGTCGAGGTCATGAACGCCTGACTGATGCTGATGGCTTTCTGCAGGTTGACTGTGGTGTCGGCAGATAATAGCTTGTGAAGGAGGCCCCCGTGACCAATTCCTATAACGAAGATGTCTCGCAATGCTTCGTTGAGGTGCGTGCCAAAATCACACGGTGCCGCAAGGGTCACCTGAGGTCAACAGCATATTTTGCCATCTCCTGGCCCTCAAGTCTGCGGTGAGTGTAGAATCTGTGCCTGGCCGTGAGGATGCTCTCTTTTGGTTTAAGTTGGTCGCAAATTAGTTCAATCAGCTCATCGTATGTCTTATCCTTGGCCTTCGTGGGTGCCAGCAAATTCCTGACGAGGCGGTAGACCTCGGGCCTACAACTGGTCAGCAGTATGGCCTTGCGCTTCTCCGCCAATGTGTCCGTCTCCCCGCCAGGTCGTTTGCCATGAAATATAACTGACCTTCCCAATGCCTACCTCCCAACCAAGCCTCGGGCCATCTACCATCAATGGCGCTACTACCGCCGAGCTTGCAGCCAACATCTCACCGTCGGCAATTAGGTTCATACAGCTGTGCCTGGTCTCCAGTCATTTTGGACCCCTTTGCCACTGGACCAAGACCTTGCTCAGCTCAGCCCGTGTGGTTGTCGGTGTGCAGCGGCCACCCCACGTCAAAAGAACTCACGCACAGGCATCTTCTACTTCATTAATATAAAGTTCAGGACCTGGAACGTCAGGACCCTCATGGACAATTCCAACAGCAACAGACCAGAACGCCGCACCGCCATAGTTGCCCGGGAACTTAGACGTTTTGACAGAGACATCGCCGCCCTAAGCGAGACCCGGCGGGCAGGGGAAGGCCAGCTCAAGGAACATGGGGGAGGTTACACCTTTCTCTGGAAAGGAAAACCAGAGAAAAAACGGCGCCTTCATGGAGTCAGCATCGCCTTCAAAAATGAACTGGTCGACCGCCTCAAAGACTCCACCTGCAGGGTTAACGAACGCATCATGACTCTTCGCCTTATCTTATCCTGGAACCAATGCGCCACAGTCATCAGTGTGCTCGCCCCAACACTCGATGCAACGGATGAGGCAAAAGGTTTTTTTTATTCCAACCTCAAGACATCGAGACGGGCGACAAGTTGTTCCATCTAATGCCAGGGTCGGCAAAGATACAGCCCTCTGGGGAGGCATCATCGGCAGAGGGGGGTAAGGAAAGCCAACTCCAGGGCTACCCTACTCCTGACAAAATGTCTAGAACACAAACTCCTGATCACCAACACCCTGCTCCTCCAGAGGGACAAATACAAAGCATCGTGGCAACACCCTCGCTCCAAACACTGGCACCTGCTCGACTATGTCACCGTCCGAGCCAGGGATCGCAAGGATGTGCACATCATCCACGCCATGACAGGAGCTGACGACTGCTGGACGGACCATCGCCTAATTCAATCTATCATCAATATTAACATAGCCCCAAAGCAGAGGGGACAGCAGAAGCAATGCCGCAAAAAAGTTAATGCCACGGCACTTAAAGAACCAGCTAAGAGAACCTTATACAGCCAGCACCTCACAGCTAATCTGGTGTGCCTTGATGACCCTGAAATGCTGAATGCCCACAGCACTTGGTCTGCCCTCCAGGCCTCCATAACCAGTGCCTGTGAAGAGACATTTGGTTACTGAACCAGAAAACACCAAGACTGGTTTGATGAAAATGATCAGGAGATCCAAGAACTAATAGATCGCAAGTGCAAAGCATTTCTGAGCCTCAAGCAACAACCCAACTCGTGAGCTGCAAAGCAATGTTACAGACGGCTCAAGGCTGAGGTCCAACAAAAAATCCGGGACCTAAAGAACAGGTGGTGGATGGAGAAAGCACAGGAGATACAACAACTGGCCAACAGCCAAGATATGCGAGGATTCTTCATTGCAGTCAAGGCCACCTGCGGGTTGAACACCCAAGGCCCCACCCCACTGCTGGCCAAGAATAGGGAAACACTCATCAAGGACACCGAGGCTGTCAGGAGCACTTTGAAGATCTCCTCAATCGAGACTCTGCCTTTGACTCGAGTGTTCTCAACTCCATCCCGCAGCATGCAACTCACCACCACCTCAGTGAAACCCCAACGTTGCACGAGGTAGGCAAAGCCACAAAACAGTTCAACAATAACAAGGCTACGGGTGCGGATGGAATTCCTGCTGAGGCGCTAAAGTATGGTGAAGAGGTGCTGTTGGTGCGGATACATGACCTCATCTCTCTCATTTGGAGGGAGGAGAGGATGCCGAGAGATCCCAGAGATGCAGTGATTGTGACCATCTTTAAAAAGGGGGACAAGTCCGACTGCGGCAACTACAGGGGAATCTCCCTGCTATCAGCCACTGGGAAGGTTGTCACTAGAGTTCTCCTCAACCGTCTTCTCCCTGTGGCCAAATAGCTCCTCCCAGAGTCACAGTGTGGATTTCGTCCCCTACGGGGCCCAGGAAAAATACAGGGAGTAGCGTCAGCCCTTATTCAAGGCCTTTTTCGACCTTACAAAGGCCTTTGACACGATCAACTATGAGGGCTTATGGAGCATCCTCCTCCGTTCTGGATGCCCCCAAAAGTTTCTCAACATCCTTCGCCTGCTCCACGACGACATGCAGGCCGTGATCCTTACTAGAGGTACCATTACAGACCCAATCCACGTCTGGACCGGGGTCAAACAGGCCTGCAACATCACTCCAACCCTCTTCTCAATCTTCCTCGCTGCCATGCTCCACCTCACAGTCAACAAATTCCCTGCTGGAGTGGAGCTAAACTACAGAACCAATGGGAAGCTGTTTAACCTACGCCGCCTCCAGACCAGGTCCAAGATCACCCCAACCTCTATCGTTGAGCTGCAGTACACGGACAACGCTTGCATCTGCGCACATTCTGAGGCTGAACTCCAGAACATAGTCGGTGTATTTACCGAGGCACATGAAAGCATGGACCTTACGCTTAACATCCGAAAGACAAAGGGTCACCACCAGCCTGTCCTCGCCGCACAATAATGCCCCCCCGTCATCAAGATTCGTGGCACGGCCCTCGACATAGAAATATAGAAATATAGAAAATAGGTGCAGGAGTAGACCATTCGGCCCTTTTATCCTGCACCGCCATTCAATAAGGTTGTTATATATGTATAATTGCATTGACTCTGTACAGCCACAGGAGTCCCAAGGGATCCCATAATTCCTTGGGAGCACAGGTATTTAAGGAGGCTTCACAGGTTGGAGAGGCACTTTGGAGACCTGCAATAAAAGACTACGGTCACACTTTGAGCTCACAGTGTTCAGTCTGACTCTTTTCCCATACACAACAACAGGCAATGAGATACAGACAGCGAACCCAAAGATGCAGAGAACAGTGGGCATCCTGGAGAAATTCTCGGAGGGAGATGATTGGGAAACTTTTATGGAGCGACTCGACCAATACTTCGTGGCCAACAAGCTAGATGGGGAAGAGAGCGCTGCCAAACGAAGGACGATCCTCCTCACTGTCTGTGGGGCATCAATGTATGGCCTTATGAAGAATCTGCTCACTCCAGCGAAACCCACGGAGAAATCATATGATGATTTGTGCACACTGGTCCAAGAGCATTTGAACCCGAAGGAAAACGTTCCGATGGCGAGGTACTAGTTCTACACCTACAAAAGGTCTGAAGGCCAGGAAGTGGCGAGTTATGTCACCGAGCTAAGACGCCTTGCAGGACATTGCGAATTTGAAGGACATTTGGAGCACATGCTCAGATACTTTTTCGTACTTGGCATTGGCTACGAAACCATATTTCGCAAACTTTTGACTGTAGAGACCCCAACCTTGAGTAAGGCCATAGCGATAGCCCAGGCGTTCATTGCCAGCAGTGACAATATGAAGCAAATCTCTCAGCACACAAGTGCTGCTACAAGTACTGTGAACAAAGTGATGTTGTTTTCGAATCATAACGTACAGGGCAGGTCACACATACCTGCAGCTACACATCTGCAGATATCTGAGAGTCCACCATCAAGGGTGATGAATGCAAGGCCATTAACACCTTGTTGGCGCTGCGGGGGTGGTCATCATTTCCATTCATGCCGATTTAAAAAGTACGTTTGCAAGGGCTATGGTTCAATGGGACACCTCCAACGAGTGTGCAGGCAAGCTGCAAAGCCTGTTAAACCTGCAAACCACCACTTTGCAGACGAGGACAGATCCACGGAGGATCACGATGAACCAGTGTCTCAGATCAAGGAGGCAGAGGTACATGGGGTACACACATTTACCACGAATTGTCCCCCGATAATGCTGAATGTTGAACTAAATGGACTCCCGGTGTCAATGGAGCTGGACACGGGCACGAGCCAGTCCATCATGGGCAAAAAGACATTCGAAAGATTGTGGTGCAACAAGGCCTCAAGGCCGGTCTTAACTCCATAACGCACGAAACTAAGTACTTACACGTAAGAACTGATTCCTGTAATTGTCAGTGCTACCGTAAAGATCTCCTACGATGGAGCAGTGCACAAGCTACCACTCTGGATGGTACCGGGCAATGGTCCCACGCTGCTCGGCAGGAGCTAGCTGAGAAAGATACGCTGGAACTGGGATGACATCCGAGTGCTTTCACCCACTGACGACACTTCGTGTGCCCAGGTCTTAAATAAATTTCCTTCGCTGTTCGAACCAGGCATCAGGAAATTCCAAGGAGCAAAAGTGCAGATCCACCTAATTCCGGGGGCACAACCCATCCATCACAAGGCGAGAGCAGTACCGTACATGATGAGAGAAAGGGTAGAGATCGAGCTGGACCGGCTGCAAAGAGAGCGCATCATTTCCCCGATCGAGTTCAACGAGTTGGCCAGTCCAATCATCCCAGTCCTCAAGGGAGACGGCACCGTCAGAATCTGTGGTGACTACAAAGTAACTATCAATCGTTTCTTCCTGCAGAACCAATACCCACTACCAAAAGCTGATGACCTCTTTGCAATGCTGGCGGGAAGAAAGACGTTCACGAAGATGGATCTGACTTCAGCCCACATGATGCAGGAGCTGGAGGAATCATCGAAGAGCCTCACCTGCATCAACACACACAAAGGTCTTTTTATTTATAACAGATGCCCGTTTGGAATTCGATCAGCGGCGGCGATATTCCAAAGAAACATGGAAAGCTTGCTGAAGCTGGTCCCACACACTGTGGTTTTCCAGGACGACATGTTGGTCACAGGTCGGAACACAGTCAAGCATCTGCAGAACCTGGAGGAGGAGGTTCTTAACCTGGGAAGGAGGATTGCGGCAGATGGCATCAGGCCCACCAACGTGAAGACGGAGGCAATCGAGAACACATCGAGGCCACAGAACGTGACGGAGCTGCGGTCGTTTCTGGGACTCCAGAACTACTTTGGTAACTTCTTACCGGGTCTCAGCACACTGTTATAACCACTGCATGAAAAGGGGACAAATGGGTTTGGGGCAAAAGCCAAGAAAATACCTTTGTAAAAGCGAGAAAATTGTTAAACTCAAACAAATTGTTTGTGTTGTATGATCCATGTAAGCGTTTGGTGCTAGCATGTGATGCGTCATCATATGGCGTCGGGTGTGTATTGCAACAAGCTAATGATTTCGGGAAACTGCATCCGATTGCTTATGCATCCAGGAGTCTGCCTAAGGCTGAGAGAGCCTACAGCATGATTGAGAAAGAAGTATTAGCGTGTGTCTATGGGGTAAAGAAAATGCATCAACACCTGTTTGGGCTAAAATTCAATTGGAAACTGACCATAAGCCACTGATATACGTGTCCTCTGAGAGTAAAGGTTTAAATACCAAGGGATCGGAATGCATCCAGAGATCGATGTTCAGGTTGTCCGCATACAATTACGCCATCCGCCACAGGCCAGACACAGAGACACTGATGCTCTCAGTAGGCTGCCATTGCCCACCACAGGAGTGGAAATGGCGCAGCCCGCAGATCTAGCCATGGTTATGGAAGCATTTGAGAGTGAGCAATCACCCGTCACTGCCCGGCAGATCAAAACCTGGACAAGCCAGGACCCCTTATTATCTCGAGTCAAAAGCTGTATACTTCACGGGAGCTGGTCCAGTATCCCAATGGAAATGCAGGAAGAGATAAAGCCGTTCCAGTGGCGCAAAGATGAAATGTCTATACAAGCAGACTGCCTTCTGTAGGCAATCGAGTAGTGGTCCCCAAGAAGGCCAGAGACACCTTCATCAATGAGCTCCACAGTACCCACCCAGGCATCGTAATGGTGAAAGTGATAGCCAGATCCCACATGTGGTGGTCCGGTATCGATGCAGACTTAGAGTCCTGCGTTCACAGATGCAATACATGCTCGCAGTTAAGCAATGTACCCAGGGAGGTGCCACTAAGTTTTTGGTCTTGGCCTTCCAAACCGTGGTCTAGAGTACACGTCGACTATGCAGATCCGTTCTTGGGTAAAATGTTCCTTGTGGTTGTAGACGCGTACTCCAAGTGGATTAAATGTGAGATAATGTCGGCTAGCACGTCCGCTGCCACCACTGAAAGCCTGCAGGCCATGTTTGCCACACACGGCCTACCCGATGTCCTGGTGAACGACAACGGGCCATATTTCACCAGTGCTGAGTTCAAAGAATTCGTGACCCATAACGGGATCAAACATGTCACATCTGCCCCGTTAAACCAGCGTCCAATGGTCAGGCAGAGAGAGCAGTGCAAACCATCAAGCAAGGCTTGAAGAGGGTAACTGAAGGCTCACTGCAGACTCGCCTATCCCGAGTCCTGTTTAGCTACTGCACGAGACCCCACTCGCTCACTGGGATCCCACCTGCTGAACTGCTCATGAAAAGAGCACTTAAGACAAGACTCTCATTAGTTCACCCTGATCTACATGAACAGGTAGAAAGCAGGCGGCTACAACAAAGTGCACACCATGATAACGCAAATATGTCACTCGAGATTGAAATCAATGATCCTGTATTTGTATTAAATTATGGACAAGGTCCGAGTGGCTTCCCGGCACTGTCGTGACCAAAGAAGGGAGCAGGGTGTTTCGTGTCAAACTTTCAAATGGACTCATTCATCGGAAACACTTGGACCAAATCAAACTCAGATTCATGGACTATCCTGAGAAACCCATCTTGGACCCTACCTTTTTTGATACCCCAACATACACACCAATGGCAACTAGCACGAGGGTTGACCACGAAGCAGATCCCATCATCCACAGCAACCCAGCAGGGCCCAAAACACCAGGCAGCCCAGCAAGGGTAGCTGCACAGCAGCCCAGCGAGGGCTCAACAAATGATTCAACAACACCAGCTTTCACACCGAGACGATCAACTCGGGCAAGAAGGGCTCCATATCGACTCACGTTATAAATAGTTACACTATTGACTTTGGGGGGAATATTGTTATATATGTAATCTTGTATTTACTCTGTACAGCCACCAGAGGGCTCATCCCCTGGAGTCCCAAGGGATCCCACATTCCTTTGGGAGCACAGGTATTTAAAGAGGCTTCACAGGTTGGAGAGACATTCTGGAGACCTGCAATAAAAGACTAAGGTCACACTTTACTTTGAGCGCGCAGTGTTCAGTCTGACTCTTTCTCCATACATAACAAAGAGAGCCATATCTAACTCCCTTTTGAATATATCCAAAGAACTGGCATCAACAACTCTGCAGTAGAGAATTCCACAGGTCAACAATGCTCTGAGTGAAGAAATTTCTCCTCATCTCAGTCCTCAATGGCTTACCCCTTATCCTTAGACTGTGTCCCTGGTTCTAGACTTCCCCAACATCGGGAACATTCTTCCTGCATCTAACATGTCCAGTCCCGTCAGAATTTTATATGTTTCTATGAGATCCCCTCTCATCCTTCTAAACTCCAGTGAATACAGGCCCAGACAACGTGGACCACTTCCCATACCTCGGGAGCCTTTTATCAACAAAGGCAGACATTGATGCAGAGATTCAACATCGCGTCCAGTGCGCGAGTGCAGCCTTTGGCCGCCTGAGGAAGAGTGTTCGAAGACCAGGCCCTCAAATCTACCACCATGCTCATGGTCTACAGGGCTGTAGTAATACCCTGATTGGAACGTGGGCAGGAACAGCAGGAGCGGCAAGGTAGGGGCGATGGAGCGGCGAGAGATGTAGTGGGACGTGATCAGGGCCCAGGAGCGGCATGAATTCGGGGCCCAGAAGAGGCGAGGACCCAGGGGCAGCACAGGCCAGCCCACACTGCGATATGTGTGCACACTAGGTCCACGCAGCAGAGCTGTTCTCCAGTCGTCTTGGTTATTCCTTGCTACTGGACCAAGACCTAGCTCTGTCAAGCCCAAGTGGTGGCTGGTGTGCAATGGTCACCACACGTTAAAAAAATCCAAGCACAGGCATCTTCCACCCTTCAAGATTTAGTTCCGACCTGGAATTTTAGGTCCTTCATTGAAACATCTGTGATCTTTTTGATGTAGAAGCAAATCATCCTCGATTCGAGGGACTGCCTATGATGATGACACCCGCTATCCTGTATGGATCAGAGGCATGGACAATGTACAGAAGACAACTCAAGTCGCTGGAGGTATATCACCAACGCAAGATCCTGCAAATCCCCTTGGAGGACAGATGCACCAACATCAGCATCCTCGGCCAGGATAACATCCCCAGCATTGAAGCACTGACCATACTCGATCAACTTCGCTGGGCAGGCCACATAGTTCGCATGCCAGACACGAGGCTCCCTAAGCAATTGCTCTATGCGGAGCTCGTTCACGAGCCAAAGGTGGGCAGTGGAAACGTTACAAGGACACCCTCAAAGCCTCCCTGGTAAAGTGTGATATCACCACTGACACCTGGAAGTCCTTGGCCGAAGACCGCCCCAGGTGGAGAAAGTGCATCCGGGAGGGCGTTGAGCTCTTCGAATCTCAACGCCGCGAGCGTGAAGAGGTCAGGATCAGGCAGTGGAAGGAGCGTGTGGTAAATCAATCCCATCGCCCCCCTCCCTTCCCCCGACAAATGTCTGGCCCACCTGTGACAGGGTCTGTGGCTCCCGCATTGGACTGTTCAGCCACCAAAGGACTCACTTTGGGAATGGAAGCAAGTCTTCCTCGATTCCGAGGGACTGCCTATGATGATGATAAGATTATGAGGGCGCATGACAAGGTGGATGCAGAGAGGATGTTTCCACTGATAGGGGAGACTAGAACTAGAGGGCATAATCTTAGAATAAGGGGCTGCCCATTTAAAACTGAGATGAGGAGAAATTTCTTCTCTCAGATGGTTGTGGATCTGTGGAATTCACTGCCTCAGAGAGCTGTGGAAGCTGGGACATTGAATAAATTTAAGACAGAAATAGAGTTTCTTAACCGATAAGGGAATAAGGGGTTATGGAGAGCGGGCAGGGAAGTGGACCCGAGTCCATGATTGGATCAGCCATGATCGTATTAAATGGCGGAGCAGGCTTGAGGGGCCGAATGGCCTACTCCTGCTCCTATTTCTTATGCTCTTATGTTCTTATTTTCTTATTACTGTGATCAGCTAATCATCTGTATTCAATATCATATGTATATGCTGACAAAATCAAAGCCCATCTCTGCATTTGGGCTGCAACTAATGTTGGAACTGGAGACTTTGAACGGAGGATTGCTGTCAGGGGTTTATGGTCCGTAACGATGGTTAACTTATGACCATACAAGTATTTGTGGAATTTCTTGACCTCAAAAATTAACGCCAAAGCTTCCCTTTCAATTTGCGCATAATTACGCTCACTGGCACTGAGAGTATGTGAAGCAAAAGCAATTGGTCTCTCCTCCCCACTATGTAGTACATGAGAGATCACTGCCCCAATTCCATACAGAGAGGCATCATATATTAGCTTGATCTCCTTAGATACATCATAGTGAACTAACATGGTGCTCTCTACCAATTGGCTTTCACACTCCGCGAATGCTGTGTTGCATTCTTCTGACCACTTCCAATGGACCTGTTTTTTCAATCGTTCATTCTGTGGATGTAACACTGTAGCCAAATTTGTTAGGAACTTCCCATAATAGTTCAAAAGACCCAAGAATGATCGAAGTTCAGTGACATTCTTGGGAGTAGGTGCATTTCTGATTGCATCCAGCTTTCCCTTGGTTGGATGTAAACCATCTTTGTCTACTCTATGCCCTAAATACTCCACTGAGTTTTGAAATAACTCACAATTGCACGCAGTCATTCGTACTCTGTGCTTCTCTAGCCATTTGAGGACTTCATTCAATATGTTATTATGAATTTGCTGAAATTAGTATGTCATCTAAATAACATACTACCCCTTCAATACCTTGCAAAATCTGGTTAATCACACTTTGGAATATGGCGGGTGCAGAAGACACTCCAAATGGTAGCCTATATAGGCCTAGATGAGTATTTATAGTCAAGCATGACTTGGACTCCTCATCTAGTTCAAGTTGTAAGTAGGCATTCGTAAGATCCAACTTTGAGAAGATCTGACCACCTGTCAGTGTTGTGAATAAATCTTCTACATTTGGCAATGTATTGGGGAGATCACCTTCTAGAACCTGGTTTATGGTTACTTTATAATCACCACACAACCTTACCTTACCATTGGACTTAGGTACAACAACAATGGGTGTAGCCCAATTACATAGGTCTATCAGAGATAATGGGCTAGATTTTACACTTTTGTGCAGATCACTCAAAAATAGGCATTATTTCCGGTGTGGACGGTAAATATAGGTTTTCCGATCGGTGACTTGTCGCCCACTTTCAAACCCCCTCGTTTCCATTTTATAAAATGGGCGTTACCGCAAGCGATCCGAATTGGGCGTTAGCTTTAAATCTCTCTGACCTTCTGCCATAAAATGTCGCTGTCCTTAGCAACGGCATGACAACGCTCGATTCCCGTGATTCAGGAGGTCAAGAGTCATCATTACATGTGCATAAGAGGAGACAGAGAGAGAGGGAGCTGAGTGGGAGTGAAGGTGTGTGTGGGTGTGGTGTGGCTGCTTTGGGAGGAAGGAGGGAGAGTTTTGAGCTTTATAGCGAATTGTGCCAAAAAATTTAGCTGTTACCAGCCAGATATTTGCCTGAATTTGGTGCCTATAATGGAGGGAGTGGAGGAGGTGACACAGCACGCTGTGGAGACTGACGCTGGCGAGAGCAGTGAGCTGGGAGAGGAGAACATTGGAGGGCGCAAAGAGCGAGGCGGTTCTTGGATGAGGCTAATGCCTCTCTTATGCAGGAGGTCGTGTCACGCTGGGGTGATTTGACACAGGGAGGGCGTGGGAAGCCCATCCCAATGGCCTACCAGAAGATATGGGCTGAGATAGCCGAGGTGGTCTCGTCGGCGACCAACGAGTTGCACGAGGGCAACCAATGCAGAAAGCGATCGAACGACCTTGTTGGATCCACAAGAATAAGTATTTCATTTATTTACATGTACTTATGTATTTATATAATTTGATTTGTAAGAGTCAGGAGTGACCATCATCAGATGTGAGGTCTTTCACTTTTACTGGGAATGTTATACTCAAAGCCTGCGATCACGATGCACGTCGTTAGGTAAGGAATGATAATTATCATAAAAATCATGATTACATCTGTCAGTTATGTGTTGTATCAGTCTCTGTGACAGTACCTAGCAATGATATCACACAATTATCCCATGCCATGTCATCCTGTTACCTTTTACAGAAAAAGCTATCGAGAAATAGGTCTGAGCAGAGGCGAACGGGTAGGGGGCCACCAATCATCAGCGACATCACTGACATGGAAGAGTGGGTGCTGGCACTAGTGGGGAGCAACCCCCGGATGGCTATGCAGGCAGCTGCAGACCCTGAAGTGATGCCACGTGAGTAAAGTATACACTATTGCATGATATAAAGTCAATAGATGCCACACCCACTCATATCCGAACAATAATGTATGATAGATGATTTCTAAAAGTGTCCAGAGGGCTCATCCCCTGGAGTCCCAAGGGATCCCACAATCCCTTGGGAACACAGGTACTTAAGGAGGCCTCACAGGCTGGAGAGGCACTCTGGAGACCTGCAATAAAAGACTATGGTCACACTTTACTTTGAGCTCACAGTATCCAGTCAGACTTTTTATTCATATATAACAACTGGCGACAAAATACGGATGACAAACCCAACAATGCAGAGAACAGTGGGCATCCTGGAGAAATTCTCAGAGGGAGATGATTGGGAAACCTTCATGGAGTGACTCGACCAATACTTTGTGGCCAACGAGGTGGATGGAGAAGCGAATGCTGCCAAATGAAGGGCGATTCTCCTCACCATCTGCGGGGAACCAACATATGGCCTCAAGAAAAATCTGCTTGCTCCAGCGAAACCCACAGAGAAATCAAATGAAGATTTGTGCACACTGGTCCGGGAGCATCTGAACCCAAAGGAAAGCGTTCTGATGGCGAGGTACTGGTTCTACACCTACACAAGGTCTGAAGGCCAGGAAGTGGCGAGTTATGTTGCCGACATTGCGAATTTGAAGGACATTTGGAGCACATATTCAGAGACTTTTTCGTACTTGGCATTGGCCACGAAGTGATACTTCGCAAACTTTTGACTGTAAAGACCCCAACCTTGAGTAAGGCCATAGTGATAGCCCAGGCATTCATTGCCACCAGTGACAATATGAAGCAAATCTCTCAGCACACGAGTGCTGCTACAAGTACTGTGAACAAAGTGATGTTGTTTTCAAATCGCAATGTACAGGGCAGGCCCCATATGCCTGCAGCTGCATGTCCGCAGATGTCTCAGAGACCACCATCAAGGGTGATGAATGCAAGGCTATTAACACCTTGTTGGCGCTGCGGGAGTGATCATCGTTTCCATTCATGCCACTTCAAAGGGTACTTTGCAAGGGCTGAGTAACAATGGGACACCTCCAATGTATGTGCAGGCGAGCTGCAAACCCTGTTAATTCTGCAAACCACCATGTTGCAGTGGAGGACAGATCCACGGCGGATCACGACGAACCCAGAGCCTCAGACCGAGGAGACAGAGGTATATGGGGTGCACACATTTACCTCAAAGTGTCCCCCGATAATGCTGAAGGTTGAATTAAATGGACTCCCGGTGTCAATGGAGATGTACATGGGCACGAGCTAGTGCATTATGAACAAAAAGACTTTCGAAAATTGCAAGGTTCAGCAAGGCCTCAAGGCCAGTCTTGACGCCCATTCTCACGAAACTGAGAACTTACACAAAGGAACTGATTCCCGTAATCGACACTGCTACTGAAAAGGTCTCCTACGATGGAGCGGTGCACAAGTTACCTCTCTGGGTGGTACCAGGCGATGGTCCCACGCTGCTTGGCAGAAGCTGGCTGGGAATGATACGCTGGAACTGGGACGATGTCCGAGCGCTCTCGTCCGCTGACGACACTTTGTGTTCCCAGGTCTTAAACAAGTTCCCCTCGCTGTTCGAACCAGGCATCAGGAAGTTCCAAGGAGCAAAAGTGCAGATCCACCTAATTCCGGGGGCACGACCCATCCATCACAAGGCGAGAGCAGTACCGTTCATGATGAGGGAAAGGGTAGAGATCGAGTTGGACCGGCTGCAACGAGAGGGCATCATTTCGCTGATCGAATTCAATGATTGGGCCAGTCCAATTGTTCCAGTCCTCAAGGGAGATGGCACCATCAGAATCTGTGGTGATTACAAAGTAACTATCAATTGTTTCTCCCTGCAGGATCAATACCCACTACCAAAGGCTGACGACCTTTTTGTTACGCTGGAGGGAGGAAAGACGTTCACAAAACTGGACTTGACCTCAGCCTACATGATGCTGGAGCTGGAGGAATCATCGAAAGGCCTCACTTACATCAACATGCACAAAGGTCTCTTCATTTATAACAGATGCCCATTTGGAATTTGATCAGCCGCGGCGATATTCCAGAGAAACAGGGAAAGCTTGCTGAAGTCGGTCCCACGCACGGTGGTCTTCCAGGATGACACCATGGTTACAGGTCGGGACACAGTCAAGCATCTGCAGAACCTGGAGGAGGCTCAACCTCCATGTGGGGCTCAGGTTGAAACGTTCGAAGTGTGTTTTCCTAACGCCTGAAGTGGAGTCCCTGGGGAGAAGAATCACGGCAGATGGCATCAGACCCACCGATTCGAAGACGGAGGCAATCGAGAACGCACCGAGGCCACAGAATGTGAAGGAGCTGCGGTCGTTTTTAGGACTCCTGAACTACTTTGGTAACTTCTTACCAGGTCTCAGCACACTGTTAGAACCATTGCACGCCTTACTGCGTAAAAGAGACGAATGGGTATTGGTCAAAAGCCAAGAAAATGCCTTCATAAAAGCGAGAAAATTGTTATGCTCAAACAAATTGCTTGTGTTGTATGATCCATGTAAGCGTTTGGTACTAGCATGTGATGCGTTGTCGTATGGCATCGGGTGTGTATTGCAACAAGCTAATGATTCTGGAAAATTGCAACCGGTGCTTATGCATCCAGAAGTCTGTCTAAGGCTGAGAGAGCCTACAACATGATTGAAAAAGAAGCATTAGCGTGTGTCTATGGGGTAAAGAAAATGCATCAATATCTGTTTAGGTTAAAATTTGAATTGGAAACGGACCATAAGCCGCTTATATCCCTGTTTTCCATGAGTAAGGGGATAAATACGAATGCATCGGCCCGCATCTAGAGATGGATGCTCACGTTGTCTGCATACAACTCTGCAATCCGCCACAGTCCAGGCACAGAAAACTGTGCCGATGCTTTCAGTAGGCTGCCATTGCCCACCATGGGGGTGCAAATGGCGCAGCCCGCAGATTTAGTCATGGTTATAGAAGCATTTGAGAGTGAGTATTCACCCATAACTGCCCGACAGATTAGAACATGGACAAGCCAGGACCCCTTACTGTCCCTAGTAAAAAATTGTGTGCTTCACAGGAGTTGGTCCAGTGTCCCAGTGGAAATGCAGGAAGAGATAAAGCCGTACCAACGGCACAAAGATGAAATGCTTTCTGTCGGGCAATTGGGTAGTGGTCCCTAAGAAGGGCAGACACACTTTCATAGTGACCGCCACAGTACCCACCCAGGCATCGTAATGATGAAAGCAATAGCCAGATCCCACGTGTGGTGGCCTGGTATCGATGCGGACTTAGAGACTTGCGTACACAGATGTAACACATGCTCGCAGTTAAGCGATGCACCCAGAGAGATGCCACTAAGTTTATGGTCTTGGTCCTCCAAACCGTGGTCCAGGGTCCATGTCGACTATGCAGGCGCGTTTTTGGGTAAAATGTTCCTTGTGGTTGTAGATGCGTATTCCAAATGGATTGAATGTGAGATAATGTCGGCAAGCACATCCACTGCCACCACTGAAAGCCTGCGGGCCATGTTTGCCACTCACGAACTACCTGATGTTCTTGTGAGCGACAACGGGCCATGTTTTACCAGTGCTGAGTTCAAAGAGTTCATGATCCATAATGGGATCAAACATGTTACATCTGCCCCGTGCAAACCAGCATCCAATGGTCAGGCAGAGAGAGCAGTGCAAACCATCAAGTAGGGCTTGAAGAGGGTAACTGAAGGCTCACTGCAGACTCGCCTATCCCAAGTCCTGCTTAGCTACCGCACAAGACCCCACTCGCTCACTGAGATTCCACCTGCTGAACTGCTCATGAAAAGGGCATTTAAGACAAAGCTCTCGTTAGTTCACCCTGATCTACATGAACAGGTAGAGAGCAGGCGGCTTCAACAAAGTGCATATCATGATAGCGCAAATGTGTCACGCGAAATTGAAATCAATGATCCTGTATTTGTATTAAATTATGGACAAGGTCCCAAGTGGCTTCCCGGCACCATTGTGGTCAAAGAGGGGAGCAGGGTGTTTCGGGTCAAACTTTCAAATGGACTCATTCACCGGAAACACTTGGACCAAATCAAACTCAATTCACAGACTATCCTGGGCAACCCATTTTGGAACCCTATCTTCTTTAACCCCGCAACATTCACACCAGTGGCAACCAACACCGTGGATGGCCACGAAGCAGAACCCATCACCTGCAGCAGTCCAGCAGGACTCACCAAACCAGGCAGCCCAGCAAGGCCAGCTACACAGCAGCCCAGCGAGTGCCCAACAAACGATTCACCAAAACCAGCATTTGCACCGAGACGATCAACCAGGGAAAGAAAGGCCTCAGATCGACTCACCTTGTAAATAATTACACAATTGACTTTGAGGGGGAGTGTTGTTATCTATGTAACCTTGTATTTACTCTGTACAGCCACCAGAGGGCTCATCCCCTGAAGTCCCAAGGGATTCCACTGGAGGCTGGAGAGGCACTCTGGAAATCTGCAATAAAAGACTAAGGTCACACTTTACTTTGAGCTCACAGTATCCAGTCAGACTCTTTATTCATATATAACAGTGGGGGCACGGGGCTGGACCCCGCGGACGATCCTACATCTGCTGCTGAGGAGCTGCGATTCTCACACGTTAATCAGCTGGGTCTGTTCTCCACAGATGAGAACGCCGACTTTGAGAAGCCTGCATCGCCAGGCTCCAGAAGGCATTCCACCCCAAGGGCTTCTCCGGCCATTCCCACCTCCACTCTGGAGGTACCAGGCCCAAGCACCTCGCCACAGGGTGTCCCCAGGACGACGCCGACCCCGCGAAGGTTTCGTGGATGCGGCAGGTCTGCTCCACGAGTGCCATATGAGAGCGGTGAGATGGTACAGTTGTACACAAGGACTGTTGACATAGGTGACCAGATCATAGAGGCATTGGGAGGCATATCCCGACAGCTGGCCAGGATCTCCGGCACCATGACCGTGCATGGCGGAGGCCCTGGAGGTAATAGCCAGGAACGCTGGTGGCACCCTAGTGGTCCCAGAGCGTGGCACTCCACCCCTAGGCTCTGCACCCCCAGTGCCAATGACACAGAGAGGCAGGAGCAAGATCTTGTTTCTGCATCCGATAATGTTCCCACCTTGGTACCCCCCCGCTCCCGGATCCATGCGACCACCGGCTCTGCCTCCATCCCCCTCAGTGAGAAACATAGAAACATAGAAAATAGGTGCAGGAGTAGGCCGTTCGGCCCTTCGAGCCTGCACCGCCATTCAATGAGTTCATGGCTGAACATGCAACTTCAGTACCCCCTTCCTGCTTTCTCGCCATACCCCTTGATCCCCCGAGTAGTAAGGACTTCATCTAACTCCCTTTTGAATATATTTCGTGAATTGGCCTCAACAACTTTCTGTGGTAGAGAATTCCACAGGTTCACCACTCTCTGGGTGAAGAAGTTTCTCCTCATCTCGGTCCTAAATGGCTTACCCCTTATCCTTAGTCTGTGACCCCTGGTTCTGGACTTCCCCAATATTGGGAACATTCTTCCTGCATCTAACCTGTCTAAACCCATCAGAATTTTAAACGTTTCTATGAGGTCCCCTCTCATTCTTCTGAACTCCAGTGAATACAAGCCCAGTTGATCCAGTCTTTCTTGATAGGTCAGTCCCACCATCCCGGGAATCAGTCTGGTGAATCTTCGCTGCACTCCCTCAATAGCAAGAATGTCCTTCCTCAGGTTAGGAGACCAAAACTGTACACAATACTCCAGGTGTGGCCTCACCAAGGCCCTGTACAACTGTAGCAACACCTCCCTGCCCCTGTACTCAAATCCCCTCGCTATGAAGGCCAACATGCCATTTGCTTTCTTAACCGACTGCTGTACCTGCATGCCAACCTTCAATGACTGATGTACCATGACACCCAGGTCTCGTTGCACCTCTCCTTTTCCTAATCTGTCACCATTCAGATAATAGTCTGTCTCTCTGTTTTTACCACCAAAGTGGATAACCTCACATTTATCCACATTATACTTCATCTGCCATGCATTTGCCCACTCACCTAACCTATCCAAGTCGCTCTGCAGCCTCATAGCATCCTCCTCACAGCTCACACTGCCACCCAACTTAGTGTCATCCGCAAATTTGGAGATACTACATTTAATCCCCTCGTCTAAATCATTAATGTACAGTGTAAACAGCTGGGGCCCCAGCACAGAACCTTGCGGTACCCCACTAGTCACTGCCTGCCATTCTGAAAAGTACCCATTTACTCCTACTCTTTGCTTCCTGTCTGACAACCAGTTCTCAATCCACGTCAGCACACTACCCCCAATCCCATGTGCTTTAACTTTGCACATTAATCTCTTGTGTGGGACCTTGTCGAAAGTCTTCTGAAAGTCCAAATATACCACATCAACTGGTTCTCCCTTGTCCACTCTACTGGAAACATCCTCAAAAAAATTCCAGAAGATTTGTCAAGCATGATTTCCCTTTCACAAATCCATGTTGACTTCGACCTATCATGTCACCTCTTTCCAAATGCGCTGCTATGACATCCTTAATAATTGATTCCATCATTTTACCCACTACTGAGGTCAGGCTGACCGGTCTATAATTCCCTGTTTTCTCTCTCCCTCTTTTTTTAAAAAGTGGGGTTACATAGGCTACCCTCCACTCGATAGGAACTGATCCAGAATCAATGGAATGTTGGAAAATGACTGTCAATGCACCCGCTATTTCCAAGGCCATCTCCTTAAGTACTCTGGGATGCAGTCCATCGGGTCCTGGGGATTTATCGGCCTTCCATCCAATCAATTTCCCCAACACAATTTCCCGACTAATAAGGATTTCCCTCAGTTCCTCCTCATAACTGGACCCTCTGACCCCTTTTATATCCGGAAGGTTGTTTGTGTCCTCCTTAGTGAATACCGAACCAAAGTACTTGTTCAATTGATCTGCCATTTCTTTGGTCCCAGTTATGACTTCCCCTGATACTGACTGCAGGGGACCTACGTTTGTCTTTACTAACCTTTTTCTCTTTACATATCTATAGAAACCTTTGCAATCCGTCTTAATGTTCCCTGCAAGCTTCTTCTCGTACTCCATTTTCCCTGCCCTAATCAAACCCTTTGTCCTCCTCTGCTGAGTTAGAAATTTCTCCCAGTCCCTGGGTTCGCTGCTATTTCTGGCCAATTTGTATGCCACTTCCTTGGCTTTAATACTATCCCTGATTTCCCTTGATAGCCACGGTTGAGCCAGCTTCCCTTTTTTATTTTTACCCCAGACAGGAATGTACAATTGTTGTAGCTTATCCATGCGGTCTCTAAATGTCTGCCATTGCCCATCCACAGTCAACCCCTTAAGTATCATTCGCCAATCTATCCTAGCCAATTCACGCCTCATACCTTCAAAGTTACCCTTCTTTAAGTTCTGGACCATGGTCTCTGAATTAACTGTTTCATTCTCCAGCCTAATGCAGAATTCCACCATATTATGGTCACTCTTCCCCAAGGGGCCTCGCACAATGAGATTGCTAATTAATCCTCTCTCATTACACAACACCCAGTCTAAGATGGCCTCCCCCCTAGTTGGTTCCTCGACATTGGTCTAGAAAACCATCCCTTATGCACTCCAGGAAATCCTCCTCCACCGTATAGCTTCCAGTTTGGTTAGCCCAATCTATGTGCATATTAAAGTCATCCATTATAACTGCTGCACCTTTATTGCATGCACTCCTAATTTCCTGTTTGATGCCCTCCCCAACATCAGTACTACTGTTTGGAGGTCTGTACACAACTCCCACTAACGTTTTTTGCCCTTTGGTGTTCTGCAGCTCTACCCACATAGATTCCACATCATCCAAGCTAATATCCTTCCTAACTATTGCATTAATCTCCTCTTTAACCAGCAATGCTACCCCACCTCCTTTTCCTTTTATTCTATCCTTCCTGAATGTTGAATACCCCTGGATGTTGAGTTCCCAGCCCTGATCATCCTGGAGCCACGTCTCCGTAATCCCAATCACATCATATTTGTTAACATCTATTTGCACAGTTAATTCATCCACCTTATTACGGATACTCCTTGCATTAAGACACAAAGCCTTCAGGCTTGTTTTTTTAACACCCTTTGTCCTTTTAGAATTTTGCTGTACAGTGGCCATTTTTGTTCTTTTTCTTGGGTTTCTCTGCCCTCCATTTTTCCTCATCTCCTTTCTGTCTTTTGCTTTTGTCTCCTTTTTGTTTCCCTCTGTCTCCTTGCATTGGTTCCCATCCCCCTGCCATATTAGTTTAACTCCTCCCCAACAGCACTACCAAACACTCCCCCAGGACATTGGTTCCGGTCCTGCCCAGGTGCAGACCGTCCAGTTTGTACTGGTCCCACCTCCCGCAGAACCGGGGTTCCAATGTCCCAGGAATTTGAATCCCTCCCTGCTGCACCACTGCTCAAGCCACGTATTCATCTGCGCTATTCTGCGATTCCTACTCTGACTAGCACGTGGCACTGGTAGCAATCCTGAGATTACTACTTTTGAGGTCCTACTTTTTAATTTAGCTCCTAGCTCCATAAATTCGTTTCGTAGGACCTCATCCCTTTTTCTACCTATGTCGTTGGTACTAATGTGCACCACGACAACTGGCTATTCTCCCTCCCTTTTTAGAATGTCCTGCGCCCGCTCCAAGACATCCTTGACCCTTGCACCAGGGAGGCAACATATCATCCTGGAGTCTCGGTTGCGGCCGCAGAAACGTCTATCTATTCCCCTCACAATTAAATCCCCTATCACTATTGCTTTCCCACTCTTTTTCCTGCCCTCCTGTGCAACAGAGCCAGCCACAGTGCCATGAACTTGGCTGCTGCTACCCTCCCCTGATGAGTCATCCCCCTCAACAGCACTCAAAGCAGTGTATCTGTTTTGCAGGGGGATGACCACAGGGGACCCCTGCACTACCTTCCTTGCACTACTCTTCCTGCTGGTCTTCCATTCCCTAGCTGACTGTGGACCCTTCTCCTGCGGTAAGACCAACTCGCTACACGTGCTACTCACGTCATTCTCAGCATCGTGGATGCTCCAGAGTGAATCCACCCTCAGCTCCAATTCCGCAACGCGGTCCGTCAGGAGCTGGAGGCGGATACACTTCCCGCACACATAATCGTCAGGGACACTGGAAGCGTCCCTGAGTTCCCACATGGTACAAGAGGAGCATATCACGTGACCGAGCTCCCCTGCCATGACTTAACCCTTAGATACACTTAAATTGGCAACAACAATGTTAAAAGTTGCTGACTGTTATAGAAGAGAAAAAAGAAAAACTACTCACCAATCTAGCCAATCACTTACCCCCTTGGCTGTGACTTCACCTTTCTGTTTCTTTCTACTTCTTTTTTGCGTGAAGTGAGGCACCGCCTGAGGAGCTCCTCGGCCAGGCGGCATGGAGCGAGGAGGGGAAGGGGTAGAGTTGGGGAGAAGAAGGGGAAGGAAAGTGATGTGCATGCAGGTAATGGCTTTATTATATCTCCATCTCGGTGTAAGCAATTTGTTGTAAGATATGGGGGAGCGGGCCACCTTGTTGGTTTGCATTTGTGTTCTGTGTTGCTGGACATGTTGACCATTTGATTGATGTCAATGTTCTAACACTTGGGGTGGAGGTGGGGTGTTTTGCCCGTGATACTTATGATTTCAGACCAATGGTCGTATTAAATGTTTTTTATTCAACATAACCTTGTTGCGCATTGTCTCAGATAATTGGACTGTTACACACCGGTGATTCCTTAACATGAAAGGGTATAATTACACAACTTGAATCAAATTAAACTATAATTGGCACCAAGGTGATGCCCACCATTGATGTCTGAGCTGCACACACAGCAATGTGTCAGCTTTGCCTATAACAGCAACGTTCTTTCAGGCAAATCGTTCAGTTATGAGCTCCTCACGTAAGAGTCTTGCAGCTATGTAGCCACCACAGGCCCTTTCCTGCAGTCTGGAGGGGGGCATGGGCATGGTTGCACAGTCAGCCTGATTGTCTGGCCCGAGGTCAGCATCCAAATCCTCGTCCTCCTCTTCCTCTCTCTCCTGAGGTGGACCATCAGTCCCTTCTTGCATTTCTTGTCTCCTCCTGATCGGCAGGTTATGCAGCATGGAGCACACGACCACAAATTGAGTTACCTAATCAGGATTGTATTGTAGCTCCCCTCCTGTGTACTCCAGGCATCTAAAGTGCTGCTTAAGCACACTAATTGTTTTCTGGACCACATTGCGGGTGTCTCTGTGGCTCTCATTGTCTCGCTTCTCAGCCTCGGTGTGGGTGTCACGCAGGGTCATCAGCCAGGTGGCTAGGTCATATCGTTTGTCACCAAGCATCCAGCATTGACATTGTGCCTGACTGGTAAACATGTCAGGTACTGCGCTCTCACGCAGGATGTGAGCCTCATCGAAGCTGCCTGGATATTTGGCATTCACTGCCATAATTATCTGGTTCTGGTCGACAACTAGTTGGACCTTCAGGGAGTGAAATCCTTTTCTGTTGCGAAAAACCTCTGGGTCCTGAGAAGGTGCCGCATGGCGATATATTGCTCCCTGCACCTTGGGGAACTTAGCAATTCGGTAGAATGCTCCAGCCCTGTCAGTCTGAGCCTCCATGGTTATAGCGAAGCTGATAAAGTCCATCCTGCACGCGTACAGAACTTCCGTGACCTGTCTAATGCAGCAATGTGTGGCATGCTGAGACACAGGGGAAATGTTGACCACGGAGGCCTGAAAGGAACCGGACATGTAGAACGACAGTGCCGCGGTGACCTTGACCTCGACAGACAGTGATGTCCTGAAGGTGCTGGCAGGCTGCAGATTGTTCTGATGACCTGCCATATCTCACTGATAACCACTTTGTGGAAGCGCAGTCTCCGAAGGCAGGTGTTCTCGGATAAGTCGAGGTAAGACCGCTTCTCCCTGTAAGTGCGGGGGGTGTATGGTCTGGACCTCCTCCTCAGTCTGACACGTCTTAGATTGGGTACATAATGCTGTGGATTAGATGTTGTGTCATTTGCACTCTGCAGCATCTGCATACTAATCGATGCAGGCTGAGAAATGGCTAGCCCCATTCCAATAAAAGTATAATGCCGATTGTTCACCAGCAATAAATTTCCCCACTAAGACACTCACAGTAAAACCCAATCGTCCACAGTATGAAAAGATGTCTGTTCAGATGGTCACATCACCTGAGAAGAATTCCAGAGTAAATGCAAACTCCCTCGAAGTTGAAGCAGCCTTTTCAATGAAGCGACCTGCAATTTACAAAATGGCACCCACACCGCTGTGATTAGTTCAGAACAGTTCAACTTTTTCAGAGCAGCATTTTCGACAAGCAATATTGTGGGCGAGATGTGTGCGAGGTGCTGAAAGTGACGGCAGGCGATATACTGGCGTTATTTTCGGCAAATGTGATCGTTACGACAAAAAAAAGTGGGCGGGCGGTATTATTGAATCTCAGCGTTAATTAGATGCTGAAAGTAACGCTCAGCGATAAGTGTCCGAGAAATGGGCGTCAGTTTCCAATTTGTGGCTAAATGGGCAATACCTAGGTGTTAGATCTCTTAATTTCCAATGAAATACAAACTCCGATGGTAGTTTTAATTTCTTTATTTTTGGCAGAGAGCAACAAGCTGCTGGCTGATTGCTAGTTCCTTTGTCTTACTGGGACCACATGGTCAATATGGCTGTATTTATACCTGGATCAATTTACAGAAAAGAACTTGCCTTCTTTGACCTTATTGGCTCAATTAATAGTCTTTTAATCTTTTAATTGGCTCGCTACGCAAGGGTCCTAAAATGTCACGTTGATTGATGCCTTAATGCAACATGATAACACTCACGTAGTATCTCTGACTTGTTGTCTGTGAATTTTCACAGCCAGTCTAAATGCAGCCTGTTTGCATTCTCTATCAATCCCCCCTTTGATTCTTTCACAAACTGAATCATAAAACATCAGGTATCACTGGTTAAACATTCTACAAAATAATAGAGTTTCCTTCTAAAATTTGTTGATGTGTTTCGCCACATGTCCGGACTAGTAGCTTCCACACAAATTTACATCAACCCGAGTTTCATCATGGCCACAATGGAAGTCTGGTTTTAGTAGGTTAATTAACCATATTCCAATTTAATCCAAATCAATATCTTAGTTCAACCAGTAAACAACCTTCCCTCAAGCATAACATACTCCTGTGCCACGTACAGACGGTCTGCTGGGACCTGCAAGGTGTCTCACCTGCGGGACAGCAGCTACAGCCGCCTGGTCGCAACAACATTTAATCAACATAAACAAACAATATAAAAGTAAAACAATTACAACAAATAGAATTAAACCTTCCACCAATGAAGTTTCTATTGAACCTAGCCATTCAGTGGCTCCTCTCCACAAAGTGAATGATGGGGGTTGCTTAAGTTTTTCTACCTCTTTTTGGATATGCTCCGCTAAGTGGGTAATTTCTTCGGAGCTATCTGGGATATATGTGCAACACTCAGTTCCGAGTAGGGCGCAAGTACCTCCCTTTTCAGCCAGGATGTAATCAAGGGCCAATCTATTCTGTAGGGCTACTGTGCGGATTGCTACCATTTCTGCATTGATTTTAACTAGGGCCTCTGAGGTATCATTGGCTACTCGTTCCACAACGGATGCCATGTTAATGGATTCCCTTGCTAGTTTGGCGGTACCATACCCGGGGATCAGAATGGCAAAGAACCTCTCTGTTTCTGTGATAGCTCTCTTAGGACGGTGTAAATGTTCCGACAGCGACTTTATATGATACATATAAGGCACAATGTAGGCTAAATAGCAGGATCCCATCCAATTCTGGGGCAGCCAAGGGTAGGCCTTGTGGCCACACACCCAATAGGTGCCATTATATGCAATGAATGTTAACTGTTTCTTTGTCAGCAACACTCTGGGGTCTGTCCAGGCTTTTCCATCTGCTTTATTCAGAATCTCCGTTACGTTAAAAAATCCCACATCGGCCCAGTTTGGACGGTTCTGTGGCTTGATTATATTATAATCCTGGGAGCAGTTACTATACCCCATATTTTGGCCTCCTTTGATGTTTCTAATCAGACAGACCGATTCCCCCGGTCTTCCTATTCCCGTTGTATTAGTGATAACAAAAAATGGGGGCCGTTTGGAATTATTATAGCACAGTTGGTACCCCCCTTCAAAGGTAGTCAGATTGTAACCTGCTGACTTCCATTTACGTGCCCAGTTTTCCGTATCCTGAAACGCATTGCCTGTTTTATTTTGATTAATTATCCACTCAGCCATTTCCGAGATATTCAAGGGAACTGGCCTCAAGGGAATCCCTCCCTTTGAATGAATAGGAATATGCGCACACACCCAACAACTAGAAATGTTACCTTGTTTGGCATAAATGTATGACATATATAAAAAGGTATTTACATGTAATTCCCTTGCTACCCTACTATTTCCCTTTGGTGCAGAAGGTCGGCTAGTAAGAAGTAGGCCTATGCCTAGAATACCTACAATCAGTAATACAATGAATTTATACATTTTCGCAAAAAGTAATTGTCCTTATTAGATTTCAGCTTCAGTTACGGGTGCTCGTTTAACGTGTGAAGAGTGGATCCAGGCTTTCTTTCCTTGGACTTTAACAGCTGCCTGGGTGGTCAATAACACTTGATAAGGTCCCTCCCACTTGGCACCCAAAGATTCTTTATGCAACTTTTTCACAGAGACCCAGACTCCCGGGATGATGTCGTGTCCTCCTTCGGGTGGATTACCCCAAGCTGCCGATACCTGTCGGGAAACAGAACTAATAGCGTTGGTTAAGTTCTGACAGTATGATAACAGAGTGTCACTCATTAAGTGAACATCAGCTTTCCGTAAATCGATAGTTCCTGGCAGCGACATGGGTCTTCCTGTTATAATTTCAAATGGGCTTAGACCTGTAGTTCTGTTCGGGGTTGCCCTAATGCTACATAGCACTATTGGTAGTGCCTGGGGCCATGGTGTTCCTTCTTGGTGATATTTGGCAAGCCGTTGTTTCAGAGTTCGATTCATTCGTTCTACTTGTCCTGATGATTGTGGATGATAAGGACAGTGTAAATCCCACGTAATGTTCAGTAACCTACAGAATTCTTGGCAGACAGCACCTGTGAAGTGTGTTCCCTGATCTGAGTCAATGCTACTCGGGACTCCCCATCGGGGAATGTAATGAGTGCTTTCAATCTGCACATCTGTGTTGGTTCTTCTGGAGGAACGCCCTGTGAGGCGGCATCTTTAGCTGCTTGGTCGGCTAGGGCATTTCCCTGTGCTTCTGTGGTATTTTCCTTGGTATGGGCCTTACACTTCAGGATGGACACTTCCTGAGGTAATTGTATGGCCTCCAGTAAGTCTCGGACTTCTTTTCCATTTCGGATAGGTGTACCAGCAGCAGTGAGGAATCCTCTTTTCCGCCATAACATACCAAAGTCATGAGCGACTCCAAAAGCATTACGCAAATCTGTATAGACATTAGCTGTCTGTCCTTCTGCTATTCGACATGCTTCTGACAGGGCCCGTAACTCGGCCTGTTGTGCTGACGTTCCTGAGGGTAAACATCCTTTTGCCACTACCTCATATAAGGTTGTAACTGCCCATCCTGCTTTTCTGGGACCATTGTCAACAAAGGAGGAACCATCTGTAAACAGGATGAGGTCTGGGTTGTGCAGAGGCTCCTCTGCTGCTAAGGCTGCTTCTTCTGTTTCTTTTAAAATCTCCACGCAGTCATACTCTTCACATTCTCCCCCCTCTTGCTCCCTCGATTCTGACATCGGGAGCATAGTTGCGGGATTAACCGGGCTGGCCCGGACGATATGGAGATTAGGAGTTTCCAAAACTGCTGTCCAGCGGGTCCATCTTGCTGCTGTCACCTGAGACATTCTATTCATAGACAGCAAAGCGTGTACGGTGTGGGGACACTTGACAATCAGCTTTTGGTCGAGGACTAGACCCGCAGTGATCATTACCGCTCGACATGTAGCTTCCATGGCCCTTAGGCAACTTCCCCATCTGAGGGCTACCGCATCCAGTTTTGCCGAATAATAGCCATAGGTCTTTGCCGATCCCCATGTTCTTGTGTCAGTATAGCTGTCATATATCCTTCTTTCTCATGGACAAACAGGGTAAATGGCTTACCACTGTCGGGGATTCCCAGAGCCGGTGCCGAACACAAAGCCTTTTTCAAACTCAGGAAGGCCTCTTGCTGTTCTTTTGTGAGGGTGATGGCTTTTTTAGAGGCACGTTTCCCCTTTAAAATATCATTCAATGGCTGAGCAAGCTGTGTGAAGGAGTCAATCCAATTTCTGTTAAAGTTACACAATCCCAAAAAAGACCTTAGTTCCTGAATAGTGGTGGGTTTTTTAGCAGCCCAAATGGCTGCAGTTCTATCCTGGGTAAGTTCTCTTTTCCTTATGAAATCTTTTGTCCCAGGTATACAACCTCTTCTTGGGATATTTGTGCTTTGTCGATGCTGGCTTTATGTCCTTTCAGCCGAAGGTGATCCAGCAAAGCTCGTAAATCTTGTTCATGCTGTTCTTCCATGTTTGAAGCTAGCAAGATATTGTCTACATATTGGATGACTGTGGATGACAGGGGAGGTAATTCTCGCAAATGGCTTTGTAAAGCCATGTGGAATACCGTAGGGCTGTTGTGGAAACCCTGTGGTAACCGGGTCCAAGTATACTGTTGTCCTTGGACCGCGAAAGCAAACCACTGTCGAACCTCCGGTGCCAGAGGCACCAACCAAAATCCGTTCGCCATATCTATAACCGAGAAATATTTATGTTCCGGTTTGAGGGCATTAAAAATGGTGGCGGGATCTGCGACCAAAGGAGCTTTTTGATCAATACACTGGTTAGCTTTCCTATAATCAACAGTCAAATGCCAAGTCTCATTAGATTTCTGTACCGGCCACACGGGGCTATTGGAGGAGCTATGCATTTGAAGAAGCACCCCTTGTTTCTCCAATTGCTGAATAACCGGTAAGATTCCCGCGATGGCAGTTGGTCTGATGGGATACTGTTTAGTACATGGAGGCTTGGTCCCTGTCAATGACGCAGGCTCCATCTGTAGTAGGCCACAATCATTCTTATCTTTAGCCCATATCGGGTGTTCCTTCAATTCTTCTTTCTTCAAAGTTCTAATTGACCATGTCGCCCGGCCATCCTCGAAATACAACGATGAATCTATTTGGATTAGAACGTCCATTCCCAAAAGGGGTTGATCTACTGGGCCTATCCAGACCGGCGTGGTTAGTTCATGTGGACCCAGCCCTATAAGTACCGGTGTTGTCCTTTTAATAACCATTTTATGGCCCCCAACTCCATAGGCTGTACGTGCCCTACCATCCAACGGCAAAAAGTCTCCATATTGTAGAGGTAAGCATGTTAATTCCGCCCCTGTGTCTAAAAGACAGTCCACATCCTTATCGCCCACCCTCACAGTTATATATAGCCCATCTCCCCTTTGTTGTATTAGTGCGAGGAGGGGGGCCAGGGTGGGCTATAATCGTTTTTTGCTATCCCAATTAACTCCTTCTGTTGTTGTATTGTCAGTCACTTAAATGCTTCTGTGAGGTCGTTATCTTGTGACAAGCCTGGCTTGTTGGCTGAATTGTATCCCTGGCTGCGTCCTCTTCCCCAGCCACGACCTTTCTGTTTTGCCCTGCACGTCTTGGCCCAGTGACCTTCTTTCCCACAATAATGACATTTTCCGGGTAATTTTCCAAATAACTGTTTATCGGAATCCTGGGATTTCCATCCCATAGCCTGTACAGCTCGGACTTTAGCTCCCATATCCAGATCTAATTGGTTACATTGATCCACCAATGCTGCAAAGGTAGTTCCTCTACCTTCCCAGTCTGGTAACACTACCTTAAACATTTTGGACAGTTCTGGCTTTAGACCTGCCATGAAAGCTGCTTTCAGGGGTCCAAACACTTGTTCATCCATTTCCTCATCCGTATTATTCATACCCGAATGTTCTAGCCACGTGCATCTAAACCGCTCGTCATACTCCAGGACCTCCTCTGTTCCTTTCTGTTGGCAGGCTGCAATTTTTCCCAGTCTGTCTTAGCTGGACTGAAGGCTTGCAGCCAGTGTTTAATCGTCTCCCATCCTGCATCTAAATCTTGCTCATCCTGCCCCAAAGCTTCATCTACCTTGTCGTGCAATTTTCTTCCCTGTGTTTTTGGCACCATTATGGTCAAAATTTGCACTCCATCCCAGGGATGAAGTTGATGTATATTTCTTAAGCGGTCCAATTGGTCCCACGTTTTTACTCCCCCTTTCTTTGGATTGGGCAATTCCTTGGACCATTTATCAATTTTCTCTGGGTCTGCCGGAGCATGAACTAAGTATTCTTCGTACACCCTTCTCTTTGTTTTTTTGGTTCCGCCCTCATCCGCAGTCTCTTCTGATTTGACTACAACTCGTCTTTTTTTAAACGGGGCAAAGCGCACCCCTAATTCTTCATCATCCTCCGACACTGTATTGTCGGAGGATTCAGAATCCGTATCTATTCCTCGGTCGTGTTTTCGGGTTTGCACTTTTAATTTATCCAAACATGGGTACCCTGGGAATTGATCAATACATTTGCCTTTTCCTATTACTGTCTCTTGACCTAATGATTTTTTCCATTCTTTAATTTCATCTTTAAGATCTTTAACTTCCGCTTCCAGCTTTTCAAGTTCTAGCTTTTTCTGTCGCAGCTGTGCACAAACTGCTTGCAATTGATCCTTTGTACTGGTCAGTTCTCGATCATGTTGGAAACGCATTATAATTTCATTCCGGTTTCGGATCTGGCCCATAACCGCTAGGGACCATCTAGTTCGCTCTTTATTTTTCATACGGGTCGTTTTTCCCCAGACCCTTTTAATCTCGTCCAAGGACCATTGTCCTTTGGAGGTTCCGTACTTTTGTTCGATCTTAATACAGGTTTTAGATAAGTTGAATTGTTGCTCTATGTATTCTTTCAACTGTTCGAGAATTAAATCTAGCGAAACTTCAGGTGGTGCCTGCCCACCTTTAACAGTTGTAGGCAATTCTTTGCTCTTATCTCCTGCTGCCAGTTCTTTACTGGGGTCTCGAGTCGTAGGCTTTCCAGCCGATCAATAGGTTGGTGAGTAATTAACTAACACACCGCCGAAGTTTAGACGTCTATGGGACCTCGAGCCAACTACCAACCGGAGGGTTCGCAAACCGGAGGCTTTCGGAATCACGTAGAAGGAGAGGCGAATTTAGTCTTTTGACCGAGGACTTTTTAAAAAGTGATGTCCTTACCTCAATATGTAGGTCCGATGTCCAAAATTCAGTTTCTTTCCTCAGCGATCGTGTTCGTGACGTCAAAATTGTTAGATCTCTTAATTTCCAATGAAATACGAACTCCGATGGTAGTTTTAACTTCTTTATTTTTGGCAGAGAGCAATAAGCTGCTGGCTGATTGCCAGTTCCTTTGTCTTACTGGGACCACATGGTCAATATGGCTGTATTTATACCTGGATCAATTTACAGAAAAGAATTCGCCTTCTTTGACCTTATTGGCTCAATTAATAGTCTTTTAACCTTTTAATTGGCTCGCTACGCAAGGGTCCTAAAATGTCAAGTTGATTGATGCCTTAATGCAACATGATAACACTCACGTACCATCTCTGACTTGTTGTCTGTGAATTTTCACAGCCTGTCTAAATGCAGCCTGTTTGCATTCTCTATCACTAGGCGTTACACCTCATTGCAGCGTTAAAATGGATGTTAAGTGGGCATTATGCATGCAAAAATAATGGAACATCTAGCCCATAGTTCTCAATCTCTAGTCTTTTGAGTTCTTGCTCAACTTTCTCTTTGAGTGCATATGGTACGGGATATGGCTTGCAGTAAACTGGTCTAGCGTGCAAAACCTCACACTTTCCAACATTATACTCCATCTGCCAAATTTTTGCCCACTCACTTAGCCTGTCTATGACCTTTTACAGATTTTTTGTGTTCTCCTCACACATTGCTTTTCCTCCCATTTTTGTATCTTGGCTACGTTACACTCAGTCCCTTCCTCCAAGTCTTTAATATAAATTGTAAATAGTTGGGGTCAGGGCTTTTAATGTATAAATGAGTGGACCAAATTTTTTTTTTTTTTTTTTAAACTGTTATGCTGGTAAAAGCAGGCAAATAGTCTAACTCTTTGCCCGTGAATGCCCTTTTCTTTTGGATTTGTACGATCTGTCAAGAGGATTCTCTAAACCCAGAGATGTGGGGCCCCTACGGGCACGTGCACATCTCGTATGCTCTCATAGGGGCCACAAATTCAGCCCCATTATCAACAATTGCATGAAGTATTCCTACTTTGTATGAAAGCCACACTTATAAGTGTGTTCCCCATACAGGTTGAATCTCCCTTATCCAGAACTCCCTTATCCAGAACCACCCCGCGCCCGGAACCATTCCCAGCCACCGGGTGGAGCATGCGCAGAACTCCGGCATGAACAAATTGAAGTCCTTCCTTGCTGCCGACTCCCGCAATCGCTGGCCTGACCCCGCGAATGAACTGTGCCCCCCGCTCTCCGCCCCCCCATGATCTCTCTGCCGCACTCTCAGCCCCAAGCCAGCCATTCCCGATATCTCCTTGCTCAGTACCTGTACCATTAAATTAACGTGACCACCCCTCGTCTGGAAAAATCTTTTTCCAGATAAGGCAGGTTCAACCAGTAGTGGAAACTTGCTACTGATTCCAAAAAGAGCACTGACACAACTTCAGGACAAATAACATTTCACTGGTCAAGTGTAGAAAAGAAGATGAGAAAAACTGAAAGAGAGGTCTCTGTGGAGAGAGCTTAGAGCATGTTAAAATAATTGCTGAATCTGTTGAGAAACATAGGGCATTATAGACTGCAACAAAGTTAGGACAAAGTGAAAGACAAACTAATATGATGCAGTGAGACTGAATTAGATTAGCAGTGACCTGCATACAGAGGGAGACTGTGACAATCAGTAAAAGATAGACAGATAGAGGGGGAGGCAGACATCAAGAGCAGGGCACAGGGCTGGGATGGGAAAGATAAAAGGATTCTGGGGGACTGTCATGCAAGAGAACTGAAGGGTCTAAAGGCAACTGCATCCTGTATCCCGAGCATCATTTTGTTGGTGGTCATCCCAATAAAAAATGGCAGCTCAGCTGTGGTGGTTTGGAGCAGATAAGGAGTAGATCTTGACTTTGTGTGGTAGTGTAAAATGGGTGATAGCAAGTTGGCAGCTTATTTTACATCTCTCCCCATTTTTATTTCCATGGAAACAGTCAGGGTTTACCCCTATATATTGTCGAAGTTGAATCTATCTCAATCTCTCAATCTCTCAAAGCCACTTTAAAGGTAAATCTGATTTTCAGGTTTTTGACACATTCCTCTAGGAGATGGACACAATGGGGGAATTTTAGCCATTTGCTATCACCTGTTTTTCACCCAGCGCTGAAAGTCAAAATTATCCCCCAACACAGCAACTAATACATTAGCAACCACAATAGCTAAGAACCTGGGGTGAGGGGGAAATTATTTAATCTTAGTGAATGTTTTCCACAAGACAGAAGATTGTATATTTGAGGGAGATCAGCCAATATTGCCAATTATTAGAGAGTGGATTTAATCAAAAGAGGAGTCAGCTGGATTTCACACCGAGTGAAGCCATCTGCCATATTGGAATTTATGCAGAGTAGGTTTCAAAGCTATACCAGCTGCAAGGCAAAATTGAAGAATAAAATGTTCTCACAAATATAGTGCAGGAATTCCCATTAGGTTGAGCTGTTTTTGTTTCAGCACAATTTGCCCAAAATCGGCCAAGCCAGCGCAAAAGATCGAGGAATTTTAAGCGCAATTACGTCCAATGCAAATCGAATTTCCGCAATCTTTCACGCTGGTTTAAAAACCATTGCACTAGAAGCCGGCCCTGCCCACATAACTGGCCACGTCTCCAGATCAACTTAATTACCATAGTGAGTTTCTACTAATTGTGCTCGTTTGCAGGCCTTCAAGGAGGCACCAAAAAATTAACACTAAAGTCACCTTTTAAAAGTTTTTAAATATATATTTTTTTACTATACTAAGAAACTGATTACTCTACACCAAGGTAAATAGTAAATGGTTCTGCATGGTATTATAAAGTTATTTTCCGTTATTTAAAATCAGGTTACTCAAAGGTGGTGGACTAGACTTGAGGTGAAATGAGAGTGACTGCCCTTGATATCAAGGCAGCATTTCACTGAGTGTGGCATCAAGGAGCCCGGGTAAAACTGAAGTCAATGGGAATCACGGGAAAACTCTCCACTGGCTGGAGTCATACCTAGCACAAAGGAAGGTGTTTGTGGTGGTTAGAGGTCAATCATCTCAGCCCCAGGACATCACTGCAAGAGTTCCTCAAGGCAGTGTCCCAGGCCCAACCATCTTCAGCTGCTTCATCGATGACTTTCCCTCCATCATAAGGTCAAAAGTGGGGATGTTCACTGATGACTGCACAGTGTTGAATGCCATTCGCAACTCCTCAGATAATGGAGCAGTCCATGCCCGAATGCAGCAAAACCTGGATGATATTCAGGCTTGGGCTGATAAGTGGCAAGTAACATTCGTGCCACACAAGTGCCAGGCAATGACTATCTCCAACAAGCGAAAGTCTACCCACCGCCCTTGACATTCAACAGCATTACCATCACTGAATCCCCAACCATCAACATCCTGGGGGGTCACTATTGACCAGAAACTTAACTGGACCAGCCACATAAATACTGTGGCAACAAGAGCAGGACAGAGGCTGGGTATTCTGGGGTGAGTGTCTCACTTCCTGACTTCCCAAAGCCTTTCCACCATCTATAAGGCACAAATCAGGAGTGTGATGAAATACTCTCCACTTGACTGGAAGAGTCCAGCTCCAACAACACTCAAGAAGCTCGACACCATCCAGGGCAAAGCAGCCCGCTTGAATGGCACCCCATCCACCATCTTAAACATTCACTCCCTCCACCACTGCCGTACCGTGTCTGCAGTGTGTACCATTTACTAAGATGCACTGCAGCAACTCGCCCAAGCTTCTTCGGCAGCACCTCCTAAACCCGCAACCTCTACCACCGAGAAGGACAAGGGCAGCAGGTGCATGGGGAACACCATCACCTCCAAGTTGCCCTCCAAGTCACACACCATCCTGACTTGGAAGTATATTGCCATTCCTTCATCGTCGCTGGGTCAAAATCCTGGAACTCCCTCCCTTACAGCACTGTGGGAGTACCTTCACCACACGGACTGCAGCAGTTCAAGAAGGCGGCTCACCATCACCATCTCAAGGGCAATTAGGGAGGGCAATAAATGCTGGCCTTGCCAGCGGCACCCACACCCAGTAATGATTTTTTTTAAAAAGACACTGATTGAAAATGCCTATTTTTTGCGATAAACCCATGTTCAGCCGTATTAATAAAACCGCACCAGGTTACCACTCTTAAATACAGCAAGTAATATTTTTGAATGCAATTTTTTTTTAAACTGCGTTCGAAAATGCTGCCCGATTGCGCTGGTTCTTGTCAGATTTTATGTTTAGCGATATCCAAATGGATTTGAATGGAAACTTGAGAATAAAAATGTCTGAAAACTGGCACAATTTTGAGCACAATTAGCACCCGGATCGCCAATTACACCCAAAGCGTAAACCCTTGCCCATTAAGTTATATTCTTAATATTAGGTGCTGGAGAATGATACTTAAAGGGTTGACGGTGGATAGGCAATGGCAGACATTTAAATATCACATGGATGAACTACAACAATTGTACATCCCTGTGTGACGTAAAAATAAAGAAGGGAAGGTGGCTCAACCGTGGCTAACAAGAGAAATTAGGGAAAGTGTTAAATCCAAGGAAGAGGCATATAAATTGGCCAGAAAAAGCAACAAACCTGAGGACTGGGAGAAATGTAGAATTCAGCAGAGGAGGACAAAGTGTTTAATTAGGAGGGGGAAAATAGAGTATAAGAGTAAGCTTGCAGGGAACATAAAAACTGACTGCAAAAGCTTCTATAGATATGTGAAGAGAAAAAGATTAGTGAAGACTAATGTAGGTCCCTTGCAGTCAGAATCAGGTGAATTTATAATGGGGAACAAGGAAATGGCAGACCATTTGAACAAATACTTCCGTTCTGCCTTCATTAAGGAAAACCTCCCCAAAATACTAGGGGATTGAGGGTCTAGCGAGAAGGGAGAACTGAGGGAAATCCTTATTAGTCAGGAAATGGTGTTAGGGAAATTGAAGGGACTGAAGGCCGATAAATCCCCAGGGCCTGATAGTCTGCATCCCAGAGTACTTAAGGAAGTGGCCCTAGAAATTGTAGATGCATTGGTGATAATTTTCCAACAGTCTATCAACTCTGGATCAGTTCCTATGGACTGGAGGGTAGCTAATGTAACCCCACTTTTTAAAAAAGGAAGGAGAGAGAAAACAGGGAATTATAGACCGATTAGCCTGACATCGGTGATGGGGAAAATGCTGGAATCAATTATTAAAGATGTAATAGCAGCGCATTTGGAAAGTAGTGACAGGATCGATCCCAGTCAGCATGGATTTATGAAAGGGAAATCATGCTTGACAAATCTTCTAGAGTTTTTTGAGGATATAACTAGTAGAGTGGATAAGGGAGAACCAGTGGATGTGGTGCGTTTGGACTTTCAAAAGGCTTTTGACAAGGTCCCACACAAGAGATTAGTGTGCAAAATTAAAGCACATGTTATTGAGGGTAATGTATTGACGTGGATAGAGAACTCATTGGCAGACAGGAAGCAAAGAGTAGGAATAAACAAGTCCTTTTCAGAATGGCAGGCAGTGACTAGTGGAGTACTGCAGGGTTCAGTGCTGGGACCTCAGCTATTTACAATATACATTAATGATTTAGACGAAGGCATTGAATGTAATATCTCCAAGTTTCCAGATGACACTAAGCTGGGTGGCAGTGCAAGCTGCGAGGTGGATGCTAAGAGGCTGCAGGGGGACTTTGACAGGTTAGGTGAATGGACAAATGCATGGCAGATGCAGTATAATATGGATAAATGTGAGGTTATCCACTTTGGTGGCAAAAACAGGAAGGCAGATTATTATCTGAATGGTGACAGATTAGTAAAAGGGGAGGTGCAACGAAATCTGGGTGTCATGGTACATCAGTCATTGAAGGTAGGCATGCAGATACAGCAGGCAGTAAAGAAAGCAAATGGCATGCTGGCCTTCAAAGTGAGGGGATTTGAGGAGAGGAGCAGGGAGGTCTTACTGCAGTTGTACAGGGCCTTGGTGAGACAACACCTTGAGTATTGTGTGCAGTTTTAGTCTCCTGATCTGAGGAAGGACGTGCTTGCTATTAAGGGAGTGCAGCGAAGGTTCACCAGACTGATTCCCGGGATGGCAGTGCTGACATATGAGGAAAGACTGGATCGGCCAGGCTTATTTTCAGTGGAATTTAGAAGGATGAGAGGGGATCTCATAGAAACTTATAAAATTCTGACAGGACTGGACAGGTTAGATACAGGAAGAATGTTCCCGATGTTGGGGAAGTCCAGAACCAGGGGTCACAGTCTAAAGATAAGGGGTATACCATATAGGACTGAGATGAGGAGAAACTTTTTCACCCAGAGAGTTGTGAACCTGTGGAATTCTCTGCCACAGAAAGTTGTTGAGTCCAGTTCGTTGGACATATTCAAAAGGGAGTTAGGTGTGGCCCTTATGGCTAAAGGGATCAAGGAGTATGGAGAGAAGGCAGGGGTAGGGTACTGAGGTTGCATGATCAGCCATGATCATATTGAATGGTGGTGCAGGCACGAAGGGCCGAATGGCCTGCTCCTGCACCTATTTTCTATGTTTCTATATCCAACTAATTACTTTTTGAAGTGCTGTCATGTTGTTCTTATGCAGCAAATGCAGTGCCATTTTGCATAATAAAAGTCCCACAAATAGCAAATGAGATGACTGACTACTTAATCTATTTTTGGTGGTGTTAGTTTGAGGGAGAAAGGTGCCATGGGTTACTTTCTGCTGCACGATCAAAACAGGCAGACGAGATTTCAGCTTCATATCTCACCTGTAGTAATACCTTCGTACTCCCTCAGTACTTCACTGATGTGTTAATCGAGATTATGTGCTCCAGTCCTAAAGTGGAGTCTTCAGTCTTCAGGTGTGCTTGTAAATTTCAAACTTTGTTGCATTTATTTTGAGGGAGCGGGGTGCCGTGGCATCAGCCCAGTACTCAAGCGGAGCACCGGGCTGCAAGATTGTGGCACGGCCCCCGCAATCCCACATGAAGCAGGCCGCTTTGTTTTTCAGAGCGTCACCTCCCCTTTGAACTTCACCCAGTGAGTGGACTACAGCCCAGTACACCCACTGAAGCTGTCGCTGGCATCACCCGGCGTAGCATCAGGGGGCGATGACGAACTTTCGCTCCGGGATGAAAATGGGTTGCTGTTCATGGTGATGATGTCATCATCACTGGTGCTGAGGAGCGCTATCGGTTACCGCCGCCGCTAAACTCCCGCGGAATTTCGCAGGAGTCGATAGTGGCACCATGCCCGGGCAAAAAATAATTTGCATCCCGTTGGCGCACCCTAACAGGAGGCGCAAACGCCCTGAATTTCTTCCCCTAACTTTTTACCGTTCTGGACGAAAGGTCATCAACCTGAACTGTTAACTCTGTTTCTCTCTTCACAGGTGCTGCCTGACCTGCTGAGTATTTCCAGCATTTTCCTTTTTATTTTCAGATTTCCAACATTCACAGTACTTTGCTTTTGCAAAGTGTAAGGATAACAACCACTGTATCTATGCCCCCTTTATATTCCAGAGCTAGGAAGAATGCTGTTGGAAGCTATTTTTTAATATATGGATCCAGGACTCGTGCTGTTGGAAACACTGAAACTCTCCTCGGTCAGGATGCAGCCAGTGCTTAGTGCCTCTGATGGAAAGTGCCAAGGGTAGCAAAGCTAATTAGTGCTACTAGCTGCCTTTGCAGTCAGGCTTGTCATTTTAGGTTTGGAGCCCACCTGTACAGGCTTGCAATATTGTAAACCATTGCTGATAGATACAGATCTTCCCGTGATCTCAACATGAATGGGTGGAATTTTAACTTTCCCTGCTTGGCGGGAACAGAGCATGCGATCAGTTAAAATAGAGCAACTCCATTTCTCGCTCCATTCCCACCAATTTCGGATTTTAACTTTGCTGGTCTGGAGATAAATGTGGCGTCCATTGCGGGTGGGGGACTGCCTTGTGAATTATTTCAAATTGGGATCCCATAACATCAATGGGACCCCGATTGAATTTTAACTCAGGCCTGAGCATGGAGGCCATCAAGGTTCCCCAGCCCCCAATTAAAACCAGGTCAAAAGCTATCGGCAGGAAAAAATGCCATTCTAAGGTAAATTAAAAGCTTTCCTTTTGTGAGGTCGTGAGGACTAGGAGTGCCCCGACAATGACCATTCCCCCCTCACCCACATCCTCCTGCAAGACCCTCAAAAAAAAACCTCCCCATGACTTGCAGCCTCCAACTCCCAAGCTGCCGTATTCTGCCCGTTTCAGTTGCATGCCTGATCAGTGGCATGCTAGTGAGCCCCAGGAGATAAAAGACTCTAGGCCTCAAACCTAAGCCTGCGAGTGCATTTTCACTGCACCTCATGCCCCCCAAACCCACTGGAAACCCACTGGGGGTTAAAATATACCTCAACAACTTGCTTTTATATAGCGCCTTTAACATAGTAAAACAGCCCAAGGTCCTTTGCAGAGTCGTAATCAAAAATAAATGATGTCAAAACAAAGAAGGAGATATTAGTAGAAGTGTCCAAAAGTTTGGTCAAGTGGTGAGTTTCAAGCAGGGGAGGAAGTTGGGAAGGCACAGAGATTTAAGCAGGGAATTCCAAAGCAAGGAGCATCAATGGTGAGGGGAGTGATGCACAAAAGTCCAGAGTCGGAGACTTTGGGGGTGGCCGGGGAGGATTGTAGGGCTGGAAGGGGTTACAGAGATAAGGAGGGCTGAAGCCACGAAAGGATTTAAACGTTAGGAATTTGAGCCAATGTAGATCAGCAGAGATCGGAATGATGGGTGAACAGAACTTGGTGTGGAATAAGATACAGGCAGCCAGTTCCACCTACTATACAGACAGAGTTTTGGCTACAATGGAAATTAGCAGAGTTCTCTGCCTAGAATGAGCACGGTAGTTTTGTATCATTTTAGCACTAGCTTCTGTTCTGCTTCCAAATCATTCAAATATAAGGTAAAAATGAGGAGCTAATCCTACAGTCCAGAGTGCATAACTCCTTGGAACAGTGGTACATCCGCCCACTGTGAAAATATAGATGGAAGGGACTGAGCACAGTTACGATCATACTGCCTAAGATTTGATTTTGATACATACCCCCCAATCACATGAGAGATGTGACTCTCGAGATGGAGGAGTGGAACATGCTTCTGGTTTGCACTGTAATCATCGAGTCCCCAAGAATTGTTGGACATTATCTGAATGTGCGCCTGCGCACATTCAGAGGCTGAACTCCAGGATATAGTCAAAGTATTCACTGAGGCATATGAAAGCATGGGCCTACGCTTAACATCTGTAAGATAAAGGTACTCCACCAGTCTGTCACCGCCGCACAGTACTGCCCTCCAATCATCAAGATTCACGGCGCAGCCCTCAACAATGTGGACCATTTCCCATAGCTCGGGAGCCTCTTATCAACAAAGGCAGACATTGATGCGGAGATTCAACATCGCCTCCAGTGTGCCAGTGCAGCCTTCGGCCATCTGAGGAAAAGAGTGTTTGAAGACCAGGCCCTCAAATCTACCACCAAAGCTCATGGTCTACAGGGCTGTAGTAATACCCGCCCTCCTGTATGGATCTGAGGCATGGACGATGTATAGAAGGCACCTCAAGTCGCTGGAGATATATCACAAATGATGTCTCCGCAAGATCCTGCAAATCCCCTGGGAGGACAGGCGGACCAACATCAGTGTTCTTGACCAGGCTAACGTCCCCAGTATTGAAGCACTGACCATATTCGATCAGCTTCGCTGGGCAGGCCACATAGTTCGCATGCCAGATACGAGATTCCCTAAGCAAATGCTTTATGCGGAGCTCCTTCGTGGTAAACAAGCCAAAGGAGGACTGCGGAAACGTTATAAGGGCACCCTCAAAGCCTTCCTGGTAAAGTGCGACATCACCACTGACACCTGGGAGACCCTGGTCGAAGATCGCCCGAAGTGGAGAAAGTGCATCCGGGAGGGCGTTGAGATCTTCGAGTCTCAACGCAAAGAGTGTGAAGAGGCCAAGCGCAGGCAGCGGAAGGAGTGCGCGGCAAACCAGCCCCACCGATCCCTTCTCTCGACGAATGTCTGTCCCACCTGTGGCAGGGTCTGTGGCTCTCATATCGGACTGTTCAGCCATCAAAGAACTCACTTAGGGAGTGGAAGCAAGTCTTCCTCGATTCCGAGGGACTGCCTATGATGATGATAGATATTATCTGGACATTGCGTTTTAATATTTTCTCACTGCAGAAAAAACTGGAACCCTGTTTGTGGGAGGGGCCCAGGTACTTTTCCATGTTGGACTTGAAATGATAGGCAGGGGTGGTCTGGGAAGACAATGGCCAGGATAAGGCAACTCACCACAGGTAATGGGCAAATGGACGGTCTATTGTTAAGCAATGTGAACTCGTCAGAGTTAGATCAGATGAACTGATCAGTCAAGCAAGCCATTACCTGGATGAGATAACCCTGAGAGACAGGAATACCAGAACAATAGAAAGCCATTAAGTCCCAGACTGGTTGGAAGCGAAACTTCACACCAGTCATCAGTGGAATACCCAGAAGCCGCACAAACAGGAAGCTTCGAAACAAGAACAAACTTTATTGGGCCAGAAAAGGAAAACAGACTTTGCATATAAAAGGGGCCATGTGGCCACATCTCTCTCTTGCTCTTGCTGCTTCACCTCTACAAGAACTGAGCACTTTGTGTGGGATGGAGAGAAGAAACCAGAAAAGACACGTTTTCACCAGGAGAAGCAGCGAGTAAGCCAACGAATCGGTGAGCATCATCTCTGCCCACGCAATTTTAAGATCACAGCCACGGCGTGAGGAGGTATCGTGTGTTCTCCCAACCAAATCTTAGTAAGGGTTTTAAGGGGGAGGTTTTAGACGTTGGGTACTTCGCGATAGGGGCCTGTCTAGACAGGCTAGACTGTTTGTTGTACTGTGTTTGTTTGTATTACACTACCAGGATGTGTTCTTACTGGGTGCAGGTGTGTTTTAACTTGAAAAAGCATTGCTGGTTGAGACCGGGGTATTTGTCCGTGACTCATTCATCTGTTCAGTACAGTAATCACTCCCAGGTCTAGAACTAGTGTAACGTGGGGGTGCGTCGAAAACACCTAAGGGAAACCACTCACAGCACAGTGGAAATCACATACTTAGCTATGCTGTCACTTTTTAGCTGTGTTCCTCAAAATGTGCACATTGTGTTTGGGCAACCACGACATCCCTAATTATACCCATCATTTGTCATCTGCCTTTTTTCTTCTAGTTTGAGGTATGCCAGAACCACAAGAGCAACAAGTCTGGCCCTCTCAATGATTAGCTTTTCCTGAGCACTCAGTGTCATCACAACTTGAATCCAGAGATGTTTACTCCTAAGTATTTCACAGATGTATGGATAGAATCTCAAGATGAGTAAATTCACATTGGCAGAGGAGATGGGTGAAAGAAGAATTGGTTACTGCTGAGCATTGCCAAGGCCCCTGTTAATCCACGCCTTGATTCAGAGCTCATGAGGGCAGCTACAAAATGGAGGGAATTCCAGGATACAGACCAAACGAGAATGAAAGAATGGCGATATATGTCCAGGTCAGGATGGTGTGTGTCTTGGAGGGAAACTTGGAAGTGCTGGTGTTCCCAAGACATTGCTACACTTGCCCCCTCAGTGGCAGTGATTGTACGGAAGGGCAGTGTATTGAAGTAACCTTGCAGAGTTACTGCAGTGCATCCTGTAGATTGTACAGTCTGCAGTCATAGTGCACAGTGGTGCTTACTGAATTCAGTGACATGGGTGGAATCAAGCACATATCCTTGTCCTGGATGGTATTGAGCCTTTTAAGTGTTCGTATGACTACACCCATCCAGCCGAGTGATGAGCATTCCATCACACTCCAGACTTGTGTCTTATAGATGGGGGAGTGGCTTCGAGGGACCAGGAGGTGTGTAGGATTTCTTGTAGCCATGATGTTCATATAGCTAGCCCCATTATGCTTCTGACCAACAACAACAATGACAACTTTTATTTATATAGCACATTTAATGTAGCAAAACATTCTAAGATGCTTCACAGCAGAGTTATAAGACAAAACAGATAAATTTGACACTGAGCCACAGAAGAAGAAATTACAGCAAAAGAGGTAGGTTTTAAGGAGCATCTTAAAGGAGGAAAGAGAGGTAGAGAGGCAGAGAGGTTTAGTGGGGCAGTTCCAGAGCTTAGGGCCCAAGCAGCTGAAGGCACGGCCACCAATGATTGAGCAGTTATAATCAGGAATGCTCAAGAGGGCAGAATTTGAGGAGCGCAAACATCAAATAGGGTTGTGAGGCTGAAAGAGAGATTACAGAGATAGGGAGGGGCGAGGCCATGAAGGGATTTGTAAACAAGGATGAGAATTTTGAAATTGAGGGGTTGCTTAACCGGGAGCCAATGTAGATCAGCGAGCACCAGTATGATGGGTGATTGGGACTTGGTGCGAGTTAGGACACGGGCTGCCGAGTTTTGGATGACCTCTAGCTTACATAATGTCGACCCTCCCCTGCCAAGATGTTGAAGGTGCTATTGCTTTTAAGAGCAAAATAAAAAGCCTTTCATATTTCCATATTACATACCATTTATACCATTTATAACTAACCTGTCCAGTTGTGCAGTATTTGAGAGTTAGTTGATTTACCGCTAAACACATTGATAATTGTAGTTAAAATAACTTAAAATAGCCACAGGACAAATCCCTGGTCACAGTTCCCAATTAGAATTATTATCATTGGCAATTAACCTCCATTTGCTATTATCCAGCCAGTTAATAATCTAATTTACAATTTAAATTGGATACTAGGGGCTTTTAAATGTTTTTTGAAATCCAATTTTTGAATACCATGCCCCTGCCACAGTATTGAAACGGCTCTCATCAAAATCACAAATTGCATCCTTTGTGAGTGTGACAAAGGTAAACTATCTCTCCTCATCCTCCTGGATCTGTCTGCAGCCTTTGACACGGTTGACCACTCCATCCTCCTCCAACGCCTCTCCACCATCGTCCAGCTGGGTGGGACTGCACTCACCTGGTTCCATTCTTATCTATCTAATTGCAGCCAGAATATCCCCTGCAATGACTTCTCTTCCCACTCTTGCATCGTTACCTCTGGCTCTATCCTTGGCCCCCTCCTCTTTCTCATCCATATGCTGCCCCTTGGAGCTATCATCCGAAAACACGGAGTCAGTTTTTTTCCGCTTATTTCCACCTCCGTAACATTGCCCGCCTCCGCTCCTGCCTCAGCTCTTTTGCTGCTGAAACCCTAACCTATGTCTTTGTTACCTCTAGACTTGACTACTCCAATGCACTCCTGGATGGCCTCCCACATTCTACACTATGTAAAATTGAGGCCATCCAAAACTCGGCAGCCCATGTCCTAACTCGTACCAAGTCCCGCTCACCCATCACCCGCTGACCTACATTGGCTGCCGGTTAAGCAACGCCTCAATTTCAAAATTCCCATCCTTGTTTACAAATCCTTCCATGGCCCCTCCCTATCTCTGTAATCTCTTTCAGCATCACAACCCCACAAAATGTCTGCGCTCCTCTAATTCTGCCCTCTTGAACATCCCTGATTCTAACTGCTCAACCATCGGTGGCCGTGCCTTCAGGTGCTTGGGGCTTAAGCTCTGGAACTCCTTCCCTCAACATCTCCGTCTCTCTAACTCTCTTTCCTCCTTGAAGATGCTCCTTAAAACCTACCTCTTTAACCAAGCTTTTGGCCATCTGTCATAATTTCATCCTTTGTGGCTCGGTGTCTAGTTTATCTGTTTTGTCTTATAACAATGTTGTGAAGCGTCTTGGGACATTTTACTACATTAAAGGCGCTATATAAATAAAAGTTGTTGTTGTTGTCTTATCATCTCAGAGAAGCCTAATACTTTCATTAGACATGACACGCCCTACATAAACCCTTGCTGGCTTGGATTTATTGACTTTACTCTTACCCAATGTTTGCAATAACTTCAACATTTTCTGAATAATAGATTTAAATATAGAGGTCGATTTTAAGCCAGAGGGGGTGAGGGGGAGGAGGGTTAAGGGGGGGTAAGGGTGGGGTTAAGGGGGTTTAAGGGGGTAATGGGGTTTAAGGGGGGGATAAGAAGATTTAAGGGGGGTTCAGGGGGGTTAAGGGGGGGGTTAAGGGGAGGACATGGCAAGTGCAAATCACACTCACTGGCCTCGAATTCGGAGCCCTGGAATTTTCATCTCCTGGGCCTCACGTAAATTTGACTGGCGGGTTGCAGGCCTGGAGAGAGGCGGCTGAGATAATCAGCTCCCGCAGCAGGAAGCGCAAGAAACCTTTCAATGATCTGACAAGAGCAGCAAGGGTGAGTACTGCTCTTCATTCCTCCATCTATATCACTAACACCTAGCAACATCCCTCCCTCCAACCCACCCAGCACACTCAACATTTCCCACTGCTGCATCATACTCACTACTCATCAGACTATACCACCTTTCATTCTCAGTCCAGGCACGCACTCACCTCTTGCTCGTTGCCTTCTCAGCAGCCATGAACAGCATTCTCTTCTCACATGAAAGCTATTGCAGAACAAGGGACTCCTATGATGACTCCTTCTTGACTTCACACTCTCGCCACTTGCTTTCCATTCAACACTCCCCCATCTTACTTGCATTTTGCGTATTCTCCCTCTCCACATTTGCACAATAAATAGAAAAGCCCCATAAAATGTGCACTCTCCTTTTCAGTGAACTCTCACTAACTCTCACCCTCTTTCTGCAGGAGAAAAGGGCACACAGCACAAGGGAGAGGAGTACGACTGGGGGAGAAACACCCAGCGTCATCTCTGAGCTGGAGCAGCAAGCTCTCAACTTTTGTGGACATTGGAGATATTGGGGTGGATTTTAACCCCCAACATTGGGTGGGTTGAGATGGAGTGAGATGGGGTGAGATATAAAAAACCCACCTCCAATTCGCCCACTTCTGGGTTTAACAGAGGCAGAACAGGGGGCAGGCAGCAAACCCGCTCCCAGGAGGCGGGTTGGCTATTTAACTATCATATTGAGGCTGGGTGCCTCACATTTAACCTGTCTTACAGTTTTAACCCTGGCTGGCCAGGTTTCCCGGGCCTTGGGAAATCCGACAGCTCAAGGGAGGCGAGGAAAGCTTTGGGAAACAGGTGAGTGCTGTTACAGCAGTGCCTGTGGGCCAGGAGGAGAAGGAATGCTTCCTCCCGACCCTCCAAGCTAACCTGCTTCCCTGGGATCGATCCTCACACCCCTCCCCAACCCCCATCAGGCCCCCACCATCCAAAGACCCCCCCCCCCACTTCCCCGATCGGGATTCATATCCCTCCAGATTGGGGATTGGACCCCACATAGAAATGGACCCTCCAGGTGGGGGATTAGACCCCCCTCCACCCATCCTATGCTCCCAATAGCAGCTGCAGGCTCCTTAACTGTCGCAGCGGCCTGCTCTAGAGTGCTCCCCACCCAACTGGAAGCCAAGCCTGTCCATCAGGGTCCCTTCCAGGCAGGGGAACTGTCAAATAAAATACACACACTGTGGAGTTTTATTAAAAATCTCCCCCTCCCCCCGCCCGCCCACGCTCAGGAAACCTGCCCTGTCAATATTGGAACCTTTGAGGCTGGAGGTTTACCTGAACAGGTTCTCTGATTATTACCTGTACCTTTTTATGTACCTCAGAAAAACATTCATCAGCCAGATCGGCAGCATCGAGCTGCAGTGTGACACCTGCCATCTGTCATCTACTGCTTTATTTTTATTATTTATTCTTGGGATATGGGTAACTCATGTTCTTTTGCTCATTCTTCTCAGTCCTTCTCAGCAGAAGAATGTACCTTGGAGGATGACAATCCTTCTTAGGAGGCACCGGTACGCGCTCCATTCCTCTCAAGCACCAGTTCAGAGATTGGCTCCCCAAGTGGGCTAAGCTGTGAGTTACAGGGGCCTACTCTGGTGACTCACCCAACACAAGTGAGCAGGGTGTTGTGGCAGGACAGCCCAGGTGATGGCTCGCCTAAGGGCGAGGTCCTCTCACAGTTTTGCTGAGGAGGACAGAGGTGTGAACTTCAGGGGCCCAGCTATGAAAAGAAAACCTGCTTGACTCACACCAGTTATTGAAAAGCCTGCTTAGGAGTTTCAGCACCATAGCTAAAAGTATGGAAGAGTCTGTTTCCAGCTTGTGTGGAGTCATCCCATATGGCATCAGCACTTTGCAGTCTACCTTGAAGTGTTCTTCACCTGGGCTTCCATGTGGACTCTGGGCTTCACATTGGAGAGACTGGTGGACAGGATAAAAAGGGACTTTCAAGGCATCCCTCATCTTCTGCAGTCTGCTGTCCTGCAGATTAGTGGGACCAATGTGCCACAGACCCATGGGAGCGAGACAACGGGAGAAGTTCCTCTCTCTCTCAGGATGTCAGCACCTCTGCTCCCTCGCCAGCCCTCAACCAAGACCCGCCATGGTGCCAGAAAGCCAGCTGGGCCAAGCTGCCCCACCAGCAGTTTAGGTGCTGCAGTCTACAACCAGGCACGCACAGGCTCGGGCACCCAAAAGGCACCAGCCATGAACATCTCACGGGACGCAGGATGACCAAGAGCAGCCTTCCACCAGCTCTTCTGAGGGCACTGTCGGGGGGCATGTGGGAGTAGTAGAGTTGTTAAACCTTTTAAAAAAGGCACTATGGGTTGACACTTGGGTGAGAGATTAATGCAAGGCAATTATCGTGTTTGGCATTAAATTAATCAGCTATATCACATCTGCCACATTGATCTGGAGTATCTTTTCATAACAGCTTTCATTGTCTGTATGTCATTGATATCAAAGTTGACTGAATGGTTTCAATGTTCATTAATGCTTGAAGGGAGGGGTGAAAAGGGATAACAAAGACTGCTAATACTTCAACAGCACAATAGTTTTATCAATGATGTCCCTGGTGGAACCATGGCAGTGATTGTACCCAAGCTATTCAGGTGTGGTGGGCTTGCGGAGCGATGTCATTCGTCATGTGTGCAGGAAGTCGCCCTTGTCTGCAGACAGCCATTCTCTTAGGTTCCTGGAAGGAATAGTGAGGGGACGGATGAGTGCTGCAGAAGGAAGGCCCCGTGCCAACTGCCTGCAAACTGGTGGTAATCACCCACCAGCTAGATATTCATTAACTGCTGGCCTTCCTGTCTCCTAGTGTCCTGATGGCTACGGGAGTGCAGTCTATAACCCTCTAGATATGAGGGAAGCTAGTCACTGGTGCAAATCCCAGACCTCCCTCATTTTCAGTGTTGACATCCATGGGGAAGGTGAGGTCATTATTGACCAGCTTGATACACTCATGCACTGTAGACTAGGAGATGCAGATGATGTCCCCTGTAGCAGCCTGGGAGGAGCCTGAGGCAAATACATTAAGGGCAGTGGTGATTTTGACAGCCACTGACAAAGCATGGCCACCTGGGGCACAGGTAGCTGGTTCAGTTGCAGGAGGCTGCATAGATCAGCGGCAGCCTACCTGGTAAAGCACAGTCTCCAGATGCACTGCTGCTCAATCATATGCAGGAAGGTGACCTTGTGAGCTGGGGAAGGGCTTCTACATGCACCACTCCAACCCCCCTCCCCACACCCATAAAGTGCTGTCTTCCAATTGCCTACATGATGCTTGTCCTGGTTGTTAATGCTGCTGCTGCTCCTCTTCACCCAACTGTTCGTCCAAAGCAATAAAGCAAGAAATGGCTCCTGTGAGAGCTTAATCAGGGTGAGTAAGGCACACAATGACAAAAACAAGAAATCTCTAAGTTCAACAACCCCCTGAAAGTCATTAAGCACGGCAACTCAGATCCTTATGATCTGAGTGCCTACAGCTGAGTGTCCCTTTAAATAGTGCTTTGTGTGAGTCAGTCAGTGCCTGATGACAATCTTGTGCGGTTTTACCGAGCGGCATGGACACTGGGGGTGGGGGGGACAACTTCCGTCCTGCTAAATTAAAGGCACATCAGGACCTAATTATATCATAGGACCCTGTTTTTCTTGCATTCATGAAGCACCCACCTACTTATGACCAGTGCCTCAGCCACCTAACAGCAGCAAGCAGTTAAAATGGCTGCCAGTGCGATTACAGCAGGAACGGGGCGGTATATCAAATGGCTTGATTTTAAAGGCCCCCACCACCCTGTTCCCACCGGGTGGGGTGGGTTAAAATCAACCTCATAGAAGCCAAGATATTTCCGACAATATATGCCAGTCTGACAGAGTCATTACTGCCAGATTAAATGCTTCTAATCTTTAAAGGATTTTGTTATCAGAGTCCTCAACTGGGCCAGTAGCTAGTTCTAGTATGATGCAGGCCTTATTGCCTGGAAGGCAAATACCATTGAAGGATATAATAAGAGAAGGAAAATAAATGAAGTACATTTATGTAATTAAATGTTTGTCATTATCACTGGTGTTTAATTGGCACTGCACCTAAATCAAAAAGGTGAAATAATCTGCACATCGACCTTATACAGATTCATACAAGATCCAACCAGTGTTAGCTGATTATACATAGTCCAAATTAACAGCTGATTCAGTATACATATAAATCAACATAAGAAAAATTCAAGAAACCGCTACTGACAAATTTTGAAATTATTTTATCATAAACTCATTCATCACCAAACAACATTTTGATTTTCACTTTCTAGATCAAAAACAGAAACATTTCCGTTTCGTTGGAGGCTTGGCTTTCGGTTATATGATAATGTTTTCTTTTTATTAAAAAAAACTTTTCCAAATGTAATGCCATCTACTGATGCCCCGCTGACCTGCCCAGAGAGCTTTAACTGAACTTGATCTGAAGTTGTGTGGGCTCATTTTTTTTCCCTGGCTAATTTGTCTGCAGACTTTCCTGCTGATGGTTATCTCTCCGCATATTCCATTTCAGTGTGTTTTGTAAACTGAGATTACGTATGGCTCTGTGCAGAAGGATGAGGTATCATTTCATTGATCGCTGGCCAGTGACAGATGGCAAGTGATTAATACCACGGGCATCTGTCAGCAATAGTGTGTGCAATAAATAATTTGGATTTATCATATTCAGATTTCAGAAATAATAACAAAATTGTTCTGTGTGCAAATGCAGTTCCTCTCTGAAAAAAAAATCATAGAAGTCTTATGATGTATTTAATTTATTAATTTACCAAGTCTGCACTAATATTGTCCATGTGTTACTATTGTGCTTTTGTAGGTTAGGTTGTATACACTGCACAATCCATGAGTAGTCTTTTACAGTGTTTTCACAAGGGTGCAAATCTATTTTTTTCTGATCCACATCTCATCCCAAAAGAATAGTCAGTGAAACAAAAATATTTATTTCTGTGTCCTTTCATATTTCACATTTTATTGATTTTATGGCTAAGTCTTGATGATGGAGATAGGGAAATTGTAATATTTATTGAACCACTGTAAAACAAAAAAAAATCTGTGCACAATATGTAATGAAATTGTAAATGAGTTTATTAAGAACACTACACTACAGATAGCACACAAAGCAAATCCCTCATAAGTGGCTGACATTCCATTTCCCACACACACAAACACAGCATTATATCGCACAACAGATCAAAAGCCACGTTCACTGTCATTGAAAAATACTTGGAGCTTGAATTTACTTTTTCTCTTTCACTTACCTGGCAGTCTTTTCTTTAATAATGTAACAATGAAACTGTAGATTACCATGGTTACTTCCTTTTAAGTGAGTCATATGTTTGCTATACAAGTGCAGACAGCGGAAGGAGCATGCGGCAAACCAGATTCCCCACCCACCCTTTCCTTCAACCACTGTCTGCCCCACCTGTGACAGAGACTGTAATTCCCGCATTGGACTGTACAGTCACCTGAGAACTCACTTTTAGTGTGGAAGCAAGTCTTCCTCGATTTTGAGGGACTGCCTATGATGATGATACAATGTACATTCATCTGGAATCAAGAGTAAACTTTTAACAAGACATACATTCCTGCACCCTTTTAAGTGCAATAGGACATTTTCCAAGAAGTACATTGTTTCATGTTATGTTCTTTAAAATCGAATTTAGGGTCTGTTATCTTCCTGTGAGAGCACAGAGCTTCTTTTGCCCCAATCTTCTCTCCTTGCTTGTCCTGCCCTACTGCTTGCAGCCTTTTCTTGGCCAACCTCCCTATCCAATGTTATATGATCCCTGCAGAAAGGCCCGGCTCAATTCCTCCACACAGCAGCCAGCTTGGGATCAGCAGCTTAGCAGAATGGGGATCAAACTTGTGTTCCATGGTTATACTGTGCCAATCACTAGTGCACTATAACCACAATGCCATGTCATTACTTTCGCTTTGCAGTATTTGGATAAGTTGTAGAAACAGTAGATACTTCATATGGAAGATGAAGGTGATTTGGGCTGCCGCAATGGCAAAGCTTGTACACTAGGCAAAAAATTCCCATTTAACAGGGATTTACATTCTACAGTTTCCACTTGTGGGGCGAGTCCAAAACCAGGGGCCATAAATATAAGATAGTCACTAATAAATCCAATCAGGAATTTGGGTAAACTTCCTTACTTAGAAAGTACTGAGAACATGGAACTCTACAACAGGGAGTAGTTGAGGCGAATAGCATCGATGCATTGAAGTGGGAGTTAGGTAAGTACATGGGGTAGAAAGGAGCAGAAGGATATATTGGCAGGGTAAAATGTGGTACTGTGAGAGGAGTCTTGTGTGAAACACCGACATAGGTCTGATGGGCCGAATGGCCTGTAAAAGGAATGAATACAATTGCCGTAGACAGAAATAGTTTCAAATCTTCACTGCCGCAGACAGAAATAGTTTAAAATCTTCACTTTCTATCCACTTACAGTGTTCTGTGTACGTGTGAAGTATTAATCCTTCCAGGGCAATCTGATTTCACCCACTCCCCACCCACCCCCCACCCCCTCACCCCCGCTGCACCTCCCCAGCCCCCAGTAATAAATGACAAGATAAATTATTTCCTGCTCCATGTTTGGCACGAAAGCTCATAAAGGTTTGATGTTCATTGCTAAGGATGCCTAAGTTTGGTATCCCTGTGAGACACCATTCACTGCAGGGACCTGATGTGAGTGAGTAACTATGGCACCGATTTTGTACTCCAGCAAGAATCTTGGACCTGGTCAGATATAATTGTACAGATCGAATATGAATGCCAAACCAAAAATGTTTTTTCATTGCCTCTTTGCAGAATACCTTCCTGTGGCTCAATGTAATTGAAAAAAAATCCTCTAAAACATCATATGAAATATTTGGAAGGGTTTCAAACTGTTATGTATGCAATAAAGGTTCAAACTGAGTATTGTTTAACTAAGCAAGGTACAACCTTGTTTCTGCTTTATTTAGGCCCAAAGTGCCTGACTCTCAAAATGGCTGGCCTTTTATACCTGAGCAGCACCATGTGCGTGCTGCTCAGTGACCTCCAACAATGATGCCATCTGGTGGCTACAAACAGAATGTACATACATGACAATACCCCCTCTGAGATCTGATCACAGTCTTTCACAGGTTGAGACAATCCAATGCTTTGCGCTCCCGGGTTGACCATCTCAGTTCGATTCCAGCCTTGGGTGAGTGTGCGAGTCTGTTGTGGCTAATGGCTGGATGACTGACTTGTTGGGGGTGGCATTGGCCATGTCAGGAATTGCAAGTCCATTTTTATTGAACAGGTCCGTGATGGAAATTCCGGGTTCACTGATGACTCTTGAGTCCTCTGAAGACTGCTGGTAGGTTGGTTGGTCGTCGATGGTTTCTTCGATTGTTCTGGCTCGTCTGTGTGCCTCAGCTTTGTTTGATCCATGTGTTTCCTGCAAGTTTGCCCATTGTTGAGCTTAATAACGAATACTCTGTTGCGCTCCTTGGCCATGACCGTACCAGCGATCCATTTGGGTCCCTGACCATAGTTCAACACATATACAGGATCATTAACAGAAATCTTGCGTGACACAGTTGCACAATCGTGGTACCCTTGTTGACTCTGTCTTCTGCATTCAACATGATTATTTAAATCCGGGTGTACTAGAGATAGCTTGGTCTTAAGACTTCTTTTCATCATGAGTTTGGCAGGCGAGACCCCTGTGAGTGTGTGGGGTCTTGTCCTGTAATTCAGCAGTATGCAGGACAAGCGGGTCTGCAGTGACCCTTGGATTACTCTCCTCATGCTTTGTTGATAATTTGTACTGCACGTTCAGCTTGCCCATTGGACACAGGCTTGAACGGTGCTGACCTTACATGTTTTATGCCATTAAGTTTTACAAACTCCTGAAACTCCTGACTGGTGAAGCAGAACCCATTGTCGCTCACCACTATGTCAGGCAGACCGTGTGTCACGAACATGACTTTGAGATTCTCTATGGTTGCTGTGGACGTGCTGGATGACATGATTATGCATTCTATCCACTTCAAATAAGAGTCCACCACCACTAAAAACATCTTGCCCAGGAAGGGACCTGCAAAATCTACATGGATCCTGGACCAAGGTTTGGATGGCCATGACCACAGACTCAGCGGCGATTCCGCTGGTGCTTTGCTGAGCTGTACGCAGGTGTTGCCCTGATGCACGCATGCTTCCAGCTCAGAATCAATTCCTGGCCACCATACATGGGACCTGGCGATGGCCTTCATCATCACTATACTCGGATGTGTGCTGTGTTACTCACGCACAAATTTCTCTCTAACTTTCTTGGGCATTACACCGCGATTGCCCCACAATATGCAATCTGCTTGAATAGACAGTTCGTCCTTGCGACAAATGTACGGTTTAGCCTCCTCGCACATTTGCTTAGGTATGGCAAACCAATCCCCTTTGAGGGTGCAACCCTTTACCACTGATAAAATCGGGTCCTGGCTGGTCCAGGTCTTAACTTGTTGAGCCATGACAGGGGTTCCTTCACTCTCAAAAGTATCCATGATTAACATTAGATCCACCAGTTGTGGCGTTTCCACCTCCGGTGTGGGCAACGGCAACCGGCTCAAAGCATCGGCACAATTCTCTATGCCAGGTCTGTGGCAAATGACATAATCATAGGCAGATAATGTCAGCGCCCACCTTTGGATGTGGGATGAAGTGTTGGTATTGATACCTCTGCTCTTGGAAAACAATGAAATGAGCGGCTTGTGATCAGTCTCTAATTTGAACCTCAGACCGAACAGGTATTGATGCATCTTTTTAACACCATACACACATGCTAAAGCTTCTTTTTCTACCATACTGTAGGCTCTTTCTGTTTTAGACAAACTTTTGGATGTATACACGACAGGTTGAAGTTTCCCCGACTCATTGGCTTGTTGGAGTACGCAACCAGTTCCATTGACGATGTGTCACAGGCCAAAACTAAACGTTTACATGGATCATAATGTACCAGCAGCTTGTTCGAGCAAAGCAGATTGTTGGTTTTCTCGAAAGCTCTGTCTTGCGATGCGCCCCATATCCAGTTGTCGCCTTTTCTCAATACCATGTGCAGTGGTTCTTGTAAGGTGCTCAATTTAAGTAGGAAGTTACCAAAGTAGTTGAGTAGACCCAGGAATGAACGTAGCTCCGTCACATTCTGTGGCTTGGGTGCATTCTTGATGGCCTTGGTTTTCACGTCATAGGTCTGATGCCATCAGCGGCGATTTTCCTCCCGAGGAATTTGACCTCCAGTGCCATGAAGATCGACTTCGAACATTTCAGTCTGAGTCCCACTCTATCCAAACGCAGTAGAAAATTCTTCCAGTTGTTCAGATGTTCCTTGGAGTCACGACCGGTGATCAGGATGTCATCTTGGAACACGACGATTCTGAGAACGGACTTCAGTAGACTTTCCATATTGCTCTGGAATATTGCTGCAGCCGAGCGAATTCCGAAAGGGCACCTGTGGTAAATAAACATTCCTTTGTGCGTGTTAATGCACGTTAGCCTCTTCAACGTCTTGACCAACTCCTGTGTCATATAGGCCGACGTCAAGTCCAGTTTTGTGAACAACTTCCCTCCGGCTAGCGTCGCAAACAAGTCATCAGTCTCCGTTAACGGGTACTGATCTTGTTTTGAAACCCCGTTGATCGTAGTCTTGTAGTCTCCACAGATTCTGACTGTGCCATCACTTTTCAGCACAGGAACAATGGGGCTGACCCATTCAGCAAATTCGACCGGTGATATGATCCCTTCACACTGCAGTCTGTCCAGTTCAATTTTGACCTTCTCCATCATATATGGCACTGCCCAAGCTTAATGATGGACGGGTCTTGCATCTGAGTCCACGTGGATCTGCACCTTGGCTCCCGTGAAGTTGCCGATACCCGGTTTGAACAGCGAGGGGAACTTGCTCAATACTTGGGCACATGAATCTTCCTCCGATGACAATGTCTTTATGTCGTTCCAGTGGCATCTGATTTTCTCCAATCAGCTCCTGCCGAGCAGCGTTGGGCCATTGTCTGGAACAATCCACAGCGGTAACTCGTGAACCGCACCGTTACACAATAATTAGTGCACTGCCAATCACCTTTATCAGTTATTTGGTGTATGTGCGCAGCTTGGCGTTAACAGGGCTCAGCCTGGGCCTCACAGTCTGAGTATCCCACAGCTTATAAAATGCCCTCTCATTCATGATCGATTGACTCGCTCCCATGTCCAATTCCATCGATACCGGTATTCCGTTAAACTTCACATTAATCAAAATTGGTTTACTCTTGGTTATGAAGTACAGTCTATACACTTCCCCCTCTGGCATCTCAGATTGCATATCCGGATCCGTGCCTGTCTGACTCACATCCTCCACGTGGTGTGTTGCAGCTCGCTTGCTCATCTGCGGACACTTGTGCTGGTGATGCCCCACTCTCAGACAGCCTTTGCAACTATATTGCTTAAATCGGCACTGCTGGTGCCAGTGATTTCCCCCACAACGCCAACACAGAGAAGTCGGATTCATTCCCACTGGCGGACTTTGGGCAGCCACAGGTTTCGCGAATGCAGCCGGATAGGCCCTGCTATGTGCCGCTCTGCCGGACGGCGAATCAATCGCATTTACAGTACTCACCGAGGTTCGGTTCTTCACCGATATTTGCTTTAGACTCCTGTCCGTCGTCATACATGATTGAGCGATCTGGATGGCCCTTTTTAAATCCAACTCCTCCACCACCAGAAGTTTGCGCAGGATCACCTTGGGGTTGATACCGATTTTAAAAAAGTCCTGCAGCATGTCTGCCAACACCGTCGCGAACTTGCACGGTCCAGCTAGACATCTCGGGTCGGCAATGAATTCCGCCGCGCTCTGGCCCTCCGATCGAACTTGTGTATAAAACCTGTATCTCGAGATGGTGATGCCGTCATCTGGCTTCAGGTGCTCCCATACCAATGTACACAACTCCTCGTACGTTTTCTCTGTTGGATCACTTGGCATGAGTAGATTTTTTATCAGACCGCAGATCTTTGAACCGCACACAGTGAGGAACACGGCCTGGCGCTGATCTGCATTTTGTTGACCACGAAGTACTGGTTCAAACAGCTCACAAAGTCTGCCCAATCTTCTCCCTCCACTAATTGCTCTAAAAATCCAATCGTGCTCATTTTGCAAACAAAGGTTCTTGTATTCTCGTCGCCAAATGTTATGGATGCAATAAAGGTTCAAACTGAGTACTGTTTAACTAAGCAAGGTACAACCTTGACTCTGCTATATTTAAGTCCAAAGGGCCTGACTCTCAAAATGGCTGGCCTTTTATACCAGAGCAGCACCATGTGTGTGCTGCTCAGTGGCCTCCAACAATGATGCCATCTGGTGGCTACAAACAGAATGTACATACGTGACACAAACACAGAGTGAGACACAGAATCACCTGCACGGCTTCTCTTCCTTCCTCCGCATCGTTACCTTTGGTGTCCCCCAAGGATCTATAATTGGCCCCCTCCTATTTCTCATCTACATGTTGCCCCTTGTAGAAAACACAGTGGCAGTTTCCATATGTACGCTGATGACACCCAGCTCTACCTCACCACCACTTCTCTCGACCCCATCACGGTCTCTCAACTGTCAGACTGCTTGTCCGACATCCAGTTCTGGATGAGCAGAAATGTTCTCCAATTCAACATTGGGAAGACCGAAGCCATTGTTTTCGGTCTCCACCACAAACTCCGTTCACTAGCCACTGACACCATCCCTCTCCCAAACTTCTGTTTGAGGCTGAACCACACTGTTCGCAACCTTGATGTCATATTTGACCCTGAAATGAGCTTTCGACCACATATTCACAGCATGACTAAAACCACCTATTTCCACCTCCGTAACATCACCCGTCTCTGCCCTTGCCTCAGCTCATCCACTGCTGAAGCCCTCATCCATGTTTTTGTTCCCTCTAGACTTGACTATTCCAAAACACTCCTGGCTGACCTCCCACATTCTACCCTACGTAAACTTGTTGTCATCCAAAACTTGGCAGCCCATGTCCTAACTCGTAATTGCCGATCCGGGCGCAAAATGCACTCAAAATTGTGTTAGTTTTGAGAAGTGTTTTTTTTTGCCAAAGTTTCTGCTCTAGCTCATCTGGATATCACCAATCGTAATCATGGAACAGCACAATAGAATGTGATTTTTTTTTAAGTTGCATTCAAAAATATTCCTTGATGTATTTAAGAGTGGTGACCTGGTGCAATTTTCTAAATACAACTGCACATGGGTTTATCACAAAAAATTAGCATTTTTCATCAGTGTGTCCATTCCACCTGATTTTAAATAACTGAAGATGAGTTTAAAAACAGTTTTAAATTTATCAAATTTAACAAAACCTATACCTGTATCTGGAAAGCATGCACTCCCATGTTTCGCCACCAAGGAGTGCATCGCCTGAAGCCCCAAGGGATCCCAGCATCCCTTGGGAGCACTGTATATAAGCCTTCCCCTAAGGCCTGTTCCTCACTCTGGAGTGCCTTAATAAAGACTGAGGTCACTGTTACTTTAACCTCCCTGCGTGCAGTCTCATCTGTGTTAGGAATACAATAACTGGCGACGAGTACACGAATCCAACGCAAAGATGCAGCAAACTGTGGGCATCCTGGAGAAGTTCTCAGAGGGTGAGGACTGGGAAGCCTATGTCGAATGGCTAGACCAATACTCTGTAGCCAACGAGCTGGACGGAGAAGGAAGCGCTGCAAAAAGGAGAGCGGTCATCCTCACAATCTGCGGGGCACCGACCTACAGCCTCATGAAGAATCTTCTGACTCTGGTGAAATCCACAGATAAGTCATATGAGGAGCTGTGTACACTGGTTCAGGAGCATCTTAACCCGAGGGAGAGCGTGCTGATGGCGAGGTATCGGTTCTACACGTGCCAGCGATCTGAAGGTCAGGAAGTGGCGAGCTACGTCGCCGAGCTAAGGCGACTTGCAGGACAATGTGAGTTTGATGGCTACCTGGAGCAAATGCTCAGAGACTTTTTTTGTACTGGGCATTGGCCACGAGAGCATCCTACAAAAACTTTTGACTGTAAAGACTCCGACTCTCAGGAAGGCCATTGCGATAGCACAGGCGTTTATGTCCACCAGTGATAACACCAAACAAATCTCTCAGTACACAAGTGCTAGCAATGTTCATAAATTAACTGGAACTGTGTTTGCGAACAGAAATGTACAGGGCAGAAACCACGAGTCTGCAACTGCCAGCAGGCCTCGGGTGACCCAGATGACTCAGAATCCGCAACAAAGGATGAATGCAAGGCAATTCACACCTTGTTGGCATTGTGGAGGCTTCCATTCAGCCTATTCATGCCGCTTCAAAGGGTATGTTTGCAAGAGCTGTGGAACAATGGGGCACCTCCAACAAGCTTGCAAATGAGCTGCAAGTTCTGCAAAACCTGCTAACCACCACATGGCAGAGGAAGATCGGTCCATGGTAGATCAAAGCAATTTTGAACCTCAGAGAGAGGAGGCAGATGCTGAAGTACATGGGGTGCACACATTTTCGATGAAATGTTCACCTATAATGTTAAATGTAAAATTGAATGGCTTACCCGTAGTCATGGAACTGGACACTGGCGCTAGCCAATCCATCATGAGTAAAAAAATGTTTGAGCGACTGTGGTGCAACAAGGCACTCAGACCAGCCCTGAGCCCCATCCACACGAAACTGAGAATGTACACCAAAGAGCTCATCACTGTCCTGGGCAGCGCCATGGTCAAGGTCATTTACGAGGGCATGGTGCATGAACTGCCACTCTGGATTGTCCCGGGCGATGGCCCCACACTGCTTGGAAGGAGCTGGCTGGGCAAAGTCCGCTGGAACTGGGATGACATCCGAGCGCTATCACGTGTCGATGAGGCCTCATGTACCCAGGTTTTTAACAAATGTCCTTCCCTTTTTGAGCCAGGCATTGGAAACTTTTCCGGGGCGAAGGTGCGGATCCACTTGGTCCCAGAGGCATGACCCATTCACCACAAGGCGCGAGCGGTACCTCACATGATGAGGGAGAGAGTGGAAATCGAGCTGGACAGGCTGCAACGTGAGGGCATCATCTCCCGAGTGGAATTCAGCGAGTGGGCCAGCCCGATTGTTCCAGTACTCAAAAGTGATGGCACGGTCAGGATTTGCGGTGATTATAAAGTAACTGTTAATCGTTTCTCGCTACAGGACCAATACCCGCAACCTAAGGCAGATTACCCACTTGCGATGCTGGCAGGAGGCAAGACATTGACCAAGCTTGACCTGACTTCGGCCTACATGATGCAGGAGCTGGAGGAGTCTTTGAAGGGCCTAACCTGCATCAACACGCACAAGGGACTGTACATCTACAACAGATGCCCGTTTGGAATTCGGTCGGCTGCAGTGATCTTCCAGAGAAACATGGAGAGCTTACTCAAGTCGGTACCACGCACGGTGGTTTTTCAGGACAACATATTGGTCACGGGTCAGGACACCGTCGAGCACCTACAAAACCTGGAGGAGGTCCTCCAGCGACTAGATCGCGTAGGGCTGCAGCTGAAGAAGTCAAAATGCATCTTCATGGCAACAGAAGTGGAGTTTTTAGGGAGAAGGCATTTGGCCCACAGACGCCAAGGCAGGGGCTATCAGGAACGCGCCCAGGCTACAGAACGTCATGGAGCTGCGGTCGTTCCTGGGACTCCTCAATTATTTTGGTAACTTCCTACCAGGGTTAAGCACCCTCTTAGAGCCCCTACATGTGTTATTGCGTAAAGGTGAGAACTGGGTATGGGGAAAAAAAACAAGTAATTGCTTTTGAGAAACTGAGAAACATTTTATGCTCCAACAAGCTGCTTGTATTGTATAACCCGTGTAAAAGACTTGTGCTAACATGTGACGCGTCGTTGTACGGAATCGGGTGTGTATTACAACAAGCTAATGTTGCGGGGAAGTTGCAACCTGCCGCCTATGCCTCCAGGAGCTTGTCTAAGGCCGAGAGGGCCTACAGCATGATTGAGAAAGAGGCATTAGCGTGTGTGTTCGGGGTAAAGAAAATGCATCAGCACCTGTTTGGCCTCAAATTTGAGCTGGAAACCGATCACAAGCCTCTTATATCCCTGTTCGCTGAAAACAAGGGGATAAATACAAATGCCTCAGCCTGCATACAAAGGTGGGCACTCGCGCTATCAGCGTATAACTATACCATCCGCCACAGGCCAGGCACCGAGAACTGTGCGGATGCTCTCAGTCGGCCACCATTGCCAACCACGGGGGTGGAAATGACGCAGCCTGCAAACTTGTTGATGGTGACACAGCCCGCAGACTTGTTAATGGTCATGGAAGCGTTTGAAAATGATAAATCACCTGTCACGGCCCGCCAGATTAGGACTTGCACCAGCCAAGATCCTCTGCTGTCCCTAGTAAAAAACTGTGTACTGCATGGGAGCTGGGCCAGCATCCCCGTTGAAATGCAAGAGCTAATCAAGCCGTTCCAGCGGTGAAAGGACGAGCTGTCCATTCAGGTAGACTGCCTGTTGTGGGGTAACCGCGTAGTGCTACCCAAAAAGGGCAGGGAGACGTTCATCTCAGATCTCCACAGCACACACCCGGGTATAGTAATGATGAAAGCAATAGCCAGATCCCACGTGTGGTGGCCTGGTATCGACTCTGACTTAGAGTCCTGTGTACGGCAATGCAGCGTGTGTGCTCAGTTGAGCAACGCGCCCAGAGAGGCACCACTCAGTTTGTGGTCCTGGCCCTCCAGACCATGGTCAAGGATCCATGTTGACTATGTGGGCCCGTTTCTCGATAAAATGTTCCTGATGGTGGTGGATGCTTTTTCAAAATGGATTGAATGTGAAATAATGTCGGGAACCACCGCCACTGCCACATTGAAAGCCTGAGGGTCATGTTTGCCACCCACTGCCTGCCTGACATACTGGTCAGTGACAACTAGCCATGTTTCACCAGTGACGAATTTAAAGAATTCATGACCTGCAATGGGATCAAACATGTCACCTCGGCTCCATTTAAACCAGCCTCCAATGGGCAGGTAGAGCGGGCAGTACAAACAATCAAACAGAGCCTTAAACGAGTCACAGAAAGCTCACTCCAAACCCGCCTGTCCCGAGTACTGCTCAGCTACCGCATGAGACCCCACTCGCTCACAGGGGTGCCCCCGGCTGAGCTACTCATGAAAAGGACAATAAAAACCCGACTCTCGCTGGTTCACCCCATCCTGCATGATCAGGTAGAGAGCAGGTGGCAGCAACAAAATGTAAACGATGGTCGCGCCACTGTGTCACGGGAAATTGATCTGAATGGGCCTGTTTATGTGCTAAACTATGGACATGGTCCCAAGTGGATCGCGGGCACGGTGATAGCTAAAGAAGGGAGTAGGGTGTTTGTAGTCAAACTAGACAATGGACAAATTTGCAGAAAGCACCTGGACCAAACGAGGCAGCGGTTCACAGACTGCCCTAAACAACCCACAGCAGACACCACCTTTTTCGAGCCCACAACACACACCCAAAGGATCAACGACACCACCCCGGACCAGGAAATTGAACCCATCACGCCCAACAGCCCAGCAAGGCCAGGCTCACCCAGCAGCCCTGCAGGGCCAACAACACGCCAGCCCAGCGAGGGCACAGCCAACACACCAGAACAGACATTTGTACCGAGGCGGTCCACCAGGGAAAGAAAGGCTCCCGACCGCCTCACCTTGTAAATAGTTTTCACTTTGACTTTGGGGGGGGAGTGATGTTGTGTATCTGTAAAGCATGCAGTCCCATGTTCCACCACCAGGGAGTGCATCCCCTGAAGTCCCAAGGGATCCCAGCATTCCTTGGGAGCACTATATACAAACTGGCCCCTAATGCCTGTTCCTCACTCTGGAGTGTCTTAATAAAGACTTAGATTACTGTTACTTTATCCTGTGTGCAGTCTCATCTGTGTTCGGAACACAGTAGAAACATTTGCTCGTTACATTGGTGTACAGTAGTCAGTGTCTCAGTAAAATAAAAAACATTTTTAAAAGCTTTTAACACTTGCCTATTTGTGCTTAAAAAAACAGTTTAATTTTTAGAGCTTCCTCAAAGGCCCACGAACATTGGCAATTGGTGAAAACTCGCTGTGGTGATTAATTCAATCTGGGGGCATGGCCAGTTTTGTGAGCTTCCAATGGATGTTTTTTAAACCAGCACAGAAGTTCACGGAAACTCGAATTGCACTGGGTGTAACTTGCGCTTGAAATACCTCGGTCTTTTGCGCTAGTTTGGCTGATTTTGTGTGAATTGTGCTGGATGTACCAACTCAGCCTAGAGGAAACTTCAAGCCTGTGTTTTTTTTATGAATAGTTTTTATTTTTATGCATTATAAGTTTTTTTAATTTGGTTTCAGAATGTGGGCAACACAGTCTTTATTGTCCATTGCTTATTAAACTAAAGGGAGGTGTTGCTACAATTGTACAGGGCCTTGGTGAGGCCACACCTGGAGTATTGTGTACAGTTTTGGTCTCCTAACCTGAGGAAGGACATTCTTGCTATTGAGGGAGTGCAGCGAAGGTTCACCAGACTGATTCCCGGGATGGCGGGACTGACCTATCAAGAAAGACTGGATCAACTGGGCTTGTATTCACTGGAGTTCAGAAGAATGAGAGGGGACCTCATAGAAACGTTTAAAATTCTGACGGGGTTAGACAGGTTAGATGCAGGAAGAATGTTCCCAATGTTGGGGAAGTCCAGAACCAGGGGACACAGTCTAAGGATAAGGGGGAAGCCATTTAGGACTGAGATGAGGAGGAATTTCTTCACCCAGAGAGTGGTGAACCTGTGGAATTCTCTACCACAGAAAGTTGTTGAGGCCAATTCACTAAATATATTCAAAAAGGAGTTAGATGAAGTCCTTACTACTAGGGGAATCAAGGTGAGAAAGCAGGAATGGGGTACTGAAGTTGCATGTTCAGCCATGAACTCATTGAATGGCGGTGCAGGCTAGAAGGGCCGAATGGCCTACTCCTGCACCTATTTTCTATGTTTCTATGTTTCTATGTTTCTATTAAGAGTCAACCACATCATGTGGGACTAGAGTTACATGTAGGTCAGACCAGACCAGGTAGGGGCAGTAGGTTCCCTTCCCTGAAACATATTAGTGAACCATTTGGGTTTTTAATGACAATCCAATAGCTTTCAGGGTTATTTTCTGGTGCTGGCTCACAAATTATTAGACGTATTGAATTCAATTTCACAACTTGTCATCGGTCAATTTGAACTTCTGACCTCTGGTTTGCTAGTCTAGTACCATAACTACTAAGTTGCCATACCCTGTGTTATAAAATGTTATTTCTAGCTGTCCTCACTGACTTGAGTTCAGAAAGTAAATGGCAGTTGGAAACCTTTAAAGAAGTTATTTGAAAAATGTGGTTGATTCTGTGGTGCTTGTTAACTCATGAGTGGTAGTTTTGAAAACAGTTCATTGAAATAATTGGTTGTTTGGCTTTTGCTGGTTACTTGCATCTCCTTGGTACTTCTTCCTACTTTTTGCGCCCAAAATTCATTGACACACCGCCCACTACCATCCGTTTACCGCCCGCTTACTGCCGAGAAATACAAGTTTCATCAAAAAACAGGTACCTACCACCGACATACCGCTCGGCGGTAGATTCATGAGTGACATAACGCCGGGTGGTCTGCGCACCGTTCGGGGCGGAGCTTGACAGCCATGCACGCGTGTGCACAACTCGGGAGCCAATGATTCCCGAGTCGGAAGGGATCCTCCACCCGTCACCGCCCACTGTACTCCGTTCCCGCTACCGCCGAGAAAAGCGGGATGAATCTCCTGTCCACTCAGCCCCAGCGTACTTGGTGGTAAAAAAACAAACACTGTCTGGGTACCGCCGAAAAATGGGCAGAACTTAGCTTTCATCAATTTCGGCCCCCTTGTGTTTTGTTTCATTTAGACAATCAGATATTTGTGAACTTCAGCCAATTACAATTTTCTGTTGTGCAGCCTAACATGTCATATTTTTAGATGAGGTGCCTTTGGTGTTATGCAGCAGAGATGACTTACAAGGGATAGTTTTCTTTCACCTTACTAGGTGATAGACAAGCACAGTGTGCCAGGAGTACACTGAGCCTATCACAGACTCTCTCCACCTGATTTTGCTGCCTCAGACTATTAGTCCAGGCCCAGGAGCAGTTGCAGTGCAGGCCTGCCTCCTGGCAGGGCCTTGTGCCAAGAACCCAGATGGAAACAGGAGCACATCTGCACGCCTGAGAAACCTGTAGTTGCTGTCTTGGCCACCTCTGGAGAGCGGCAGCTGGAAGGCTGCAAGGCCCGGAGACCTTGTTGCGAAAAATGAAAATCTTATTTAGCTGCTTGTTGCTGGACCTTCCAGTCTGATGAGGGTTCCAATACAAGCTCAAATGCACACTTCCCGGGAAACGTTGCTATTGGGCACCCCACGGACATAGGTGGAGGGAATGAAGATGGTGGCGCTGGGAATGTCCCACCCATTCCTCTCCTCATTTCCCTAGCATCGCTGGGCTTGCAGCTATTGCAGGTGCAGCTCCAGCCTGCTCATTTGGGAACGTCACAGAAGCCCTGGGGCAACACAATGGGTGGAGAGATGTGGCAAGGGAGGTCTGATCATTTCCCGCAGCATAACACTTGCAAATTGAGCGCTGAGAAGAGGAAAATCTGTCCAATGGAGTTTTATTTACATTTTTGGGGAGTTTTATTTTTGTAGATTGAATCTTCCAATACTACTGCTAACACTGGTGTTATAGGCAGTAATATTTCAGTACAACTGTTAATGTGTTGCATCTCCATGATGATTCGAGACCAAAGTTACAATGGGCTCAGCTGACAGGAACAAAGTTTGGTTATTCCATTTGGCAAATATTATTTTGCATGATTTTAACCTCATAATAATGGTAAATATTAGGTGAAAGGATTTTGTTGGAAATTTTAATCAGTTACTGCCAAAGGCAAAGAATAGTCTAATCCAGGAAAACAAACACATTTACTGGCCTAGAATGTGAGCTGTCAGGCTTCATACCTCCATAGCATTACACATCCATCAACAGAAAATTGTAATTGGCTGAAGTTAACAAATTGTTAACAGAAATAAGGCCACACAATATCAGCATTTTAATTCTTTATAAGTGGACAGTTCCGTCTTGAATACCACTGGAGTCATGATTTTAAAGGTCAGCACTCCATTTTCAGGCTATAAATTGCCTACATTGATGGACCAACTCTTATTGCAATGGTACGACATTCCGCTATCATAGCAAAGGCATCAGTGCATGCATTTTAATTGCCTTTAATTAAATGGCAGAGCGAGGAATTTCACACAAATGTTAAACGTTTGACCGCTAATATGGTTAAACAGTATTGACCAGGGGAAGGGGCTCAAACAAAGAAAGATTCTGTAGTGCAACTGACTTCATTTATCCACTCAGCTACATTTCACATTCTCTTTTCCAATGACTGTGTCTCTGGCCGACAAGCTGTGAGTCTTTCTATGGTTTTGTATTGAGTTCGGTGGGGTGCTACGGTTGCTGGTCCATGGTAAAAGTAAGTCTATCTAGCCACCGATCTTAGAAGGTTCAGCAATTTTATCTTGTGTTTGGCGTCGGGTGTGGGTGAACCATGTGTTTGGTAGGAAGAATAGGAAATTCACTTATTGCTTGGAGGTTTTGAGTGGAGTAAAGAGATCTCGGAGTTTAAATACACAAATCACTAAAAATTGCAAAACAGGTTAGCAAGGCCATAAAAAAAAGCAAACCAAGCACTAGGGTTTATTTCTAGAGGTATAGAATTGGAAAGTAGCGAAGTTATGCTAAACCTGTATCGAACCTTGGTTAGACCACACTTAGAGTACTGCGTACAGTTCCGGTCACCATATTATAAAAATGATATAGTGGCACTGGAGAGGGTGCAGAGGAGATTTACAAGGATGTAAAGTGAGAGGGTATACATATTAAGAAAGAATGAACAGGCTGGGTCGCTTTTCTCTTGAAAAAAGGAAGGCTGAGGGGTGACCTAATAGAGGTCTTTAAAATTAAGAAATGTTTTGATAGACTGGATACAGCAAGAATGTTTCCACTTGTGAGGAAGAACATAACTCGAGGCCATCAATATAAGATAGTCACCAAGAAATCCAATAGGGAATTCAGAAGAAATGCCTTTACCCAAAGAGTGATGAGAATGTGGAACTTGCTACCACAGGGAGTGATTGAAGCGAATAGCATTGATGCATTTAAGGGGAGGCTAGATGAGGGAGGAGGGAATAGAGGGTTATGCGGATAGATTTAGATGAAGAAAGACGGGAATAGGCTCGAGTGGAGCATAAACGCCAGCATGGACTGGTTGGGCCAAATGGCCTGTTTCTGTGTTGTATATCCGATTCAATCCTATGTGTTGGGAGCAGTAGTCCCAGCAACTCACTAAACCCAGTATAAAAGTAGCTCTTATTTGTATCTTTTAATCTGACAGCCCCTACCGAATAACATCTGTCCGCGATTACATTGTCAGATGCACTGGGAGTAATATTCCTGCTAGAGGCTTTTACGAGGAAATAATGCATTCTGTTTCATATAGGTATAATGCTCTTCAAGGCAGATTTATTGAAACAATAGTGACACTCAATTCTGTTACCACTATTGGCCACAAGCATTACAGCAGAGTATAAATGATGTATGGAGTTACAGATGCTCTCCATCTTTGGAAATTTATGAGGGATGTCTCTCAATTTTCAGAACTGATAAAATAAAAGGAGCAAGCTATCAGTTTCTAAGGTAGTGAGAACCTGCTGCCCTGGCCTTTATTGGGATAGCGTTGGTCATTTTTACAGAAAACGCGCTAGAAATACAGACATGCAATAAAAGCAAGTCAATATGAGCTCGGGGGCAGGTTTCTCGACCTTTAGAAGAAGTGGCACCTAATTTATTGTCCACACCCTCAAGATGATCAAGAAATTCCTCTGCGCTCGGTGGGGTGTCTTAAATATAGCATAGTATTCATCACTGAATGAATAGGGCCATTTAGGTTACTTCTGCCTCAAACAATTGAATCTGAACAAGATTAATTGTTTCCCCAAAGCCAGGATAGCTCTCACATTTCACATGGGAAAAGCACATTTGATACTTGCTTTAAAAAAAAATTGTTGTCCTCATCAATAAAGTCATTAGTTGTAATTATTATGTGCTAAGTACAAGAAAGCCTTTTGTGATGCATAATTGATATATCTTTAATTATACAGGAATTCTGCATTTTGTTACCAACAACATAAAACCAAAATATTCCTTGCCATTACAGAGCAACAAAAATAACTTAAGAGAAAGTTTGAGATTAAGCAAGATTTCTGTAACGTAGTAATAGCTTTTTTCAAGTGGAAAGATCGCTCACTGTTCTCTTAATAAATGAACAAGCAAAACAATCTAAAGAGTGAACCTGCTTGTATAGTTCAGCTTCACAAGATTTCTCAATCACCACGTAAGGGATTCATAGAAAGGAAAGTGAAATATTACAAATTAGAGACGAGCTCCCCCTCCTCTTTAAGGACAAGGAATAGAGAGGGAGAAATTCTGAAGATTTAGATATCCCAAGTAGAAGGATTTATAAGCTAAGATGAATTACTTTAGTATATCTTAAGATCCAATTGTGAAGCGGGAGGTCATCACAAAGATATGTGAGTTGGTTGTCTCAGATTGTATGAGTTGGCTGTCTCAGATGTGCTGTCTCTGTGATCCACTGTGACAGTGAAAGTTACAGGTACAGCTGACTTGATTTTTTACTTTTACCACAAGATGCTTGCTAACACCTGGTAAAATTATATTGACATGGCTTTGGACTCAATATCAAACTGTATTGAGTTGATTGATGCTTTCATGGTGTATTTCTCAGGCTTCATTCATCAAATAAGAACAACAATTGTCAATGCAGCAGAAATTCTAAGAATATCAGATGGTCCATAAATTGAGAATGTTCTTGACTGCGCATCCATTCACATTTGGACAGTATTTGAAAGTTGCTCTATAGCACCTTTAAGGTCAATTATTTTATTAAGAAAACAAGGTGAAGGGCCACGACTCATAAGGTAGGCTACCACTCAGTTTGAAAAGAGTAAAAGAGAGGACTATGTCTTTCAGGAAAGTCTGGAGCAAGATATAGAGCATTCGGCATGGCAGGTCGGGACCCCATTGTTCTTTTCATCACGCTCCTCAGAGTGACTTTCCCTTAATGGTGCCTATTCAGCCCACACTGTGCATTACCCAGCCATATTAAATGATGCGGGTCTAATGACGTCAGCGATGACTCATTTCCAGCCAGGATATTTAAAGGAGCCTTGGCCATATTGCATTTGAAGGTTCATCTAGGAGTGGGCAGGCTGTACATTTCAGCATTTGTGTCTTACTCAGCCTTGCACACATGACTGCACAGGGACAAAGGGCTGTACCCAGGTTCTCTAATGCGTGTGGAGGGAGTGAGAACACGCAGGAAGGTCCTCTTCCCTTCTGATGGGCGCAAAAGACCTCCCAAGAGTCCAGAAGAGCCTGGCTGGAGACAGCAGATTGGTCAACAGCAGGGATGTTAGTGAGGAGGATCTGGTTGCCGGAAGTGCTTCAATTATCTCATTAGATCAGGAAAGGTAAGTGCAAAGCCACACTCACCTTCAACCTGCTGTGCCTCTCATCACATCCTCATCACTCTGCCTTCCCAAGCCTACTCCTGTACATCATTACTCACACCAACCATCCCTCTTTCTCTATCTACATAATCACATCCCCATCTGACTTAACACCCCTCACCCTCATCCTAATACAATCATACCAACTAACACTACACAAGGAGGCCATTTGGCATTGGCACCCCACTCCCTTATAGTCATCCTATTTCTTATGTTCTTCTGTTCTTATGTAACCCATCCATTCCTTACACTCATTCCATCACTCTCACTCAAACTTCTCTTCCCTCCTTTCTTGCGGGAGAAAAGAGCCCACAATAAGAGGGAGAGAGAGAGAACCGGAGGTGGCCCTCCATCATTGACCACATTGACTCCAGCAGAGGAGGGGTGCTCTGGATGTCTCAGGAGTTGTAGGGCAGCTGGCAGTGGGAGACAGAGAGAGGGGACATCTCAGCAACCTGGTGACAGAATCACATCTCATACAGCCATATGGCATACAGCAGTCATTCATATGGGGACTGATGTCAGCAGTCAGTGAATGTTCATCATGTGCATAATGGTATCATTAACCATTCTTAATCTAACATTTCTAAATAATCTCTTTACTCTCCCACAGGTCCATCAGGGGCCCCTCCCTTCCGCCCACTGTCCAGAGAAGCCTCCAGCCTCTGTGGGTGCAGCATCACCATATATGAGCGCACCCAGCACCAGTGCAGAGACGCACACCTGGGATAGAGTAGTGTTGTCACCTGGTGTCTCACAACTCACAAGTGAGCAAGAGGAGATGGTGGAAACAGGGTCAGCAGTGGAGACTCCTCGCTGGGGGGCACAAGACGCTCCCAGCTCTGCTCAGCTGCCGTTAGATGTTGAGCCTCAGGGGTCATCCAGAAATAGGGCATTCCTGGATGTGCAGGAAGAAATGCAGGAGGCTCTGACAGGTTTTGCGACCTTGATGTCTGCAAATGTGCAGAGAATGGAGGAGTCCATCTCCAACATGAGCACCACCGTGTCGCAGGCGATGATGACTTTAGGCTTTTCCATGGAATGGATGGCCTTCTGCATGGAGCAGCTGATGTGCCACGCGCATGAGTACATGGCAGAGGCTCATAGATCTCCTCGCTAAGTGAAATGTCAAAATAGACTTGGGTCCTCATGGCCCCACTGCTGTGCAGCAAGGTGCTCTCCAGCTCCTTGCTAGCAGGGAAGTGCGGGTGGCCCATGAGAGGGATGATGATGAGAGGGGACATGGAAGTGTGGACTCCTCTCTTAAGTGCTCACACTTCTCCCCTGTTGCCTCCCTCTCAGTCAGAGCCCCAGATGCTGTAACGGATTGCGATGGTCGAGCCTGCCCCTGCACAGTCGCAGGAGGGACAGACTTTTGTGGGACCCTCAGAGGCTCCAAAACACAGAGGACGTCTGCCAAAAGTGTCTATGCAATCACAGCAGGGAAGTGAACTGGCTGCCACTACCTCTGCTGAAACCACAAGGGTAACACCTCATAGAAGCATGCATAAGGGAAAGATGACAAAGAAGTAGATGCTCATGGGTGTTTAAAGAACTGTTTCTGTTACGGTTCCGTTACTTTTATGTCATATATAAAACTAGTTTATTTTCTCCACTTTCCGGTCATGCCTCTTATTGTCTGCTAATTTGGAAGTGGCTAAGTGAGTTGGAGTGAATAGTGAAACATACATTACCCCCATGATGGGGGTCAGTGTGAAAAGAATGGCTTGGTCATTGTAGGGGTGCTTTATGGTGTTGTGGCATGGCGGGGGGGCGGGGGGGCGGGGGGAACGGGGGGCACCTGGCACAGCATGGGGCAGCCATGTGGGTATAATGCATCAAGTTCAGTAAATCTGACCATGATGAGGTTGTCCCTGGCCTCCCCGACAGCAATGTGCTCAGGTTCTGGTGGCATCTGGACCTCAGGTTCTTCTGCTCCTCCACCTTGTCTTCCAGCTGATGTTCTTCCTCCTCCTCCTCCAAAGAAGAAGAAGAAAAAGAAGAAGAGGCTGCCTTGCTCCTAATGCAGTGCTAATCCTCAGTGCTGCACTATGTTGTGCAGTGCAGAGCAGATGACGACAATTCTGGAGACACTGGTTGGTGTATAATGAAGGGCTCCTCCAGATCTGTCAAGCCATCCAAAGCGCATTTTCAGCATGCCTATTATTTACTCTATGAAACATCTGGTGGACATGTGACTTTCATTATAACTCTCCTCGGCCTCAATACTTGGCCTCCTCAAGGGTACCATGAGCCACGTCTTCAGTGGATAGCTCTTGTCTTGAAGCAGCCAGCCAGAGAGTCTGTTTGGAGGTGCAAAGAGCTGAGAGTGTGTGGACTAGTGATGAAAGAGTCAGGGAATTTGGCATACACATGCATGATGATCTTCCTATGATTGCATACTAGCTGCACATTGAGGGAGTGGAAGCCCTTGTGGTTGACAAAGACTCCTGGGTTATGATGGGAGTGCCCTGATATCCATGTGTGTACAGTCGATGGCACCCTGTGCCAGTAGGAAGCCAGCCAGAGCAGCAAAGCCGAGCAACTGCTCAATAACACTGGCTTCATTAGTGGCAAAGTTGACATAACAGGGCATCGGTGGCCTGTGTGATGCATCTGTGGGCGGCCGACTGCAAGATGCCGCAAATGTCTGCTACAGATCCTTGGAAGGAGCCCAAGGCGAAGAAGTTGAGGGTGCTGGTAAATTTGACAGCCACTGGTAAGGCATGTCCACTAGGTCCTCTGGGCTGGAGGTCTTGCTCCAGCAAGGTGCCAATATCTGCTACGACCCGGCACAAAAGCATGAACCTCCTTTGGCACTGCTACTCAGTCATCTTGAAGAAGCTCGTCCTCTGGCTGTATACCCCATGTTGGGATAACGCCTCTGGCGTGGTGCTGCCCTGCGCTGACACCCTCTGTCATGTGCAGCATCAGGTTGTTGAGAAGGCTGCTGGTTGGTTGGTGGCACATCATGGTCCGATTCTGAGGACCAAGGTGAGACAGTTTAATAGATGGCAGGTCAAGTCGAGAGTAGAGAAGCAATCTGTCAATGGTGTGATAGGTAGTAGCAATGAGGTGACACTGGTTTCCGAATTTTCAGAAATGATTGGCAAACTCTAAAGACCTAAATCTATGCTGAAAATGCACTCAGCAACAGCAGTTCCCTTAGGAACGTAAGCAGATGCCAGGTGGCAGTATTTATTGTGCTTTCCAGGCTCGGCTCCAATGACTTCAATCAATGGCCACTGAAATTTTGCCTCAACTTGACACGTGGTTCCTGAGCTGCGTGATTCCCGTGGTCATGCAGTGAAATTGAAAAAGTGCGGTTAAAAAGATGGCTAACGGTTTGACAACAAGCTGCTAATGATTAAAATTAGGTCACCCGCCTCTGCCGTTCGGGTCGCTGCGTGCTTGCAAACATGCCCACGTTAAAGAGGCAAGGAGGTGGGATGATGGCTGGTTCCTTACCCGCTCCAGTATATTTCCACTTTCACTTCTGACCCACCTCCAATCCCGCATGCACGGACCAATGAAAACTCTGGCCGTAGTTACTGTAATTATAGCAAGGCATATTAAAATCACAAGGTTAGCTGTACAGTATATACTGGGGGATACTGAGGTTGATATGGACGTGTCTAGTTCAAGCTTACTGTATGAGCAAGTATAGGTGTGAAAAATTTCTGCATCGGGAAATTCAGAGGCTTCTGGAGCTTAAAGTGCAGAGAAGATCTGTGTGAAATGAAAACTGAGGAAGAAAGGCTTTAACAGTCTGCTCCCGGCAAATATCTTAGAATTCTGCAAATAAGTGATTCAAAGCCCTAGCACATAAAGAATGTCTTTATTTGACTCTATTATTGTGGGATTTAGCTCTGATTATTGCTATCATTGTATTGTTGGTTTTCTTAATTTTCCACCAGTAAAATTTATTTTTCACCAAAAGAAATTACTATCATCACTGGGGATGTTTCAAAGTGTGGGTTCTTTTCTCTGAAACAGTTCAAAACCTGCCAAATAGACCACATTACCTTGGGTCAAATCCTTATCACGTGGATGAAAGTCCAATTCAATAATGGATAACGTTCAAAAGCCCAGCTTTATGTACTTATTCTGGTTTAAAACTGCTTTAGTGTCAGCTGTGGCTCAGTGGGTAGCACTCTCACCTCTGTGTCAGAAGGTTGTGGGTTCAAGTCCCACTCCAGGGACTTGAGCACAACAATCTAGGCTGACACTCCAGTGCAGTGCTGAGGGAGCACTGCGCTGTCAGAAGTGGAGCTAAAAGATCCCATGGCAGGAGAGTAATTCCCAGTGTCTTGGCCAATATTTATCCCTCAAAAAACAGATTATCTGGTCATTATCACATTGTTGTTTGTGGGAGCTTGCTATGCATAAATTGGCTGCCGCGTTTCCCACATTACAACTGTGACTATACTTCAAAATTACTTCATTGGCTGTAAAGCGCTTTGAGACATCCGGTGGTCATGAAAAGCACTATATAAATGCAAGTCTTTCTTTTTAAATATGAAATGTCTTCATTGTGTCTGACAATTTGAGCTTGTCATTTCTTGATTAATGCTGGATCTTTCAGTGCATTGACATGGAAGAAGTTTTACACAAGTCTGAAAGGAGTAAAAGAATGTAGAAACTACGCATGTGGGCAGCTCCAGGCAAAAACAAGATTGGACAAACTCGAAACCTGTTGTCAATTCAATAGCGCAGGTACAAACTGGGTGTGAGAAAAAATGTGTGGGAGTCCGCTTAGGGTTTCTTTACACTGTTGCTCAATGTCGTCACTGGTCGAGACTTTGAAGTGGCTTTGTAATAGCTGAAGGATAGATAAATTGACTTGATTGTGCCAAGACATTCGATAGCATTTGTGCTCCTTTTTCCTTTTTGCTTTGAAATGATTGATGTAGTGCCAGGCTTAGAAAATAACGTAAAGAGGTATTGTAAAACATATCTCTTTACAATAAGGTATGTTCAATTTGACTCATTTGCCAGCTAAGCACTTGAAGCTGAGTATCACTTTTGAAAAGTGACACTTTTGGCAGTTTTACACATTTATACTTTACCAAACAAACTTGGTGGATTGGCCTACATTTTTTGAACAAATTGTGTTTAAAGGCAAAACTTTTCTTAATCCTTCGCCATGTTACCCCTCTTTTACATTCCTTCTGTTTTTTTTCTGGCTGGCATGGCAAATAGATAACCTTGCCATGCCCATTATTAACTGGCTGCTTGGAGATGCACGAAAGGTCACAGGGGTCACATCTTCAGATTTCACCTCCTATCTTCTGGACAGAAATAAGTTGCCTCTGCTTAAAGGTTGCCTTAATGGTGCAGTCAGTATTTGGGAATTTACTGTGGAAAAATAAGAATATAAAGGCGTGTTAAATCACTGCTGGTTCCAGGATGGTGCAGCAATTGTATGACCTTGTTTTTGAGGATAAGAAAGTTAGCTTGAAGAGTTCTATACCAGTACTGACTCTGCAGCTCATTTTGACAGTTCAATAATTTTGCTCTTTTTAAAGGGTGTGATTAATGGGCAGGATTAGTTGCTGGAGCTGTGAGAAATAGTTTACCTTGCCAGGTGACTATTTTCATACTGAACGTGAGAAGACAAACATGTTTGACCAAATATTCATGAAATGAACCAAAGCGATGCAGTAAAATTTACATAAAGATTTTTCTTACAAATTGCTAAAGTTTTCTTTTCTTTTATTTTGACAAAATGACATTGGCCTGGAATGTGCTGTCAATGGCGAAGCTAAGGCATTCACCGCTGGCCCCGAAGAAAGCTGCCCACAGAGATATTGCGATCTCTGTGGTGAGGAGGTTGCCTTTTTCGACGTGTGATTTCAGTGCAATGTACTGGGGAATCCCTACCGCCATCTGCTGTGACGTCAACAAGCTGTCTAAGCAGCCAATCACATTGTAGAATTCTCACAGACGAGGAACCAGGAAATGAGAATCTGCTTTCATCCTGACTTTTTAAAACTGTGACAGAGAGCAGAACAAAGATTAAAGCTCTTACATGGGGATCAGGTATTACCTGAAATAATCATGAACATTTCAAAAATATAAAAATAATGTTTAAAGTTTCTTCAAACTTGTAATTTTTATCATAATGGCAAAATTTGACACTCCACAAAATTAAAATTAGTTTTTCAGGGTCATAACATTTGTTTAACAGTCAATACGTTGTTAAAACCCCAGTTACACCTAGTCCAACAAGGCCTAATATTTAATGGGGTATTTAACAGAGATATTACACGGGAGAGCCGAAGTTTTTATCAGTTTGATTTCACAGATTGCCCTGGTTATGGCCGGGGGTGGAGGGGGGTGCGTGAGGGGAAGGGGTGGGGCGGGGGAGTCCACGGTGCAGTCAGTGTTGGAACAGTGAATGACTGACTGCAACTTCAGGATTTCCGTGTTTAGAAGCATGTGCACTACATCTGAAGTTGCGGTCAGTTTCAAAGGGATAATAACGGTGAACACTGCTCGTTCACGTTATTATCCACCGCAAATTCCGGCCCAATGCTACATTTACTGTTATCATTAGACTCACTTTTCTCAGTGCTCACGTTTGTTAAAAAAATTCCTCTCTTTCTACAGTTACTACTTTTGATTGAGAAATTGGATTAATTTCATCCTAGTTTGACAACAGTTTTAAATCTCATTAATGACTGGTATTCCTTCTCAGAGCTTTGAATGAATTAGTCATTCTTTAATGTTAATTTGTTCCTTTAGCACTCCATTCATGCTCTTTGGCAGAGTACCACATTTACACTTGTCGCAGTGACTCCAGGAGGTTCACTCAGGTACAAGTCTAAGGTCACGACATTGCTTGAGACCTCGGGACTTACAAAATTCAATGATGTGGGGTGACCATTGTGGTTAGATCAAGTTACCTTGCTGGAGTCTCTTGTTGCCTACTGATATAAGGATGAGATCAAAGGCTGACTCTATTATCATTGTACTAGTGTTGATCTGGTATGAAGCTCACAAGATAGAGGGATGAGTTTTCATATCATACAATAATAGTATGGGTACACTGGTAGTATGGGGAAGGAGCTATATTGTTAGGCTTTCTTCAGAATTTAAAACTGTTTTATTTAAAATCAATGATTTATCATTTTTATTATGTACACTCTAACGTCAACACAAGACTGGGATGGGGGACTTGTGAAGAGAAGTGGGAGCGGTAAATCAAATTTATAGAGATAACTTGCAGTTGGATTCTGGAGAGAAAGGAGAAATTTAAAAATCATTGTAATAAAAGAAATTAGAAGAAAGAGAAAAACTTGCATTTATTCACGATCTTTCAGCACCTTTCACGACCACCGGATGACTCAAAGCAATTTACAGCCAATGAAGTACTTTTGGAGTGTAGTCTCTGTTGTAATGTGGGAAATGCAGCAGCCAATTTGCGCACAGCAAGCTCCCATAAACAGCAATGTGATAATAACCAGATAATCGTTTTTTGTTATGTTGATTGAGGGATAAATATTGGCCAGGACACCGGGTATAACTCCCCTGCTCTTCTTCGAAATAGTGCCATGGGATCTTTTACGTCCACCTGAGAGAGTAGACAGGGCCTTGGTTTAACGTCTCATCCGAAAGACGGCACCTCTGACAGTGCAGCACTCCCTCAGCACTGCACTGGAATGTCAGCCTAGATTTTATGTGAACAAGTTATGTGAAACTTACGTTATTAGCAATAAAACGTAATTAGTTGAAGTAGCTATCTGACAGCGATGAGCTTGAGTAAATATACTCCATCTTTTTTCATACGTTTACATGTAATTACAGCCTAGAAGTTACATTTTGCAGTATTAACGTACAAACACTTAATACATTGGTACAAAACTGCTTTGTCCATTATTTTAAGTTGTTGTGGAGTGGGAATGCAGGTGGAGATTATTGGATCTTGACCAATAATACCAGTTATGACTCAGGAAGCACCTGGTAGAAATAGCCAGGGAGTTCATTATAATAAGATAATGCCACAGAAGTGGCGTAATTTAGATATCAGTGCTATTTTCTGTCCCTCATCCTTCAGTTAGGCAGCTTCTTAATTCCATCTAAAGACATTGGATGGTCAGGGGTGCTAGGCAGCACTTTTCAATATAAGGTCATTTAAAGGGACAAACTGCAAATTTATTTTTGTTACCTTTGCTGTTCTTTGTTTCGTGATTTTTTTGGCTAACTTTGCATCCACTTGTGTTAACTATTCATTGGGACAGAGATAATGCCATGGAAATCTTTTTATTGATGCTAAATAAAAATCTGTTCCCTAGCCACCGACTCCATCCCTCTCCCTGGCCATTTGCTGAGACTGAACCAGTCTGTTCTGAACCATGGCATCCTATTTGATCCTAAGCTGAGTTTCTGACCCCATACCCTCTCCCTCATTAAGACCGCCTCCTTCCACCTCTGTAATATTGCCTGTCTCGGCCCTTACCTCCGCTCATCTGTTGCTGAAACCCTTATCCATGCCTTTGTTACCTCTAGACTCAACTATTCCAATGCTCTCGTGGTCAGTCTCCTACCTTGAGCCATCATAAACTAGAGCTCAACCTAAACTCTGCTGCCCATATCCCAAGTCCCGCTCACCCATCACCTCTGTGCTCACAGACCTACATTGGCTCTCAGTCCGGCAACACCTCAATTTTAAAATTCTCATCCTAGTTTTCAAATCCTTCCATGGCCTCACTCCTCCCTATTTCTGCAGCCTCCTCTAGCCCTACAACCCTCCGAGATCTCCACACTCCTCCAATTCTGGTTTCTTGCACATCCGTGATTTTTATCGCTCCACCATGCTTTCAACTGCCTAGGCCCTAAGCTCTAGAATTCCCTCCCTTAACCTCTGGATCTCTCTACCACCCTCTTCTCCTTTAAGTGGCTCCTGAAAACCTAGCTCTGTGACCAAGCTTTTGGTGAATTGTCCTAATATCTCCTTATGTGGCTCGGTGTCAAATTTTGTTTGATAATGTTCCTATGAAGTGCTTTAGGTCGTTTTACTATGTTAAGGGTGCTATATAAATGCAAGTTGTTGTTGTTGCTATTTGGAGGAAGATAATGAAGGAGGAGGAGGAAGTGGAATGGAGCAATGCCAGGCAAATTAGATTGCATCATAGGAGGATGTAATATCCATCCACCATTATCCTCCATATATACAGCATATATATTTATCAACTGGCTGCCCACCCCAAGTCATTCCCAACATACCCCCTTGCCTGATTTCTGCCATAGCTCCTAGTGGATCCCATTCATGGTGCAACAAATATTGTAATGATTGAATGGCTACATACTATGGGGGGTGGAAGCTGGGCAAAGCTGTCTCGGGAGCTGTAGTGGGTGGGAAAGAGATACAAAAAACCCAGGACAGAGTGCAGGATGGACTGGAAGAGAGAGGGGGACAGAGTGCCAGCATAAGGGGATGAGGGGCTATGGAGAGAAGGCGGGAGTGGGGTACTGAAGTTGCATGATCAGCCATGATCATATTGAATGGTGGTGTAGGCTCGAAGGGCCGAATGGCCTGCTCCTGCACCTATTTTCTATGTTTCTATAAGTGGCTTCCAGTGCTTCAGCACTGGTTATAGATGGGAGGGTTCTATTGATTAGCTACTGGCACTTGTTGGTTGGCTTCTGCTGGCTGGCTCTGACTGGCCTGACTGCTAGTGGTGGTTGGCTGTCTGTGGTTTGGCTAGCTACTAGTGACAATGAATGGTTGCTAGCTGTTGCCTGCGGGTGCCAGACAGGTGGCCTCTAGTAGTTGGCTGCTGGTTATAGATGAGTGGCTTCCCCTCAGAATACATTGGAAGTGTTCTTTCAATATTATTTTAATACAACTACTAAATGATATTGTGTTGGCTCAATAGCAATGATGGAGATGAATGAATTCACTCCACTGTTGTTGGTTCTGAATTAGCATGTCTGCATCAGTCCCCTGTATTTCTTTCTGTGACAAGTCACTCTTGACATTGTCTATCCAGCGTGTCCTTGCACCTCCTTGATTCCTTGCTCCATGTACCTCTGTACGAAGGGTCATGAAAAGGTATTCTAGCTGTTTACATTCTTGAAAAATGCCTGAACCATCGCAGTCGTCTTTATTTAATATTCTTATAAGCGTTGTTTCTTGTCTGAGTCATATTCTTATTATATCATTCCTGCTTCTTTGCATTCTGGATACTTCCAGTATTCTTCTCAAACAACTCATCTCTGCTGTTAGTATCTTTTGCTCATGTTCCAGCATGCAGATCAGTAAACTAATATTGGGATAACCATCACTTCATAAACTTTATACCTTCTTTTTACCAAAATATCTTTAGCCTTCCAATTGTTCTTTTGATGTTTGCATTACAACTCAGGTACAGTAATGCAGTGGTTATGTTACTGAACTATTAATCCAGAGACCGTGAGATCAAATCCCATCATGGCAGTTATAGAATTTGGGGGAGAAATTCGTCTGCTTTGCGCCTCCTGTTAGCGCCTGCAGTGGGTGGTAACAGGGTGCGAAGGGTTTATCGACTAGGCGCGGTGAATTCACTGACCCCCGTGAACTTCCCTGGCGGTTTTGCGCTGGTGCTATCACTTACCACCTCACTCTCTTTTGCGCCCCATAGATCGTGATATCATCCAGTGCGCAGCGCCCCATTACATGCCCAGATGTGATATTCGCTCTCTCCCCCTGCAGCATTGCCGGGCGTCAACAACGTCAGCTACAGGAGGCGTTGTCACCTCAGATAGCCACTTTGGGAATGAAACTTAAAGGCAGTGGTGGTCAGCTAGGGCAAACTTTATTATTGGCACCAGTCTGGTGCCTTCTGATTGATTTTGACCGCTGATTTCTGCATGATTTCTCAGCCCTCCACTCTCTTAGAGTGCTTGGGGCTGTTATGCACGGAGCACAGGTCCCGTGGCCCCACAGAGATAGCATTAAGATTGATTCAACCTATCACTAACCCTTCCCTTTAAACAAAGAAAGGAGCCTGTAAAGACGGTAGCGCTACACTGAAAATTGCTCTGTGCTCTGCCGATACCACCCCTCTCACTCCCTTTAGCACTCTAAGGGAAGTGGTAGCACTTGATTTAGTGCTCCACTTCCCTCTTGGAGTGCTAAAGCTGAAGTTTCTGGGAGCAGCAAATTGTTTTCTCCCGCCGATAGTTTTGCGACTCTTCAAAAGTCTTTTGCCCCAAATAGGGCGCTAAGCACTATTTCTAACCCAAAGTCTGTTTTTAAAAAAGCTGGAAATAAAAAGCTGGTGCCAGTAAAAGCTGTCTAATTTCCTTCAGGGAAGGAAACCTGCTGTCCTTACCCCATCTGGACTATATGTGACTCCATTCCCACAGCAACATGGTTGAACCTTAACTGTCCTCTGAGGTGGCCTCGCGAGCCATTCATTGGTATCAGTGCAACTAGAGATAGGCAATAAATGCCAGCCTTGCAGTTGACACCCACATCTCGGGAATTATTTTTTTTAAACTTCAAGGGCCCGAAACTGATGGACTCACCGCTCACTGCCGCCGACATTCCTCTTCGTGTTCCACCCAGTGCCACTTTTGATTTGGGTTGGAGCAGGCAGGAAGGGAGAACCGTCGGGAACAGCCTGCTGACGTTAGCAGACGGTCGAGTGGCACAGGTGGACACTCGCCCACCGAGATGACATTCATGCGGGCAGGAGTCGGCGGGAGTTGGCACCAGAACAGGGGTGGACCATTGGCTGGAGGCTGGTCGGTCCCTGACGGTAAGTATGAAGATCTTAAAAAAAAAGTTGGTGAACATTTTTAAATATTTTTTTCTCTACGACGTACCTGATTGGCATCCCTTGAAGGTGTTCCAATGGAGTTTTATTTACCGCTGATTTTTCTTTGCAGGTCTTCGACCCTCCCTGGGCCCAACTCCATCCTCGGCGGCACTTGGGCAGCAAGCACCTTTGCCGCCGAGATTGGGAGCTCCCGCCAGCTGCCACCCGGATTGGCAGCGTAAGTCCCTCATTTGCCGCCCGCCACCCTTTGAAGGACCTTTTTGATGAAAACCCTGCCCAAAGTACCGTCAGGTACCTCGGCAGCCATTAGCAGTCCTTTGGGCGGCACTTGGTGGGCATATAGGGGCTGCCCTGACCTGTGTGAGAAAACCACCGCAGGTTGGGGCTATAAATATGTCATGTATCTAGACATATCTACTGCTTGTACTATAACATATGATGCGCTACCAGAGGGCACTACTATGGGAAACTTGTACACCAGCTGTATGGTCACTAAGGTGTGCCACCAGAGAGCAATGCAGTGGGAGACTTGTAGGTTACCTGTACAGGTGTGCCAGGCCTAGTATAAAAGGCAGGCCACCATGTGTGATCTTCACTCTGGAGTTATATTAAATGGACTAAGCTCATGACAGTTTAAGTGCAATACATTGCTTCGTGGAGTCATTATCAGAACATCTAAAGACATAACAATTGGCGACGAGATTACGGACTTTCACGCGAATATGGCTAAGCTTGGTATGTTGCAGCAGTTCGCTGATGGTGATGATTGGGATGCCTTTGCGGAGACGCTCGACCGTTTCTTCACAGCAAACGACCTGGCAGGCGACAATCCGGCCACACTGGCTGATGAGCACAGAGCGATCCTGCTAACCAGTTGTGGGCCCACAGTCTATGGCCTCGTCAGGGACTTGCTGGCACCAGCGAAGACCAAGACATATGAGGAGCTTGTAACGCTGATCCAAGAACAACTCAAGCCCAAAGAGAGCTTCCTCACAGCCAGCCACCGGTGTTATACCCACCGATGGCCCGAAGGCCAGGAAATCGCGAAATATGCTGCAGACCTCAGGAGGCTGGCGGCACCATGTGATTTCAGCGACCACCTCACTGAAGCGCTTCGGGATATCTTTATCATTGGAATCAGCCACGAGGGCCTTCTTCATAAGCTACTATCTGCGGATACCAAAGTCACACTGCAGAAGGACATCACCATGAGCCAGGCATTCATGACCTCGACCTGCGGCTCTAGGCGGTGACTCATCCTCAGGACTCAAACCCGGCAAGTACTGTACACAGACTGGCACCTTTTAGAGGCTGGACTGTAGAACGTGAATCTCCTCAGGGGAGAGAGAGCAGGCCCGAGTCCCTTAACTCAGAGTCTGCCGAGGAGGACTAATCGAGTAGCTCCATGCTGGCATTTCAGAGGGAATCACAAGGCTGACCAGTGCCGTTTTAAGGACTATGTGTGTAAAGGCTGCAGCACAAAGGGCCACCCCCAGCGAATGTGTAAAAGAAATATGACTCACTGTGTTGATGAAGAGTCTGCAGATGGCCATGAATCCAGCGCAGATTATGAAGCGATAGTCAGAGAGGAAGCTCACGATGAGGTGTATGGCATGTTTACCTGCACCACAGAATGTTCCCCATTGAGGATGAAATCAAGATAAATGGCATTCCAGTCTTCATGGAAGTGGACACGGGGCCGAGCCAGTCAGTAATAAATCAAGAAGCCTTTGAGAGGCTACGGCTCATAGAAACATAGAAACATAGAAATTAGGTGCAGGAGCAGGCCATTCGGCTCTTCGAGCCTGCACTGCCATTCAATAAGATCATGGCTGATCATTCAACCTCAAATACACCTTTCCTGCTTTCTCTCCATACCCCTTGATCCCTTTGGGGTAAGGGCCATATCTAACTCCCTTTTGAATATATCTAACGAACTGGTCTCAACAACTTTCTGCGGTAGAGAATTCCATAGGTTAACCACTCTGAGTGAAGAAGTTTCTCCTCATCTCAGTCCTAAATGGCTTACTCCTTATTCTTAAACTGTGACCCCTGGTTCTGGAAATCCCCAGCAATGGGAGCATTCTTCCTGCCTCTAACCTGTCCAATCCCGTCAGAATTTTAAATGTTTCCATGAGATCCCCTCTCATTCTTCTAAATTCCAGGGGATACAAGCCCAGTTGATCCAGTCTCTCCTCATATGTCAGTCCTGCCATCCCAGGAATCAATCTGGTGAACCTTCACTGCACTCCCTCAATAGCAAAAACGTCCTTCCTCAGATTAGGGGACCAAAACTGGACACAATATTCTAGGTGTGGCCTCACCAAGGCTCTGTACAACTCCCTGCTCCTATTCTCAAATCGTCTAGCTATGAAGGCCAACATGCCATTTGCCTTCTTCATCGCCTGCTGTGCCTACATGCCAAACTTCAATGACTGATGTACCATGACACCCAGGTCTCATTGCACCTCCCCTTTACCTAATCTGTCACCATTCAGATAACAATCTGTCTTCCTGTTTATGCCATCAAAGTGGATAACCTCACATTTATCCACATTATACTGCATCTGCCATGCATTTGCTCACTCACCTAACCTGTCCAAGTCACGCTGCAGTCTCTTAGCATCCTCCTCACAGCTCACACCGCCACCCAGTTTAGTGTCATCTGCAAACTTGGAGATATTGCATTCAATTCCTTCATCTAAATCATTGACGTATATTGTAAATAGCTGGGGTCCCAGCACTGAACCCTGCGGCACCCCACTGGTCATTGCCTGCCATTCTGAAAAGGACCCGTTTATTCCGACTCTCTGCTTCCTGTCTGCCAACCAATTCTCTATCCACGTCAATACATTACTCCCAATACCATATGCTTTAATTTTGCACACTAATCTCTTGTGTGGGACCTTGTCAAAAGCCTTTTGAAAGTCCAAATACACCACATCCACTGGTTCTCCCTTGTCCACTCTACAAGTTACATCCTCAAAAAATTCCAAAAGATTTGTCAAGCATGATTTCCCTTTCATAAATCCATGCTGATTTGGACCGATCCTGTCACCGTTTTCCAAATGCGCTGCAATTTCATCTTTAATAATTGAGTCCAACATTTTCCCCACCACCAATGTCAGGCTAACCGGTTTATAATTCCCCGTTTTCCCTCTCCCTCCTTTTTTAAAATGTGGTGTTACATTAGCTACCCTCCAGTCCATAGGAATTGATCCAGAGTCAATAGAATGTTGGAAAATGATCACCAATACATCCACTATTTCTAGGGCCACTTCCTTAAGTACGCTGGGATGCAGCCTATCAGGCCCTGGGGATTTATCGGCCTTCAATCCCATCAATTTCCCTAACACAATTTCCTGACTAATAAGGATTTCCTTCAGTTCCTTTTTTTTACGCTAGACCCTCGAACCCCTAGTAATTCTGGAAGGTTATTTGTGTCTTCCTTAATAAAGACAGATTCAAAGTATTTGTTCAATTGATCTGCCATTTCTTTGTTCCCCATTATAAATTCACCTGATTCTGTCTGCAAAGGACCTACTGGTCTTCACTAATCTTTTTCTCTTCACATATCTATAGAAGCTTTTGCAGTCAGTTTTTATGTTCCCTGCAAGCTTCCTCTCATACTTTATTTTCCCCCTTCTAATTAGACTCTTTGTCCTCCTCTGCTGAATTCTAAATTTCTCCCAGTCCTCAGGTTTGCTGCTTTTTCTCGCCAATTTATATGCCTCTTCCTTGAATTTAACACTATCCCTAATTTCTCTTGTTAGCCACGGTTGAGTTACCTTCCCCTTTTTATTTTTACTCCAGACAGGGATGTACAATTGTTGAAGTTCATCCATGTAATCTATAAATGTCTGCCATTGCCTATCCACTGTCAACCCTTTAAATATCATTTGCCAGTCTATCCTAGCCAATTATGTTTTTATGTTCTTATGTAATTTACGTCTCATACCATCGAAGTTACCTTTCCTTAAGTTCAGGACCTTAGTCTCTGAATTAACACTGTCACTCTCCATCTTAATAAAGAATTCTACCATATTGTGGTCACTCTTCCCCAGGGGGACTCGCACAACAAGATTGCTAATTAATCCTCTCTCATTACACAACACCCAGTCTAGGATGGTCAGCTCTCTAGCTGGTTCTTCGACATATTGGTCTAGAAAACCATCCCTAATGCACTCCAGGAAATCCTCCTCCACCACATTGCTACCAACTTGGGTAACCCAATCTATATGTAGATTAAAGTAGCCCATGAGAACTGCTGTACTTTTATTGCACGCATCCCTAATTTCTTGTTTGATGCCATCCCCAACCTCACTACTACTGTTTGGTGGTCTGTACACAACTCCCACTCGCGTTTTCTGCCCATTGGTATTCCTCAGCTCTACCCATACAGATTCCACATCATCCAAGCTAATGTCCTTCCTTACTATTGCGTTAATTTCCTCTTTAACCAGCAACGCTACCCCACCTCCTTTTCCTTTCTGTCTATCCTTCCTGAATGTTGAATACTCTTGGATGTTGAGTTCCCAGCCTTGGTCACCCTGGAGCCATGTCTCCGTAATCCTAATTATATCATAATCGTTAACAGCTGCCTGCGCAATTCATCCACCTTATTATGAATACTCCTCACATTGAGGCACAGAGCCTTCAGACTTGTCTTTTTACCACTCTTTGTCCCTTTAGAATTTTGCTGTAGTGTGGCCCTTTTTGATTTTTGCCTTGGGTTTCTCTGCCCTCCACTTTTACTATTCTCCTTTCTATCTTTTGCTTCTGCCCCCATTTTATTTCCCTCTGTCTCCCTGCATAGGTTCCCATTCCCCTGCCATATCAGTTTAACCCCTCCCCAACAGCACTAGCAAACACTCCCCCTAGGACATTGGTTCTGGTCCTGCCCAGGTGCAGACCATCCAGTTTGTACTGGTCCCACCTCCCCCAGAACCAGTTCCAATATCCCAGGAATTTGAATCCCTCCCTCTTGCACCACTCCTCAAGCCACGTATTCATCTGAGCTATCCTACGATTCCTACTCTGACTAGCATGTGGCACTGGTGGCAATCCTGAGATTACTACTTTGAGGTCCTACTTTTTAATTTAACTCCTATCTCCCTAAATTCAGCTTTTAGAACCTCATCCCGCTTTTTACCTATATCGTTGGTACCTATATGCACCACAACAACTGGCTGTTCACCCTCCCCCTTCAGAATGCCCTGCAGCCGCTCCGAGACATCCTTGTTGCTTGCACCAGGCAGGCAACATACCATCTTGGAGTCTCGGCTGTGACCACAGAAACACCTATCTATCCCCCTTACAATAGAATCCCCTATCACAATAGCTCTTCCACTCTTTTTCCTGCCCTCCTGTGCAGCAGAGCCACCCACGGTGCCATGAACTTGGCTGCTGCTGCTTTCCCCTGGTGAGCCATCTCCCCCAACAATATCCAAAGCGGTATATCTGTTTTGGAGGGAGATGACCGGAGGGGACTCCTGCACTGCCTTCCTACTCCTGCTCTGCCTGGTGGTCACCAATCCCCTATCTGCCTTTGTAACCTTTTACCTGCGGTGTGATCAACTCACTGAACGTGCTATGCACGACATCTTCAGCATTGCGCATGCTCCAAAGTGAATCCATTCGCAGCTCCAGTGCCATCATGCGGTCTAACAGGAGCTACAGCTGGATACACTTCCTGCAACTTAGTCGTCAGGAACACTGGAAATATCCCTGATTTCCCATATGGCACAGGAGGAGCATGACACGGGTCTGGGCTCTCCTGCCATAATTTAACCCTTAAAGTAACCTAATTTGGCAACAATGCCAAAGGGCTCTTACTGACAAGATAAGGAAAAAAGAAAAACTACTCACCAATCAACCAGCCAATCACTTACCCTCTTGCTGTGACGTCACACTTCGTTTTCTTTTCCTCCAAGGTCGGGGAGTCAGCACTGGTGGGGAAAACAAGACAAAGCAACACCTCCTGCTCCCACTAGACCGAACTCTCCCACTTACCAAACTCTTACCTTTGCACTCTGACCTGCCACTGCACTCCAGTGGAGACTGCACCAACCCCCCTCTTTTTATACTGTTTCTGGCTGGCTCACCACTGGCCTGTTTAGGGAACCAGTTTTTACTAGCTGTTCAATTAACTAAGCTAGCTTGCTTGTTTGTCTCTGCTTAAACCTACAAGAATCCTATCTGTTTGATATTGCAGTTTTACTTAAACTTGTAATCTTATTTTACTTTTAGAAACTACTAGAAATTGTCACTAATAATTTACACCAACCTTGAAATGGTTTAAAAGGGATTAACCCTTAAAGTTCTTCCACTTACCAGACTCTTACCTTTGCACTCTGACCTGCCGCTGCACTCCAAGCAAGACATTCGAGCTGAACGACCCAAGTTGGTCCCGGTTCAGGCAAAGCTGCGCACCTACACCAATGAACTTATCCCAGTCATTGGTAGTGCAGATGTAAAGGTACTCCATGATGGCGTGGTGCACAAGTTACCACTGTGGATTGTTGCAGATGATGGACCAATGCTGCTTGCAAGAAAGTGGATGAAGACGATCCATTGGAGCTGGGAAGATTTCATCCCTCCAGCGATCGACGTCCCCCGCGCTCAGAGGCAAAGCAAGCCCCCACCTGAGGTTGGATCCGACACCAGAGAGCAGACCAGCACAGCACCCGAGGCATAGACCGCCCAGCACAACTGTGTGGAGATGATCCAGCTGAGACAACCCGAATGCACCTTCCAGGCTCCAGTGGCAGGACTCCGGAGGAAGAAAATCAGATCCAAAGGCGACTTCCCAGCTTCGGTGGCAGAACCCGGGGAGAAGAGGATCACAGCAGTCGACAGCGTGGGTGGAAGAAAGATGGCGCCCAAACCACGAGGAGAAGTGCTGAAGAAAAAGATAGCGGCGGCCAGACCAAGAGGTGCAGCGCTGACGGAGCAAAACGTGGTACCAAGCAAAGAAGAGGATTGGGGTAAAGAAAGCAAGGCTCTCTTAAAGGAGGCCAGCAACCCACCACACTTAAAGGGACAGTTCCACATTCTCAATCAATGTAACAGCAACTGTGAGTTAGAGGTAAAGCTTGTAATTGATTATCAGAGTTTTATAAATGTAATAAGCAAAGAAAAGTCATGTGTTTGCGATCGGAGCTACTGTTTATCTACAATGAGTAATGAAACATTGTGCAATGTAGGATTTCAACTACATTCAGATAATGTAGTGGGCAAACACCCATCGGGAGCACACAGGTCCAGCGGGCTAGCCAATGCTGTAGCCTGCGTCCCTGGGACCAGAGTGATGCACCACGGAGTTTGGCCACAAGCAGCTAATATAGAAAAGCTGCAGAGCAAGCGATCTCAGGACGACAACACCACTGGTATTGATGCCCTGCCCCTGATCAGCTCCACCTCTCAGGCACCTGATGGCACCAACCGACATGAACCTGAAAGAACAAACCACGCTAAGGCGCAGCCCCCAGACCCTATCGCCACCAAGGCTACACCCGGGAACGAAGGGTCACCCACAACAGTTCTCCCAAATGGGACCAGCCAGGATACCAAATCAAATAACACCCAGGCAAGCGAGTCAGCAGTTCCCTGCGCACTGCCAGAGGACTGCTCCTCAGGGAGCAGCAGTGACCCGGGGCGTAAGGAAAGGTCAGTCAGGTCAAAGGCATCTGTGAACCTGCCCGATGCTAGGAACAACGGCAAAGGCCCCAAGAGCAGGCAAATTGAGTCAACTGGGTTCCCACTGTCAGCACTGGGCACCTTTCTGCCACCAGACTACCTGGACACCATCCAACAGTTCTGGCACTAGTTTGTCCTCACGCACCGATGCTGACACCAGCATCGATTCCAAGTATGTATCAAGTATGTAGCTCACCATTCAAATGTACTTGCCTCACAACTGTACCACAAATGTAATGATGTAAATGCAATTTTTTTTTTCTGGACTTCAATGTATATGAATGTAATGAGACACCGGCATCATCTAGATGTGGGGAAGGGGAGAGAATGGAGTGGTCGTGAACTCACAAACGGAAACCACCAGCACCTCTACTGCCAATGAAACACCATCTACTCACCCAAGATGGAAACGATCCTCCAAAGGTCAACCAGATAGAGCTAAGCCCAGAGCACAATCAATGTATGAAGGCGATTTGCACTAAGGCCTTGGGGGAGAGTGATGTCATGTATCTAGACATGTCTACTGCTTGTACTATAACATATGATGTGCCACCAGAGGGCACTACTATGGGAAACTTGTACACCAGCTGTATGGTCACTAAGGTGTGCCACCAGAGGGCACTGCAGTGGAAGACTTGGAGGTGTGCCAGGTGATATTAAATGGACTAAGGTCACCACAGTTCAAGTGCAATACATTGCCTCATGGAGTAATTATCAGAGCATTTAAAGACAAAACAAAATACAGCTGAAGCGCTGGGCCCTGGAACATCGTGGTGGAGGTGCGGCGAATGAGGGTATGGGGCCCAGAGGACCCGGGGCAGCACGGGCCTGCCCACACTGCGATTATGTGTGCGCACTAGGTCCGTGCAGCAGAGCAGATCTCCAGTCATCCTGGTTAACCCTTGCCACTGGATAAAGGCCTAGCTCTGTCAAGCCCGTGTGGTGGCTGATGTGCAACGGTCACCACATGTTAAAAAAATTCATGCACAGGCATCTTCCACCCCCTCAACTGGAGTTCAGGACCTTCATTGAAACATCTGTGAACTCTCGTGGAAGCAAGTCATCCTCGTTTGAGGGACCGCCTATGATGATGACTTGGGGAAGTGGGGGTCTTCATCAATTTTGGCCCTCTATTCTCTAACAATAACCCACCAAGGTATGCAAAATTTCCCACCTGTTCAACTGCAGCCTCTCTGACTGTAAACTGTACATCTTCTTGATGCTTCCCAAATGGCATGACCTTTGTCTTCTTTGTGTTAATCTATAATTCAAATATTCCACGCTCCACATATACCTTATCAGTTAGACTCTGCAAATCCGTTTTCGATTTTGCTATAAGGTCAATGTCATCAGTCAATGAAATGGTTTAAATTCTTGCCACATTAGGAGACTGCTCCAATAGCAGCTTCTAGTGCAATGTTCATGATTGCTTCCAGCACAAGATTAAATAAATCATGCAGTGTGCATTCTTGTCTCACCTCACTGTTAATTTGAATCATTCTATCAGTTTCCTATCCATTCTAACAGCACTCAGTGATATGTTATCGATGTTATCAATGTTTTCTATCAGTCTGGCAAGTTTCTCAGAAAAGATTTTAATTGGCACAAGACACAAAGGGGCTGAAATTGGATAGAGCCAGCCTGCCGGCACGAACTAGGTGTAGAAAAAGATCCCTGCGTTGGAATGGTTAGGCCCGAGTCACACTCGATATTGGGTCTCAGCCTCATTTAAATTAGGCCGACGGGCTGTGAACACCTGCAATTGGGAGGATTGCAGAAGGTGGAGGCGTTCGGGGGCGGGGGGGGGGTCGGGCAATTGCAGGGTCTGGAGGCAATCAGGTAGGGAAGGTCAGGCGATTGCAGGTGGTGGAGGCGTTCGGGAGGGGGCGGGGTCGGGCGATTGCGGGGGTGGAGGCATTCGGGGGTGGGTCAGGTGATTGCGGGGGGTGGAGGTGATCAGGTAGGGGAGTCAGGTGATTGTATATGGTCAGTGGGCACCTTCAATAGTCTTCGGAGCTACGGCACCTTCAGCTAAGTATTTTTTTTAAACTTACCTTTTTGGTGGTGGCCATATGAATGAAAACTTGGCTATCCTGTATGCAGCTGGCTGCAATCAGGGGTCCTGAAACAGGCATTAGGCCCACTATTTGCCTATGCAAAGGGCCCCTAATGCCTGTTTCAGGCACAGACCCTGAACGCCTATACTTCAGCATTGTACAGTAAGGCAGACGGTGCACCTCCAGTGAGGGATGTGTAGGCCCACACCACCCACCCAATTGTGGACATGTAGGCAGCGGTTTTATGCTTGTAAAGCAGGGTGCGGCATCAATGAATTTCTAGGCCAAGATACCTATAGATATATGGAATGTTCAGATTCACATCAAACTTATTAATATTGATTAACGTGCTAAATAAATACCAATGGGGAATAGCAGGTTTATGTGAGACAAGATGGAATGGTAATGATGAGTTTTACTACGATGGGTACAGGCTTTTTAGTATCTGTAAGGGAAGATGGTATTCATCAGGAGGGAGTAGCATTAGTGTTAAAACCAACTGCAAGTGAAGCAACCCATATTGCCCCATATGTTAAAAAAGAAAGACTTGGATTTATATAGCGCCTTTCATGACCCCCAGACCTCCCAAAGCACTTTACAGCCAATGAAGTACTTTTGGAGTGTAGTCACTGTTGTAATGTAGGAAACGAGGCAACCAATTTGCGCACAGCAAACTCCCACAAACAGCAATGTGATAATTGTTGTGTATGGAGAAAATGTCAGACTGAACACTGTGAGCTCAAAGTAAGGTGTGACTTTAGTCTTTTGTTGCAGGTCTCCAGGGTGCCTCTCCAACCTGTGAAGCCGCCTTAAATACCTGTGCTCCCAAGGGATTATGGGGTCCCTTGGGACTCTGGGGAATGAGTCCTCTGGTCGCTGTACAAGTAAATACAAGTCCACATATAACAACATTCCCGCCCAAAGTCAATAGTGTAACTATTTACAATGTGAGTTGATCTGGGGCCCTTCTTGCCCTGGTTGATCGTCTCGGTGTAAAAGCTGGTGTTGTTGAATCATTTGTTGGGCCCTCGCTGGGCTGCTGTGCAGTTGGCCTTGCTGGGCTACCTGGTATGTTGGGCCCTGCAGGACTGCTGTGGATGATGGGTTCTGCTTCGTGGTCAACCGTGGTGTCGGTTACCACTGGTGTGTACGTTGGGGGGTCAAAGAAGGTAGGGTCCAAGGTGGGTTGCTCAGGATAGTCCGTGAATCTGAGTTTGATTTGGTCCAAGTGTTTCCGGTGAATGAGTCCATTTGAAAGTTTGACCCGAAGTACCCTGCTCTCCTCTTTGATCACGACAGTGCTGGGAAGCCACTCGGGACCTTGTCCATAATTGAATACAAATACAGGATCATTAACTTCAATCTCACGTGACAATTTGCGCTATCATGGTATGCACTTAGTTGAAACCACCTGCTCTCTACCTGTTCATGTAGATCAGGGTGAACTAACTAGAGCCTTGTCTTAAGTGCTCTTTTCATGAGCAGTTCAGCAGGTGGGATCCCAGTGAGTGAGTGGGGTCTCGTGCAGTAGCTAAGCAGGACTCGGGATGGGCAAGTCTGCAGTGAGCCTTCCGTTACTCTCTTCAAGCCTTGCTTGATGGTTTGCACTGCTCGCGCTGCCTGACCATTGGACGCTGGTTTAAATGGGGCAGATGTGACATGTTTGATTCCGTTACTGGTCATGAATTCTTTGAACTCAGCCTTGGTAAAACATAGCCCATTGTCACTCACCAGGACATCGGGTAAACCGTGTGTGGCAAACATGGCCCGCAGGCTTTCAGTAGTGGCAGCGGACGTGCTAGCCGACATTATCTCACATTCAATCCGCTTGGGATACACGTCTACAACCACAAGTTACATTTTACCCAAGAACGGGCCTGCATAGTCGACGTGCACCCTAGACCATGGTTTGGAGGGCCAAGACCATAAACTTAGCGGCGCCTCCCTGGGTACATTCCTTAACTGCGAGCATGTATTACATCTGTGAACGCAGGACTCTAAGTCCACATCGATACCGGGCCACCACACGTGGGATCTGGCTATCACTTTCATCATTACGATGCCTGGGTGGATACTGTGGAGGTCATTGATGAAGGTGTCTCTGCCCTTCTTGGGGACCACTACTCAATTGCCCCACAGAATGCAGTCTGCCTGTATAGACATTTCATCTTTGTGCCGCTGGAATGGCTTTATCTCTTCCTGCATTTCCACTGGGACACTGGACTAGCTCCCGTGAAGCACACAGCTTTTGACTAGACATAATAAGGTTGTCCTGGCTTGCCCAGGTTTTGATCTACCGGGCAGTGATGGGTGATTGCTCACTCTCAAATGCTTTCATAACCATGGCTAGATCTGCAGGCTGCGCCATTTCCACCCCCGTGGTGGGCAATGGCAGCCTACTGAGAGCATCGACGCAGTTTGCTGTGCCTGGCCTGTGGTGGTTGGCGTAGCTGTAAACGGACAACATGAGCGCCCATCTCTGGATGCGGGTCGATGTGTTGGTATTTATCCCTTTACTCTCGGAAAACAGGCACATAAGTGGCTTATGGTCAGTTTCCAATGGATATTCCAATGCTGTAGGCTCTCTCGGCCTTAGACAGACTCCTGGATGCATAAGCAACCGGTTGCAGTTTCCTGAAATCATTAGCTTGTTGCAATACAAACCCGACACCATATGACGACGCATCACATGCTAGTACCAAACGCTTACATGGATCATACAACACAAGCAATTTGTTTGAGCTTAACAATTTTCTCGATTTTACAAAGGCATTTTCTTGGCTTTTGCCCCAAACCCATTCACCCCCTTTTCATAGTAAGACATGTAGTGGTTCTAGCAGTGTGCTGAGACCCGGTAAGAAGTTACCAAAGTAGTTCAAGAGTCCCAGAAACAACTGCAGCTCCGTCACGTTCTGTGGCCTCTGTGCGTTCTCAATTGCTTCCGTCTTCATGTTGGTGGGCCTGATGCCGTCCACTGCAATACTCCTTCCCAGGAACTCCACTTCAGGTGCCAGGAAAATGCACTTCGAGTGTTTTAACCTGAGCCCCATGCCGTTGAGTCGACGAAGAACCTCCTCCAGGTTCTTCAGGTGCTCGACTGTGTTCCGACCTGTGACCAAGATGTCATCCTGGAAGACCACGGTGTGCGGCACTGACTTCAGTAAACTTTCCATGTTTCTCTGGAATAACGCCGCTGCTGATTGGATCCCAAACGGGCATCTGTTGTAAACAAAAAGATCTTTGTGCATGTTGATGCTGGTGATGATTCCTCCAGTTCCTGCGTCATGTAGGTTGAAGTCAGATCCAGCTTCGTGAACGTCTTTCCTCCCGCCTGCATTGCAAAGAGGTCGTCGGCTTTTGGTAGTGGGTATTGGTCCTGCAGGGAAAAATGATTGATAGTTACTTTGTAATTGCCACAGATTCTGATGGTGTCGTCTCCCTTGAGGACTGGGACAATAGGACTGACCGGCTCGCTGAACTCGATCGGTGAAATGATGCCCTGTCGTTGCAGCTGGTCTCGCTCAATCTCTACCCTTCTCTCATCATGTACTGTACTGCTCTCGCCTTGTGATGGATGGGTCGCGCCCCCGGAATTAGGTGGGTCTGCACTTTTGCTCCTTGGAATTTCCCAATGCCTGGTTCGGCAGCGAAGGAAATTTGTTTAAGACCTGGGCACAGGAAGCGTCGTCAGCGGGTGATAGCGCTCGGATGTCGTCCCAATTCCAGTGTATCATTCCCAGCCAGCTCCTGCCGAGCAGCATGGGACCATCGCCCGGTACCACCCAGAGTGGTAGCTTGTGCACGGCTCCATCGTTGGAACCCTTTACGGTAGCACTGCCTATTACAGGAATCAGTTCTTTAGTGTAAGTTCTTAGTCTCGTGCGAACTGGAGTTAAGACTGGCCTTGAGGCCTTGTTGCACCACAACCTTTCGAAAGTCTTTTTGCCCATGGTGGACTGACTCGCGCCCATGTCCAGCTCCATTGACACCGGGAGTCCATTTAGTTCAACATTCAGCATTATCGGGAGACAATTTGTGGTGAATGTGTGTACCCCATGTATCTCTGCCTCCTCTATCTGAGGCTCCAGTTCGTAGTGATCCTCCATGGATCTGTCCTCCTCTGCAACGTGGTGGTTTGCAGGTTTAACAGGCTTAGCAACTCGCCTGCACACTCGTTGGAGGTGTCCCATTGTTCCACAGCCCTTGCAAATGTACTCTTTGAATCGGCATGAATGGAAACGATGATCACCCCCGCAGGGCCAATAAGGTGTTAATGGCCTTGCATTCATCACCCTTGATGGTGGACTCTGAGACAATTGCGGACGTGTAGCTGCAGGTATGTGTGACCTGCCCTGTACGTTGTGATTCGAAAACAACATCAGTTTGTTCACAGTAGTTGTCGCAGCACTTTTGTGCTGAGTGATTTTCTTAGTATTGTCACTGGTGGCAATGAATGCCTGGGCTATCGCTATGGCCTTACTCAAGGTTGGGGTCTCTGCAGTCAAAACCTTGCGAAGTATGGTTTTGTGGCCAATGCCAAGTACAAAAAGTCTCCGAGCATTTGCTCCAAATGTCCTTCAAATTCACAATGTCCTGCAGGCGTCCCAGCTTGGCGACATAACTCGCCACTTCCTGGCCTTCGGACCTTTTGTAGGTGTAGAACCGGTACCTCGCCATCGGAACGCTTTCCTTCGGGTTCAAATGCTCTCGGACCAATGTACACAAACCGTCGTACACTTTCTCCGTGGGTTTTGCTGGAGAGAGCAAATTCTTCATGAGGCCATACGTTGGTGCCCCACAGATGGCGAGGAGGATCGCTCTATGTGTGGCAGCACTCTCTTCCCCATCTAGCTTGTTGGTCACGAAGTATTGGTCGAATCGTTCCACAAATGTTTCCCAACCATCTCCCTCTGAAAATTTCTCCAGGATGCCCACTGTTCTCTGCATCTTTGGGTTTGCTTTTTGTATCTCGTCACCAGTTGTTGTGTATGGAGAAAGAGTCAGACTGAACACTGTGAGCTCAAAGTAAAATGTGACCTTAGTCTTTTATTGCAGGTCTCCAGAGTGTCTCTCCAACCTGTGAAGCCTTCTTAAATACCTGTGCTCCCAAGGGATTATGGGATCCCTTGGGACTGCAGGGAATAAGCCCTCTGGTGGCTGTACAGAGTAAATACAAGTCCACATATATAACAGTAATGACCAGATAAACTGCTTTTATTATGGATTGAGGGCTAATATTGGCCAGGACACTGGAGATAACTCCCCTGCTCTTCTCGAAATAGTGCCATGTGATCTTTTACATCCACCTGAAAGAGCAGATGGACTTCGGTTTACCGACTCAACCGAAAAGACAGATGTTGAAAGCTAGATTCAGAACTAAATCAGAGGAGTCACAATCATGCGGGTACATGCACCATCATCAGCAGCATCTGATAAAGAGATCGATGCTTTATATAGAGACCTCCAAATGGTGACAGAGAAAGCTCCAAGATAAGACATTTGCTGATAATGGGAGACTTCAATGCAAAATTGGGATCTAACTAGAATGCATGGGATGGAGCTGTAAGGAAGTTTGGATTTGGTGAGGAAAGCGGATGAGGAGAACAGTTACTTTCCTTCTGCCGTCAATTTGATGGTGACATACACACTTTTCTACCAAAGTAAGTCACAAAAAAGTGGACCCAGTTGTCACCTGATGGCCAGACAAGAAACAGGATTGATTTTATAGTTAGAACTAGAAGATGGAAATCCAGTGTACTGTCGGGCAGATCCTTTGCGGCTGATGTCGACCCTGACCTTAAGTTAGTTTTGGCGTTGGGAAGGCTGAGAATTAGACCTGCTTTAAAATAATTTCAAACAAAAATCTTGGATCGGGACAATTTGAAAGAATCTGTCAGCAGAAACAAAGACAAAAATGTTGTAGAGAGACACATCGTACCTGCAATAACTGAAGAAATTCTATCACATTCTACCCTACGTAAACTTGAGGTCATCCAAAACTCGGCAGCCTGAGTTCTAACTCGCACTAAGTCCCGCTCACCCATCATCCCTCTGCTCATTGACCTGCACTGGCACCCGGTTAAGCAACGCCTCGATTTCAAAATTCTCATTCTTGTTTTCAAATCCCTCCATGGCCTTGCCCCTCCCTATCGCTGTAATCTCCTCCAACTCCAGAAATGCCCGAGATGTCTGCGCTCCTCTAATTCTGTCCTCTTGAGCATCCCTGATTATAATGGCTCAACCATTGGTGGCCATGCCTTCAGTTGCCAAGGCCCTAAGCTCTGGAACTCCCTGCTTAAACCTCTCTGCCTTTCTACGCCTCTATCCTCCTTCAAGACGCTTCTTAAAACCTACCTCTTTGACCATGCTTTTGGTCACCTGCCCTAATTTCTCCTTATGCAGCTCGGTGTCAAATCTTTTGTTTCATAATACTCCTGTGAAGCGCCTTGGGACATTTCATTATGTTAAAGGTGCTATATAAATACAGGTTGTTGTTGTTGAAATGGATGCAGAAGAGACATGGATGGCTGGCTTCTGGGGCTAGGGGTGGAGTTTTTATTTGTTCTTAGGATGAGGGTGATACTGGCAAGGCAACATTTATTAGCCACCCTTAGTTGCCCTGAGGTCATTAAGAATCAACCATATAGTGTTAAACTGTAGTCATATGTGAGTTGGCCATGTAGGGTTGGCAGGTCCCCTTCCCTGAAAGACATTGGCAAATCAGCATCTTTCACAGTCCGTTGCTCCTGGTTTTGGCCCACATATTACCAGATTCTGGGTTGCCAGTCGACTACCATGCCCATAGTCCTGAGTTCTGTGTCAGTTCCCAGAATTAGGCCTAAGTGTTGAAGACTTTCAGCTCCTGTTGTCAAATGCTGCATGTATATGAGAAAGATGCTGTTGTTTTCACCCTGATTTATACCCAAATCATAAGCAAATATTGCAAAACCATTGGGGTCAAAAAAATAAGAATAAAAGGTTATAGAGAAGGAAAAACAAGTAGAGTTACTTGCATGTTAAATGGTAGGTAAATAGCATTACAAACATAGCAGTAAGGTCCTGTATCTTCATTATTAGTAAGGTTATGAATATTTTTTACCTTGTATCAGCCCTGTCATATTTTGGGCCCGGTTTTCCTCTCTTTGGACCTGGGACTGCTCTTTTTAACCAAGCGTAAAGCAGAGGGAAAAAGGGTACGAGAGCTGTGATGCGAAGATTAATTTAATGACCAATTTCTGTGATTTTTCAGCAGGACCTACTCACAGCAGCAATGCTTTTGTCAATCAGTTTTCATGACTAATCTGTAGACTACCTATCAGACTTTTGCTGACTAAATAGCGATTAAACTACCCCGAGAAATAGAAGTACGCAATTCAAGCAAATTGTCATTAGCACAAGGACACTCATTTACAAACTCGTAAGCGCAAATTTGTTACTACACAACAGCTTCATGCGAAGAGTGTCCATTTAAATTAATTCGAACAATTCCATGCCCATTCTTAGAATAAAGGGGACCTCTGGTTGTGATCAATCAGTGAAACTGTAGAGCACAGCTGTGAATATTTGCTCAGTGACACCCGAACGCAGCACCAGCAGAATTAGCCATTTTATTGCTGCACTCCCAGGCATCACTCTGGCCATTCACTAAAGTGTTGATCGCTAAAACTGCTTTTCCATACCAAATACCTCTTCCAGATATAATCAGTTTGTTTAATGAGCTGGTTGATGAGCTTCAAATGTGACTAATAGCATTTCTGATGGGTCATGATGAGCTAATTCAATTTTGTAACTTTCACTGAAAATCATCTGGCTTTAACCCTGACACTGCAATTCACTGCTATTAAAAATGAATTTATATTAAAGCAGAAAATCCATATATCGCCCTGGGAAATCCATTTGTTTTAATGGGTACTGTGTGTAATTTGTTAATGTCACTATTATGTGAGCCTAAACAAAGACGATGTCATGCAAGTACTAACAAAAAAAGACAATTAAAAATACAGTGAAAGTGATAGAAAAACACCTAGAAGACTGGAAATCTGAAATAAAATGATAAATGATAAATGTGAATCAGTTGATCAGCTAAAATGGGCTTTTACCCACATTTAAAATGAGGAGGGGGTGATGTGCAACAATGCACCTTCTCATTGGTCTTGGAAATGTAAGGCACTTATATTTTTGCACTTTGTTTATCATTTAAAGAGACCAAGGGGCCGCAATTCCCCTGTTGTGCGCCTCCAATTAGCGCCTTTGGGGGCGCTAACGGGGCACAAAACTGTTTTCGCCCAGGCAAGTGGTGGGGTGGGGGAGGGGCACTGTTGCTCCCGGCTCCCGGAAATTGCGTGGGAGTTAACAGAGGGGCGAACACGGTAGCATCGCTAGTAGTGCCCCGTGCCTCCAGCGATGATGTCATCGGCATGCGCGCCAATCCATTTCCGCCCCATAGGTTGCAATCCGGACCGCTCCCGGGGCAGAAGTTAAAGGGGAGGTGAGCTGCACCACGCACCGCCATTTTTTTTCTTGGGCGACTCACCTGTCGGCCTGTGCTCCAGCGATGTGCTGCATTGCACTCCACTTCCTGTGAGGGGCAATAATCTGAAATTCGCGGCCGTGGCGGGACGTCCTCACCAGGCGCCGGAAGTCCCATCCCAACTCAGTTGCCGCCCCCAAACGAGGCGTAACCCAATTTCGTCCCCAAAGCTCTGAACGTCATTACTTTTCGATGTTGAAAAGTCATAGCACGTGTGTGGAAAGCTCTAATGGATTTTTATCTGAGTTTACAATGAATAAAAATGAATCAAGAAACATTAGGGAAAAGTTAGCAGCAAGGTCAGTTTTATTTCTTAATGGCTTGTTAAATGTGAACCATACACAGCTCATTCAGAATTATACAACTGTGGAGAATAATCAAAAAGTAATAAGATTACACACCAGTGATTTAAGTGAATGGACAAGTTTTCTAGCCCACAGCATCCATCATCAAGCATCCCACAATGAAGGAAGAGCAGGGTGTCTGGGAGCACAAAACACATCGGAGGCTCACACCTTGCATTAGATACTATCCCCCAGACAGATAGTCTATTGCTATAGTCAGGCACCGGGGCATAATGGAGGCTCAGCAGGAATACTGTACACAGTTAAATCCCAGAGAGCCACATGCTATCTGAGGAGAAATTAGTTGTAATACCAGATGAATCAGCAGTCAAAGGTAGGTATTCTCCTATACCACATCAGTTGTGAGACAATGGAAGACCAATAAGCACATTTCAGAGCTGCTCATACCTTCAACGCTAGAATGCTCTTCAATCAACACGCCCAACATATTTCATGTAAAATAAATCAGTTTATTGGTTCATGATTGGTCTCATCTCACTAGGGAGATTTTCAGTCCACCTTCCAAAAGAAAAATGAGAACTCATGTGGTGGCAAGATCACAATATCCAGTACACAAAACACGGGGCCTTATTGTTATGATCCACAGGTCAACCTATCAACCTATCATTTGACTAGCTATTGTCCAGTCACGGTGCTCTCCAGATCAGGAAATGCAGAGCCCACTTATGGGAGTGATTGGTGCTGCTGAACTTGAGAGATCATCGAGTGCAGACCCAAAATTTGTAACATCAGAAGGATGACTGAGGCTGGTTCCTCAGAGTAATATAAGTTACAAGATGCAACCGTTGCACAACCTCCAGCATCCCACAGGCCAAGTTCCAAAGCAGAGTTTAGATGTTTTGATCATTCTGGGAAGAGTAAAACTTGCCTTAGAGATGATCTACAAAATTGGAACAGTACGCTGCATTCTTTATAATATGGCTATGGGAAGAGGCCTCCCCATGGACATCGGCAATGGGCAAATGCAAACCAGTACAGTAGCCACCAGCAGCAGAAGACACAGCCAATGGAGACAGGGGGAGATGAGGAGCTTTTTGCCCAGTTCTGCAATTGTGCTCTGTGAATTTTGCAACTGGATAATGTCTCTTTCTAGCTACAGTACTAAATTTGCTATATCTGTTTAGTTTGGACAAAGAAATTAATTTTGATTTCAGGTATAATTTTGGATATGGCAGGGTATGAAGTTTGCTCATTTAAATGGAAAATACAGCATGGGTATACATCAGTTCATTCCCTATATATCCATGTCAACTTTTTTCAGTAAAATTAGTGAATAGAGGCTTTTTGCTCCTTAACACTCTCTTTTCAGCACAATGAAAGAATAACAGACTGCATGATATAGTAAAAGTGAATTAAACGTATCATATGTCGTGTTTGTGGGGTACAATGATTAATGTGATTTGCTGATATGTCGCACTTTGTCATGAAGTTTTCTTGCATTGATTATCCATGTGTACTACTTGTAAGTGCTCCCTGGTTGAGGGAGTAGCTCTGGTTGGTGCCTGCATGACCAATTGGTTAACTGCATCTGTGACTAACTCTGAGGACCTGCCCAGGGATATCATTTTCTGTGGTGACTGTAGATTCGGTAATTCTATTTCTGCAGGGCTACATGATGGCGCAGAATCTCTGCTGACTTGAGTGTCAACTTGGACATGGAGATAGGTATCATTCTGATAATGAATGACCTCTGAACAAGTAACATCACTTCCACTCATGTCACTATGTCTAACCATTTAGGTATAAGCACGACGAATATTGGAAGGCCTAGGCTAAAATCTCTGTAGCGACATCCATGAGAGACGCTCCGTGTGCCTATGGCTTGCATAACTGAAGTTTCCACTGCAGATGCCACTAATGTCACTGTGTACTCAATGGTAGACCACAGGATCATGCAGATAACTTTGATCTGTGATCCCAGTCACATGAGAGTTGGCAGCATATATGAGTGTTGATGGCCTTGCTATCTAGAGTACTTTGATGTGTAAGAAAGCAAGTGACTCATCACTGTGTCCTGGGCTGTACCAACTTCCACTAGGGTCCGTATCCTCATCCAAACAGACTGGTGCTCTCAGCGTGCTGAAACCCTGCTCTGTACCAGCCGAACCTTCACCCACCACTTACTTCTCTCAAAAATGTGTATTTGTGCGTTGATTGCTTCAGAGGCGAGAGGCAACAGTTGATCCATATATGTGGGTCATGTATCCAAGGGGATGCAGAGCTCAGCCCAAACCTGTCCCACCAATATCTACAAACATGCAATTGCCAATAGTGCATCAAGGAGTAGTGAGTGGGAGTGGTAATCTGTCAGTTTATTGACCTCACATGCTCATTGACACCAAGGGGGATAAATTCGGTTGGTTAGTGCCCTTTGTGCCCCAGCACCTCCCGCCCAAGCGATGCGCTGTCAGCGCCTGCCACGAACTTCAGTGAAGGTTTAGCGGCAGTGCTGACAATTTGCGCTGCGCTCGTTAGCATCGCTCAGTGACCTCACTGAGTGTGCAATGTCCCCGTAGCCTCGTGTTGGAAAAATTCACTCTTTCGCCTGCCGCTGAGACCAGCAGGGGAAAGCAGTCGGTCCAGTGGTGATCCCGGGACGATATCATCCGGAGTGCTGAAATTTCAGTTTTTAAACTTTTACTTATTTGTTGCAGTAGTGGGGAAGTGTGGGTGAGGTTTATTGAAATTTTCACCAGGATTTCTTTTTCATCTTCAGGCATCCTAGCGCCAAAAGATTGAGTCGGCCTCCTGCCGTATCGCTCCGTTAGCGCCCGAAGAGGAGTGTGGAATGCTTTTCTGAGCACTCCATTCTCCTCTTAAGGCACAACAACTGAATATCGCACTTTGACGCGGTAGACATCGCCTAGCGCTAAAGGAGACACCCTGGCAGCGTCAGCGCCTCAAAGCAGGCAATACCGAATTTCTAGCCGTAAGTGTCAATGGAACTAAGTGGCGGTAAATCCTCTGGATCTGACAATCTGTATCCTAGAGTTTTAAAAGAGGTAGCTACAGAGATAGTGGATGCGCTGGTATTAATCGTCCAGAATTGTCGAGATTCTAGAACAGTCCCCAAGGATTGGAAGGTAGCAAACATAACCCCGCTATTTAAGAAATGAGGAAGAGAAAAAAACGGGAAACTATAGGCAGTTAGCCTGACATCAGTAGTAGGCAAAATGCTAGAATCTATTATTAGGGATGTGGTAACAGGGCACTTAGAAAATCATAATATGATTAGGCTAGAGTCAATATGGTTTTATGAAAGCAAAATCGTGTTTGACAAATCTGTTACAGTTTTTTGAAGATGCAACTAGTAGGATGGATAAGTGGAAACCATGGATATAGTGTATTATTTGGATTTTCAAAAAGCATTCGATAAGAACATAAGAACATATATAAGAACATAAGAACATAAGAAATAGGAACAGGAGTAGGCCACACGGCCCCTCGAGCCTGCTCTACCATTTAATACGATCATGGCTGATCTGATCATGGACTCAGGTCCACTTCCCTGCCCACTCTCCATAACCTCTTATTCCCTTATCGTTTAAGAAACTGTCTATTTCTGTCTTAAATTTATTAAATATCCCAGCTTCCACAGCTCTCTGAGGCAGTGAATTTCACAGATCCACAACCCTCTGAGAGAAGAAATTTCTCCTCATCTCAGTTTTAAATGGGCGGCCCCTTTTTCTAAGATTATGCGCCCTAGTTCTAGTCTCCCCTATCAGTGGAAACATCCTCTCTGCATCCACCCTGTCAAGCCCCCTCATAATCTTATACATTTCGATAAGATCACCTCTCATTCTTCTGAATTCTAATGAGTAGAGGCCCAAGCTACTCAACCTTTCCTCATAAGTCAACCCCCTCATCTCCAGAATCAACCTTGTCAACCTTCTAGAATTTTTTGAGGATATAACTAGTAGAGTGGATAAGGGAGAATCAGTGAATGTGGTGTATTTGGACTTTCAAAAGGCTTTTGACAAGGTCCCACACAAGAGATTGGTGTGCAAAATTAAGGCACATGGTATTGGGGGTAATGTATTGACGTGGATAGAGAACTGGTTGGCAGACAGGGAGCAAAGAGTGGGAATAAATGGGTCCTTTTCAGAATGGCAGGCAGTGACTAGTGGGGTACCGCAAGGTTCAGTGCTGGGACCCCAGCTATTTGCAGTATATATTAATGATTTAGACGAAGGAATTGAATGTAATATCTCTAAATTTGCAGATGACACTAAGCTGGGTGACAGTATGAGCTGTGAGGAGGATGCTAAGAGGCTGCAGCTGCAAGGTTAGGTGAGTGGGCAAAGGCATGGCAGATGCAGTATAATGTGGATAAGTGTGAGGTTATCCACTTTGGCGGCAAAAACAGGAAGGCAGATTATTATCTCAATGGTGACAGATTAGTAAAAGGGGAGGTGCAACGAAACCTGGGTGTCATGGTACATCAGTCATTGAAAGTAGGCATGCAGGTACCCAGCAGGCATGTTGGCCTTCATAGCGAAAGGATTTGAGTATAGGAGCAGGGAGGTCTTGCTGCAGTTGTACAGGGCCTTGGTGAGACCACACCTTGAGTATTGTGTGCAGTTTTGGTCTCCTAATCTGAGAAAGGACATTCTTGCTATTGAGGGAGTGCAGCGAAGGTTCACCAGACTGATTCCCGGGATGGCAGGACTGACATATGAAGAAAGACTGGATCGACTAGGCTTATACTCACTGGAATTTAGAAGAAAGAGAGGGGATCTCATAGAAACATATAAAATTCTGACAGGATTGGATAGGTTAGATGCAGGAAGAATGTTCCCGATTTTGGGGAAGTCCAGAACCAGGGGTCAAAGTCGAAGGATTAGGGGTAAGCCAGATAGGACCGAGATGAGGAGAAACTTTTTCACCCAGAGAATTGTGAACCTACGGAATACTCTACCACAGAAGGTTGTTGAGTCCAGTTCATTGGATATATTCAAAAGGGAGTTAGATGTGGCCCTTACGGCTAAAGGGATCAGGGGGTATGGAGAGAAGGCAGGAGTGGGGTACTGAAGTTGCATGATCAGCCATGATCATATTGAATGGTGGTACAGGCTCGAAGGGCCAAATGGCCTGCTCCTGCACCTATTTTCTATGTTTCTATGTTTCTATGTTTCTCTGGACTGCCTCCAAAGGAAGTATATCCTTTCTTAAATATGGAAAACAAAACTGCACGCAGTATTCCAGGTGTGGCCTCACCAATACCCTGTACAACTGTAGCAAGACTTCCCTGCTTTTATACTCCATCCCCTTTGCAATAAAGGCCAAGATACCATTAGCCTTCCTGATCACTTGCTGTACCTGCATACTAACCTTTTGTGTTTCATGTACAAGTACCCCCAGGTTCTGCTGTACTGCAGCACTTTGCAATCTTTCTCCCTTCAAATATTAACTTGCTCTTTGATTTTTTTCTGCCAAAGTGCATGACCTTACACTTTCCAACATTATACTCCATCTGCCAAATATTTGCCCACTCGTTAAGGCTGTCTATGTCCTTTTGCAGATTTTTTGTGTCCTCCTTACACATTGCTTTTCCTCCCATCTTTGTATCGTCAGCAAACTTAGCTACGTTACACTCGGTCCCTTCCTCCAAGTTGTTAATATAGATTGTATATAGTTGGGGTCCCAGCACTGATCCCTGCGGCACCCCACTGGTTACTGATTGCCAACCCAAGAATGAACCATTTATCCCTGCTCTCTGTTTTCTGCTCGTTAGCCAATCTTCTATCCATGCTAATATATTACCACCAACCCCGTGAACTTTTATCTTGTGCAGTAACCTTTTATGTCGCACCTTGTCAAATGCCTTCTGGAAATCCAAATACATCACATCCACTGGTTCCCCTTTATCCACCCTGCTTGTTACATCCTCAAAGAATTCTAGCAAATTTGTCAATCCATGCTGACTCTGCCTGACCGAATTCTGCTTTTCCAAATGTCCTGCTACTGCTTCTTTAATAATGGACTCCAACATCTTCCCAACCACAGATCTTAGGCTAAATGGTCTATAGTTTCTTGCTTTTTGTCTGCCTCCTTTTTTAAATAGGGGCATTACATTTGCAGTTTTCCAATCTGCTGGGACCTCCCCAGAATCCAGGGAATTTTGGTAAATTACAACCAATGCATCCACTATTTCTGCCGCTATTTCTCTTAAGACCCTAGGTGCCACACAAGAGATTGTTACACAAGGTAAGGGCTCATGAGATTGGGGGTGATATATTAGCATGGATTGAGGATTGGTTAATGGATAGAGAACAGAGAGTAGGAATAAACGGGACGTTTTCATGTTGGTAGGCTATAACTAGCCGGGTACTGCAAGGATAAGTGCTTGGGCCTCAGCTACTTACAATTTATATTATCGGGCTCAGTTTTCCCCAGTTATCTCCACTGTCTTTTTGGCATGCGCCGCTTTTTTTGGCATAAATTAAAATCTCCAACTTTCCCCAAAGTTTCTGCGCCAGCATAACTCAGTTAGTTATGATGTTTTTCGGTTAGTAATTTTTTACGTCATAGGGGCGCCAATTTTTCACATTTAAGCAGGTTTGGCCAACTTACATTTTTCCCAGACGGCGTATGAGACCACTCCCAAAAAACCTTCTGGGCACTTAAGAAAAACCAACACACATTTAAAAAATCAGCGCAGAAAGATGCCATATTTTTTGAAGGGAGTCAGGAAGACAAAGAATATGCATCATGAAGCTTAATTATTTTTTAAGTCAAAAGGGAGAAAATAGAAGTCTAATGCAATTCTTTAATTTTTGATTTTTTTCAAAGTACCACCGAACATCTCCTCACCAGGCTCAAGGGTCCTCCTGACGCGGAATCGCACGTTCGCCTGGACACAGGCGCTCAGGGCTCGGCTTCAAAAGAAGCCTGGGGGATGGGCGGGGTGGCAGGGAGGGAGGGGGGAGTTGGGGTGGAAGAGAACTGAAGGGATGAGAACCCTTAGGCTATACAGCAACTTCAAAAGAAGCCCGGTGGGGGGGTGGTTGCCGAGTCCCTGTATCCGGGCAAGGGAGCGATTCTGCCGGCCGGCCGACCCTCAAGTCCAGTGAGCAGACGTTCGGTGGTGGGATGGTACTTTGAAAACCATCTAAAATTAAAGAATTGCATTAGACTTTGTTTCTTTATTGAATGCCTAGCTTTCCATTCTAAGCAAGCCCATTGCGCATGAGCAGACCAGGATATGGTCCATACTGGTGCGTTGACCTTGGGAAGAGAGAGAGGAAAGAGTGCTTTCTCCTGCTGTTTTGAGCTTCTTGCAAAGCTGCAATTAAAATATGGAGGCATACTCTGTGCAAGCCTTCTGCATGATTGTGCAGCGGAGGAGAAGATTGATTAGGCATCATCACCTGAGGGATTCTCAGAGCACATAGGATGATGGGGCAGGAGGCCTTACCCACATAGAGTATATCGACACAGGCGTTCATACCTGCACCTGAGTGATGCAAACTGTGTGAGAAGGCTACGTTTCCGCAAAGAAGCTGTAACTGAGATCTGTGAGTTAATAAAAGCAGACCTGCACCCTAGAAGCGTCAGGAGGACTGCTTTGTCAGTTGAAGTAAAGGTTACAGCTGCACTTTCATTTTATGCATCTGGATCATTCCAGGCCACAACTGAGGATGTGTGCACCATTTCTCAACATGCAACACATATCTGCATAAGCTGCACTATTTGCCCAGAGGAATGACTGCATAAAGTTCCCCATGACCGCCTAGGCAATGCATGACAGGACTGTGGGCTTCTCCAGGATTGCTGGCTTCCCAAAGGTAAAGGGCTGCATTGATTGTATCCACATCCACCTTTGGAGGATTCCGAGATGTACAGGGACAGAAAAGGCTTCCACTCCGTGAATGTGCAGCTTGTCTATGACGACATGCATCGCATCATGGCAGTTGATGCGAGATACCCTGGGAGCACCAATGATGCGTTCATCCTACGTGAGAATACTGTAGCTGCCATGTTTCAGCAGCAGCCAGAAGGGTCGAGCTGGCTGCTGGGAGACAAAGGGTACGGCCTCACCACCTGGCTCATGATGCCCCTACGTGTAACCTGGATGGAAGCTGACCGGGAATACAACATGTCACACATTGCAACATGCAGCATAATAGAGAGGACCATTGACATCTTGAAGCAGTGTTTCCAATGCCTGGACCATTCCGCAGGCGACTTGCAATACTCCCCTGAGATTGTCAGTCAATTCACTGTTATGTGCCGCATGCTGCACAACTTATTGATCATGAGGCAGCAGCAGCTGGTAGTAGAAGAGCCACCTGAGGTGAGAGTGGCTGATGATGAGGAAGAGGAGGAGGAGGATGAGGAAGCCATGCAACTACTTGAACCCGGAGCACGACGGCGGAGGAGGGCAGGCAGTCATGCCCCTTTAACAATTGCTCAAGCCTTGCGCCAGCAGCTCATCCGTGAACACTTTGCTGCCTGAAGGCTCAGCGGCAACTATTCCAAATGGACCGTGTTTACTGTTTGAATCTGTTCCATAATGTTGTGTTGTGTTAATGGATGAAATAATGGAAATGATTCTTCATTAGCTAAAAGAATTGTGTTAATAATGGAATAAATAATGTAAATGATTCAGTTATAATTTACAATATATTTTATTCAAAAGTTTAACACTTATTTGTACTTAACATAACTTTAATAATATTCTTGTATCAGACTTTAAAGTTTTCAGTTATGATCACTTACAAGCTTTAAGATCACTTACAAAGTTTAAGATCACTTAAAAACTTTCAGATCACTTACAAACTTTTAAACTTGTAAATTTACATCACTTACAAAAAACTTTTAATTTGAGAACAGTTACAACAGTAACAACAATAATAATAACAATAACAACAGCAGCAAACAAAAGCTGCACCCATCTCACCTCCACCTTATTCTAAGACCACCCGCTGCGCTTGGTCATGGTGACTCCACCCCTGCCCGCAGGCGATGGCGCAGCGTTTCTCGGGTTGGTACCAAGCTTATTCTTTCGAGCTTCTCAGGTAATGCGCACTTCTAGATGCGGGGCATGGGCAGGCGGCAATGTCGAAGGCCCGGCTTGAGCCTGTTCAGAGGCTGGTCTGGGGATTGGAGTGGGAGTGGCAGTTGCTTCCGGCAATGGCCGTGGGGTCTGGTAGTGTTCCCTTATTGCAGCAGCTACCTCCAACATTCCCTCCCTCATGTACCACGGCAGTGTATCAGCTACCTGCAACATTCCCTGCTGTTATATATGTATACTTGTATTTACTCTGTACAGCCACCAGAGGGCTCATCCCCTGGAGTCCCAAGGGATCACATAATCCCTTGGGAGCACAGGTATTTAAGGAGGCTTCACAGGTTGGAGAGGCACTCTGGAGACCTGCAATAAAAGACTACGGTCACGCTTTACTTTGAGCTCACAATGTTCAGTCTGATTCTTTCTCCACACACTACAACTGGCGACGAAATACAGATAGTAAACCCAAAGATGCAGAGAACAGTGGGCATCGTGGAGAAATTCTCGGAGGGAGATGATTGGGAAACTTTTGTGGAGCGACTCGACCAATACTTCGTGGCCAACGAGCTAGATGGGGAAGAGAGCACTGCCAAACGAAGGGCGATCCTCCTCACCGTCTGTGGGGTACCAACGTATGGCCTCATGAAGAATCTGCTCACTCCAGCGAAATCCACAGAGAAATCGTACAACGATTTGTGCACACTGGTCCGAGAGCATTTAAACCCGAAGGAAAGCATTCTGATGGTGAGGTACCAGTTCTACACCTACAAAAGATCTGAAGGCGAGGAAGTGACGAGTTATGTCACCGAGCTAAAAGGCCCTGCAGGACATTGCGAATTTGAAGGACATTTGGAGCACATGCTCAAAGACTTTTTCGTACTTGGCATTGGCCACGAAACCATACTTCACAAACTTTTGACTGTAGAGACCCCAACCTTGAGTAAGGCCATAGCAATAGCCCAGGTGTTCATTGCCACCAGTGACAATACGAAGCAAATCTCTCAGCATACAAGTGTTGCTACAATTACTGTGAACAAAGTAATGTTGTTTTCGAATCATAATGTACAGGTCAGGTCACTCATATCTGCAGCTACACGTCCGCAGATGTCGCAGAGTCCACCATCAAGGGTGATGAATGCAAGGCCATTAATACCTTATTGGTGCCGCGGGGATGATCATCGTTTCCATTCATGCCGATTCAAAGAGTACGTTTGCAAGGGCTGTGGAACAATGGGACACCTACAATGAGTGTGCAGGTGAGCTGCAAAGCCTGTTAAACCTGAAAGCCACCATGTTGCAGAGGAGGACAGATCCATGGAGGATCACAATGAACCAGAGCCTCAGATCAAGGAGGCAGCAGTACATAGGATGCACACATTCACCAAGTATTGTCCCCCGATAATGCTGAATGTTGAAATAAATGGACTCCCGGTGTCAATGGATCTGGACATGGGCGCGAGCCAGCCCATCATGGGCAAAAAGACTTTCGAAAGGTTGTGGTGCAACAAGGCCTCAAGGTCAGTCTTAACTCCAGTTCGCACGAAACTAAGAACTTACACGAAAGAACTGATTCCTGTAATCGTCAGTGCTACCGTAAAGGTCTCCTACGATGGAGCGATGCACAAGCTACTACTCTGGGTGATACCGGGCGATGGTCCCAAGCTTCTTGGCAGGAGCTGGCTGGGAAAGATACATTGGAACTGCGACAATGTCGAGCACTACCACCCGTTGACGACATTTCGTGTGCCCTGATCTTAAACAAATTACCTTCGCAGTTCGAACCAGACATCGGGAAATTCCAAGAAGCAAAAGTGCAGATCCACCTAATTCCGGGGCGCAACCCATCCATCACAAGGCGAGAGCAGTACCGTACATGATGAGAGCAAGGGTAGAGATCGAGCTAGATCGGCTGCAAAGAGAGGGCATCATTTTACCGATCGAGTTCAGCGAGTGGGCCAGTCCTATCATCGCAGTCCTCAAGGGAGACGGCACCGTCAGAATCTGTGGCGATTACAAAGTAACTATCAATCGTTTCTCCCTGCAGGACCAATGCCCACTACCGATGACCTCTTTGCAACGCTGGCGGGAGAAAAGACGTTTACGAAGCTGGATCTGACTTCAGCCTACATGAAGCAGGAACTGGAGGAATCATCGAAGGCCCTCACCTGCATCAACACGCATAAAGATCTTTTTGTTTATAACAGATGCCCGTTTGGAATCCGATCAGCGGCGGCAATATTCCAGAGAAACATGGAAAGTTTACTGAAGTCGGTCCCGCACACCATGGTCTTCCAGGACGACATCTTGGTCACAGGTCAGGAAAGAGTCGAGCACCTGCAGAACGTGGAGGAAGTTGTTAGTCGACTCAACCGCGTGGGGCTCAGGTTAAAACGCTCGAAGTGCCTGAAGTGGAGTTCCTGAGAAGGAGGATTACGGCGGACGGCATCAGGCCCAACAATGCGAAGACGGAGGCAATCGAGAATGCATCGAGGCCACAGAACATGACGGAGCTGCAGTCATTTCTGGGACTCCTGAACTACTTTGGTAACTTCTTACCGGGTCTCAGCACACTGTTAGAACCACTACATGTCTTACTACAAAAAGGGGGCAAATGGGTTTGGGGCAAAAGCCAAGAAAATGCCTTTGTAAAAGCAAGAAAATTGTTATGCTCAAACAAATTGCTTGTGTTGTATGATCCATGTAAGCGTTTGGTACTAGCATGTGATGCGTCGCCATATGGCGTCAGGTGTGTATTGCAACAAGCTAATGATTTCGGGAAACTGCAATCGTTGCTTATGCATCCAGGAGTCTGTCTAAGGCCGAGAGAGCCTACAGCATGATTGAGAAAGATGCGTTAGCGCGTGTCTATGAGGTAAAGAAAATGCATCAATACCTGTTTGGGCTAAAATTCGGATTGGAAACTGACCATAAGCACTTATATCCGTGTCCTCCGAGAGTAAAGGGATAAATACCAACGCATCGGCCCGCATCCAGAGATGGGCGCTCATGTTGTCCGCATACAACTACGCCATCTGCCACAGGCCAGGCACAGAAAACTGCGCTCAGTAGGCTGCCATTGCCCACCACGGGGGAGGAAATGGCACAGTCCGCAGATCTAGCCATGGTTATGGAAGCATTTGAGAGTGAGCAATCACCCGTCACTGCCCGGCAGATCAAAACCAGGACCCCTTATTATCTCTAGTCAAAAGCTGCGTGATTCATGGGAGCTGGTCCAGTGTCCCAGTGGAAATGCAGGAAGAGATAAAGCCATTCCAACGGTGCAAAGATGAAATGTCTATACAGGCAGACTGCCTTCTGTGGGGCAATCGAGTAGTGGTCCCCAAGAAGGGCAGAGACACCTTCATCAATGACCTCCACAGTATCCACCCAGGCATCGTAATGATGAAAGCAAAAGCCAGATCCCACTTGTGGTGGCCCGGTATCGATGTGGACTTAGAGTCCTGTGTTCACAGATGTAATACATGCTCGCAGTTAAGCAATACACCCAGGGAGGCGCCGTTAAGTTTATGGTCTTGGCCCTCGAAACCGTGGTCTCGAGTACACATCGACTATGCAGGCTCATTCTTGGGTAAAATGTTCCTTATGGTTGTAGATGTGTACTCCAAGTGGATTGAATGTGAGATAATGTCGGCTAGCACGTCCGCTGCCACTACTGAAAACCTGCGGGCCAAGTTTGCCACACACTGCCTACTCAATGTCCTGGTGAGCGACAACGGGCCATGTTTTACCAGTGCTGAGCTCAAAGAATTCATGACCATGTAATGCCCTTGCTGAATGGCACAAAACCCACACGAGGCACATTCAATGGACAAGGTCACTCTATGACCTGAACCTTTATTCACAGGACCAGGAAGTGATGACCCTGCGTGGGACCTCCCTTTATATACCTGGATGACCAGGTAAGGAGTGTCTCCCACAAGTTCACCCCCTATGGTCAAGGTGTGCATTGCTTAAGTATATACAGTATTACAGTGGTGTTACATAGAGGTTACATACATGACATCACCTCCCCCCCAAAGTCTTATTGGGATCATAGGTTAAGTCTTTCAGGTGATCTACGCTCCCTCGTGGAGCGCCGCAGTTGGAGCCCTGTTTGTTAATCCTTGGCATGAGTGTCTGTCACCTGTGGTGATTCCGGCCTGTCCGGGCTGACTGCCGACTGTGCATGCTGCTGAATGTTCTTGTTGCTCGTTCACTGGCGGTGGTGTGAGCACCATCTCATGATCTTCCTCGGGTTCCTCAGTGTCCATGCTGAACCTTTTTTTTACTTGGTCCAGATGCTTACGGCATATCTGCCCATTGTTAAGTTTAACCACGATGACCCTGTTCTCCTCATTGTCTATTACAGTACCCTCAAGCCCTTTGGACCCCACAGCATGATTGAGGACAAATACAGGGTCATTAATTTCTATACATCTCCCCCTTGAATTTCGGTCATGGTACTCGTTTTGGGACTGGCACTTGCCCGCAACTATGTCGGGCAGAACTGGGTGAATGAGGGACAACCGAGTTTTGAGTGTTCGTTTCATAAGTAGCTCAGCAGGCTGGATCCCCGTGAGCGAGTGCGGTCGGGACCTATAAGCCAGCAGGAGGCGCAACAGGCGGCATTGAAGGGAGGGTCCTTGAATCCTGAGCATGCCTTGTTTAATGATTTGGACCGCATGTTCCGCCTGGCCATTGGAAGTCGGCTTGAACGGTGCTGTCCTGACATGGTTGATGCCATTGCCCGAAATGAACTCCCGGAATTCGTAGCTTGTGAAACATGGGCCATCATCGCTAACAAGGATGTCCGGCAAGCCGTGGGTTGCAAAGGCCGCACGTAGACTCTCCACAGTGATGAATGTCATGCACAAATTCAAAATGATGCACTTGACCCATTTCGAGTACGCATCTACCACAATGAGAAAAATTTTTCCCATGAACGGGCCCGCGTAGTCTACATGAATACGTGAATATGGCCTAGTGGGCCAGAGCCACGGGCTGAGCGGGGCCTCCCTGGGGGCAATACCCAGCTGGGCACACGTCATGCACCTGCGAACACAGTGTTCCAGGTCTGAATCAATTCCCGGCCACCAAACATGTGACCGGGCAATGGCCTTCATCAGCACGATGACTGGATGCTCGCTGTGGAGTTCCCTGATGAATGCCTCCCTGCCCCTCTGGGGCATAACTACCCGGCTGCCCCATAGTAGGCAGTCAGCTTGGATGGAGCTCATCCATCCGCCTGTGAAATGGTCTGACCTCCTCAGGGCATGCTCCGTGTGCGGGCGCCCAATCCCCAGTCAGGACACATTTCTTAATCAGAAATAGGAGAGGATCTCTGTTGGTCCAGATTTTGATCTGGCGGGCTGTGATGGGGGAGCCTGCGCTGTCAAAGGCATCAATGGCCATGACCATCTCAGCGCTTTGTTCCGCTGCCCCCTCAATGGTGGCCAGTAGAAGCCTGCTGAGCGCGTCAGCACAATTTTCGGTGGCAGGCTGGTGCCGGATGGAGTAGTCATAAGCAGCCAGCGTGAGAGCCCATCGCTGTATGTGAGCTGACGCATTGGCATTGGCAGCCTTGCTGTCTGACAACTGGGATGTTAACGACTTGTGGTTCATTTCTAATTCAAACCACCTGCCAAAAAGGTACTGATGCATTTTTTTTACACCATAGACACATGCGAGTGCCTCCTTCTCAACCATCCCATATCCCCGTTCTGCTTGAGAGAGCGACCTGGAAGCATAAGCCACAGGTTGTAGTTGGCCCTCAGCATTACTCTGCTGCAACACGCACCCAACCCCATAGGACGATGCATCACATGTCAGAACCAATTTCTTACAAGGGTCATACAGGGTCAATAACTTATTTGAACAAAGTAGGTTCCGCGCCCGATTGAAAGCCCGTTCTTGACAGTCCCCCCAAAACCAATCACAACCCTTACGCAGGAGCACGTGAAGCGGCTCCAACAACGGCAGAAAGGTCCCGAAATAGTTCAAGAGTCCCAGAAATGAACGCAACTCCGATGTGTTGCAGGGCCTGGGCGCTCGTTGAATCACCTCTGTTTTGGATTCGGTGGGCCGAATCCCATCTGCAGCATCCCTCCTGCCAGGAACTCAACCTCAGGAGTTAAGAACACACATTTAGACTTCTTGAGTCGCAGGCCTACCCAGTCCAGTCGGTATAGCACCTCCTCCAGGTTGTGGAGGTGTTCCTCGGTGTCACGACCCGTGATGAGGATGTCGTCCTGAAATACGATTGTTCCAGGAATGGATTTGAGCAGGCTTTCCATGTTTCTTTGAAAAATCGCAGCCGCTGATCGAATGCCAAACGGGCACCTGTTGTAAACGAACAGTTCCTTGTGCGTAGTGATGGTGGTCAGTAGTTTAGATTCATCGGCCAGTTTTTGTGTCATGTAGGCTGAAATGAGGTCCAACTTGGTAAACAGCTTGCTGCCTGCCATCGTGGCAAAAAGATCCTCCTCTCTCGGGAGCGGGTATTGGTCTTGTAGGGACACCCGATTGATAGTGGCCTTGTAGTCGCCACAGATCCTGACAGAACCATCCGCTTTTAGGACGGGAATGATGGGGTTCGTCCAGTCGCTGAATTCAACGGGCGAGATGATGCCCTCTCTCAGCAAACAGTTCAATTCGCTCTCAATTTTCTCCCACATCACATACGGCATCGCTCTGGCTTTGTGGTGCACTGGTCTGGCATCCGGGGTGATGTGTATCACTACTTTGGTACCTTTGATCGTCCCAATGCCAGGTTGGAATAGTGACTCAAATTGTTCTAGGACTTGTGAGCACGAACTTTGCTCCACAGATGACATTGCGTGCACATCCCCCCATTTCCAGTTCACCTCAGCTAACTAGCTCCTCCCCAACGGTGCGGGACCATTGCCCAGGACAATCCAGAGCGGCAGCCGGTTCACTGATCCATTGTGTGTGACCGCCAACATTGCACTGCCTAGTACTAGAATGAATTCTTTGGTATACGTCCGTAGTTGTGTCTCAATGCGTTCAAGTTTGGGTCTACTGGCTTTGAGTGGCCATAGCTTTTTGAATTGTTGAACGCTCATGAGTGACTGGCTGGCCCCTGTGTCCAGCTCCATGCATACAGGGATGCCATTTAATAAAACCTTCATCATCATTGGTGGTGTTTTGTTATATGAGCTGTGAATGTTTGCCACATGAATCCGCTGAACTTCAACGTCCATTGATTTGCCCCAAGAGTCATCCTGCCTCACAGACCCCTCTTCTGGTCCATCCGCCTCGTAAATTAGCCTGGTTACAGGCTTCCTGCACATTCGAGCTAAATGGCCATTGAGGTTGCAATTTCTGCAGACAAATTGTTGAAACCTGCAAGTCCTGGCAGAGTGTTTGCCCCCACACCTCCAGCATGAGCTGAGATTCCCATTGTTATGAACAAAGGAGCTATGACCGGTATTCCTCGCTGATTGTCCCTTTGACTGCTCTTGAGTACCCTGTTAGTGGGTGTCAATGGCCCCATCCCAGAACGCATTGTCCACTGTGATGGCGTAAATGTCCATTCAGCCTGCTATTGCCTCTGTTGAAGACCTACTCTGGGGTCTATTGCTGCCTGGGGTGTGTCGAACTGCCCTTGCCTGCCTGCGGGGCTCTGAGTCTTGTTTATGATATTGACTCCCTGATCCCCCACCGCGTTGGAGGCAGAATTGCACACATATATTATCTTGGTTTCCTCCTCCCCCGCCATGAAAGTTTGAGCCATCAATGCCGCTGCTTCCAAAGTCAAGTCCTTGGTCTCAATTAACTTTCGGAAAATCCCCGCCTGACCGATGCCCTCAGTAAAGAAGTCCCTTAACATCTCCCTATTGCAGGCGTCTGTGAACTTACAGAGGCTGGCCAAACGTTGGAGGTCCGCAACGAAGTCCGGTATGCTCTGTCCTTCACAACGTCGGTGGGTATAGAATCTGTGTCGGGCCATGTATACGCTGCTTGCCGGTTTGAGGTGTTCACCAATTAGTTTGCTGAGCTCTTCAAAGGTTTTGTCTGCCAGCTTTTCAGGTGCTAGTAGGTCCTTCATGAGCGTGTAAGTCTCAGGTCCGCAGCTGGTCAGCAGATGGGCCCTTTGCTTGTCGGCCAGCCATTCTTTCGTGACAAAGCTTTGCTGGAGCCTCTGAATGAAATCGTCCCAGTCCTCACCAACACAGTACCGTTCCTCTGTGCTACCGATGGCCATTCTCGTGGGTCATTGATTCTCGTTTCTCGTCGCCAATGTAATGCCCTTGCTCAATGGCACAAAACCCACACGAGACACAATCTATGGACAAGGTCACTCTATGACCTGAACCTTTATTCACAGGACCAGGAAGTGATGACCCTGCGTGGGACCTCCCGTTATATACCTGGATGACCAGGTAAGGAATGTCTCCCACAAGTTCACCCCCTGTGGTCAAGGTGTGCATTGCTTAATTATATACAGTATTACAGTGGTGTTACATAGAGATTACATACATGACAGATTGAATGTGAGATAATGTTGGCTCGCACGTCCGCTGCCACTACTGAAGGCCTGCGGGCCAAGTTTGCCACACACGGCCTACTCGATATCCTGGTTTTACCAGTGCTGAGTTCAAAGAATTCATGACCCGTAATGGGATCAAACATGTCACATCTGCCCCGTTTAAACCAGCATCCAATGGTCAGGCAGAGAGAGCAGTGCAAACCATCAAGCATTAAGGATGTCATAGCAGTGCATTTGGAAAGAGGTAATATGATAGGTCCAAGTCAGCATGGATTTGTGAAAGGGAAATCATGCTTGACAAATCTTCTGGAATTTTTTGAGGATGTTTCCAGTAGAGTGGACAAGGGAGAACCAGTTGATGTGGTATATTTGGACTTTCAGAAGGCTTTCGACAAGGTCCCACACAAGAGATTAATGTGCAAAGTTAAAGCACATGGGATTGGGGGTAGTGTGCTGACATGGATTGAGAACTGGTTGTCAGACAGGAAGCAAAGAGTAGGAGTAAATGGGTACTTTTCAGAATGGCAGGCAGTGACTAGTGTGGTACCGCAAGGTTCTGTGCTGGGGCCCCGGCTGTTTACACTGTACATTAATAATTTAGACGAGGGGATTAAATGTAGTATCTCCAAATTTGCGGATGACACTAAGTTAGGTGGCAGTGTGAGCTGCGAGGAGGATGCTATGAGGCTGCAGAGCGACTTGGATAGGTTAGGTGAGTGGGCAAATGCATGGCAGATGAAGTATAATGTGGATAAATGTGAGGTTATCCACTTTGGTGGTAAAAACAGAGAGACAGACTATTATCTGAATGGTGACAGATTAGGAAAAGGGGAGGTGCAAAGAGACCTGGGTGTCATGGTACATCAGTCATTGAAGGTTGGCATGCAGGTACAGCAGGTGGTTAAGAAAGCAAATGGCATGTTGGCCTTCATAGCGAGGGGATTTGAGTACAGGGGCAGGGAGTTGTTGCTACAATTGTACAGGGCCTTGGTGAGGCCACACCTGGAGTATTGTGTATAGTTTTGGTCTCCTAACCTGAGGAAGGACATTCTTGCTATTGAGGGAGTGCAGCGAAGGTTCACCAGACTGATTCCCGGGATGGCGGGACTGACCTATCAAGAAAGACTGGATCAACTGGGCTTGTATTCACTGGATTTCAGAAGAATGAGAGGGGACCTCATAGAAACATTTAAAATTCTGACGGGGTTAGACAGGTTAGATGCAGGAAGAATGTTCCCAATGTTGGGGAAGTCCAGAACCAGGGGACACAGTCTAAGGATAAGGGGGAAGCCATTTAGGACCGAGATGAGGAGGAATTTCTTCACCCAGAGAGTGGTGAACCTGTGGAATTCTCTACCACAGAAAGTTGTTGAGGCCAATTCACTAAATATATTCAAAAAGGAGTTAGATGAAGTCCTTACTACTAGGGGAATCAAGGGGTATGGTGAGAAAGCAGGAATGGGGTACTGAAGTTGCATGTTCAGCCATGAACTCATTGAATGGCGGTGCAGGCTAGAAGGGCCGAACGGCCTACTCCTGCACCTATTTTCTATGTTTCTATGTTTCTAAGGCTTGAAGAGGGTAACTGAAGGCTCACTGCAGATTCGCCTATCCCGAGTCCTGCTTAGCTACCGCTCACTCACTGGGATCCCACCTGCTGAACTGCTCATGAAAAGAGCACTTAAGACAAGGTTCTCGTTAGCTCACCCTGGTCTACATGAACAGGTAGAGCGCAGGCGGCTTCAACAAAGTGCATACCATGATAGTGCAAATGTGTCACGCGAGATTGAAATCAATGATCCTGTATTTGAATTAAATTATGGACAAGGTCCCAAGTGGCTTTCTGGCACTGTCGTGGCCAAAGACGGGAGCAGGGTGTTTCGAGTCAAACTTTCAAATGGACTCATTCACCGGAAACACTTGGACAAAATCAAACTCAGATTCACGGACAATCCTGAGCAACCCACCTTGGACCCTACCATTTTTGATCCCCCAATGTACACACCAGTGGCAACTGGCCCACGGTTGACCACGAAGCAGAATCCATCATCCCAACAGGGCCCAACACACCAGGCAGTCCAGGAAGGCCAGCTGCACAGCAGCCCAGCAGCCCAGCGACGGCCCAACAAATGATTCAACAGCACCAGCTTTCACACCGAGATGATCAACCAGGGCAAAAAGAATTCCAGATCGACTCACATTGTAAATAGTTACACTATTGACTTTGGGAGGGGGCGGGGGAGTGTTGTTATATATGTAAACTTGTATTTACTCTGTACAGCCAATAGAGAGCTCATCCCCTGAAGTCCCAAGGGATCCCATAATCCCTTGGGAGAACAAGTATTTAAGGAGGCTTCACAGGTTGGAGAGCCACTCTGGAGACCTGCAATAAAAGACTAAGGTCACACTTTATTTTGAGCTCACAGTGTTCAGTCTGACTCTTTCTCCATACACAACACCTCCCTCATGTTCACCAACAATGTATTAGCTACCTGCGACATTCCCTCCCTCATGTGCCCGGACATTGTTCCCAGTTCCCGCGAGAGTGTTGTTACTTCACCCGGCAGTTCCGATACCTCATCACTCATCCCGCTGATGGTGTCCAGGAGTGATTGCGTAAGGTCAATGCTCTCCGCACTCATTGCCATCATTTGAACCACATCTGTTACATCCTTCACCTCAGGAGAGCGCTGCCGAGCTCTCCTTCCCCTCCTCACACTGGGTTTGGCTCGCTGCATTCCACTGGGACCCGCAGCCTCGGATGGTGGGGCCCTGGGTGTGCCTCGCTGCACCCCATTGGAACCTGCAGCCTTGGACTGTGGGAAACCATGAAATGTCCCAACACTCGCACCACTCAGAAAAGTGGTTGGCAACTCAATGGGTGGCATCAGCACCTCCTACAGAGTGACTACAACAGTGGGGGCTTCATCGCCCCCTCCCCTTGCCATTCCCCCCCCGCCTCACCCTCATGCTCTTGGTCTGGAAGGTGGGATTGGAAGATGTTCTCCTCTTCATGCTCGTCCGCATCTGAATCTTCTTCTGCATCGGCTTCAGCCTCGTCAGGGTTGGCCTCATGTTCTGCAAAATATAACAGAACAGACAAATGGTTAGCAGCAGAGGAGGGGGCAGGGTGGCCATGAGTAGGCTCACACAGCGCAGGTAGCAGGTTCATTTGAAGGACCACGATGAATGATAGCACATTGCATCAACCGAAGCGTAGCTGACGGAGACATCCCTATGAACCGAAGTATGGCTAGCCCGGCAGTACTTAACATTCAGCAAAGTCAGAATGTGGAATTTTCAGGACTTACCCTCTCCCTCGAGTGTGGGCCCAGCTTGTGCAGTGATGGTTGCTTTTCTCCAGGCAGGACCCATCAAAGCAGCGATTCTGTCTTCCAAGGGTGTCAGTGGGTACAGATGTGCCGGGCCTCCTCCTGTTCGAGTTCTCTCTCTTTTGTTGTGTGCCGCCTTCCTCTGCAAAGATGAAAATAAAACTTTTTGGAGAGTGTGTTTTTCTGTTGTTTGGGACATACAGGTGGTCACATTTACAATTGCAATTCCAGTGAATAAATGAAAATATTACTTGCACTAACTACTTGACCAAGATCCTGCCACTTCTTTTTACACTGGCCTCCAGACCTCGGGGTGGTCACCATTGCACAGTAATCTTCTGCAAGTTGGTTTCAACGTTTCTTCATTTCTTTTGGTGAAACTTTTATGTGACCTCTGCTGGTGTCCAGCTCGTGTCATCTGGCCTCAATTACAGTAACTAGTGCCACCACTTCATCCTGTGAGAAATTCTTGGTCCTTGAGCAACTTTCTCCTCGGGAAAACTTTCACGTTTTTTTTGGAGTAGTGGGGGCCCAAAAAAACGGGTGTCACTCTTGTAATGCGCCAAAAAATGGCATTGGGGAAAATTGAGCCCATAGACTTAGATGAAGGGATTGAGTGTAATGTATCCAAGTTTGCTGATGATCCAAAGTTAGGTGGGAAAGTAAGATGTGAGAAGGATGCAAAGTGGCTGCAGAGAGATATAGACTGGCTGACTGAGTGGGCAAGAACATGGCAAATGGAGTACAATGTGGGAAAGTGTGAAGTTATCCACTTTGGTAAGAAAAGCAAAAAAGCAGAATATTTTTGAATGGTGAGAGACTGGGAAATCTTTGCACTCAGAAGGACCTGGGTGTCCATATACACGAATCCTGGAAAGTTAACATACAGGTACGGAAAGCAATTAGGAAAGCAAATGACATGTTAGCTTTTGTTACAAAGGGATTAGAGTAAAGAAGTCGTACTACAATTAGACTGGGCATTGGTGAGGTCACACCTGGAGTACTGTGTACAGCTCTGGAGGCGAAATTCAGGTCTGCCGAAACGGGGTGCACCTAACATCTTTTGGCCCCCATTACCGCCGCAATGGTTGTGGCAGCCAATGGATTGAAATTCACTGATTTTTCTAAACAAATGGCACCCAGCAGTACTGGCCGGCGGGAATCGGCACTTTGCAGCGGTGTGGATGGGACGCTTGGAGCAGAGTTTGCATGGGGGAATTTCACCTTCTGCTGATTTGGCCTTAACGAGCCAGCTTCATCCTGGCCTTCTTAAAGGCCAGGGTTTGCAGCTAGGCCCTGAGGAAGGAAGGCGTTTGAATGAAGGCCATGGCTGCTGCACCTGTACCAAGGAGGGTAACCCATTTTTCCAATGTAGAACTCGAGACACTGATGCAGGCTGTGGAGGGAAGGGGGTGAGTCCTGTATACTGATGTAGGGAGACCTACTCAGGAGGTTTTTACCAATGCCTGGAGTGAGATAGTTGTGGAGGTCTCAGGGACCTCCATTCATTATTGGACCACCACCCAATGCAGAAAAAGGATAAACGACATAATTCATCTGATGAAAGTGAGTACCTGTTCCGCCAATTGCTGACCTTCCAACTGCGAGCCTCTCCTTCATTCTTCTCTTATTTCCCACCTTCACTGCATAGTCACTGAAGCAACATTTCATTGTTGAGGCCTCTATATATATGTGGTGTTCTCACAATGGAGGCTACCTTTCATGTCACAGTTACAGCTGCATGTCAGGGACACACTCTTGTGCACTCATTTCTGATGCCTCATGACACTGCTACTTAGCAACCATTCTTTGTTTTGCAGGCCAAGATTACTCACAACCGCATGGAGCAAAGGAGGACTGGTGGTGGCGAGCCCTAGCTTCACATCCTGATGACGCTGGAGGAGAGGGTGGAGGCGCTAGTGACCTTCAGTACTGCCAATGCCGCTGTAGGCAGCATGGGTAAGTGAAGGCCTTCCTTTAATTCTATCTCTCCCCAAAGGGAGAGCGAGGCCCCTAAAAGGTCGGCAGTCGGGAGAGCAGCTCAACAGAGGGAAAGCAAGACCCATAAAAGGTCGGCAGTCAGGAGAGCAGCAGAACAGAGGGTGAGCGAGGCTCATAAAAGGTCGGCAGTCAGGAGAGCAGCACAACAGAGGGTGAGCGAGGCTCATAAAAAGGCAGCAGTTGAGAGAGCAGCTCAACAGAGGGAGCGCGAGGCTTATAAAAGGGCGGCAGTCGGGAGAGCAGCACAACAGAGGGAGAGCAGGTTCAGGTTCAAAAGGCAAAAAAGAAATAGAAAAAAATTGAGTGTGACATTACAGCCAAGTGGGTAAGTGATTGGTGAGTAGTTTTTCTTTTTTCTTTATCTTTTTCTTTTCTTATCAGTAAGAAACCTTTGGCGTTGTTACCAATTAACTTAATTTAAGGGTTAAGTCATGGCAGGAGAGCCCAGACTCTTGTCATGCTCCTCCTGCGCTATGTGGGAAATCAGGGACACTTCCAGTGTCCCTGACAACTACATGTGCAGGAAGTGTATCCAGCTGCAGCTCCTGACAGACCGCATTGCGGCACTGGAGCTGCGGATGGATTCACTGTGGAGCATCCATGATGCTGAGGATGTCGTGAAAAGCATGTTTAGTGAGTTGGTCACACCACAGGTAAAGGTTACACAGCAAGATAGGGAATGGGTGACCATCAGACAGAGCAGTGGAAGTAAGGTAGTGCAGGGGTCCCCTGCGGTCATCTTCCTCCAAAACAGATACACTTTGGGTACTGTTGGGGGAGGTGGCTCATCTGAGGAAGGCAGCAGCAGCCAAGTCCATGGCACCAGGGGTGGCTCTGCTGCAAGGAGGGCAAGAAAAAGAAAGGGAGAGCTATAGTGAGAGGGGATTCTATTGTAAGGGGAATAGGTAGGCGTTTCTGCGGCCGCAGATGAGACTCCAGGATGGTATGTTGCCTCCCTGGTGCAAGGGTCAAGGATGTCTTTGAGTGGCTGCAGCGCATTCTACAAGGGGAGGGTGAACAGACAGCTGTCGTGGTACATATAGGTACCAACGATATAAGTAAAACATGGGATGAGGTCCTACAAGCTGAATTTAGGGAGCTAGGAGTTAAATTAAAAAGTAGGCCCTCAAAGTTAGTAATCTCAGGATTGCTACCAGTGCAACGTGCTAGTCAGAGTAAGAATTGCAGGATAGCTCAGATGAATACATGGCTTGAGAAATGGTGCAAGAGGAAGGGATTCAAATTCCTGGGATATTGGAACCGGTTCTTGGGGAGGTGGGACCAGTACAAACCGGACCGTCTCCACCTGGGCAGGACCAGAAGCGATGTCCCAGGCGGAGTGTTTGCTAGTGTTGTTGGGGAGGGTTTGAAGTAAAATGGCAGGGGGATGGGAACCTATGCAGGGAGGCAGAGGGAAGTAAAAAGGGGGCAGAAGCAAAAGGTAGGAAGGAGAAAAGCAAGAGTGGAGGGCAGAGAAATCAAGGGCAAAAATCAAAAAGGGCCACATTACAACATAATTCTAAAAGGACAAAGAGTGTTAAAAAAAAAACAAGCCTGACGGCTCTGAGTCTCAATACGAGGAGCATTCGTAATAAGGTGGATGTATTGACTGCGCAGATAGCTGTTAACGGATATGATGTAATTGGGATTATGGAGACATGGCTCCAGGGTAACCAAGGCTGGGAACTCAACATGCAGGGGTATTCAATATTCAGGAAAGACAGACAGGAAGGAAAAGGAGGTGGGATAGCGTTACTGGTTAAAGAGGAGATTAACGCAATAGTAAGGAAGGACATTGGCGTGGATGATGTGGAATCTATATGAGTAGAGCTGCAAAACACCAAAGGGCAGAAAACGTTAGTGGGAGTTGTATACAGACCACCAAACAGTAGTCGGGAGGTTGGGGATGGCATCAAATAGGAAATTAGGGACGTCTGCAATAAGGGTACAGCAGTGATCATGGGTGACTTTAAACTATATATTGATTGGGCAAACCAAACTGGTAGCAATACTGTGGAGGAGGATTTCCTGGAGTGCATAAGGGATAGTTTTTTAGACCAATATGTCAAGGAACCAACTAGAGAGCTGGCCATCCTAGACTGGGTCTTGTGTAACAAGAGAGGATTAATTAGCAATCTGGTTGTGCGGGGCCCCTTGAGGAAGAGTGACCATAATATGGTAAAATTCTTCATTAAGATGGAGAGTGATACAATTAATTCAGATACGAGGATCCTGAACGTAAAGAAAGTCAACTTTGACGGTCTGAGATGTGAATTGGCTAGGATAGACTGGAGAATGATACTTAAAGGGTTGATGGTGGATAGGCAATGGCAGACATTTAAATATCACATGGATGAACTACAATAATTGTACAGCCCTGTGTGGCGTAAGAATAAAAAAGGAAGGTGGCTCAACTGTGGCTAACAAGGGAAATTAGGGAAAGTGTTAAATCCAAGGAAGAGGCATATAAAATGTCCAGAAAAAGCAACAAACCTGAGCACTGGGAGCAATTTAGAATTCAGCAGAGGAGGACAAAGGATTTATTTAGGAGGGGGAAAATAAGAATGAGAGTAAGCTTACAGGGAACATAAACACTGACTGCAAAAGCTTCTATAGATATGTGAAGAGAAAAAGATTAGTGAAGACTAATGTAGGTTCCTTGCAGTCAGAATCAGGTGAATTCATAATGGGGAACAAGGAAATGGCAGACCAATTAAACAAATACTTCGGTTCTGTCTTCACTAAAGAAGACACGAATAACCTCCTGAAAATACTAGGGGACCTAAGGTCTAGCGAGAAGGGGGAACTGAGGGAAATCCTTATTAGTCAGGAGATGGTGTTAGGGAAATTGAAGGGACTGAAGGCTGATAAATCCCCAGGGCCTGATAGTTTGCATCCCAGAGCACTTAAGGAAGTGGCCGTAGAAATAGTAGATGTATTGGTGGCCATTTTACAACATTCCATGGACTCTGGGTTCAGTTCCTATAGATTGAAGGGTGGCTAAAGTAACCCCACTTTTCAAAAAAGGAGGGAGAGAGAAAACAGGGAATTATAGACCAGTTAGCCTGACATCGGTGGTGGGGAAAATGCTGGAATCAATTATTGAAGATGTAATAGCAGCACATTTGGAAAGCAGTGACAGGATCGGTCCAAGTCAGCATGGATTTATGAAAGGGAAATTATGCTTGACAAATCTTCTAGAGTTTTTTGAGAATGTTACTAGTAGAGTGTATAAGGGCGAACCAGTGAATGTGATGTATTTGGACTTTCAAAAGGCTTTTGACAAAGTCTCACGCAAGATATTAGTGTGCAAAGTTAAGGCACCTGGTATTGGGGGTAATGTATTGACATGGATAGAGAACTGGTTGGCAGACAGGAAGCAAAGAGTGGAAATAAATGGGTCCTTTTCAGAATGGCAGAAAGTGACTAGTGGGGTGCCGCAGCGTTCTGCTGGACCCCAGTTATTTACAATATACATTAAAGATTTAGATGAAGGAAGTTTGTAGATGACACTAAGCTGGATGGCAGTGCGAGCTGCGAGGAGGATGCTAAGAGGCTGCAGGGGGATGTGGACAGGTTAGGTGAATGGGCAAATGCATGGCAGATGCAGTATAATATGGATAATATGAGGTTATCCACTTTGGTGGCATAAACAGGAAGGCAGATTATTATCTGAATGGTGATAGATTAGTAAAAGGGGAGGTGCAACGAGATCTGGGTGTCATGGTACATCAGTCTTTGAAGCTGGAATGCAGGTACAGCAGGCAGTAAAGAAAGCAAATGGCATATTGGCCTTCATAGCTGAGGGATTTGAGTATAGGAGCATGGATGTATTACTGCAGTTGTACAGGACCTTGGTGAGACCACACCTTGAGTATTGTGGGCAGTTTTGGTCTCGTAATCTGATGAAGGACGTGCTTGTTATTGAGCGAGTGCAGTGAAGGTTCACCAAACTGATTCCCGGGATGGCAGGACTGACATATGAGGAAAGACTGGATCGGCTAGGCTTACACTCACTGGAATTTAGAAGAATGAGAGGGGATCTCATAGAAACTTATAAAAATCTGACGGGACTGGACAGATTAGTTGCAGGAAGAATGTTCCCAATGTTGGGGAAGTCCAGAACCAGGGGTCACAGTCTAAAGATAAGGGGTATATCATATAGGACTGAGATGAGGAAAAACTTTTTCACCCAGAGAGTTGTGAACCTGTCAAATTCTCTGCCACAGAAAGTTGTTGAGTCCAGTTCATTAGATATATTCAAAAGGGAGTTAGATGTGGCCTTTACGGCTAAAGGGATCAGGGGGTATGGAGAGAAGGCAGGGGTGGGATACTGAGGTTGCATGATCAGCCATGATCATATTGAATGGCAGTACAGGCTTGAAGGGCCGAATGGCCTGCTCCTGCAACTATTTTCTATGTTTCTATGTTTCTATGAAAGTGCTAGTGCCTACTGTGCCTTTCCTTCTGAAAGTGTGAAAGTTGCAGTCTCCATGCGTCAATTCCTTACCTCCCTCTCATGGCAGCCCTTTTGCTATTTATGCTTGCAGATGAGAGGCCGAGTGAGAGCCAAGGCGAAGGTCCTAATGCTGGTGCGAGTGGGAGGGCAATGCAGGACAACGTCCTTGGGGGCAGTGACAGCCGAGGCCAGGGAGAGGATGAACTGGAGACATAGGGGAGCCCTGGAGGACAGCCATGAAGACAATGACAGCCATGGCAATCCTGACACCCTGGAGGACATTGGAGCCTGGACGACACCCTGGAGCCCACTCCATCTGTTGGCACCATCTCAGATGAGGCAGAGGAAAGGGGGACACTGCTGGCAGCACCACGTCACTGCTTCCTACAGTCACACGCGCCAGCTCAGATACTGGGAGCATGTGTTCAGATCAAGTAGACATCGCAGAGAGGTCTGCACTGGGTGTTGTACCGGGGCCTAGTGGGCTGCAACATGGTGACGGGTAAAGGGAACCTCGGGTGTCATCTCTCCGGGGAGGCGAGTGCACTCGGGAGTTCTGCTGAAGAGGCCTCAGACGAGTCCATCGATGTTGGGGCTGATTAAAGAAGGGTGGAGGCCTTGCATTCCCAGATGTTGGGGGCAGTGGCAAGGGTGCCGGAAAGGCTTCGGAAGTGGAGAGGAGTGTGGAGGTGTCTGCCTCCCGCATTGTCGACAGCTCTGCGCACACCATGGAGTCCATCATTGCCAGTGTGCAGGCGATGGTGGACTCCCAGAGAGACTGTGCGGATCCAGCTGTGATGCCGTGACTCATAGGTGATGTGGCAGCTGCCAGTACAGCACAGACGTAAGTGAACGAGCTTATCAGAGCTCCCTCAGATTGATGCCGGTGGCAATGTGCTTCCCCTGAGGAGTGGGGCTCCTCGGACCTGGATGATGGCGATGTGGTCTCTCAGGATCACACCATTCCTGGCCCTAGACCTGTCACTCCTCCGTTGTCTCCAAGCATGGAGTCGCCCGATCCAAGCCAGACTGAACCCTCTGAAGAGGGTGCTGACCAGTCTGCAGCCGGCCCTTCCAGGGCCAGAGCTGGTCGAGGGCGTCCTAGAAGGACATCTGTAGCATCTACACAGGAAACTCAGCAGCCTTCCCAGACCAATGAGGCAGCCACAGGGGTAACATTGCGACGTAGTAGTAGGATAGATTTGCATAAAAGGAGTTATAAGGAGATGCACAAGAGTGAGAGATGATGTGTTTGTTTTTTGCATCTTTCTTTATTATGTAATAGATTTTTATTTTGTGTTCCTATATCTGGGCAGGTGTATGATTTGACAGGGGCCAATGATGTATGAAGGCACTCATTGGGATGAAGCAAAGATGAAGGGTGATGTGGGCATTAATGAGCGGAAACGAGTAGCGATCAGTTCCCTTGCAGGGTTGTGAAATCGACGATGCCTTCTGGGTGGCCGGCGACGCACATCCTGGTCCTCCACCTCCCCCTCCTCCTCCTCCTGCTGCTGTGCCTCCTCCTGCTACTGCTGATGGACCTCCAGCGGCTGGCCCCTCATGATTGCCAGGTTGTGAAGCATGCAGCAGACAACCACGAATAGGATGACCCGCTCAGGTGAATACTACAGAGCCCCACCAAAGTGGTCCAGGCAACAGAACCTCTGCTTGAGGATCCTAATGCAGTGCTCAATTATGCACCTGGTGACTGAATGAGTGTCGTTGTAGGCATATTCGGCAGCAGTCCTGGGGTTGCGAAGGGTAGTCAGCAGCCAAGAGCACAGGGGCTATCCCTTGTCACCTAGCAGCCATCCACAATCCTGGTTTGAGCCCGAGAACACGGCAGACACACTGCCCTGGAGCAGGATGAAAGCATCGTGGCTGCTGCCTAGATACCGGGCATCAACCACCATGATCTTGCGCTGGTGGTTGCACACCAGCTGGATGTTGAGGGATGAAATCCCTTTCTGTTCATAAACATCTCAGCATGGGACTGTGACACCCTCAGTGCAAAGTGTGTGCAGTCGATGGCCTCCTGCACGCTGGGGAGCCCTGGAATGCAGACAAATCCGGCCTGCTGCTCCGCCTGCTTCTCCATGGACATCAGGAATGAAATGTATTGCAGTCTTCTCCTGTAGAGAGCATCTGTGACTTGATGGTTGGAGCGATGGGTGGAGAAGTGAGTGATGTTCGATATATCTGCAGTTGCAGATTGGAAAGAGCCAGTTGTGTAAAAGTTGAGTGCAATGGTCACCTTGGTTTCCATGCTCAGAGCTATCTTCAGCCTTGTCTGAGGCTACACATCTGGGTGCAGAAGGTTGCACAGCTCCCTGAGCATGCCCTTCCTGAATCGGAGCCTGCAGAGACATTACTCATCGGTGAGCTCCATGAAGGAAAACTGATGTCGGTACACCCTTGGACGGTAGGGCCTTCTTCCCCCAAGTCTATGCTGGATTCCTCCTATGGCAGCTGGCTAATTGCCTTCTCCCTCATCCTCTTGATGCTCCTCAGCCTCTGCAGGCTGCTGCTGGCAAGCATCTGCCTCATTGCCCACTATCTGGTGCGGGTGGGGGGTCAGCGTACCTGATCTTCCTCCTCACGCCAGCTCCTTCCTGGCCAACCTCTCTGTCTTGAGGTCTGTCACAATTTCCAGGCCCTTCTCTATGTTGGGCAGCCATGTCTGCTGCCTCCCTTGCCTGCTGCCTCTGGACCCGTTGCTGACAGCGCCACCTTCTCCTGCGTGCCTCCCTGCCGCGCACAATCTGCACAAGGTCTTCCCCTGCTAGCATTGAGCCCATTGCATCTGCAGGCTCAACCCTCACTATGAGGCCTCTGTGGAGTTCAGATTGAAGCTCCCAGGCCACTCGTAATCACTGCAGATGTCAAAAGGCTGAGTGATAAACTTTTCAAAAGTCCGCAAAACTTTACACAAGTTTGCAACTCCCAACAATCTTTCACAAGTGCGAAAAATTCTCCTCCAAAACAATCTCGCTTTCACCAAAACTCCTTTTTCCTCCGCTGGCGGTCTTGAGCAGCCCGGCACAGTGCTCCGACACAATAAGCTGTCGGGGGCACCATCAGGCAGCAGGTTGCTTTTTTCATGCTGAATATAGCTTCTGGGGCAGAGAGGCAGCGGTGCGTGGTTTGATTGCATCATTACGGCCACATGCATAATACCGCAGCAGAAGTGGGGGGAGCGGGGCAGAAGTGAGCACTGCTACAAAAACCCCTGAGGACAATTTCACTGGTGGCAGCCATTGGACTGGAAGTCGGCGGCCACTCAACTCCGCCGCTTTGCTGCTGCTTGGCCGCTGTTTTCCGGCGGTAACAGACCTTTTGTTACAGGTTTCTTCCCCCTGATCACCTTACCTAAGGAAAGACTTACTTGCCTTAGAAGGAGTGCAGCAAAGGTTCACTAGACTGCTTCCTGGGATGAGGGGATTGCCCTATGAGGAGAGACTGAGTAAACTAGATCTATATTCCTTAGAGTTTAGAAAAGTCAGAGGTGATCTAATTGAAACATATAAAATTCTTAAGGGTCAGGGTTAATGCTGGGAAAATGTTTTTCCTGGATGGGGAATCTAGAACACAGAGTCACAGTCTCAGAATAAGGGGTCGGCCATTTAGGTTTGAGATGAGGAGAAATTTCTTCACTCAAAGAGTTGTGAATCTTTGGAATTTTAGTTGTTGAGTATATTAAAGACAGAGGTTGATAAATTTTTGGGAACGAAGGGAATCAAGGGATATGGGGTTAGTGCAGGAAGGTGAAGCTGAGATAGAAGATCAGCCATGACCTTGTTAAATGGCGGAGCAGACTCGAAGGGCCAAATGGCCTACTCCTGCTCCTATTTGTTATGTTCTTATGACACTGAGGACAATTGCAGCATGCCTATTGTTATGTCTTGAATAAAGAATCTGACCAGATACTGTGAGCTTAAAATAATATGTAACCATAGTCCTTTATTACAGGTCTCCAGAGTGCCTCTCCAGCCTGTGAGGCCTCCTTATGTACAGGTGCTCCCAAGGGATTGTGGGATCCCTTGGGACTCCAGGGGATGAGCCTTCTGGTGGTTAAACAAGGTATTTACAGGTTTACGTATATAACATCTATCACCACCTCATCTGAAATGAGCTAACTCAGCACAGATCAGACTTCAAAAGTGACTCAGTTCCATGCTGTGCAGTGCACTTCCCAACTGAGCCTTCAGGGAAGAGTTCCTTGGTTGTTTTATTGTGTTTTTTGCAAGTCTACATTGGCAATCTTGATACATTTTGCTTATACAATATTTGCAAGGACACACATTTTTATATCAAGTTGATTTATTGACGCCATTGTCTGTAATAAGTGTCTTGGAGATGTTTTACTACATTAAAAACACTATATAAATGCAAGTTGTTGTTGTAATTAAAGGAGGTTGTGTAATTCCACATTCGGGGAGCCATTCTGATTATCTATAGCCAGCGGGAGTATCATGCAAAGGGACACGTGGAGCCTATTTATATCGGCCCATAAAAGGAAAGGAAAGCCTGATAGTTTTTTGAGGCTTATTTAATTAACGCATTAGATTGGCATTTTGTAAGTACCGTAATTATATTTTTAAATGCAATTATACAATGCCAGAATGCACATAATTCAGCATTTGGTGCTTTTTTCTTTTCCTGGTCTGTTTTCCAACGGTAACCATTTCTCTTTTTAAAAATTATTTAGTTATCACAAAATCTATTTTCCTTCAAGGATAAAATGTTAATTTGCAACAATCTCAATAAGATTATGTCTACAGTGCTTTGTGATAATAACAAGCTGTTAAGTAGTTTAGAAAGCTGGAAATGGGAATCTCTGGATAATCAGTGTAGAACAAGCAATGCTCCGATTTCTTCTCCTCATGCCTTCTGTGTCCCTATTACTCACAGGTCTGATCAATATCCATCTGCCTTCCTTACTGCTGTGCCAGTAGAAGCTAAGTTTAAAAAAAAGGATTGAGTCGAGCTCTGCTTCCTAAGGCCAAGCCACTCACAACTTCATTCTGCTCTGTTGTAAATGACACAGCCCCGACATGCAATTAGTCCCATTTCCCTCTATTAATGTCATCTGAGTGCAAAGTACAGTCTTTATTTTGTGATTCAGAGGAATCTAAGAATCAGCAAACCTGAGAAACTAACAGAAGGCCTGGATTAAAAACATGACAGAGTGTGGAACTGATTAGCTCCCGTATTTTAGCAAATGGGCAGACCTTTGATAAGATTACTTTAAAAAACAGGATTGCTTGCCACAAATCGCAAATGATTCAATTTGAAGGCCAGTAACAATCATTATCAGGAATTTGTAGTGCTCTTGTAGTTCAAAGATCTTTATTTGCTAAGTTTCTGAGTAATTAATCAGGGTTGAGGTGCAGTGTACTCAGCAAATTTATTTTGCGTAGACCTAGGCAGAATTTCTTTACATATAGTTCTTTGTTTAGAAGTTACTCTGACAAATTAAAGTCATTTAAGGTACAACAGATAAGAAACTGACTCTGGCTAGCTGAATGTTTCAATTATAGATCTGGCAGGATTTAGGCTTTAAAATGTCTCCAAACACGACCAATTCAGCCATTTTGACTCAACTCATTTGGTTTCATATGAAGATCTGGAAGCAATTACTGAAGATAAAACTCCTAACTACTTAACAAGTGATCAGTAAATTCTAATGCTTTAAGTACCACCCAAGGCAAGTATATTCACAATAGCAGGGTTGGTGACTTTGACTTGAGTTAAATCAGTACCAGCTCCAGAAGTACGACCAGTGCTGACTGTCACCTACAGAAGGTGCACACAATTTTTTTCTCTGTGGGCTAGAAATGTCCCATTAACATTAAATAGATTCACTTTAAAGGATTCAAAGTGCTTTAAAGTATGGCTTCTCGCTGGACTGACATTATTCTGTAGTCAGTGCAAATACAAACTGGCATATAACGGGCTCCTGATGGGGTCTTGCACTGTTTGGATTTAGTGCACTTGGACATTAGATTGGGATTTAATACCGGAGGTATAATGGCACTTTCACGCACCCCAAAGCAGTTTGGTTTTGGCGTGATAGTGACAGTATAACTGCAATCTATAGCAGCTTCACAGCTTGTTTCTTTCTTGCTGAAGATGAGGTGAGGGAAAGAAAGACAGACTTGCATTTATGTGATGCCTTTCATGACTACCGGACATCCCAAAGTGTTTTACAGCCAATGAAGTACAAACAGCAGTGCAATAATGACCAGATAATGTTTTTTTAGTGATGTTGGTTGAAGGATAAATATTGGTCAGGACACCGGAGATAACTCCCCTACTCTTCTTTGAAATAATGCCATAGGATCTTTTGGAGCGTCAGTCTATAATTTTGTGCTCAAGTCTCTGGAGTGGGACTATGAACCCAAAAACTCCTGACTTAGAGGTGAGGGTGCTACCAACTGAGCCACAGATAGGAGGAAAGTGGCCTTCAGTATCCTTCAATGAAGTAGAATTTGCTGATTCAAATAATTCTGGAATCTGCCCACAAAGATTGTACGGAAGCAATTTTGTCATAAGGAATGTTTCTCTTTATCAGGAGGGTGCTAATGACTTGTTTAGTATCAATAGGGGTAGCTGCAATATTCTCTTTTGATATATTAAAGTTAAAAGAAATGAAAAATTCACACAGTTGATTAAATACTTGATGAATTATTTCATCTTACATGAACTGACAGATTCAGTGACAGACATGTAGTACAGTAGCATAGCATTACTTCAATGACATTTTTCTTTCCAATCTAATCTAACGCTGATGAAATACACACAGACTCGCAATCTCCAGTGTTTGGTCAATACTGTATAAGCCTTAGACTGGATAACAGGAGACACAAAACTTCACCAGCTTTAAGGAAACTGAATTATGAATCCAAATGAATGTATTTCCAGATTGTTGTAAATTTGAATACAACTGTTTCTAGTCTGTTTGAAAAAGATCTGAATTTGGACACAATTTGAATTTTGATGAACCCGACCTATTAAAAAAATGTCCACTCTGTGCACAAAAAGTGAGTTTTTTCCAATCAAATTTGAATTTTCCATTTCCTGCTGTGAAAGTGAGTGTGAATGAATAGGAAAATTAAAATCTGTAATTATTTTTTTAAACTGTAGGTCTAGGAGCTGTCATCATGGTCTAACATTTTGTTTGCCGGGGGGCGGGGAGGCAGAGAGGATCTCCACTCGATTTGCACTGTACTTTCCTTTCCAATTTAACTTCAGGTTCCCCTAAAGTGGTCTCATGTGGAATGCAAATACATTTAAACACTGACAAAGACACCCAGGAGGCCAATCAACAGAACAGGTAATCTATTTTTTGGGGGGCATATGCTTCTTCCAAACAGAGAAACATAGAAACATAGAAAATAGGTGCAGGAGTAGGCCATTCGGCCCTTCGAGCCTGCACCACCATTCAATAAGATCATGGCTGATCATTCCCTCAGTACTCTTTTCCTGCTTTCTCTCCATACCCCTTGATCTCTTTAGCCGTAAGGACCATATCTAACTCCCTCTTGAATATATCCAATGAACTGGCATCAACAACTCTCTACGGTAGGGAATTCCACAGATTAACAACTCTCTGAGTGAAGAAGTTTCTCCTCATCTCAGTCCTAAATGGCTTACCCCTTATCCTTAGACTATGTCCCCTGGTTCTGGACTTCCCTAACATCGTGAACATTCTTCCTGCATCTAACCTGTCCAGTCCCGTCAGAATTTTATATGTTTTTATGAGATCCCCTCTCATCCTTCTAAACTTCAGTGAATACAGGCCCAGTCAATCCAGTCTCTCCTCATATGTCAGTCCTGTCATCCGGGGAATCAGTCTGGTGAACCTTCGCTGTACTCCCTCAATGGCAAAAACGTCTTCCTCAGATTAAGAGACCAAAACTGAACACAATATTCCAGGTGAGGCCTCAAAAAGGCCCAGTACAACTGCCGTAAGACCTCCCTGCTCCTATACTCAAATCCCCTAGCTATGAAGACCAACATACCATTTGCCGCCTTCACCGCCTGCTGTATCTGCATGCCAACTTTCAATAACTGATGTACCATGACACCCAGGTCTCGTTGCACCTCCCCTTTTCCTAATCTGCCACCATTCAGATAATATTCTGCCTTCATGTTTTTGCCACAAAAGTGGATAACCTCACATTTATCCACATTATACTGTATCTGCCACGCGTTTGCTCACTCACCTAACCTGTCCAAGTCACCCTGCAGCCTTTTAGCATCCTCCTCACAGCTCACACCGCCACCCAGCTTAGTGTCATCTGCAAACTTGGAGATATTACACTCAGTTCCCTCATCCAAATCATTAATGTATATTGTAAATAGCTGGGGTCCCAGCACTGAGTCCTGCGGCATCCCATTAGTCACTGCCTGCCATTCTGAAAAGGACCCGTTTATCCCGACTCTCTGCTTCCTGTCTGCCAACCAGTTCTCTATCCACATCAGTACATTATCCCCAATACCATGTGCTTTAATTTTGCACACCAATCTCTTGTGTGGCACCTTGTCAAAAGCCTTTTGAAAGTCCAAACGCACCACATCTACTGGTTCTCCCTTGTCCACTCTACCAGTTACATCCTCAAAAAACTCTAGAAGATTTATCAAGCAGCATTTCCCTTTCATAAATCCATACTGACTTGGACTGATCCTGTCACTGCTTTCCAAATGTGCTGCTATTTCATCTTTAATAATTGATTCCAACATTTTCCCCACTACTGATGTCAGGCTAACAGGTCTATAATTACCCATTTTCTCTCTCCCTCCTTTCTTAAAAAGTGGTGTTACATTAGCTACCCTCCAGTCCACAGGAACCGATCAGAGTCAATAGACTGTTGGAAAATGATCAGCAATGCATCTACTATTTCTAGGGCTACTCTGGGATGCAGACTATCAGGCCCAGGGGATTTATCGGCCTTCAATCTCATCAATTTCCCTAACACAATATCCCGCCTAATAAGGATTTCCTTCAGTTCCTCCTTCTCACTAGACCCTCGGTCCCCTAGTATTCCCGGAATGTTATTTGTGTCTTTCTTTGTGAAGACAGAACCAAAGTATTTGTTTGACTGGTCTGCCGTTTCTTTGTTCCCCATTATAAATTCACCTGAATCTGACTGCAAGGGACCTACATTTGTTTTCACTAATCTTTTTCTCTTCACATATCTATAAAAGTTTTTGCAGTCAGTTTTTATGTTCCCAGCAAGCTGCCTTTCATACCCTATTTTCCCCCTCTGTTGTAAACCCTTTGTCCTCCTCTGGTGTATTACAAAATTCTCCCAGTCCTCAGGTTTGCTGCTTTTTCTGACCAATGTGTCTTCCTTGGATTTAACACTATCCTTAATTTCCCTTGTTAGCCACGGTTGAGCCACCTTCCCCGTTTTGTTTTTACTCCAGACAGGGATGTACAATTGCTGAAGTTCATCCATGTGATCTTTAAATGTTTGCCATTGCCTATCCACCGTCAATCCTTTAAGTATCTTTCGCCAGTCTATTCTAGCCAATTCACGTCACATACTATCAAATTTACCTTTCCTTAAGTTCAGGACCCTAGTCTCTGAATTAACTGTGTCACTCTCGATCTTAATAAAACTTTAGTTTTTATTCATTCATGGGATGTGGGTGTCGCTGGTAATGCCAGCATTTATTGCCCTTCCCTAATTGCCCTCTGATACAACTGAGTGGCTTGCTGGGCCATTTCAGAGGGTAATTGAGAGTCAACCACATTGCTGTGTGCCTGGAGTCACATATAGGCCAGACTGGGTAAGGACAACATATTTCCTTTCCTAAAGGACATTCGTGAACCAGATAGGTTTTTATGACAATCCGGTAGTTTCAGGTCACCATTACTGATATTAGCTTTTTAATTCCAGGTTTATTTAATTAGCTGAATTTAAATTCCACAGCTACTGTGGTGGGATTTGAACCCAAATACTCTGGCTCATTAGTCCAGACTTTTGGATTACTAGTGCAGTAACATAACTACTATGCTACCATACCCTAAAATGGAAAAATAAGAGATGGGCAAGAATAGCAATATGATCAGAAATGAAGGGGGAAACATATATATGTAGACATATCGGGAAATGCAGAGCGGAAACTTCCAATGTAACTGTTAATCCTCTCTTTGTCATTGCCATCAGAGCCTTTGGTTTAAGGTTACTGAATAAAGTCAAATTCTGTTTTTATTACAAGGGATTCTGAGACCTTTACCATTAACCATCCAATTTCCCTTTGCATATAATGTACAAAAGTGCTGTGACTCCTATAATCAAGGCCACTACTCTACAATGACTGAATAGGTTAAATTCAATTTTTATTGCTTAGGATTCTGAGAATTTTACTGGTGTTTTGGGGATTGCAATCGATGATTCCATTCTTTTTCCATGAAAATCATAAAACCAGTGGTCTTGATTGTCACATTTCATTATTGCCGCCTGCACCTTATTGATTTTTTTCATACAGGTTCTTTTCTTCCCATTTTATGCTCACAACATGAAAAAACATTATTAAGAATTTGCTGATAATGTAAGTACTTATTTATGCTTTTTGTTTTGTCCTTAAAAATGTTACTTTTACTATTTTTCTCCACACACATGCGTTTTCCAGCAGGGTTTATGTAGCGTGATCATGGGAATGGGAATCCTAGCTGATGTTTTGTTGGCTGTCTGTAGCTCAGCAACACTGAGGTCAATTGTAGAATCCCTACTGCTACCCTTTCTCAGATCAACTAACGTGGTACAAACCAGCGACAGGACTTGATGCCTTCCTGGTCTTGATGGCTTAGAAACGCCAGATGGGGCACTCACACATTAAGCCATTTGGGCAGCATGTAGCGTTCCTGCCATTCACAGTTCATCAAACTTACTATTATAATATAGAGCTCCACCTATTGGACTACTGTGGTAATGCAGCCACTGATATTTATACAAAAAAAGGAAGTTCCAGATTCTTGAGTGTGTGTGCTTTAGTGATGTCATGAAGAATAGATTACATTGGCGACATAGGATAGGATAATCAGATTCCCTAGCTGAAATTTTTGTTGGTGGATGTTTCTGCCAATCAACAGAGCGACTTTGAGAGATTCTTTGTTTTGCAGCACAGCTAAAAATCCAAGGTAAATTTCAAATACACTTGGCTGAACTGAAGAGTCCAGATGGCTGCGCCTATGGGAATAATAGGGCATTTGGGTGAGTTCCATCGCAACTGAAAGAATTTCGAAGTGTATGTGGAGCAACTAGAAATGTTTTTCACTGCAAATAATATCGTCAAAGTCCCTGATGATGAAAACCATAACTGGATGGTGTTAGAAACAAAATGGGCTATTTTTCTGACTGAAGCAGACCCCGAGGTGTATGAAACCCTGAAAAATGTGCTTGTTCGCATCAAGCTGAAGAACAGGTCACTGACAGATTCACAACAGTCTTGAGCCCCTGGAAATTGCTGAAAGTTATCATTTTGGAATAGGAGATCAATTAATTGATGAGAGTATCAGTGAGTACATTGTCGATTTAAAAAAGCTAGCCATTCACTGTCATTTTGGAAACTTTCAGGACCGAGCATTGCATGACCGCTCTGTTTGTAGGATGAAAAATTAAGCAATCAGAAGAAAGTTGTTGACAACCCCTAACTTGACTTTTGATTTAGCTTGTCAGACAGCTACGTCAATGGATTTGGCCGACCAATATTCCCGAGAATTTCGTACCATTTCCAGTCGTCAGACAACTGAGGTGAATCACCTGCAGGTGAGAAGTAAAAGGCAGTTGGGCCCCAAAACCTCAGCAACTGGCCAAGGTAACAGATGGAAATGAATACAATTAATAAAAGTTTCCTTGATGAACGAATGACTCCTTGGCTGTTTATTTATCTGTATTTTATTTGGTGAACCAAGCATACAGCCGTGTCATTTTCATCATCAGCTCGAACAGAATACAAATTCATATTTATATTGACATAAATGCAGAATGTTAAGGCCCAGCAAAGAAAAGAGTGAAGTATTGATTTGTGAAATCTTCTCTTCTTTCTTTGTTTAATTTCTTACATTTCTTGATTTACTTCCAGTTGGCTATGATTCACAGAATCATAGAATGATCCAGCACCAAAGGCAGCCATTCAGCCCATCTTACCTGTGCCAGCTCTTTGAAAGAGCTAGCCAATTAATCCCACTTCCTTTTTAAATAGAGATCCAATTTCCTTTTGAAAGTTACTATTGAATCTGCTTCCACCAACCTTTCAGGCAGTGCATTCCAGACTATAGTAACTAGCTGCGTAAAAAACATTATCCTCAGCTCCCCTTTGGTCTTTTGTCAATTATCTTAAATCTGTGTCTTCTGGTTACCGACTCAACCGCCAGCGGAAACAGTTTCTTATTTACTCTATCAAAACCCTTTATCATTTTGAAGACCGCTATCAAATCTCCCTTTAACCTTCTATGCTCTAAGGAAACAATCCCAGATTCTCCACATAACGGAAGTCCCTCATCCTTGGTATTATTCCAGTAAATCCCCTCTGCACCTTATCCAAGACCTTGACATCCTTCCTAAAGTGTGGTGCCCAGAATTGGACACAATAACTTCAATATTAAACACCCCCCCCCCACCACGGCAGGCAGGAGTGAGTCTGGGTTGGAGGGTGGGGGATTAAAATGTTTTAAATGGCGAACATGTCCCAAACCCGACGCATACGAGCACATTGCTGTTTTTACAGTGGTAGGTTTCGAGTTGTGCAAGTGTCCCGCCCTCGAGAGGCGGTACACTCCATTAACATATTCAAAAAGGGACTCTCACAGTGCAATTACAAGCCTGATTTAAAATGATCAGTTGCCGGCCAGGTTTCCCAAAGCTCGAGAAGCCTGGCAGTGAAACGGAGGCAGGAGTTGTCGGCTCAAGAGGGTGAGCATCTTTTACAGCATTCCTCCTGGCCCCTCAAGGAAATCTTTGGCCTCCCCTCTGCTGATCACGGCCTCTCCCTCCACCCTGATGCTCTCTCACCTTCACCTCCCCACCCCCCTCCACCCAGGCCTGATCTCTGGCTCCCTTCCCTCCTGATTGCTGAGGACCATCCCTAAGGGTCAGTGGCTGCGACCTGTTGCTAGTTTTTCCACCCAGCAGCTGGTCAATTTGTCCGACTGTCGGGCAGGAAATGGAAGAAAAAAAGTGTCATGAGGTCCTGCCAGTGAATTCTGCAGGACCTCCAGAACACCGGCGCTGCCGAGTTTTCCCCGCACTACCGCGCTCCCTCCTCACCTCCCTATAATTATCGGGGCCAATACTCTAGCTGAGGCCAAACCAGTGTTTTATACAAGTTTAGCATAACATCTTTGCTTTTATACTCAATGCCTCTATTGATAAAGCCAAGGATTCTTATGTTTTTTTAACAACCTTGTCAGCATTGTCCTGCCACCTTCACATATTTGTGTTTATGAACCCAAAGATCTCTCTGTTCCTGCACCCCCTTTAAAATGGTACCATTTAGTTTATATTGTCTCTCCTCATTCTTCTTTCTAAAATGCATCACTTCACATTTCATTGCATTACATTTCATCTGCCACGTGTCTGCCCACTTCACCAGTCTGTCTATGTCTGCTACTATCCTCCTCATGAAGAGTCTGCAATGTATATTTGTAAAATTAAAATGTAATCAATAATAGGTAGACCTCTTAAGAGGATGGCTCTACTTTATCTGGTTGCACACTAACCTGATAACTTGATTAAATTATTGAACTTAAGTAGCTGCAAATATTTCAGGAGCTTTGATTGTTGTAGGACAATCTGGCATTTTTTATTTTTTGTAGTTTACCATTACTCTTTTGATTGGCATAAAGAACATTTTCCTGATGCTCTGATGTACATTGACATAAGAGATAGATATGATATTAAGTGATGGAACATAAGTTCAAGGAAATACTTGCCAGAATAATGTTATTTTAGCAACCATTCTGTGCTTTCTATGTGACTTGGACCCTGGGTTTCATGATTTGTTAAGCAGGAGAAATGTTTACAATAAGCTCTGGGAGTTGGTTTAGACATTATTATACAGGAAGGTGTCAGTGTCCTGTGGCTTTTAATATACCTGTATTTGGACAAATGGATGCCAAACCAATGCTAATGTGCACCCACCAAGTCATTATTGATTGACTGTTGCAGCTCGAGAATATTTCACTCTGGACAGCTCTATCGGTTCTTCTGGAGCTCTCTCTCATCTGCAATAAAAGCAGGAATTGCTGGACATACACATCAGATCAGTGAGCATCTGTAATCAGAAAGGACAGGTTCACGTTTTGGAAGTTTACCCTTCAGGTTCTAATGAACAGAGGACACCCAAAACATCATGGCTAGAAATTCGCTGGGATACCGCCGCTCGCGATGGTCGGAACAAGGGCGGTAAAGGGTTGGCAGCCACAAACAGCGGCATTCGCGCCGCTCGGCAATTTCAGTGTGCCGGTACCGGCGGTGCTGAGGACTACCGCCCGGGAGCGTCGCGCCTGTGTGCATTGCCCCCGGTATCGACCAGCTTTAAAAATTTGTTTCGCCCTGTAGTCGGCCACCCTGTCAGAGAAAGTTGGCGTGCAGAGCTTCCCCAGCGGTGGTGAGGGAAGGAATGACTGCATGAGGTAAGTCTGATTGTTTTTTTTTTCCTTTTTGCAATTTAACTTCACTTGGGGTGAGTAATATATAGGGAGTGTTTTTTGTTCCGATTTTTATTTTGCAGGGAGGCCTCTCTTCGGGCGCTACGAAGCCAGCTCTGTAGCTCGAGATATTCAGTTGCTCACCCGGCCTAGCGCCCTAAGATAAGTGTGGAATGCTTTCATTAGTGCTCTACTCCACTGTCAGGATGCAGCTGCTGAATTTTTTAGCTGCTGATGTAAACCATTTCACGCTGCTAAATTTATCTACCGCTAGACATTAACGCCTCGAAAACCGTCAACCTAATTTCCAGCCCCATAACCTGTCTTTTCTCTTTATAGAGGCTGCCTGGTCTGCTGTGTATTTCCTGTACTTTCTGGTTTGATTTCAGTTTTCCAGCATTTGCAGTTACTCCTTATGTACCTTACTCTAACCTGTGATGGACAAGGACAACATAAAAACCACGCAGAATAAATTGTGGCGCAAGCTGAAACACTTTTGATTTGACTGAGTCATAGCCAGTTTCGTTTCTTCTAACTCCTGAACAATTGGAAATGTTCCCTTTCCAACCGGTTTGCTCCAGATAGGAGGATGAAACAATCGTCCGTGAAACCAACTGTGAAAACAAATGATGTGGTTTGGAATTTAAGAAAAAGAATACTTTTACTGTTTGTTATTTCTTATGAATCAATAAAGCTTTTGTTAAATAAAGAACCCTGGTACCTGATTGTCCATTCAAGATGCCAGGACAGACAGATTTATTTACACAAATGTCAGAATGCTAACAGGGGAAGGCACAGCCCAGAACCACAAATGTTTTGCCATGGGATATTAGTAAAGCAGTCAGGTATAAAATGGCGTTTAGTCTCCAAGATTATTCCCCTACAATCCATTACTTGTGAAACACTAGTGTACATTGCTGAAGACCATGGAAAGGTTCTCAACTTGTTTCAGTTTGTTTAATGTTGATGCAAGTATCGTATCAGTCATGGAGACAAACATGGGGGCAGGCGAACATTTAACTAGTAAGAAGCAAATAGTGATATTGTGCTGCAGCCATACTGCTGGTTAAAGTTAGGCAGCAGTACCTGATTTTAGAGCTACGCAGCAACCTTGAATTATGCTGACAGCTTTGCACCATTATGTAATCAGGAGATAGCAGAGCTCCGTGCAAGCATATTTAAATGTGTGTGAATTGACATCTGAATGCTGGTGATATTTCTAATGTCAATAAAGAATGGATTGTCGTATCAAGTCCTTCCAACGTTTGTTTTCACCTTTGTTTGTGCCCTTAGTTTTCCCCCCAACTCTCCTGATTGTCTGTGTCCATGCCTGGGGACATTTCCTGAATGTCCATGTCCATGCCTGGAGGCATTTCCTGAATGTCCATGTCCATGCCTGGAGGCATTTCCTAAATGTCCATGTCCATGCCTGGGGCATTTCCTGAATGTCCATGTCCATGCCTGGGGCATTTCCTGAATGTCCATGTCCATGCCTGGGGCATTTCCTGAATGTCCATGTCCATGCCTGGGGCATTTCCTGAATGTCCATGTCCATGCCTGGGGCATTTCCTGAATGTCCATGTCCATGCCTGGGGGCATTCCCTGAATGCCCGTGTCCATGCCTGGGGGCATTTCCTGAATGCCCGTGTCCATGCCTGGGGCATTTCCTCAATGCCCGTGTCCATGCTTGGGGCATTTCCTGAATGCCCGTGTCCATGCTTGGGGCATTCCCTCAATGCCCGTGTCCATGCTTGGGGCATTTCCTGAATGTCCGTGTCCATGCTTGGGGCATTCCCTCAATGCCCGTGTCCATGCTTGGGGCATTCCCTCAATGCCCGTGTCCATGCCTGGGAGCATTTCCAATGGTGCCGGATGCCTTTTGATGCCTTGGCCCCATGGCCATTATTCATGATTGTTAGCAAGCTATCTGACTGCAAGAGATGTCACAGCCTAGGCCAGATCCATCCTCAGCTGTTGTATACACTTGCACTTTCTAACAGGGGTCTCTGGATGTGTGATCACAAGCAGGTACACTTAGGGTTTCTGAGGCTATTTATAGCACATCCCACTATAATTGGCTGGGATCCACCCTCACAGTAGACTGCAAATCTTTTTTCTTTGTCATGACCATCTGCTAAGTGGGCTATTTAACAATCTCATTGGTACAGCAATTAATACATATCATCACTTTAGCACTCCAACATATTGAAAAATCACTTTACATAGAAACATTAGAACATAGGGACAGGAGAATGCTGAGCCATTTATTAGATCATGGCTAATCTGTATCTTAACTCCATTTATCCGCCTTGGTTCCATAACCCTTATTACTTTTACCAAACAAAAATCTATCAATCTTAGTTTTGAAATTTTCAGTTGACCTCCAGCCTCAACAACATTTTGGGTGTGAGAGTTACAAATTTCCACAAACTTTTGTGTCAAGAAGTGCACCCTGACATCACTCTTGAATGGCCGAGCTCTAATTTTAAGGTTATGCCTCTTTGTTCTGCACTTCCCCACCAGAAGAAATGGTTTGGCCGCGATATTCTCAGAACACCATGGAGTTTTAACTCCATGCTTTACATCTTTTTTTAAACCGATTCCCCACCCAGAAGCCAGATTAATTGACAGGTTTGGCTTTCAGTCGGGCAAGGAAGGATCCAGAAACGGCTGCAGCCCAAGATCAGGTAAGTTTTGTGGTTATTGCAGGTAGAGATCATGGGGTGGGGGTAGGGGAGTGGGGGGGGGGTTGTGGTCAGAGGGGCCTCGAGTTGAGATTGGGGGGGGTTGGTGATTTGGGATGGCCAAGGGGGATCGTGGAGGTGCGGGGCAGTAGGACAGATCGTGTGGGGTGGGGGGGGGGAATGGGGGTGGGGAGGGCAAGAAAGATTGAGGGTGGATCAGAGGGGGCTCGGGGTGAGATTGGGGGATTGGTGATTGGTGATGGTCAGGGAGGATCGTGGAGGTGCGGGGCAGTAGGACAGATCGCGGGGGGTGGGGGGGGGTTGTGGTCAGAAGGGCCTCGGGTTGAGATTGGGGGGGAGTGTTGGTGATTGGGGATGGTCAGGGGGGATCGTGGAGGTAGGGGGCAGTAGGACAGATCGTGGGGTTGGGGGTGGGGTTTACAGGGTTAGCTTGTTGGGCCTGAAGGAAACATTGTTGCTCCTCCTGGCCCACAAGCAGTGCTTTAAAGGCACCTATCTGATGGATCCTCCTGATGGCTGCCCCCTTTTATATACCGGGTTTCCAGGGGCACGGGAAACCTGGCCGACATGGATTAAAAATAGAAACCCTGTAAAAATGGAGGAACGCAGCCTTCTTAAAAGTTTCAATAACCGATCTACCTCCTCGGAGCAGATTGGTTACCTGTCCCTCACCCCACCTCCATTAGAAGCAGATGTGGGCGGGTTCAAGGCAGGTTGGTTTCCTGTTTCTGATTTTTACCATATCGATCTCCCACCCAAACCAAATTTTGGGAGTTAAAATAATACCTTTTCCTCTATCCACCCAATTAACTCCTTCGTTCATCTTAAACACTTCAAATAGATCCTCCTTAATCTTCTATACTTGAAGGAATGCAAACCAAGTCTATGCAACCTGTCCTGATAATTTAACCCTCTTAGCCCCGTATCATTCTGGTGAATCTGTGCTGCACCCACTCCAAGGCCAATATACCCTTCCTGAGATGCGGTGTCCAGACTGAACACAGCACTGCACATGAGGTCTGACCAGAGCTTTATACAGCAGTAGCATAGCTTCCACCCATTTGTATTCCAGCCCCCTTTGAGATGAAGGCTGAGATTCCATTGGCCTTTTTAATGATTGTTTTGTTCTTTACATTTGTTCCTAATTTATTATATTTTGTTAGGAGAGAGCAGAGCAAAACTCAGCAGCTTTAAAAAGACAATGCTCCACAGGTCCATGGAAGTTTGCAGCCCGGAAAGAGGCCATTCAGACAGTTATATCTGTGCCGGCTTTTTGCTAGTGTGACCTGAAACTAATCCTGCTTCCCTCTTCGCTCCCCATAGTCTTGTATCTTCTTCTGCTTGAAATATTTATCCACTCTCAGTCAAACTATGGTGGAATCTATAGTACCCGGCAGACATCAGCAGAAAATTATATTCACTTGCATAAATACGTCAGGCAGTACATATGGTTGATTGAATGTGGTTTTGGCAAAGAGGGATTTAGGGATATGGTGAGAAGGTGGGGGTCAATTTATCAAAAAGGGATGAATACACTTCTTTGGGTCTAATGGTCTTTTTTATTTACTGGAACAACTGCTTTTAAAATATATTTCTACTTAAGAGTGGAGGCAGTGAGCCATGAGCAGCTCCAATGCAAGTCCAGATCTTGAACTTCAGAAACGTGAATAAATCCATGCTGGTTGTCCTCGATTATCGCAAGCATATCTAAATGTTCATTAGTTTGATTTGAAATTATGAAATCTAAACGTTTATACAAAGGTGATTAGTTGACTTTGGAATGTAATAATGGATGGTTTGAACATAAGAACATAAGAATTAGGAACAGGAGTAGGCCATCTAGCCCCTCGAGCCTGCTCCGCCATTCAATAAGATCATGGCTGATCTGGCCGTGGGCTCAGCTCCACTTACCCGCCCGCTCCCCGTAACCCTTAATTCCCTTATTGGTTAAAAATCTATCTATCTGTGACTTGAATACATTCAATGAGCTAGCCTCAACTGCTTCCTTGGGCAGAGAATTCCACAGATTCACAACCCTCTGGGAGAAGAAATTTCTTCTCAACTCGGTTTTAAATTGGCTCCCCCATATTTTGAGGCTGTGCCCCCGAGTTCTAGTCTCCCCAACCAGTGGAAACAATTTCTCCGCCTCTATCTTGTCTATCCCTTTCATTATTTTAAATGTTTCTATAAGATCACCCCTCATCCTTCTGAACTCCAACGAGTAAAGACCCAGTCTTCTCAATTTATCATCGTAAGGTAACCCCCTCATCTCCAGAATCAGCCTAGTGAATCGTCTCTGTACCCCCTCCAAAGCCAGTATATCCTTCCTTAAGTAAGGTGACCAAAAATGCACGCAGTACTCCAGGTGCGGCCTTACCAATAACCTATACAGTTGCAGAAGGACCTCCCTGCTTTTGTACTCCATCCCTCTCGCAATGAAGGCCAACATTCCATTCGCCTTCCTGATTACCTGCTGCACCTGCAAACTAACTTTTTCTGATTCATGCACAAGGACCCCCAGGTCCCTCTCCACCTCAGCATGTTGTAATTTCTCCCCATTCAAATAATATTCCCTTTTACTGTTTTTTTTCCCAAGGTGGATGACCTCACACTTTCCAACATTGTATTCCATCTGCCAAACTTTAGCCCATTCGCTTAACCTATCCAAATCTCTTTGCAGCCTCTCTGTGTCCTCTACACAACCCGCTTTCCCACTAATCTTTGTGTCATCTGCAAATTTTATTACACTACACTCTGTCCCCTCCTACAGGTCATCTATGTATATTGTAAACAGTTGTGGTCCCAGCACCGATCCCTGTGGCACACCACTAACCACCGATTTCCAACCCGAAAAGGACCCATTTATCCCGACTCTCTGCTTTCTGTTCGCCAGCCAATTCTCTATCCATGCTAATTCATTTCCTCTGACTCCGCATACCTCTATCCTCTGCAGTAACCTTTTGTGTGGCACCTTATCGAATGCCTTTTGGAAATCTAAATACACCACATCCATCGGTACACCTCTATCCACCATGTTCGTTATATCCTCAAAGAATTCCAGTAAATTAGTTAAACATGATTTCCCCTTCATGAATCCATGCTGCGTCTGCTTGATTGTACTATTCCTATCTAGATGTCCCGCTATTTCTTCCTTAATGATAGTTTCAAGCATTTTCCCCACTACAGATGTTAAATTAACCGGCCTATAGTTACCTGCCTTTTGTCTGCCCCCTTTTTTAAACAGAGGCATTACATTAGCTGCTTTCCAATCCGCTGGTACCTCCCCAGAGTCCAGAGAATGTTGGTAGATTATAACAAATGCATCTGCTATAACTTCCGCCATCTCTTTTAATACCCTGGGATGCATTTCATCAGGACCAGGGGACTTGTCTACCTTGAGTCCCATTAGCCTGTCCAGCACTATCCCCCTAGTGATAGTGATTGTCTCAAGGTCCTCCTTTCCCACATTCCTGTGGCCAGCAATTTCTGGCATGGTTTTTGTGTCTTCCACTGTGAAGACCGAAGCAAAATAATTGTTTAAAGTCTCAGCCATTTCCACATTTCCCATTATTAAATCTCCCTTCTCATCTTCTAAGGGACCAACATTTACTTTAGTCACTCTTTTCCGTTTTATATATCTGTAAAAGCTTTTACTATCTGTTTTTATGTTTTGCGCAAGTTTGCCTTCGTAATCTATCTTTCCTTTCTTTATTGCTTTTTTAGTCATTCTTTGCTGTTGTTTAAAATTTTCCCAATCTTCAAGTTTCCCACTAACCTTGGCCATCTTATACGCATTGGCCTTTGATTTGATACTCTCCTTTATTTCCTTGGTTATCCTTGGCTGGTTATCCCTTCTCTTACCATCCTTCTTTTTCACTGGAAAATATTTTTGTTGCGCACTATGGAAGAGCTCCTTAAAAGTCTTCCACTGTTCCTCAATTGTGCCACTGTTTAGTCTGTGTTTCCAGTCTACTTTAGCCAACTCTGCCCTCATCCCACTGTAGTCCCCTTTGTTTAAGCATAGTACACTCGTTTCTGACACAACTTCCTCACCCTCAATCTGTATTACAAATTCAACCATACTGTGATCACTCATTCTGAGAGGATCTTTTACTTGGAGATTGTTTATTTTTCCTGTCTCATTGCACAGGACCAGATCTAAGATAGCTTGCTCCCTTGTAGGTTCTGTAACATACTGTTCTAAGAAACAATCCCGTATGCATTCTATGAATTCCTCCTCCAGGCTACCCCGTGCGATTTGAGTTGACCAATCGATATGTAGGTTAAAATCCCCCATGACTACTGCCGTTCCTTTTTCACATGCCTCCATTATTCCCTTGATTATTGCCCGCCCCACCGTGAAGTTATTATTTGGGGGCCTATAAACTACACCCACCAGTGACTTTTTCCCCTTACTATCTCTAATCTCCATTCACAATGATTCAACATTTTGTTCATTAGAGCTAATATCGTCTCACAACTGCCCTGATATCATCCTTTATTAACAGAGCTACCCCACCTCCTTTCCCTTCTTGTCTATCTTTCCGAATCGTCAGATACCCCTGTATATTTAATTCCCAGTCTTGGCCACCCTGCAACCATGTTTCTGTAATGGCCACCAAATCATACCCATTTGTAATGATTTGTGCCGTCAACTCATTTACTTTGTTTCGAATGCTGCGTGCGTTTAGGTAGAGCGTTTTAATACTAGTTTTTAAACCATGATTTTTAGTTTTGACCCCTCCTGCAGCCCCTTTATATTCAGTGGCCCTTTTTGATTTTTGCCTTGGGTTTCTCTGCCCTCCACCTTTATTCATTTCCTTTCTGTCTTTTGCTTTTGTCTCCTTTTTGTTTCCCTCTGTCTCCCTGCATTGGTTCCCATCCCCCTGCCATATTAGTTTAACTCCTCCCCAACAGCACTAGCAAACACTCCCCCTAGGACATTGGTTCCGGTCCTGCCCAGGTGCAGACCGTCCGGTTTGTACCGGTCCCACCTCCCCCAGAACCGGTTCCAATGCCCCAGGAATTTGAATCCCTCCCTGCTGCATCACTGCTCAAGCCACGTATTCATGGTTTGGAATGTTTGTTTTGTAGTGGCTTTTATTGTAGCACTGGGGCTAAAAGGATGCTGCAATGGTCAGTAACAGAGGGAAGATAAGATCTGGGATAAGATAAGAACAGTACAGTACATGATAAGAGAAAGGGTAGAGATTGAGCTCGACCGGTTGCAAAGAGAGGGCATCATTTCGCTGATCGAATTCATTGAGTGGGCCGGTCCGATTGTTCCAGTCCTCAAGGGAGACAGCACCGTCAGAATCTCTGATGATTACAAAGTACCAATCAATCGTTTCTCCCTACAGGATCAATACCCACTACCAAAGACTGATGACCTTTTTGCGACACTGGCGGGAGAAAGACGTTCACGAAGCTGGACTTGACCTCAGCCCACATGATGCAGGAGCTGGAGGAATCATCGAAGGGCCTCACCTGCATCAACACGCACAAAGGTCTTTTCATTTATAACAGATGCCCGTTTGGAATTCGATCAGCTGTGGTGATATTCCAGAGAAACATGGAAAGCTTAGTGAAGTCGGTCCCGTGCATGGTGGTCTCCCAGGACGATGGGGTATTGAAGTTGCATGTTCAGCCATGAACTCATTGAATGGCGGTGCAGGCTAGAAGGGCTGAATGGCCTACTCCTGCACCTATTTTCTATGTTTCTATGTTTCTATGACATCTTGGTTTCAGGTCGGGACACAGTCGAGCATCTGCAGAACCTGGAGGAGGTTCTTAGTCAACTCAACCGCGTGGGGCTCAGGTTAAAATGCACGAAATGCATTTACCTGGCACCTGAAGTGGAGTTCCTGGGGAGAAGAATCGCGGCGGACGGCATCAGGCCCACCGATTCGACGACGGAGACAATCGAGAACACACCGAGGCCACAGACGTGATGCGGTCGTTTCTAGGACTCCTGAACTGCTTTGGTAATTTCTTACCGAGTCTCAGCACACTGCACGCCTTACTGCATAAAGGGGATGAATGGGTTTGGGGCAACAGCCAAGAAAATGCCTTTGTAAAAGCTAGAAAATTGTTATGCTCAAACAAATTGCTTGTGTTGTATGATCCATGTAAACGTTTGGTACGAGCATGTGATGCGTCGTCGTACAGCGTCGGGTGTGTATTGCAACAAGATAACAATTCTGGGAAATTGCAACCGGTTGCTTATGCATCCAGAAGTCTGTCTAAGGCTGAGAGAGCCTACAGCATGACTGAAGAAGAAGCGTTAGCGTGTGTCTATGGGGCAAAGAAAATGCATCAATACCTGTTTGGGCTAAAATTTGAATTGGAGACAGACCATAAGCCACTAATATCCCTGTTTTCCGAGAGCAAGGGGATAAATACGAATGCATCGACCCGGATACAGAGATGAGCGCTCACGTTGTCCGCATACAACTACGCCATCCGCCACTGGCCAGGCACAGAAAACTGTGCCGATGCTCTCAGTAGGCTGCCGTTGCTCACCACAGGGGTGGAAATGGCGCAGCCCGCAGATTTAGTCATGGTTATGGAAGCATTCGAGAGTGAGCAATCACCCGTCACAGCCCGACAGATTAGAACCTGGACGAACCAGGACCCCTTACTGTCCCTGGTCAAAAACTGTATGCTTCACGGGAGCTGGTCCAGTGTCCCAGTGGAAATGCAGGAAGAGGTAAAGCCGTACCAGCGGCGCAAAGATGAAATGTCTATACAGGCAGACTGCCTTCTGTGGGGCAATCAGGTAGAAACATAGAAGCAAAGAAACATAGAAAATAGGTGCAGGAGTAGGCCGTTCGGCCCTTCGAGCCCGCACCGCCATTCAATAAGATCATGGCTGATCATTCCCTCAGTACCCCTTTCCTGCATTCTCGCCATACTCCTTGATCTCTTTAGCCGTAAGGGCCATATCTAACACCCTCTTGAATATATCCAATGAACTGGCATCAACAACTCCCAGCGGCAGGGAATTCCACAGGTTAACAACTCTCTGAGTGAAGAAGTTTCTCCTCATCTCAGTCCTAAATGGCCTACCCCTTATCCTAAGACTGTGTCCCCTGGTTCTGGACTTCCCCAACATCAGGAACATTCTTCCCGCATTTAACCTGTCCAGTCCCATCAGAATCTTATACGTTTCGATGAGATCCCCTCTCATCCTTTAAACTCTACTGAATAAAGGCCCAATTGATCCAGTCTCTCCTCATATGTCAATCCAGCCATCCCTGGAATCAGTCTGGTGAACCTTTGCTGCACTCCCTCAATAGCAAGAACGTCCTTCCTCAGATTAGGAGACCAAAACTGAACACAGTATTCCAGGTGAGGCCTCACCAAGACCCTATACAACTTCAGGAAGACCTCCCTGCTCCTATACTCAAATCCCCTAGCTTTGAAGGCCAACATACCATTTGCCGCCTTCACCGCCTGCTGTACCTGCATGCCAACTTTCAATGACTGATATACCATGACACCCAGGTCTTGTTGCACCTCCCCTTTTCCTAATCTGCCGCCATTCAGATAATATTCTGCCTTCGTGTTTTTGCCCCCAAAATGGATAACCTCACATTTATCCACATTATACTGCATCTGCCATGCATTTGCCCACTCACCTAACCTGTCCAAGTCACCCTGCAGCCTCTTAGCGTCCTCCTCACAGCTCACACTGCCACCCAGTTTAATGTCATCTGCAAACTTGGAGATATTACACTCAATTCCTTCATCTAAATCGTTAATGTATATTTTAAAGAGCTGGGGTCCCAGCACTGAGCCCTGCAGCACTCCACGAGTCATTGCCTGCCATTCTAAAAGGACCCATTTATCCTGACTCTCGGCTTCCTGTCTGCCAACCAGTTCTCTATCCACGTCAGTACATTGCTCCCAATAACATGTGCTTTGATTTTGCACACCAATTTCTTGTGCGGGACCTTGTCAAAAGCCTTTTGAAAGTCCACGGTAGTGGTCCCCAGGAAGTGCAGAGACACTTTTATCAGTGACCTCCACAGTACCCACCCAGGCATCATAATGATGAAAGCGATAGTCAGATCCCACGTGTGGTGGGCCGGTATCGATGCCGACTTAGAGTCCTGCATGCACAGATGTAACACATGCTCGCATTTAAGCAATGCACCCAGGGAGGCACCACTAAGTTTATGGTCTTGACCCTCCAAACCGTGGTCCAGGGTCCATGTCAACTATGCAGGCCCGTTTTTGGGTAAAATGTTCCTTGTGGTTGTAGATGCGTACTCTAAATGGATTGAATGTGAGATAATGTCGGCAAGCACGTCCGCTGCCACCACTAAAAGCCTGCGGGGAGCAGGGTGCTTCGGGTCAAACTTTCAAATGGACTCATTCACCGGAAACATCTCAGATTCACGGACTATCCTGAGCAATACCCACTTTGGACCCTACCTTCTTTGACCCCCCAACATACACACCAGTGCCAACCGACACTGCGGTTAGCCACGAAGCGGAACCCATCACCCGCAGCAGCCCAGCAGGACTCACCACACTCGACAGCCCAGCAAGGCCAGCTGCACAGCAGCCCAGCAAGGGCCCAACAAACAATTCACCAAAACCAGCATTTGCACCGAGACGATCAACCAGGGAAAGAAAGGCCCCACTATTGACTTTGCGGGGGGAGTGTTGTTATATATGTAAACGTGTACAGCCAACAGAAGGCTCATCCCCTAGAGTCCCAAGGGATCCCACAATCCCTTGGGAACACAGGTACTTAAGGGGGCCTCACAGGCTGGAGAGGCACTCTGGAGACCTGCAATAAAAGACTACGGTCACACTTTACTTTGAGCTCCTAGTATCCAGTCAGACTCTTTATTCATACATAACAATCATCATCATAGGCAGTCCCTCGGAATCGAGTAAGACTTGCTTCCACTCTAAAAATTAGTTCATAGGTGACTGAACAATCCAATACGAGAACCACAGACTCAGTTACAGGTGGGACAGACAGTCGTTGAAGGAAAGGGTGGATGCTACTGGTTTGCCGCACGCTCTTTCCTGTTGTCTACGCTTGTTTTCTGCATGCTCTCGGTGACGAGACTCGAGGTGCTCAGTGCCCTCCTGGATGCACTTCCTCCACTTAGGGCGGTCTTTGGCCAGGGACTCCCAGGTGTTGGTGGAGATGTTGCATTTAATCAAGGAGGCATTGAGGGTGTCCTTGAAACGTTTCCTCTGCCCACCTTGGGCTCATTTGCCATGAAGGAGTTCCGAGTAGAGGACTTGCTTTGGGAGTCTTGTGTCAGGCATGTGAACAATGTGGCCCGCCCAGTGGAGCTGGTTGAGTGTGGTCAGTGCTTCAATGCTGCGGATGTTGGCCTGGTTGAGGATGCTAACGTTGGTGCAGGGGATTTGCAGGATCATGCATAGACATCATTGGTGGTATTTCTCCAGCGATTTGAAGTGTCTACTGCACATAGTCCATACAGGAGGGCGGCTATTACTACAGCCCTGTAGACCATGAGCCTACTGGCAGATTTGAGGGCCTGATCTTCAAACACTCTTTTCCTCAGGCAGCAGAAGGCTGCGCTGGCACACTGGAGGCAGTGTTGAATCTCGTCATCAATGTCTGCCCTTGTTGAAAAGAGACTCCCGAGGTATGGGAAGTGGTCCACGCTGTGCAGGGCCGTGCCGTGGATCTTGATGACTGGGGGCTAGTGCTGTGAGTCTGCGAAAGGCTGGTGGAGGACCTTTGTCTTACAGATGTTTAGTGTAAGGCCCATACTTTCATATGCCGCAGTGAAGATGATGACTATGACTTGGAGTTCAGCCTCTGAATGTGCGCAGACTCAGGCATCATCCGCGTACTGAAGCTCGATGACAGAGGTTGGGACGGTCTTGGATCTGACCTGGAGACAACGAAGGTTGAACAGGTTCCCCACTAGTTCTGTAGTTTAGTTCCACTCCAGCGGGGAGCTGGTTGAGTGTGAGGTGGAGCATGGCAGCGAGGAAGATTGAGAAGAGGGTTGCCGCGATGACGCAGCCCTGCTTGACCCCGGTCTGGACGTGGATTGGGTCTGTAATGGATCCATTGGTAAGGTTCACGGCCTGCATGTTGTCGTGGAGCAGGCGGTGGATGGTGACGAACTTTTGGGGGCAGCAGAAACGGAGAAGGATGCTCCATAGCCCCTCGCAGTTGACAGTGTCAATGGCCTTTGTAAGGTCAAAGAAGGCCATGTCCAAGGGTTGGTGCTGTTCCCTGCATTTTCTTTGCAGCTGTGGCGCTGTAAAAATCATGTCCGTTGTGCCCCGTAGAGGACGAACTCCACTTTGTGATACCGGGAGGAGCTCCTCAGCCACAGGGAGAAGACAGTTGAGGAGGATTCTAACGACAACTTTCCCAGTGACTGACAATGGAGATTCCTCTGTAGTTGCCGCAGTCGGATTTGTCCCCTTTTTTAACAGATGGTCACGATTATTGCATCTCTGAGATCACCCGGCATGCTCTCCTCCTTCCAGGTGAGAGAGATGAGGTCATGCATTTGTGCCAATAGTGCCTCTCTGCCATACTTTAGTGCCTCAGTGGGGATTCCATCCACTCCCATAGCCTTGTTGTTCTTAAACTGGCTGATGGCTTTTTCTACCTCGTGCAGGGCTGGGGTTTTGCTGAGGTGGTGGCGGGTAGCATGCTGCAGGATGGAGTCAAGGACACTCGAGTCAAAGGCAGAGTCTCGGTTGAGGAGATCTTCGAAGTGCTCCTTCCAGCAAGTCCTGACTGTCCTTGATGAGTGTTCTTGGTCTACAGTGGGGTGGGGCCTTGGGTGTTTGGGCCGTAGGTAGCCTTGACTGCGGTGAAGAAACCTCGTTCATCATGGCTATTGTCCAGCCGTTGAATCTCCTGTGCTTTCTCCACCCACCATCTGTTCTTTAGGTTGCAGGATTTTTGTTGGACGTCGGACTTAAGCCGCATGTAATGCTGCTTTGCTGCTCCCGAGTTGGGTTGTTGTTTTAGGCTCAGAAATGCCCTGCGCTTGTGTAGTTTTTGCAATAACTGTTAGAGTGAGTACTGTTTAACTCCAAGAGGTATGACCTTGATTCTGCTTTATTAAGACCCAAAGTGCTTAATATACAAAATGGCTGGCCTTTTATACTTGGGCTGCACACATGTGACGCCATCTAGTGGCTAGTGATCCCAAAAGTACATACATGACAATACCCCTCTCTGAGATATTAACACAGTCTTTTACAAATTGAGACGGTCCGGTGTTTTACATTCCTGGGTTGACTGTCTCAGTTCAACTCCAGCCTTGGGTGAGTGTTCAGAGTCTGTTGTGACTGGTGGCTGGGTGGCTGACCTGGTGGGAGTGGCCATAGCCATGTCAGGGATTGAAAGTCCCGATTCTCTGATGACCACTGAGTCCTCTGATGACTGGGGGCAGGTTGGTTGGTCATTGATTGTCTCTTCCTCCGACTGTTCCGGTTTGTCTGTGTGCTGCAGCTTTGTCTGATCCATATGTTTCCTGCATGTTTGCCCATTTTTGAGCTTGACAATAAATACTCTGTTGCCCTCCTTGGCCATGACTGTACCAGCAGTCCGCTTGGGACCCTGACCATAATTTAGAACATTTACAGGATCATTTACAGAAATATTGGGTGACACAGCTGCGGAATCGTGATACCCTTGCTGACTTTGTCTTCTATATTCAACATGATTATTCAAGTCAGGGTGTACAAGAGATAGCTTGGTCTTAAGGCCTCTCTTCATCATTAGTTCAGCAGGCGAGACCCCGGTAAGCATGTGTGGTCTTGTCCTGTAACTAAGCAGTACGCATAACAGGCGGGTCTGCAGTGACCCTTGGGTTACTCGCTTCATACTCTGTTTTATGATTTATGGTTCTGCTTGCTCATTGGATGCAGGTTTGAATGGTGCTGATCTTACATGTTTGATACCATTGAGTTTCATGAACTCTTGAAACTCCTGACTGGTGAAGCACAATCCGTTGTCACTGACAAAGATGTCAGGCAGACCATGTGTCGCGAACATGACATTGAGATTCTCAATGGTAGCTGTGGTTCTGCTGGATGACATGATTATACACTCTGTCCACTTCGAATATGCATCCACCACAACTAAAAACATCTTCCCCAGGAAGGGACCTGCGAAGTCTATGTGGATCCTGGACCATGGTTTGGACGACCACAAACACAGACTCAGCGGTGATTCCGCTGGTGCTTTGCTAAACTGCATGCAAGTGTTGCACTGATGCACACATGATTCCAGCTCACAGTCAATTCCCGGCCACCATACATGAGACCCGGCGATGGCTTTCATCATTACAATGCCAGGATGTATGCTATATAGCTCACGTACAAATTTTTCTCTCCCTTTCTTGGGCATAACAACACGATTGCCCCACAGTATACAATCCGACTGAATAGACAGTTTGTCTTTGCGACGAATGTAAGGTTGGTCTCCTCGTACATTTGCTTGGGTATGGCAGACCAATCACCTTTGAGGCTGCAACTCTTCACCACCGATAAAATCGGGTCCTGGCTGGTCCAGATCTTAACTTGTTGAGCCGTGACAGGGGTTCCTTCACTCTCAAAAGCATCCATAACTAACAATAGGTCCGCCAGTTATGGCGTTTCCACCTCCGGTGTGGGCAACGGCAGACGGCTCAAAGCATCGGCATAATTCCCGGTGCCAGGTCTATGGCGAATGACATAATCATAAGCGGATAATGTCAACGCCCACCTCTGGATGCGGGATGAAGCATTGGTATTGATATCTTTGTTTTCAGAGAACAGTGAAATGAGCAGCTTGTGATCTGTCTCCAGTTCAAACCCAAGACCAAACAGGTACTGATGCATCTTTTTAACCCTATACACACAGGCTAGTGCTTCTTTCTCTACCATGCTGTAGGCTCTTTCCACTTTAAACAAACTTTTTGAAGCGTACGCGACTGGTTGAAGTTTACCTGACTCATTAGCTTGTTGGAGTACGCAACCAATTCCATATGACGAAGCATCACAGGCCAATACTAAACGTTTACATGGGTCATAATGTACCCGCAGCTTGTTAGAGCAAAGCAGATTCGTGGCTTTTTCAAAAGCTCTGTCTTGAGACACACTCCACACCCAGTTGTCACCTTTTCTTAGCAGCATGTGCAGTGGTTCTAATAAGGTGCTCAATTTAGTTAGGAAGTTACTGAAGTAGTTGAGTAGACGCAGCTCCATCACATTCTGCGGCTTGGGTGCATTCTTGATGGCCTTGGTTTTCGCGTCCATGGGCCTGATGCCGTCAGCAGCAATTTTCCTCCCCAGGAATTCAACCTCTAGTGCCATGAAGGCGCACTTCGAGCTTTTCAGTCTGAGTCCCACTTTGTCCAGATGATGTAGAATCTTTTCCAGGTTGTTCAGATGTTCCTCGGAGTCACAACCTGTGATCAGGATGTCATTTTGGAACATGACGGTTCTGGAAATGGACTTCAGTAGACTCTCCATGTTCCTCTGAAATATTGCTGCAGCCGAGTGAATTCCAAAAGGGCACCTGTGATAAATAAACAGTCCTTTATGCTTGTTAATGCACGTAAGTCTCTTCGACGTCTCGACCAGCTCCTGTGTCCTGTAGGCTGATGTCAAGTCCAGTTTGGTGAACGATTTCCCCCCGGCTAGCATTGCAAACAAGTCATCAGCATTCGGTAATGGGTACTGATCCTGTTTCAAAACTCTGTTAATCGTAGCCTTGTGTTCACCACAGATTCTGACTGTGCCATCACTTTTCAGCACAGGCACAATGGGGCTGGCCCATTCATAAAATTCAACCGGTGATATGATCCCTTCACGCTGGAGTCTGTCCAGTTCAATTTCGACCTTCTCCCTCATCATATACGGAACTGCCCGAGCTTTATGATGGACGGGTCTTGCATCCGAGTCCACATGGATCTGCACCTTGGCTCCCGTGAAGTTGCTGATGCCTGGTTCGAACAGCGAGGGGAACTTGCTCAATACTTGGGCACATATATCTTTCTCTGACGACAACGCCTTGATGTCATTCCAATCGCATCTGATATTATTAAGCCAGTTCCTGCCGAACAGCGTTGGGCCATTGCCTGGGACAATCCAGCGCAATTCGTGAACCGCACCGTCATACGACACTTTAATTGTGACACTGCCAATCATCGTTTTGAGTTCTTTGGTGTATGTGTGCAACTTGGCATTGACTGGACTCAGCCTGTGCCTCACAGCCTTAGTATCTCACAGCTTGTCGAATACCCTCTGGCTCATTATCGATTCACTCGCCCCCGTGTCCAGTTCCATCGATGACGGCACCCCATTAAATTTCACGTTGATCATTATCGGTTTGCTCTTAGTTACGTAGGAACGAGTTCAGTCCATACACTTCCTCCTCTGGTATCTCAGATTGCATATCCGGATCTGCGCTAGTCTGACCATCATCCTCCACATGGTGTGCCGCAGCACGCTTGCTCATCTGCGGACACTTGCACTGGAGATGCCCCACTCTCAGACAACCTTTGCAACTATATTGCTTAAATTGGCACTGCTGGTGCCGGTGATTTCCCCCACAACGCCAACACGGAGAAATCGGATGCATTCCCACTGGTGGACGTTGGGCAACCACAGGTTTCGCGTATGGAGTCGGATAGGCCCTGCCATGTGCCGCTCTGCCGAACACCGAATCAATCATATTTACAGTACTTGCTGAGTTTCGATTTTTCACTGATGTCTGCTTTAGACTTCTATCCACCGTCATGCATGACTCAGCAATCATGATGGCCCTGTTCAAGTCCAACGTCTTCACCGCCAGTAGTTTACGCAAGGTCACCTCATGGTTGATGCCGATTACAAAAAAGTCACGCAGCATGTCTGCCAACACAGCCCTGAACTTACACGGTCCCGCTATGCGTCTCAGGTCGGCAACAAATTCCGCTGCATTCTGGCCCTCTGAGCGAACGTGTGTGTAAAACCTGTATCTCAAGATGATGATGCCTTCGTCTGGCTTAAGGTGGTCCTGTACCAGTGTACACAATTTTTCATACGTCTTCTCTGTTGGACTCACAGGCAGGAGTAGATTCTTTATCAGATCATAAATTTTTGGACCGCAAACCGTGAGGAACACCACCCGGTGCCGATCTGCGTCGCCGACCTCCTCCATTTTGTTGGCCACGAAGAACTGGCTCAAACGCTCACAAAGTCTGCCCAATCTTCTCCTTCCACAAATCGCTCCAACAATCCAATTGTGCTTATTTTTGATTGTAAAGGTTCTTGTTGCCTCGTCACCAAATGTAGTGTATGCAATAACTGTTAGACTGAGTACTGTTTAACTCCAAGAGGTATGACCTTGGCTCTGTTTTATTAAGGCCCAAAGTGTCTGATATACAAAATGGCTGGCCTTTTCTACTTGGGCTGCACACAATGGCCTCCAACAGTGATGCCATCTCGTGGCTAGTGATCCCAAAAGTACATACATGACAGCTTACAATCTATTAGCTCTTGGATCTCCTGGTCATCAAACTAGTCCTGGTGTTCCTGGTTGACTGACCGAGCGTCTCTTCGCAGGCACTGGTTATGGAGGACTGGAGGGCAGACCAAGCGCTGTGGGCATTTTGCAACTCGGGTTCATCAAGGGTCGCCAGGTTAGCAGTGAGGCGCTGGCTGTATAGGGCTCTCTTAGCTGGGTCTTTGAGTGCCCCGGCATTGACTTTTTTGCGGTACTGCTTCTGCTGCCGTCGCCGCTTTGGGGCTATGTTGATGTTTATGATGGAACGGATTAGGCGGTGGTCCATCCAGCAGTCATCAGTTCCAACCATGCGGGTGATGTGCACATCCTTGCGATCCCTGGCTTGGACGATGACATAGTCGAGCAGGTGCCAGTGTTTGGAGCGAGGGTGTTGCCATGATGCTTTGTACTTGTTCCTCTGGCAGAACAACGTGATGACAACGTCTAGACATTTTGTCAGGAGCAGAGTACCACTGGAATTGATTTTGCCTACCCCCTCTCTGCCGATCACACCTCCCCAGAGGGCTGTGTCCTTGCTGACCCTGGCGTTGAAGTCGCCGAGGAGGATCAGTTTGTCGTCCATAGGAACAAGGATTTTTCGAGGTTGGAGTAAAACCCTCTTTGGCCTCATCTGTTGCATCGAGTGTTGGGACGTACGTACTGATGACTGTGGCGCACTGGTTCCGGGATAGGGTGAGTCGGAGGACCATGAGATGTTCGTTAAGCCAGCAGGGGGAGTCTTTGAGGCGGTCGACCAGCTCGTTTTTGATAGCGAGACCGACTCCATGGAGGCGGCATTCTTCCTCTGGTTTCCCTTTCCAGAAGAAGGTGTAACCTCCACCTTGTTCCTTGAGCTGGCCTTCCCCTGCCCATTGGTTCTCGCTTAGGGCGGTGATGTCGACATCGAAGCATCTAAGTTCCCAGGCAACTATGGTGGTGCTGTGTTCCAGTCTGTCATTGTTGGAGTTGTCCACGAGGGTCCTAACATTCCAGGTCCCGAACTTCATGTTAAAGGAGTGGAAGATGCCTGTGCGTGAGTTCTTTTAACGTGGGTGGCCATTGCACACCGGCTACCACACGGGCTAAGCTGAGCAAGGTCTTGGTCCAGTGACAAGGGGGTCCAATACAACTAGAGACCAGGCACTGCTGTGTGAGCCTAGTTGCCTATGGCGAGATGTTGGCTGCAAGCTCGGTGATGAGTAGCGCCCTTCGGTGAGGTGGTAGGTGATCCAAGGTTTGCCTGGGGGCAGGCATTGGGAAAGTCAGTGGTCTATTTTGTGGGATGTACAGAGTGGAAAGAGGAGAGGTCAGGGTGGTCACAGCCATTGTGCTCACCACGTGCTGGAGGAGAAGAAGGCAGTTCATCGCTGGTGTAGACAAGGTCTGAACGCTGGAGGAGGAGAAGCCCGATCACCGTTGGAGGGAAGAGGCCCAGTCACCACTGGTTGGAGGGTGGTCCGGTCATCGCCGATGGGTCGTCAGCGATGGGCGGAGGCTCGGAGGGAAGGCTCGCGCGTGAGGTAGGCCCAAACCTGTTTTGTAGCTGGTCGCAGTTTACAGGTGGGGGTTGGGCAGTGTAGCATGTGTGTAGCACTTGTAACACGGTTTAGGGGTAGGTAGGGTGTTTTGAGGATCAGGATTAGGTTCAAGGGGGGGGTTGGACAGTGAGGAGGGAGAAGATTTGAGAGAAATTTGAGGGAGAGAGAGGTGGGAGGAGGTCAGATGGAGGTTTGTTCGGGGAGAGCTCCCCAGAGAGCTGTTGTCCCATCCGCCATCTTGCAGGATACAAACTACAGCACCATGTCTGGGAGCAACTGGTCTGAGCAGAAAATTTAAAGTAACCTGGCACACCACTCCCTGGAGTCTTCAGCAACTTCCAAATAAAACAACAAACCACCAAATACTTTTACAAATTCACGAAGAGCCAGTAGAAAACAATCAGAATCTAACCTGAAAGCAGGTGATGTTTTCTTTAAATAGTACTGCTGGGAGGTCCTTCCTGCTGCTGACTGCATGTTCAGCTGTGCGAGGTTAAGGGAAGGTGTTAGCTCTAGCGTTGAGGTCAAAAATGGCAGCGTGGTGTCAAATCACGTTACGATCTGCATACTCTGCATAATTCCAGTGCACGCTCCCAGTGCCCGCGGTAATGACGTACCCAAAATGGCACCAGAAGTGCGCGTGTGCTCCTTGGACGTCATTTTGGACCAGAATCGGCACCCATTGCACTGAAAAACCAGGTGCAATGGAGCCAAATTTAGGTGCTTTCTCACAAAGAAGCTTTGAAATGCTAATGATCTGGAGTTGATGCTGTTTCCCACCATGCTGTAAATAACAAGCAGTTTGTTGGACTGTCTCAGATTCAGGTGAAGCCGCATTTCACCAAGTGTTTGCTTGGCCCACTTTCTAAGAGATTGAAGAAGCATCTGTGTGAAAGACATAAATATGGGATCAAAAGAGAATACTCTCGTTAGACCCCCAGGTTACACTGTCGTACAGGCCATGTGAGTCAACTCTCACAATCAGACCACTTAAAGGAGCGACTAGCTCCACTGAATCATAGAAGGCATCTACTACAAACTTGAATTTATAACAGAGCCGATACACTTTATTATTGTGAGTCCAATGTGCTATTGAACAATGAAGCATCATAACTGAGCTCAGTCCTGCCTGACAATGTTCACACAAGCACACATTCCAGCAGGGGTCAGCGGATACAATCAGGGACAGAAAGTCTAACTGATTCTGATGCTTCCTAGCTCAGGGACGCTGAAGCCAATTGTAGTCTGCAAGGAATTCTGACCATCACAAAATTAACATAAGTTCCCTGTGGTAGTTTTCAGGAAAACAGCAGCGAACCTATTTCTATTTCCTGTTACATGATTTGATAAAGATGATTTTCATCACACTTCTCATCTTGTGCTATGACTCTCAACTGACTCCTATCGCACACACTGGCAGACTGAACCATCCCATGAGCTCCTGCCACTAATAATATATATGGGCTAGCTTTTCTGTATATAGGCTATGAATGGGCGGTTAACCTAGCCCAAGGCACCTGTATTATATATAATAGGTGGGCTGATGTGAGTTATGGACAGTAACACAATCTCATGCACTGATTGCTCATATAAACCATTCTAGCTTTGCTCTTGAGGCTTATGATCTCCTCAATCAATATCCTTTGATTGTGTCATTACCTTGTAGCACTTCAATAGTTCAGTTATGCTATACCGAGTACAGCATTTCAATAACATGGTAAAATCAATACATATTAAAATTGTATACTGGCTAAGGGTAACCAACCACCACAACAGGACATATATTTTTCTATACTAAAAAAAAATTATTATACAAGTACAATCCCACTATACAGATGAACTTTTTAGATCTACAGAACTATAATGCATTAAATTTGAAATCCAACTATTAATAACTAAATGTGTTCATGTCACTGTGAGGTGACTAGCTCCAGCCTGATCCACTCTGCACAACTGTAACCATGCTGTTACCTGCTGATCTATTCTTACAATCTCCTGCAATGTCTTCTCCTCGCGATTCCATCTTTGACTCCCTTCTCTTTGTCTAAATGGTGAACCTTGGCAACATCATTCATAGGCATGAGGTGAGCTTTCACCAACCGATATACTGATGACTCCCACCTCTACCTCTGTGCCATCACCTGCTGTGTTGCCCGAATCTCCAACATTAAGTTTCTCTGACATAACAACAACAACTTGTATTTATATAGCAACTTTACCGTAGTAAAACATTTCAAGGCGCTTCACATGAGTGTTATAAGACAAAAAAATACACTTGACGCTGAGCCACATAAGAAAAAACTACGCAGATGACCAAAAGCTTGGTCAAAGAGGTAGGTTTTAAGAAGCGATTTAAAGGAGGAAAGAGAGGTAGAGAGGCAGAGAGGTGTAGGGAGGGCGTTCCAGAGCTGCAGAGTTCCAGATCTAACACCTGCAAAAACAAAGCCACCATGTTTGACGCTTGCCAAAAACTCCATCAACTAGTCCCAATTCCACCCTGCTCCATGGCTGCTTGCTCAGACTGAATCTTATGGTGCTCAACCTGATGCTCCTCACCAATCCTGCCTAATTACACTTCTGCAGCATCACCTGTCTCAGCACTTACCTTACCCCCAGCAGTGCTGAAACCATCATCCAGGCTTGACATCGCTAATAATTATACAAAACATGACCTCTTTGACCCTGACCTCATCACATCTCCAACCTGTCTCCTACCACTGTTTTGTGTCTATTTTCACCTCTGTAAAGCATCACTTACACATTAAAGGTGCTATATAAATCCAAGTTCTTGTCGATCAAGAACTGTAGTAGAAGTAACATTGAATAGCTCCTTTAATAGTGAATAAATGTTATCACGTGTCAGGTTAAACATTCCGGATTCATCCACAATTATAATTCAAAGCAATAAGTAACCAAATTATTTGATCAAGGATTCAGATGTCCAAGCAGGAGTCATTAGCAGAGCAGTATAAATCAATCAAGTGAATTTTCTTTATCAGTTCTCATTCCCATAAACCTTTCACTAATAAACATGTAGCTTTTATATCTGAATCTTGAGCTGGACTTTCCTTATGCCACCCCTACAAGAATGGTCCAGTAGCCATTCCAAGCTCTCCATCACAACACTGATGAAGATCGCTACCTTTCTAAACATTAGATGAACATTAATAAGGAGTGAGGAAAAAAAGTCTTGATTTTTATTTCTCATGGTCCATAATAATGAGCTTGTGCATAACACGTTAAAAGTGAATATTTAACTTCAGGCCAAACCGAGTGTCAGCCAACAGGTAAGGCCTTTTGGGGAGAGCAGGTGCAGAGGTAGTGGAGGGACAAAAACGGGCTGGCAGCAGGCCAGAAGATTTTGATATGGAGCATAGACGAATACTGCTGCTGCTGGTCCCACAAACATAAAACGTATCTTATTGGAGAGGCCTCCAGCAGTCCCCATAAGGACAATTAGGTCACTTTATGCCTCTCAATGCCTGGAGAAAGTGGGACTGGCATGCTCTGCCCATTTCTCCACGCAAATTGCAATCAGGATCCTACAAGATTTCCGAGAATTATTCCAGGGATGAGAGACTTCAGTTTCATGGATAGACTGGAGAAGCTGGGGTTCTTCGGTTGGGTGAGCCCTGTCTCTTCTGAACCTAACATGATGTGGTACATGTGGCTGTTCATTTTCCCAAAGGGTTTGAGCTGGTTAAGGTGGTGCCACTTATACGTCCCTTGGCCATCCATGACCTTGAACACTGAGGCACTAGCCTTTTCCATTATACTAAATGGTCCGGCATATTTAGGGACGAGGAAAGTTCCTTCCTTCTGGATTTTTACCATTACTTGGTCTCCGATTTTTAGTTCCCATGGGTGTACCTTCCCATACTTTTTTAATGTTTGTTTCCCAATTGAACTGCAGCAGCCATTCTAGCAGCTTCCAAATACTTGATCAAGTTTGACATGTATTTCTCTGAGGACAGAGAAGTTTTCTGGATCTCGTTCCAATCTAATCCCATGAAGGCTTGGACACCTCTCATAACCCTTCCGGTCATTAGGTTGTGGGGTGAATAGCCTGTAGAGGCTACCACTGTGTTTTGGATGGCCATTAATACATAAGGGAGGACCTTGTTCCAGGACGTGTGGTTCTGCTGTACTAATTTTCGTAACATTGCTTTTAATGTTCGATTCATGCGCTCTATCACTCTGCTTGATTCCGGGTGGTAGGTGATATGGAATTTCTGTTTTACCCCTGCCAATTGCATGACCTGCTGCATAACTTGTCCCGTGAAATATGTTCCCTGGTCAGAATCGATGCCCTCTGGCAATCCCCATCTGGAGAACATTTCTTCCCTAAGTATTTTTGCAGTTGTGGCGGCCGAATTATTGTTAGTTGGAAATGCTTCGATCCATTTGGAGAATACGTCCACCACTACTAGGATGTATTTCTTACCACTGGAACATGTGGGTAACAGTCCTACATAGTCTATCTGAAGTTGAGTCCAAGTTCCCTTGCCCTGTCTAGTATGTCCTAATTCCGCCTGGGTTTTGTACTGTGTTGGATTGTTCTGAGCACATATCAGGCAGTTTTTGTCGTGTATATAAATACCTTTAGCAAATAACTCCACGAGGCAGGGTATGATACTGAAACTGTGTAGACCTGTAGTCCTTTATTTGCTGCTCCTCGAGTGAGGACACCAAGCTGTGAGCTCCTTTATATACTGGGTTACCTGCAGTGTGCAGGTAATCCTTAGGTCTCCAGCAGCAGCACCCTCTGGTGTGCAGGTAAGGTGTGTACAGTGTAAGGGTACATTCAGTTTTGCATAACAGTGTTACAGACATCACACAGTAAACAGGCATGCATATGCAACAACACTTCCCCCCTAAGCATTTTCCATATCCTTATTTTCATGACCTGGTGATGTGATCAGTAGGCTTTGGGAGGTTGTGGTGAAGGTTGTGTGGTTACCAGGTGTGACCCCTGTGCTTGAGGTTGGCCTCATACATTTCCCCTCCCTCACACACAGACCAAGTGGGTGTCAGTGTTGTGGGATCCCTCAGGGGGGGTAGCCATGGCAGCAGTGGGTGGAGTGTACGCACTATGATGTGGGTAGTTGTGGGGTGGTGGGCAGGGCCACAGGACTGGGTGGGCTCCTTGTCCACCAATTGGGATGAGGGTCAGGTCATGCCATGGTTTGCCAGGGAAGCTGGAGGGTGTTGGCCTCTCGCTCCTGGTGTTGGCCCTGGTGGCCAGGGTTGTAGGGCTGATCTGGTGCAGGTTGCCATGGGTGATGACTGGGCTGCCCACTGACCACTGTCCCTATAGTGGGTCTGCTCCAACTGGGTGTATGTCCTGCAAGGGGCATCACACTCGTTCCAAAGGTCCAGGCTACATGGTCAGGTAGCCTGTTGGACCTGGGGGTCTCCCACAGGGGGATTCCATTGGCATCAGCATGGTCCCTGTACGACCCAATGTCCTTTGGCAGTGTCCTACCAGTATGCACGACACCTTGACTCTGATCACACATAGTTGAGCCTGCATTGTACATTCTAACACTTGCATCACTTTTGGGTGTCCTGGTTTCAACAGACATAGTTACATTAGGTATTTCACATTCTCTATCATAATTGTTAAGCATAATAAATTTGTGCTTAACCTTACTGACACCTGCATTCATCTCACTAGTCATATTAGTTACACCAGCATCACACTTCATGGTTACAGTGCATACATTTTTATACTTGCACCCTTTAATCGCATCTTTAGCTTTAATGTCCTTGTACTCAAATAGTTGAAACTGTCCCTTTAAATTTCTTTGGTTACCGGTCTACTTTAAGGGAGCCTCCCGATTCGATTGGCCGCTCGGTGCCACGTGTCGCTCCTCCAACGCTGCCCCTCGTGGTATGGCCGTGGCCATTTTGATTACAGGTTCTGCTCCTCGTGGTGCGGCAGCCATCTTCTGGCTCTCCTGCAGGTAGGCTGTGGTGCTCTTTTCTGCCACAGGTTCGACCCTGGACGTTGGGAGTTCCTTTCTTTTGACGCTGTTCACCTCTTGGACTCCTGCCCTGGCACTGAAAGTAGAGTTTGGATCCTCGGTCTTGGAGATTTCGCCGTGGTGTTGTGGAGTTGTTGCCGCACCATCGAGCTAGACAGTGGAACCTCCAGATGCAGCGATGGATCCATGTTCGAGGTCGATTGCCGGGGACCAGAGGCCATCGCCACGTCGCCTGATGTGGACTGGGTTCATCCAATTGCTGCCCAGCTGCCTGGGACCATCGCCGGCTACAATCCAAAGGGGGAGTTTGTTCAACACACTACTCTGGGAGACCTGGACGACTGTACTGCCAACGATTTGGATTTTACCTTTGGTGTAGGTGAGGAGCTGCGTCTGGACAAGAGACAGTTTTGGTCGATTGGCAGGATTTATCCAAAATTTCTCAAGGGTCGTTTGGCTCATCACAGACTGGCTCGCCCCTGTGTCGATATCCATGGAGACTGGGACCCCGTCAATGTCCACTTCCATCCTCCATGGAGAACTTTCGGTGAAGCAGATATAGATTCCATATTCTTCTTCCAGGGTTTGAGCAACTTCACCATCATCTGTGTCGGAGCCCGGGTGATCAGCCAACTCATCAGAGATGCGGTGAGTACAGCTTTATCTGCACATTCTTTGGAGGTGCCCTTTCTCTTTGCAGCCTTTGCATGCATAGTCTTTGTAGCGGCACTGGTGGGCCCTGTGGTTTCCTCCACAGTGCCAGCACGGGGCCATCCGGTTTGCTCCATGTGGCGGACTCAGGGTTGCTGGACTCATGGCAGCCTTCCTGCCTTTCAAAGTATCCATGCGGTCACCGGTTTAGAGTCCTGGGTCAGTATTCTCTTGGAGTCGCCGGCCGAAACCATGGAGGCCTGGCTCACTTGAATTGCTTTCTGCAGGGTGACCGTGATGTCAGCAGAGAGCAACTTGTGCAGGAGGCCCTCGTGGCCGATTCCAATGACAAATATGTCCCTTAGGGCTTTATTTAGGTAGTCTTCAAAATCACACAGAGCAGCTAGTCTTCTTAGGTGTGCAGCATACTTAGCAATTTCTTGGCCCTCAGGTCGCCGGTAAATGTAGAACTGGTGCCTGGCTGTGAGGATGCTTTCTTTCGGTTTTAGTTGTTCCTGTATAAATGTTACAAGTTCCTTATAGCTTTTGGTGGTTGTCTTCGCTGGGGCTAGCAAGTCCCTGATGAGACAATGGATGGAGGGGCCACAACTGCTAAGCAGGATGGCTCTGCGCTTGTTCGGTCGTGTAGCCGGTATGTTCCCATCCAAGTCGTTGGCTATAAAGAAATGTTCCAATCTTTCCACAAAAGCATCCCAATCTTCCTCCTCTGTAAATTGCTGGAAGTTGCTGTGGTTAGACATGTTGTGCGCGTAGTTCGTGACCTCATATCCTCGTCGCCAGTTATAGTGTATGTAGATACCTTTAGCAAATGACTCCACGAGGCAGGGTATAATACTGAAACTGTGTGGACCTGTAGTCCTTTATTTGCAGCTCCTCGAGTGAGGACACCAAGCTGTGAGCTCCTTAGGTCTCCAGCAGCAGCACCCTTTGGTGTACAGGTAAGGTGTGTACAGTGTAAGGGTACATTCAGTGTTATTTAACAGTGTTACAGACATCACACAGTAAACAGACATGCATATACAACAGTTTTTGACATAACCTTCCACTTCTTGCTATATTCCAGGCCACCAGCATAGCTCCTTCAATTTGGCCGTGATCCTATCTATTCCTTGATTCCCATTGATATCGTGGCATTGGTAAATCAATTCTCCCCTTTCTGACACCGGAACTACATATTTGCCATCTTTAAGTACTACTCCATCATAAAGCTGTAAATTTTGTCCTAGGCATGGTTTGGGACTTAGGTTTCCTAATTGTATGTTTGTAAGATCAGGGTCTGTAGCCTGACTGGCTGCCAAGTCCAGTATAGGGCGGGCAACAGCAACTGGTGCTATTGGTGCGGTTTTTACGTTTTCCAAGGGGTCCCATAGGAAACCTGCACGGGCTGCTTCTTTTGCTAGTTCATCCGCCATTCGGTTTCCTAAGGGGATAGTCTTAGCATGTGCTTTGACTTTGGTTATGACGTATGGACCTTGGTTTGAGGGGTGGCTGTATCAAAAATCAATTTTAAAAGTGGGGCTGTATCTAGCGGCCTTCCGTCTGCGGAGGTGAAACCTCTAGCTGGTCAGATGGGCAGGAAGTCAGTCAGACTGTTTACATGTGTAACTGCTGTCAGAATAAATTTGGACAGGTATCGGGTAGTCTTCTGGATGCATAACTACATAGGCGATCGCGCTTAGTTGTGTAATTTGAGTTCCTTTACTGCCTTCTAATTTAATTGGCGTCTGTTCTAAAGCCTGTTTGCCGTCCGGGGTCATTTTTATTATTGAGAATCCTGTGCACTGCTGCCCGTTTATAATTGCGGAAGAGCCGCCCATTTAAACTTGAGTTTTAAATTCGACTTCATGACTGTTGTCTCTTACTCCCTCCCATTCTGACTGAAAGGGACCATCTAAGGTACCTGAAGAGTCAGAATCTCGCACTGATGTGGGTCACCGGGATACAACATATTTTGAGCTAGATTAGTGGTCTCGGGCTGGTACTGGACTGTAATGTCCCGTCCTTGGAGAAGGAGTGTCCATCGTGCGATTCGCTGGGAACTGACTGAGCCTTCCTTGAGATTTCCGTCCATTAGCATTTTGATGGGGATGTGTGGCATTAAGATAATAAGGGGGCTAAGTCCAATTATGGGGGCATAGTTCCAATATTGGAACAGGCGCGCAGCAACTTGTCTAATAACTTGGCGTGTTGTTCCAATGTGTCTGTTTGTAAAAGTATATCATCTACATAGAGCACAAGGGCCGAGGGCTGCGAGAAATCCTTAAAGTTGCGGGTTAAGATGTTGGAGAAAATTGAAGGACTGTTAAGAAAGCCTTGAGGCAGCCTTGACGTCCCCGTGGGTGAAAGCAAACTTATATTGACATTCCTTCGCCAAGGGGATGGACCAAATTCCATAAAAAATGTCCAATACTGAAAAAAACTTCGCAGCCGGGGATAACTGGGTAATGACATCAGGTGCGGTAGCTACGGTGACTGCGGATGGCAGGGTCGTCCTGTTAAGGGCTCTATAATCTATAGTCATTCGCCACGACTTATCTGTTTTTTGTACCGGCCAGACAGGAGAATTGTTAACAGATGCAAAGGGTCATAGGACACCTTGTTCTAACAAACTGTGTATAATACTGTCTACATCACCCTGGGCGGCTGCCGGGATCCTATACTGTCGTTGAGGGGGTGGGTCGGGTCCTGTAACTAGGACTTCAGTATTCATTTTACCGCATTCATGTTTATGGGTAGAAAAAGCATGCACATTCTGAATTAGAATTTCCTGTAGTTCGGGGGAACGGGTCATTTCTGAAGGGTTAAAAGTGAAAGTTTTCATGCAACACACCCACGCATCATACGTTCCGGTGGGTATCTCGAATTGCTGCATTAAGTCTGACATTTTCCACATACATCTATTGGCCGGGTCATAGGCCAAGTTATAAATTCTCATAAAATCAATTCCTATGATATCTGTATCGGATATGTGAACCTCTTGAAGGAATCTAAGACTGGCTGCTAACTCGCGACATTTTTTTTCTGACTCATCTACTTGGTTTTGAGCCTCTGTGCACTTTTGCCTCATTTTCTCCTCATTTTGCTTGCTTTTATCTGCCATAGTCATACTAGAGGCCAGATGGAGTTTTGTTATTGTTTCGGAGAGTCTCAATTTGATTGGCTTGCTCTGCCAATTTGAGCCTTAATTCCTTAACTTAATCTGTCAATTTTTTAACGTCTGTCTGACGTCTTGATTTTTCGTGCTCACATTGGCTTTGTAAAGTTCTGTTGCGGTCTCTATGCTTAAGTAATTCTGCATAACATGCTGCCATTCGGAATGAGCCACCTCCGGGAAATCCGGTAAACTCAAGCCATTCCCTGAACTGGTTAAGCTGTACTTCCCCCGACAGGGCGGTTCCACCTTTTCCTGCCATTTCTCCTAAGTCTTTCCTATTTATTTAATTTAACTCAGAAATGTCCCATCTGGGTCGCCAATGTTGCTCAAATGGCAATTTCACTAGTCGTGTGGCTAGTAGTTGCCTGCGATGGTTCCTGAGTTAAATATCAAATGACACACTAGACAATGGCGGTACCATTAATGTTTGTTTAATATAGAAAAAGTACAAGACTCACCACTTATACTCTATAGTTACCCAATAGATCTGTGGATGATCAGTCCCATCCTACTCTGTTCCGTCAAGGGTCTCTTCCCTGGTCCCTGCTTCTGTTGAGTGTTGCTCCTAGGTTCTCGCTATGGACGGTCCAAATCTGTTTATCTTTATACCCTTCTTCTGCCTGTTCTGTTCTAACGTAAACTGTCGAGTTGGCTCCAGTAAATCTGAGATGATCATGTCAGTCAGTCTAATGTAATCAGCTAAATTCAATGACCATTGTTTTGCTAATGTCTGGCCGGTTCACTAGTTTAGTCTGTATCTGGCCTATTGTAACACGATTGGAGTGACTAGCTTCTTTCCTGCAGAGATTTGACAGTGCATAATGGCCTATACTTCCACATGTGCCTACCTAAATCATAGGATTTAGGTAGGCACATGTCTTCAGAGTCATGTTCCACCTACATGTCTCACAGTTAGCCAAAACGTAACTAAATAAAAGTTGGTCATTCTATTTATCCTCAGTTTCCTTTCAGGTAATTCTTAGTACAGTAGTATGTGCAGATTATGTTTACCAGGCAAATACACTAAGGGGCATATTTTCCAAATGAGCATTCCTGTTGCAAAGCTCGATTCAATGGAAACACATATCTGGTATTTGGACACTCATCTCTGCACCTGAATTCCTGATACAGGCTCCTGTCATGCAAAGCTGTGCCTTTGGAGGACTTAGTTGTAAAAATCTACTCGAGTTACACAACAGCCCAAGGGGTGCAATTGGCCCTTTTTATAGACTCGTTAGTGCCTCTAGCAGTTTTAGCTCAGGAGAGGGGCTTCCGCCTCCCGGGAAATTGTCCCGGAGGTTTGGGAGGCATTGTCCCAGCAGGATTGTGCCCTGCAATTAGCGCCCCAGGCCGCCACACAACTGGTGATGATGTCATCGCCTTGTGCAGCGACCCCCTGCGCCGACCCCTTAACGGCCTGTGGGGGAAGTTGTCCCGCAGGCCACAAGGCTGGTACGGGCGGATGTCAACACCAGCTTTGTGGGTTGCGAAGCTGGCAGACATCCGATCCCGGGGCGCTGCTTAAAGGGGAGGCCTGAAGCATCCTGGGCCGCCATCTTTGTTGGTCGTCTGACTCTTGGATCGGCCCGACCATGGTGGCCCTAGCGTGGTCTAGGCTGCCATCGTGCAGCCCGGCACTCCGTCTTGGGTGCTAGACTGCTGGCCGGGTCTCCCGCGTCCCTGGTGGCCCAGTGGAGGCCACCAAAGAGCCATGCAGAGTGCCCAGCGACTCTCCCCTTCAATGTGCTGGACCCAGCATTATGCTGCCGCCCCGTGAGCACTCCTCAAAGGAAGCGGAGCACCAGAGGCAGCACTCCATTGCCTTTGAGGGCTACACGGTCCAATTCTGTGTCGGGGGCAAGACTTCTGGGCTGCGTGATAAAAGTCCCGGTCCCGGAAGGGTACCTCCCCCAATAGGGGCGAGGGGAAATTTTGCCCCCTTGTTAAAGCAGACACCGACCATTTAAATAATTATCAGGAAGAGTTCTAGTGAGACACTGACACTTAAAACTTTGCAATGAAAATTTTAGCATATTAAGGACGATTTGCTGGTGAAAAGATCACTCGAATTTTCAGCACTCCAGATTTTTAAGAGGATCAGTAGCCCCATTTTGAGTGGGGCATTTTAAAAATCTGCTTTAATCGAAGAAGCAAGTAAAGAAAAAAAATAAGAAACCGGGACTAAGTACCCTTTTTTAAAATCATAGCCTTGTGCCAAAGCATGCATAGGATGTACCAATTCATTCACAGCATTTCAAACACAGGATGTGAATGACAGTGATTGTAAATATATTTCTTCCCCATAAAATGCCTGATTTCCAGAGACCCACTTGGCTTTATTCGACATGTGTGCTTTCCTTACCAATATGAATTTGCAATAGAAGTCACGTTAACCATTACACAGTAATACTTGCAATTAAATTGCAGCTTTCACATCAAAACATCTTAAAGTGCTTCATGTAATGAATTACATTTTTTTGAAGTGCAGTGACTGTTGTGCGTTATGTTTTCTCCATCTGCAGGAAGCTAGGGACCTGCATTATTTGTGGCCCCTTTTGTACATTAAGTTCAACTGTCGCACCAGATTTGCATTATGTCATGACAGCACAACAGGACGTTTACATCCCAGCAGTTTCCACAGAGGGTTTCACAATCCCTATCTACATGGTGCCAGACATGGCTCAGTGGGTGACACTCTTGTCTCCACGGCAGAAGGTCGTGAGTTCAAGCCCCACTCCAGAGACTTGAGCACATAACCCAGGCGGGGGCTTCAATGCAGTATTGTCGGAGGGATTGCGACACTGTCGGAGGTGCCGTCTTTCAAATGACATGTTAAATCGAGGCCCCATCTGCTCTCTCAGGTGGTCATAAAAGATCCTATGGTCGAAGATGCTTGCGGACGCTTCAGCCTTGTCTTTCACACTCCAAGTGCTGGGCTCTGCCATAATTGGGGACTCATGGAGCCTCCTCCTCTCATTAGTGGGGTACAGTAGTATTGGGGCTATGTGATGGGACTAGTAATCCAGAGACCTGGTTTCATGATCTCGAGACATGAGTTCAAATCCCACCACTGCAGCTGGGGAATTTTAAATTCAGTTAATTAAATAAATCTGGAATTAATGGTGACCATGGGCTAGACTTTGCATTGCTGTCCAGATCGCCCCAAAATGGGCGATAATTCCGGCATTAATGATAATATTTATTTTCATGATCGCCGGAATATCACCCATTTTAAAACCTGCTAGTTTCAACTTTTTTATTTGGGCATTAGCCGTAGCGATGTGAAATGCCATTAGCGATTTATTCCATCATGCAAGGCCGGCTTCCATAGTAACGTTTTTTTTTCCACCATTCGGGAGGTCAGGGGTCATCTGCACATGTGCAGAAGAGAGTGAGACAGGAGAGAACATAAGAACATAAGAAATAGGAACAGGAGTAGGCCATACGGCCCCTCGAGCCTGCTCTGCTATTCAATAAAATCATGGCTGATTTGATCATGGACTCAGCTCCACTTCCCTGCCCGCTCCCCACAAGCCCTTATTCCCTTATCGTTTAAGAAACTGTCTATTTCTGTCTTAAATTTATTCAATGTCCCAACATCCACAGCTCTCTGAGGCAGTGAATTCCACAGATTTACAATCCTTTGGGAGAAGAATGAGGATGACTTGCTTCCACATGGGTTCACAGATGTTTCAATGAAGGACCTGATATTCCAGGCTTGACGAATTGGGGATTGTCTGTGTGTTGTGTGTGTTGTGTTGTGTAATAGTAATAGTAGTAATAATAATAATAAAATATCTGTCAGCAATCTGATATCTGTCATATCTGTAATAGTACCTAGGGAATGATCTTATGCCATGCTTTTGTCACCTTTGCAGAAGAAACTTTCGAAGAATCGATCGGACCAGCGACGTACTGGTGGAGGACCAGCAAATCTGACCCTGCTAATGGATCTCGAGGAGCAGGCATTGGCCTTAGTGAGGGTCCACAACCGGTCGACCACCCATGGTGGTGCTGAACCCGTTCTTGCGCCACGTGAGTAATGTATAAACCATTGGTGATTTAAAGTAGTTTAATGCCATTTCAGTATGATATATGATTGATATAATGTTATGCAATGTTATGTAATTAATAACGGGATCATGAAATATCATTGTAATGCAATGCAGATTCTGTACTATCCTGATGTTAATTATATGTAATGTCTGTCAGTATATTTATAGCAGTAGTGTTGCTCCTCGTACATATGCCTGCATAGCGTAAGCATTCTCATGTGACCCTGGCATCCCTTTCTCTTCTAGATCACCAGGCCTCACAGGCTTTCCAGGTTCCCCAGGTGCCCCATGTTCATTAGCCTTCACAGGATCCCCAGGTTCCCGTGGTTCCACCAGTTGTCTCTGGAGGCGAGAGGCGAGGGCCTCTCCTGTCCTTCTGTGGTCCTCCTATCCACCGAGGACAGTGAGGAGGTGGAGGAGGAGCCTGCAGCCCTCTCATCGTGCATTCCGGCGGCCACGTCCTCTTCCACCAAGGAAGTAGCGAGGCCAAGCTCCTTACAGCAGGGCACCCCGCAGAGGTTGGTTCGGCGAGGTCAGATTGCTCCAAGACCGGCAGATTTAAGTGTGGACATGGTGAATCTGTCCAGGACAAGCGTTGACATAGATCGAGAGCTCCTCCAGGCAATGGGTGGGTTAACTAGCCACGTTGCCGCTCTGACCAAGATAGTCTCGCAGAAGATGTCGCAGATAGTAGCGGTGATGGAGAGGATAACCGAGTCCATGGATGCCAGACGGCAGCCAGTGGTCCCGGAATACGGCACTGCACCCCAAGGTGCCATACCGCCATTGCCACCGACACATGCGAGTCAGGAGATAGTTTTTGCTTCTGATTCGGAGAACATTTTCTTGGAAACGCCCTCTCCATCTCCAGCCCCACCTATTAATCTGCCGTTAGCCCACACACAGCAGCAGCACTCGAGGTGCCCTGCTACAAGGCGGCTTGGAGTTGGTAGGGGAAGGGGAAGAGGTGGTGTTCAGAGGAGGGGGGCTAAAGGAAAGGAGAAGCATGGCTGCAGGTAGGGAGGGTGGGGATTCTTATTATTGTTGTTAAAAAATGTGTTGACTGTTGGATGGATGGGTGTTATATTTATAATTGTTTTTTAAAGTATGTTGTTGTTTTTATTGTTATTGATATTTGTCATTTAAAACATGTTCATTGTTAGGGTAGGGGTACATGGGTGGTAACCATTAATGGTGTTTGTTTTTAAAAGAAAATTGTTGAAAATTTTTATAAACATTAAAAAAATATTATTTAACATTGTTGTGCAGTGTCTTCAAATAGCAGAAAGGTTAAGCATATAAGAAGTTTTCAAACATTGGCGAGGCCAGGCCAGGAAAGGCAAAGATGAAACGTAACATAACACAACTGTAACTGTAACTGTCATCAACGGAATGCAAAGCGTTCATTTATGAGCTGCGGACACAACAGTCTTGCAATTGCGTAACTACCACCAACGTTAGTTCAAGCAAAGCATTCATTTATGAGCTGCTGAGGCAACAGTCTTGCAGCTGCGTAACTACCACAAGGCTTTTCCTGCGGTCTAGGGTGCAATGGGGGCATGGTTTCAATGCCAGCCTGATTGTTCTCCCTGAGGTCCTCATCTACTTCCTCAAGCTTCTCTTCCGCCTCTCCTCTCTCTTGAGGTGGACCGGCAGTCCCATCTGGCAATTCTTGTCCCCTTCTGATAGCTAAGTTATGCAACATGCAGCACACCACAATGAACTGAGCGACCTGCTCAGGGTGGTATTGTAAGTCGCCTCCTGAGTGGTCCAGGCATCTGAAGCACTGCTCAAGCACTCCAATTGTCTTTTTGACGATATTGCGTGTGGCTATATGGCTTTCATTGTAGCACTTCTCAGCTTCTGTCTGGATCTTACCCAGGGGGGTCATCAGCCAGCTGGCAAGGCCATATCCTTTATCCCCCAGCATCCAACCATGACCTTGTGGTTGAATCTTAAACAGGTTAGAGACAATGCTCTCACGCAAGATTGTACATCATGGATGTTCCCTGGAAAATTTGCATTTACTGCCGTGATTATTTGCTTGTGGTCGAATGTTGCACATTCGGGGAATGGAATCCCTTTCAGTTCCGAAACAGCTCTGCATCCTGAAAAGGTGTTCGCAGGGTGATGTGCCTACAGTCTATTGCTCCCTGCACCTTGGGGAAGTTTGCTATTCTCAAGAAACCCAAAGCCCTCTCAGTCTGCGCCTCCCTGGTCATAGGGAAGCTTATAAAGTCCATCCTGCATGCGTAAAGGGCTTCAGTCACCTGTCGAATGCAGCAATGTGTAGCGTGCTGAAAGATACCACAAATGTCGCCAGCTGAGGCCTGAAAGGAGCCTGATGTATAGAAGGAAAGTGCCGCAGTAAACTTGACCTCAATGAGCAGTGCAGTCCTGATGGTGTTGTTAGACTGCAGATCTCCCTTAATCAGCTGACATATCTCACTGATGACCTCCTTTCGGAAGCGCAGTCTCCTAAGGCACGTGTTATTGGACAAGTCCAGGTATGATCGCTTATCCCTGTAAGTGCGTTGGGTCTAAGGTCTCCTCCTCCTCAGCAGTCTGCCACTTCTTTGATTGGGCACATAATGCTCTTCAATGAACCTTTTCCCATCTCTAGTCTGCAGCATGTGAGTAGTCATCAACACTGGCTGAGAAATTACAGGCACACTTACTATTACTAAATCCCCTATTACATGTATTCAGAATGATTAAATTGCCCTCTAAAAACTCAATAAAAAATGAAAAGTCGCCACAGTATGATTAGATGGTTGTCAAGAGATTTTAAAACCACCTTAAAAGCACTCACAAATTACTTCAAAGTTCCCACGAACTTGAATCAGCCTTTCATGAAAAGTCCTCCGAATTACAAAATGGGTTAAGGTCAGGTGAGTGCAGCTTTTTTTGAGCGTCTTTTTGGACGAGCGATCATTTGGGCGGTATATGGGCGAGATGCCGAAAGTAATGAGTAACGCTCAGCGATATTCTGGGCGGTATTTGGGCATTAGTTTTCTTTATAAACAGTCTTCTGGGCAGTGCACGACTGATGATGTCATAATTTTTAAAAAAAATATTGGCGGGTGGTTCAGTTAATTCTCGGCGTTAATTTTATGCCGAAACTTACGTCAGCGATAAATGGATGATAATTGGGCGTTAGTTTCTATTTCTAATTAAATATGGGCAGTTAAATGGGTGGTAACTGGGCGGTAGCGGGGCGAACCCAATGGAAAGTCTAGCCCCATGAAACTACCGGATTGTCATAAAAACCCATCTGGTTCACTAATGTGCTTTAGTACAGCTGCAACATTGGCATCTACCTGACAGTTTGGAAGATTGCCCAGGTATGTCCAATCCACAAAAAGCAGGACAAATCCAATCTGGCCAATTACACCGCCCCCCCCCCCCCCCGTCCCCGTCCCCATCCCCCCCTCCCCCCCCATCAGTCCACTCTCAATCACCAGCAAAGTGATGGAAGGTGTCATTGACAGTGCTATCTAGCAACACTTACAGCAATAACTTGCTCACAGATGCTCAGTTTGGGTTCCGCCAAGACCACTCAGCTCCAGACCTCATTACAGCCTTGGTCCCAACCTGGACAAAAGAGCTGAATTCCAGAGGTGAGGTGAGACTCACAGCCCTTAACATCAAGGCAGAATTTGATCAAGTGTGGCATCAAGGAGCCCTAGTAAAACTGAAGTCAGTGGGAATCAGGGGGGAAACTCTCCACTGACTGGAGTCATACCTAGCACAAAGGAAGATGGTTATGGAAGTCAATCATCTCAGCCCCAGGTCATTGCTGCAGGAGTTCCTCAGGGCAGTATCCTAGGCTCAACCATCTTCAGCTGCTTCATCAATGACCTTCCCTCCAGCATAGGGTCAAAAGTGGAGATGTTCACGTATGATTGCACAATATTCAGTTCCATTCACTACTCCTCAGATAATGAAGCAGTCTATGCCTGCATGCAGCAAGACCTGGATGACTTTCAGGCTTGGGCTGATAAGTGATAAGTAACATTCACACCACATAAGTGCCAGGCAATGACTATCTCCAACAAGAGAGAATCTAACCACCGCCCCTTGACATTCAATGGCATTACTATCACCTAATCCTCCATCATCATCCTGGGGGTCACCATTGACCAGAAACGTAACTGGACCAGCCACATAAATACTGTGGCAACAAGAGTAGGTCAGAGGCTGGGTATTCTGAGGCGAGTGTCTCACCTCCTGACTCCCCAAAGCCTTTCCGCCATCTACAAAGCACAACTAAGGAGTGTGATGCAATACTCTCCACTTGCCTGGATGAATGCAACTCCAACAACACTCAAGAAGTTCGACACCATCCAGGACAAAGCAACCCGCTTAATTGGCACCCCATCCACCAGCTTAACCATTCACTCCCTCCACCGCACTATGGTTGCAGTGTGTCATCTACAAGATGCAATGCAGCAATTCGCCAAGGCTTCTTCAACAGCACCTTCCAAACCTGCCACCGCTATCTCCTAGAAGGACAAGGGCAACAGGCACATGGGAACAGCATCACTTGCAAGCTCCCCTCCAAGTCACACGCCATCCTGACTTGGAAATATATCGCCGTTCCTTCATCATCATTGGGTCGAAATCCTGGAACTCCCTCCCTAACAGCACTGTGGGAGTACTTTCATCACACAGACTGCAGAGGTTCAAGAAGGTGGCTCTCTACTACGTTCACAAGGGCAATTAGAGTTGGGCAATAAATGTTGGCCATGCCGGTGACACCCATATCCCATGAATGATTAAAAAAATAATTGCCCACGACCATTCGTGACTAGATATGGTAGGACTGCAAAGCTTTGACCTGATCTGTTGGTTGTGGGATCGCTTAGCTTTGTCTACAGCATGCTGCTTCTACTGTTTAGCATGCATGTAGTCCTGAGTTGTAGCTTCACCAGGTTGTCACCTCATTGTCAGGTAACCCTGGTGCTTCTCCCATCATGCTCTTCTACACTCCTCATTGAACCAGTATTAGGCATTAGGCATGATGGTGATGATGTTTGAGGGATATGCTGGGCCATGAGGTTACAGATTGTGGTGGAATACAATTCTGCTCCTGCTGGTGGCCCACAGTGCATCATGGATGCCCAGTTTTGAGCTGCTAGATCTGTTCTTAATTTATCCCAGTTCGAGCCAGGGGCTCGGGCTGATCATGGGTGGAAGCCCGAGGCAGCAGCGGACCACTTTATTGATGCTCTCACTGTGAGGTAGCTATAGGAAATACAAATAGAGTTACTAGAAGTATTGCTAGATCAAGAAAGTACAAAACTAAGGGTACTATGCAAGACTGAGTAAGCTGTTGATGCAATCATATTTTAAGACCAACTTAACAAGTTCCTAGTACGCTACCAGTAGGAAAACATGCCTGCTTGGAGTGTGAATCAGAAAATCGCAGGCATGATACCCAAGGTTTTTTTTCCCATTATGGACAAATAATCAAGGTGATCACACTCACAATTTACCAATCTATGCACTCAGTGGGTGAGGTTCCCTGCCAATTACAGCAACTTAAGCCACATCACAGGAGCGTAAAATGTACACCAGCAACACATGTTCAAACAATTGGACCTTTTAAGTACTGTGTCCAGTTTTGGTTGCCATGTAGCATGGTGGAAGTTAAGGATCTGGAGAGGGGTGCACTGGAGGGCAATAGGGATATAGGCTAGACTTTGCATTAGTTTTGGATCGCTACCGCCCACATTAATGTCCATTTTAACGCTGAGATGAGGTATACTGCCCAGATATTGCCTATTTTGCAAAAAAATGGAAACTAACACCCATTTATCACTCACTTATCGCCCAGCATTATTTTCTGCATTTAGTTAACACCGAGAATTAATAATACCGCCCGCCCATTTTTTCCTGCCATAACCGTCAGAAAAATGGAAACGCCCATAATATCGCAGAGCGTTACTTTCGGCATCTCGACCACATATCGCCGAAAATATTGCTCACCGAAACAACGCTGCGAAAAAGTTGCCCTCACCTGAACTAAACCCAGCGGTATGGACGCCATGTTGTAAATCGGAGGAGTTTTCATAAAAAAGGCTTCTTCAACTTCTGGGGAGTTTTGATGTAAGCTGGAGTCATTTTAAGGTGACTGGAACATCTGAACAAACATCTTATCATACTGTGGACGATTTGAATTTACTTTATTTGTTTTAGTGCGTAAATTTAATGTTTGTGAACAATAGGTCTAATACTGATAGTTGTTGTAATGGGGCCTATAATTTCTCAGCCTGTCTTGATGACTATGCTGCAGACTAGAGATAGCAGAAGGTTTATTATGTGCCCAATCAAAGAGGTGGCAGACTGAGGAGGAGGAGTGTGAGAACTTACACCCGACACACTTACCGGGAGAAGCGGTCTTATCTGAGAAAATGCACAACAATGTTATGTAAAATAAAATAAATGTAATATGTGTATTAAGTCATACTGAGAACTGTACAAAACACCCCGCCCCACAACAAAATTAAAACATTTAAATCATATATAACATTTTTCACACTTCCAACAACACTTCAAACACAGAGAACACAATTGCAAAAAAACAAGGTACACCCCCCACTTCCCCCAAACCTCCCAACAAAATAGCAATAACAATATCAAAAATACTGTCACAAATACAACTCCTGTGGCCATGCACCTCACTTTCCTTTTCCTCCTCGCTTCTCCTCCCCACCTCTACCCCTTCCCCTCCCGACTCCAAGCTGCCTTGCCGAAGTGCTCCTCAGGTGCTGCTTCATTGGGGGGGATAATGTCAGATCCGCTGGTTGGCCAGATGCTGGAGAGGACGGTCCCGAGGAGGGAACGGCCTCCGAGCCAGAAGCAAGAGCTTCCCCCTGGCTCACATGTGGCGTTGGCAATGGGGGTGCGACACCTTGGGGTTCAATGCTGCATTCCAGGACCACTGGTAGCCCTGTGACACCAGTGTTCCTGGCTATCACCTCCAGGGCCACCGCTATCCATGGCATGCACTCTTTCATGGTCACAGATATGGTGGCCAACTGATGGGATAGGCCCCCCATTGTCTGGAGGATCTGCTGACCTATTTTAATACTCCTGCTGGACAAATTAACCATGCCCCACTTAGATCTTCTGCTCATGGAGCAGTCCTGCTGCATCGAACCAACCTCCGCGGGGTCGGCGCCGGCATAGAGACACTTGGGGTGCCCCGCGGCAAAGTACTTGGGTCTGCTACCTCACCATGGAAGCCGCATGAACACTAAATGTCATCGGGGTTGTAGAAATGATGGAGCTTGTCGCTGCAGGCTCCTCAAACTCCACATTGTTGTCAGTGGGGAAGGCACCCTGCAGCTCCATGGGCGAGATTCAAGACTCCTCACCGCCAGAATGACGATCCCCCGCTGCGGTCACCACCGGATCCGCACCTTTCCTGGGTGGTGTTGCCTGGGACTGCGCTGCTGGCTGAGCTACAAAACATAAATGAGGTTATTAGAGGAGAAGGGGCTGCTAGGATCACAGGGTGATTCAAACGCTACACACAGCATATGCACGACAAAAGCACTACCGCTATCAAAATAATCACAGACATCACATTTAATGAACATAACCAAATTCTGCATTACAATGATTTTCATGATCCCATCATTAATTAGATAACACTTTCATCAATCATCTATCATAAATTATTGTTCGGGTATGAGTGGGTGTGGCATCTATTGACTTTACATCACGCAGTGGTGTATACTTTACTCACGTGGCATTACATCAGGTTTTGCTGCTGCTTGCATGGCTGACCGGGTGTGGATCCCCACTAGTGCCAGCACCTGCTCCTCAAGGTCGGTCAGCTCACTGATAATTGGTGGGCCGCCACCCGTGCGCCGCTGTTCAGCCCTATTCTTCGAAAGCTTCTTCTGCAAAAGGTAACAACAGCACGACATGACAAGATCATTTCATAAAATCATTGCTAGGTACTGTCACAGAAACTGATACAACACATAACCAACAGATGTTATAATTATTAGTATCATAATTAACTTAAACACGTACACCATAAACGTAGGCTTTGAGTTAAACATTCCCGGTCTAAGGGCAATACATCAGATCTGAATTTATTCATTCATTACACTTACAATTCCAATTATATAAATATATAAGTAAATGTAAATAAATGTAATACTTACTCTGGCGGATCCGACAAGGTTGTTCCAGCGCTTGTGGCACTGGTTGCCCTCATGCACTTCGTGCGTCACTGACGAGACCACTTCAGCTATGTCGGCCCAAATTTTCTGGTAAACTTTCGGGGTGGGCTTCCCACACACTCCCGGGGTCAATTGACCCCAGCTTGACTCCACCTCCTGCAGGAGGGCAGCATTTGCCTTGTCGGAGAATCTCCAAGCTCCTTTTCGTCCTTCTATTTCTCTGCTCTCACCAACCTCCTCCCCCTTCCACATTGTGCTGTCTTGGCTCCTACATGCCTTCCATGTAAATGCTTTTTTTCCCCAAAATTTCAGTGTAAACAAACTAATTTGTGTTCTCAATTCTTCTTACTCCTCCAAAATATCTTTCCTAACTCCCACAACAGCCAAATAACCAGACAACACACCCACGCACGCTTTCACTTCTTCTCTACTCTCTCTCTCTCTCTCTCACCTCTTCTGCGCATGTATTGATGACCCCTGACCTCTTAAAACGCGGGAAACGACCGTTACCATGGCGTTGCTATGGACACTGACATTTTACGGCAGAAGAAAAAAAGATTACCACTAACGCCCATGTCGCATCGCTCCCGCTAACGGCCATTTTATAAAGTGGAAAGTTGGGGTTTTGAAAATGGGCAATAATACGGCGATCCCAAAACCTATAATAAATGCCAACGCTGGAAATAACACCCATTTTTGGGTGATCTGCACAATAATGAAAAGTCTAGCCCCATATCTTTTGTTATGTATAATCATGCAATTTATGTATGATGATTGTTTGTTATAATTACTTCTTCATTATGTCATGAGAATAGGCGTAGTGAATTAGGGCTAATCAACTTATAGAAAAGCAGGCTCATGCAGATATGATCAATATCTTTTTTAATTATGAAGGATTGAGTGTGTTAGGTTTGGATATGGTACAGCAGCCATTAAAATGGATGCTGATAGTAGTAATAGAGAGAATGTACATAAATTACATTTGCAAAGAATTACCAAGAAGTATTTCTTTGTTCAGAGGTTTTCCACTCTTTGGAATAGATTGCTGGTGGATGTGGGAAATATAGGTACACTACAATATTGACAAGTTCCTGAAGAAGAAAGGCATAGCGATGTATTGGAGGATGTGGGACTTAACTACGGTCACCTCTGATGCATCATGGGTAACTATGGCCACCTAGAACTTACTTGATTGACTTATTGGGGAGGAATTTCCCAGAGCTTTTTTCCTGAAATTGACCACAGGTTTTTTTTTTGCAATCCATGTGTTTTGCCTCCCCGAAGAGCTAACATTACCAGGGATTCAGAAGGGCTGCACACAGGGTTATATCATCCAGTCAATTGGGTGAGCATTGATGTGCCTGATGGTCTTTTCAAATGCTTTTTGGATGTTCGTATAAATCCAAGAGCAGTAATCACTTTAATAATATTAACATCTGTCAGCAACTTGGAAATCTAACTAGAATTTCTCTCACATTAATGAAGCATGATGTATTCGTGAATTTCCCATCTAATTACATGTGTTCATATTGTGATGTGCTCTACACCTCAACAAGCAAGCCATATATGTTGATTTCTACTCATGAAATTAACTACGCTGAATGTATTTCCAGTTAAAAATATGTCTTTATTCATTATAGCTTAATGCTTGAGATTTCGATAAAAAACCATTTGTGTCAGTTTATTATTTTGTTTTGCAGTTCAGTGTTCCTAATAAAAGTTCCTTGTTAATCATCCGCTGCACAATTTCACAACTTCCTAAAAAACTTAACAAAGTTGGTTTTAAAATGTCTTCAACCTGCTTGCACATTGCTTTAGTTAGACTGACACCAGTGCGAGTGAGGAAATTACCTCAGCAGTAAAAGCTCTTGATAGTGAGAATCAAGGGTTACTGGTCAAAATGTTTCGAAACCACTTAGGGTTTTGTCTTCATTCAGGAGAAAGTAACTGTTGGGGCTCCTAGAATGCTGTCAAAATTGATTGATTGGTGGTAGAGGTGGTTGCGTAGATCAGAGGCCCTGCTTGTCATTTTTTCACTGATAATGGCTAACGGTTGTTATCAGTTCTGTTGGTCTGCAATCACTTCCACATAATACTGGTCACTGAGGTTTCTACTAATCTAGAAACAGGAATTAGTCCAGTTTCTGACATTTTCTAGTAAATGATGCTATATTTGTCTTCCGCAATGTTTCCGTGATTTTGTACCCAAAGCGTTAGGGCTGAGTACTCAAGTCTTTGGCTTTGATTTTGTGAGCTTAAGCTTAAAATGTGTCTCTAATAGTGCAAGCTTCCGTTCTGAAGAACTTAATCCATGGAGATTGAATTTGTTTTCAATTTAATACTGGCTAACATTCCCCTCCATGTCCCAACAAAAGACAGTGGAAATTCCCAAATGCTTAGCCCAACATGATGAAAACATAACATGTTGTTATCTCTACTAGCAACGTTAAGCATTTGAGAGTCTCCATGAGTCAAAACGAAAAGTCCATCACTGCTCCAGTCTTGTCGCTGTATAACACGTTTATTAGTGATGGAATTCAAAGCAATCAGATGGTTTGTTTTTCACAATATCCATATACGGTTAAGGTTGGAAATATTCATTACTTATTTTACAATTAAACTTTATCCAGTGAAGCCCATTCAAAATGAGATGAGATTTATTCTTTAATCAGATCAGCTTCATAAGAACATAAGAACAGAAGAAATAGGAACAGGAGTAGGCCATACGGCCCCTCGAGCCTGCTCCACCATTCAATAAGATCATGGCTGACCTCATCATGGACTCAGCTCCACTTCCCGGCCCGCTCCCCATAATCCCTTATCCCCTTATCGTTTAAAAAACTGTCTATTGCTGTCTTAAATTTATTCAATGTCCCAGCTTCCACAGCTCTCTGAGGCAGCGATATTCCAATCTATTTTGATTCATATTACTTAATTCCTTTTGTCGATTTAATGGAAAATGAAGGATACCATGGATTCAGTGAGAAACAGAGATTGGCATAAATTCGGTGTCACTCCACTTCGCACTGAATCCATTATTCCCTGCTTCTTTCCAGCTGAGTTATGTCCATTATGAATTTCCCTCACTCTGCTCCTAACAAGCATTGCCCTTTTCTCTCTGTCACTATCTGAACTTTTCATCAAACCCTCTTGGTCTCCAGTTCACCACAACTCTACTGCATTGTCTCTGTGACACTCATTTTCTGTTCCTATCTTACTGTAATCCCTCATTCCTTTCAGTTTCTGTTCCTCTGAGACTTAAACTTGTGCTGATCTTTCTGATTGAAAATATAGAAACCCCTGTTTGACCTATTGCTGGTACCACAACATTGTAGAGATGGAAAGTAAAAGTAATTAGATACATGTAACTAAAATTCACAAAAGCCTAAAGGCACAGAAAATAATCAAAAAGTCTAATGGGATGCTGGCCTTTATAGTTAGAGGACTAGAATACAAGGGGGTAGAGGTTATGCTACAGCTATATAAAACCCTGGTTAGACCACACCTGGAGTACTGTCAGGAGTTCTGAGCATCACACCTTAGGATAGACATATTGGCCTTGGAGGGAGTGCAGCATAGGTTTACCAGAATGATACCCGGACTCCACGGTTTAAGTTACAAGGAGAGATTACACAAATTAGGGTTGTATTCTCTAGAATTTAGAAGGTTAAAGGGTGATCTGATTGAAGTTTTCAGGATATTAAAGGGAACAGATAAAGTAGATAGAGAGAAATTATTTCTGCTGGTTGGGGATTCTAGGACTAGGGGGCAGGACATTCTAAAAAGGGAGGGAGAACAGCCAGTTGTCGTGGTGCACATTGGTACCAACGACATAGGTAAAAAAAGGGATGAGGTCCTACGAAATGAATTTAAGGAGCTAGGAGCTAAATTAAAAAGTAGGACCTCAAAAGTAGTAATCTCGGGATTGCTACTCGTGCCACGTGCTAGTCAGAGTAGGAATCGCAGGATAGCGCAGATGAATACGTGGCTTGAGCAGTGGTGCAGCAGGGAGTGATTCAAATTCTTGGGGCATTGGAACCGGTTCTGGGGGAGGTGGGACCAGTACAAACCGGATGGTCTGCACCTGGGCAGGACCGGAACCAATGTCCCAGGGGGAGTGTTTGCTAGTGCTGTTGGGGAGGAGTTAAACTAATATGGCAGGGGGATGGGAACCAATGCAGGGAGACAGAGGGAAACAAAAACGAGGCAAAAGCAAAAGACAGAAAGGAGATGAGGAAAAGTGTAGGGCAGAGAAACCCAAGAAAAAGAACAAAAAGGGCCACTGTACAGCAAAATTCTAAAAGGACAAAGGGTGTTAAAAAAACAAGCCTGAAGGCTTTGTGTCTTAATGCAAAGAGTATCCGCAATAAGGTGGATGAATTAACTGTGCAAATAGATGTTAACAAATATGATGTGATTGGGATTACGGAGACATGGCTCCAGGATGATCAGGGCTGGGAACTCAACATCCAGGGGTATTCAACATTCAGGAAGGATAGAATAAAAGGAAAAGGAGGAGGGGTAGCATTGCTGGTTAAAGAGGAGATTAATGCAATAGTTAGGAAAGACATTAGCTTGGATGATGTGGAATCTATATGGGTAGAGCTGCAGAACACCAAAGGGCAAAAAACGTTAGTGGGAGTTGTGTACAGACCTCCAAACAGTAGTAGTGATGTTGGGGAGGGCATCAAACAGGAAATTAGGGGTGCATGCAATAAAGGTGCAGCAGTTATAATGGGTGACTTTAATATGCACATAGATTGGGCTAACCAAACTGGAAGCTATACAGTGGAGGAGGATTTCCTGGAGTGCATAAGGGATGGTTTTCTAGACCAATATGTCGAGGAACCAACTAGGGGGGAGGCCATCTTAGACTGGGTATTGTGTAATGAGAGAGGATTAATTAGCAATCTCATTGTGCGAGGCCCCTTGGGGAAGAGTGACCATAATATGGTGGAATTCTGCATTAGGCTGGAGAATGAAATAGTTAATTCAGAGACCATGGTCCAGAACTTAAAGAAGGGTAACTTTGAAGGTATGAGGCGTGAATTGGCTAGGATAGATTGGCGAATGATACTTAAGGGGTTGACTGTGGATGGGCAATGGTAGACATTTAGAGACCGCATGGATGAACTACAACAATTGTACATTCCTGTCTGGCGTAAAAATAAAAAAGGGACGGTGGCTCAACCGTGGCTATCAAGGGAAATCAGGGATAGTATTAAAGCCAAGGAAGTGGCATACAAATTGGCCAGAAATAGCAGCGAACCCGGGGACTGGGAGAAATTTAGAACTCAGCAGAGGAGGACAAAGGGTTTGATTAGGGCAGGGAAATTGGAGTACGAGAAGAAGCTTGCAGGGAACATTAAGGCGGATTGCAAAAGTTTCGATAGATATGTAAAGAGAAAAAGGTTAGTAAAGACAAACGTAGATCCCCTGCAGTCAGAATCAGGGGAAGTCATAACGGGGAACAAAGAAATGGCAGACCAATTGAACAAGTACTTTGGTTCGGTATTCACTAAGGAGGACACAAACAACCTTCCGGATATAAAAGGGGTCAGAGGGTCTAGTAAGGAGGAGGAACTGAGGGAAATCTTTATTAGTCGGGAAATTGTGTTGGGGAAATTGATGGGATTGAAGGCCGATAAATCCCCAGGGCCTGATGGACTGCATCCCAGAGTACTTAAGGGGGTGGCCTTGGAAATAGCGGATGCATTGACAGTCATTTTCCAACGTTCCATTGACTCTGGATCAGTTCCTATCGAGTGGAGGGTAGCCAATGTAACCCCACTTTTTAAAAAAGGAGGGAGAGAGAAAACAGGGAATTATAGACCGGTCAGCCTGACCTCAGTAGTGGGTAAAATGATGGAATCAATTATTAAGGATGTCATAGCAGCGCATTTGGAAAGAGGTGACATGATAGGTCCAAGCCAGCATGGATTTGTGAAAGGGAAATCATGCTTGACAAATCTTCTGAAATTTTTTGAGGATGTTTCCAGTAAAGTGGACAAGAGAGAACCAGTTGATGTGGTATATTTGGACTTTCAGAAGGCTTTCGACAAGGTCCCACACAAGAGATTAATGTGCAAAGTTAAAGCACATGGGATTGGGGGTAGTGTGCTGACGTGGATTGAGAACTGGTTGTCAGACAGGAAGCAAAGAGTAGGAGTAAATGGGGACTTTTCAGAATGGCAGGCAGTGACTAATGGGGTACCGCAAGGTTCTGTGCTGGGGCCCCAGCTGTTTACATTGTACATTAATGATTTAGACGAGGGGATTAAATGTAGTATCTCCAAATTTGCGAATGACACTAAGTTGGGTGGCAGTGTGAGCTGTGAGGAGGATGTTATGAGGCTGCAGAGTGACTTGGATAGGTTAGGTGAGTGGGCAAATGCATGGCAGATGAAGTATAATGTGGATAAATGTGAGGTTATCCACTTTGGTGGTAAAAACAGAGAGACAGACTATTATCTGAATGGTGACAGATTAGGAAAAGGGGAGGTGCAATGAGACCTGGGTGTCATGGTACATCAGTCATTGAAGGTTGACATGCAGGTACAGCAGGCGGTTAAGAAAGCAAATGGCATGTTGGCCTTCATAGCGAGGGGATTTGAGTACAGGGGCAGGGAGGTGTTGCTACAGTTGTACAGGGCCTTGGTGAGGCCACACCTGGAGTATTGTGTACAGTTTTGGTCTCCTAACTTGAGGAAGGACATTCTTGCTATTGAGGAAGTGCAGCGAAGATTCACCAGACTGATTCCCGGGATGGTGGGACTGACCTATCAAGAAAGATTGGATCAACTGGGCTTGTATTCATTGGAGTTCAGAAGAATGAGAGGGGACCTCATAGAAACGTTTAAAATTCTGACGGGTTTAGACAGGTTAGATGGAAGAATGTTCCCAATGTTGGGGAAGTCCAGAACCAGGGGTCACAGTTTGAGGATAAGGGGTAAGCCATTTAGGACTGAGATGAGGATAAACTTCTTCACCCAGAGAGTGGTGAACCTGTGGAATTCTCTACCACAGAAAGTAGTTGAGGCCAATTCACTAAATATATTCAAAAGGAAGTTAGATGAAGTCCTTACTACTAGGGGGATCAAGGGGTATGGCGAGAAAGCAGGAAGGGGGTACTGAAGTTGCATGTTCAGCCATGAACTCATTGAATGGCGGTGCAGGCTAGACGGGCTGAATGGCCTACTCCTGCACCTATTTTCTATGTTTCTATGTTTCTATAATTAAAAACTTAGAGCCAGAGCTTTCAGGAGTGAAATTAGGAAACCTGGAATCTTCCCAGCCCTACAAGGGTGGGTTTGGAGGCGTGCCTGCTGTCAAAATGACCGTGATTGACAGTGGGGCAGGATCCCGTTCTGAACCCGCCTCCGTGTGAGTTTCTGACTTGTCAGATCTGCATTCGGATAGCAGACCCAACAGCAAGCGGCAGCTAATTGACATCATTAAAAGGTACTTAAATGCTACTTAAGAGGCTTAAAAGCAGTTATTGACACTTTTACCAACCTTTTGACGGGTTTGCCGTACCTCGGAGAACATGCCAGGTAAGTGGAGTTGGGTCCTCAGTGACTCTCTAATGCTTTGGCTCGTTGACAGCTGGTATAAAAGCTGGTATAAAAGCTATAAGTTAACAGCGGCAAACCTGTCCCACCCTCCGTTACCCTCAACGACTATCTGTCCCACCTGTGACATGGACTGTGGTTCTCATTTTGGACTGTTCAGCTACCTAAGGACTCATTTTAAGATGGAAGTAAGTCTTCCTCGATTCCGAGGGACTGCCTATGATGATTCCAATGTCAGAAGTTCAAGTCTTCAGGTTTTGAAAGAGACTTTTGAGCTGTGCACTTTGGAAGTGTTTGCAATGTACTCTCTATTCACTATCACCTCCTTGGAGCAACCTCTCTCACCATTGACATGGCGCTTCTGTCATCTCATCTTCAGCTGCCATCTATTCCAGCAGCATTGGTGCCATTCAAAAAATCTCACCTTGGTCCTTAGAATCCCACCACGATTAGCCCCAACATCAACATCACTAAACACACCAGAATCACCACCAACAACACCAACCTTCTTCGCAATCACCTGATGCTGCACAGTACACAGGACATCAGCAGCCGACCAATTGCTGCCGGGAGGCCAGTGATGGCCTCACTATAGCCACATTTACTTCACTTCACGCTGTACACCCTGACTGCCACAAGATGCACTGGGTTAGCACCATCCCACACCCGCTCCATAAAGCATCTCTGTAATGTCCAACCCATTCCTTTCACACTCATCATCATTGTGGGGGATACCCTTATGTCTCACGAATCACTACAACTCACGAAGCTGCTTCTAAAGGTGCCCACAAATTTGTCCAAGAATGCAAAGTGCTGAAAATAAAAATGTCAATGATTGACAACACATCAACATTGATTATACATGAACATTGGCTGAAGGACCCAAGTGCCTACCCTTGTGTGTTGTTCGTTGGGGTATGATTGGACAAGGATGAGGGTGAGTGTGAGGGGTGGCTAGTGCAATGGGGAACTGATGGAGAGAGAGAGGGATGGGTGGAGCTGCAAGGTAAGTTGGTGTGAGTAAGGATGTTCAGGAGTAAGGTAGGGAAGGCAGAGTGATGGGGATGTAATGAGTGGCACAGCAGGATGAGATTGAGTGTGGCTTTGCAGTAACGTTTTGTGATCTACTGAGATCATTGAAAGGTTTGCACCACTGCAGCCTGGTCCTCCTGACGACATCTCTGTTTGTGCCCTCCTCTGCAATGTGCAACCAGGCTGTGTTGGTGTCCTGGGGCGGTCCCTTCTGCCCATGGGAAGGAAAGAGGACATCACTGTTGTAATGTAGAAAATGCGGCAGCCAATTTGCGCACAAGCAAGCTGCCACAATGAGGGAGGAAGGCATGGGAGAGCCTGGGTGCAGCTGTGCACCACTGTGCAGTGCACCTCAATGCTGCAGAACACTGACAGCACAACTGTCAAAAGCAATGTGGGCATTATCCTTTTAAGGAAACCGGCTGATGACGCGTCATCAAATGACATCATCAGACAAGTCAGGAGTGCGATGGAATACTCTCCACCTGCCTGGATGAGTGCAGCTGCAACAACCCTCAAGAAGCTCGACACCTCTCAGGACAATGCAGTCCACTTGATCAGTAGCCCATCCACCATCTTAAACATTCACTCCCTCCACCAGCGGTGCACCATGGCCACTGTATGTACTATCTGCTGACCACCACCACCTAGAAGGACAAGGGCAGCAGGTGCAATGGAACTCCATCACATCCAGGTTCCCTGCCAAGTCACACACAATCCCAACTTGGATATATATCACCGTCCATTCATTGTCACAAAATCCTCCTTGAGCTCCCTACCTAAAAACATTGTTGGGAGTATCTTCACCACACGGACTGCAAAGTTTCAAGAAGAAGGCTCACCAACACCTTCTCAAGGACAACTAGGGATGAGCATTAAATGTTGGCCTTGCAAGCAACTCCTATGTTCCGAGAATTATTATTTTTTAAGAGGGGCCTGCTGCCAGGAGTCTAAACTGTCTACCTGATTCAGGCAATTGGCCCTTTTTAAATTGAAAATTGATGTCCTATGGCATAAATAGAACCCCGATTGCCATTTTAGGAAGGAATGGGTCAGAGCATGCATTGTACACTGTTGTAAGGTGGGAAACGCAGCAACCAATTTGCGCATAGCAAGCTCCCACAACCAGCAATGTGATAATGACTAGATAGTCTTTTTTTTGTTATGTTGATTGAGGAATAAATATGGGCCAGGACATGGGGGATAACTCCCCTGCTCTTCTTCGAAATAATGCCATGGGATCTTTTTCGTCCACTTGAGGGAGCAGACAGGACCTGGGTTTATTGTTTCATCCAAAAGGCAGCACCTCTGACAGTACAGCACTCCCTCAGCGCTGCACTGGAGTGTTAGCCTAGTTTTATATGCTCAAGTCCCTGGAGTGGGATTATGAACCCACAGCCTTCTCACTCAAAGGCAAGTGTGCTACCCACTGAGCCACAGCTGACACAACAGATTTTACAGTATTACTCCAAAGAGGTCATTCCATTGATTTTTACTTGCTATTCAAAAAGATTTCAATTATCCATGTCTCGTATAGTGGTTATATCACTGAATTAGTAATCCAGAGACCTGGACTAATGATCCGGAGAAATGACTCCAAATCCCACCACAGCAACTGGGGAATTGAAATTCAATTAATAAATAAATCTGGAATAAAAAGCTAGTATCAGTAATAGTGATCATGAAACTGTCGGATTGTCGTAAAAACCCATCTGGTTCACTAATGTCCTTTAGGGAAGGAAATCTGCCATCCTTACCTGGTCTGGCCTATATGTGACTCCAGACCCACAGCAATGTGGTTGACTCTTAACTGCCCTCTGAATCAGTTGTATAAGGTGATTCACCACCTCCTTCTGCAGGGCAATTAAGGATGGGCAATAAATGTTGGCCTTGCTGACGATGCCCACATCCCGTGTACGAATAAATTTAAAACAATTTAAGAGAGCTATAGGTTCCCAAAATGTGGCACTTTGATGATCATTCATGTTAACTGGATTCTAGGATTTTCCAAGTCAATGTTTGTGGACACTGTAAGCTGTAGGTTAGAATACTCCCACTTACATTATTCTGTGCCAACAGCGCATTAGAAAGAAATATTTTGTTGTTGGGGATGAGAACAATCTTAGGATTGCATGGAGATTATTTCAAATTCATGCCCTTCGATGGTCCCGACAGGACTTAAAAGGAATCTCAGTTTTTCTTTATCATACCTCGCTAAACGTAATTAGAGGACCTGCAATTATCAGAACTATGCATTACAGCCAAAAATGTAATTTGGTAAACTGAAGTTCTTTGTGGAATTTCTAGACACAATACGGAACAGGTGAGGACCAGTTGCAATTCTAATTTAGCATCTTTTGTACAATTTTGTAAATGCTTTTTTTGCACCCGTTTGCTAAAAACTTACATTTAGATATTTTTAGTGTGCAAGTGACATTCACTGCGGGAAGGCTCCAAAATGTATCCACTTGTTATCTGTGTTACTCTAACTGCCGCCTGCATTGATTAAAATAAAGATACAACTGAAGCAATTGACGGGTATGAAAGATGAAGCGATGTATGATATGTTCTGGATTTTGGGGCCAAAGGGACACACCATAATGGCCTTGTCAGGTCATTGGAGAAGCACAGATCACCTCTCCCCACTCCCACCAGGCTGTCCAAGAATTTGCGGACATTTTCACCAACGCCAATCTTGTCCTCTCTTGCTGCTATTTGTATGTTCCATTTATGTTGCAGATCTAGCAGCAGCTTTAAAAAAAATCAGAAAACAAATTATTTTCTTCCATTGAGAATCCAACTTGGGCTGAAAAGTTGCTCAACGTTTGCTATTTTTAACTTTTAGCATGTCTCTCTTGCGTTCCTTTTTACCCATGTTGTAAGTGTACTGGTTGGATAATGAGGATTTCCAGGTAAAAAGTGGGCAATGCAATTGCACATCGATCCGCCCATGGGACATGTCCACGACACATACTTGTAGAAGAAGAGTTTGCGCGATAGTGTGTCAGAAGCGGTCGGGAAACCAGGAGAATGGGTTTCTGGCTGGCCCTGTCGAATTTAACAGCAGGGCCTGATTTGCACGGGAAGCCTTTGTTTCCCACCCGCAGCCAGCTAGAATGAGGTAGGCCTGCAGCACTAGGCCACACAGAGGAGGATGGGAACAATCATGTGCGGGCAGGAGTTGGCTGGAGGTGGATCCAGGGGATAGTGAGGGGCTGCGAAGAAGATCAGGGTGTGCGGGGGGTGGCCGGAAGAGAGGGGGGGAAGGATCCCACAAAGATCGGGGGCCGGGGGGATGGTGGTGCGAAGATGATCGGGTCTGGGGAGGAATGGTGGTGCAAAGACAAGCCGGTGGGTAGCCGAAAGAGCGGGGGGTGGTTGGAAGCGATCCAGGGAGTGGGGGGGGGGGGGGGCAGAGATCGCAGGCCTGGAAGAGCATAGGGTGTGTGGGGGCAGGGATTTCTGGCCGGGAGGAGCACAAGGAGGGGTGGGGGGGGCAGAGATTGTGGGCCTGGATGAGCATGGTATGGGTGCGGGCAAGGATCACTGGCCAGGAAGAGCACAGGGAGGGGTGGGGGGGCAGAGATCATGGGCCTGGAGGAGCATGGGATGGGTGGGGGCAACCATCGCTGGCCGGGAGGAGCACAGGGAGAGGTGGGGGGGCAGAGATCATGGGCTGGGAAGAGCATGGGGTGCAGGGGGCAGAGATCACAGGAGGAGCACAGGGTGATGGTCTGAAGAGACCGGGTGCCGGAGGAGCGGAGGAGGGTGTCAGCAAAGATCGGCGGCTGGAATAGTGTTGTGTATGCAATAACTGTTAGACTGAATACTGTTTAACTCCAAGAGGTATGACCTTGGCTCTGCTTTATTAAGGTTCAAAGTGATTAATATACAAAATGGCTGGCCTTTTATACTTGGGCTGCACACACATGCGTGCAGCCCAATGGCCTCCAACAGTGACGCCATCTAGTGGCTAGTGATCCCAAAAGTACATACGTGATAATACCCCCCTCTGAGATATTAACACAGTCTTTTAAAAATTGAGATGGTCCGGTGTTTTACGCTCCCGGGTTGACCATCTCAGTTCAACTCCAGCCTTGGGTGAGTGTTCAGAGTCTGTTCTGACTGGTGGCTGGGTGGCTGACCTGGTGGGAGTGGCAATGCCCATGTCAGGGATTGAAAGTCCATTCTCATTCAATCACTGACATGTTCAAAGTCCCGATTCTCTGATGACCACTGAGTCCTCGGATGACTGGGGGTAGGTTGGTTGGTCATCGATTGTCTCTTCCTCCGACTGTTCCGGCTCGTCTGTGTGCCGCAGCTTTGTCTGATCCATATGTTTCCTGCATGTTTACCCATTTTTGAGCTTGACAATAAATACTCTGTTGCCCTCCTTGGCCATGACAGTACCAGCGGTCCACTTGGGACCCTTACCATAATTCAGAACATATACAGGGTAATTTACAGAAATATCGTGTGACACAGCTGCGTGATCGTGATACACTTGCTGATTTTGCCTTCTATATTCAACATGATTTTTCAAGTCAGGGTGTACAAGAGATAGCTTGTTCTTAAGACCTCTCTTCATCATTAGTTCAGCAAGCGAGACCTCGGTAAGCGTGTGTGGTCTTGTCCTGTAACTCAGCAGTATGCATGACAGGCGGGTCTGCAGTGACCCTTGGGTTACTCGCTTCATACTCTGCTTTATGATTTGGACAGCACGTTCTGCTTGCCCATTGGATGCAGGTTTGAACGGTGCTGACCTTACATGTTTGATACCATTGAGTTTCATGAACTCTTGAAACTCCTGACTGGTGAAGCACGATCCATTGTCACTAACAACGATGTCAGGCAGACCATGTGTCGCGAACATGACACTGAGATTCTCAATGGTAGCTGTGGATGTACTGGATGACATGATTATACACTCTATCCACTTCGAATATGCATCCACCACAACTAAAAACATCTTCCCCAGGAAGGGACCTGCAAAGTCTATGTGGATCCTGGACCATGGTTTGGACGGCCACGACCACAGGCTCAGCGGCGATTCCGCTGGTGCTTTGCTGAGCTGCATGCAAGTCTTACACTGATGCACACATGATTCCAGCTTAGAGTTAATTCCCGGCCATCATACATGAGACCTGGCGATGGCTTTCATCATTACAATGCTGGAATGTGTGCTATGTAGCTCACGTACAAATTTGTCTCTCCCTTTCTTGGACATAACAACACGATTGTCCCACAGTATACAATCCGACTGAATAGACAGTTTATCTTTGCGATGAAGGTAAGTTTGTTCTCTTCGCACATTTGCTTGTGTATGGCAGACCAATCACCTTTGAGGATGCAACTCTTCACCACCGATAAAATCGGGTCCTGGCTGGTCCAGGTCTTAACTTGTTGAGCCGTGACAGGGGTTCCTTCACTCTCAAAAGCATCTATAACTAACAATAGGTTCGCAGGTTGTGGCGTTTCAACCTCCGGTGTGGGCAACGGCAGACGGCTCAAAGCATTGGCACAATTCTCGGTACCAGGTCGATGGCAAATGACATAATCATAAGCAGATAATGTCAGTGCTCACCTCTGGATGCGGGATGAAGCATTGGTATTGATACCTTGTTTTCAGAGAACAGTGAAATGAGCGGCTTGTGATCTGTCTCCAGTTCAAACCGAAGACCAAACAGGTACTGATGCATCTTTTTAACCCTATACACACAGGCTACTGCTTCTTTCTCTACCATGCTGTAGGCTCTTTCTGCTTTAGACAAACTTTTTGAAGCATATGCAACTGGTTGAAGTTTACCCGACTCATTAGCTTGTTGGAGTATGCAACCAATTCCATATGATGAAGCATCACAGACCAATACTAAACGTTTACATGGGTCATAATGTACCAGCAGCTTGTTAGAGCAAAGCAGATTGGTGGCTTTATCAAAAGCTCTGTCTTGAGACGCACCCCACACCCAGTTGTCGCCTTTTCTTAGCAGCATGTGCAGTGGTCAATTTAGGTAGGAAATTACCGAAGTAGTTGAGTAGACCCAGGAACGAACGCAGCTCTGTCACATTCTGCAGCTTGGGTGCATTCTTGATGGCCTTGGTTTTCGCATCAGTGGGCCTGATGCTGTCAGCAGCAAATTTCCTCCCCAGGAATTCGACCTCTGGTGCCATGAAGACGCACTTCGAGCGTTTCAGTCTGAGTCCCACTTTGTCCAGACGATGTAGAACCTCTTCCAGGTTGTTCAGATATTCCTCAGAGTCATGACCTGCGATCAGGATGTCATCTAGGAACACAAACAGGGCCATCACTTTACAATCAAATAAGTAGATCTTGACTTTGTGCGATAGTGTAAAATGGGTGATAATGAGTAGGTAGCCCATTTCATGGGGGAATTTTAACCTTAAACAACAGGCAGGTTTGGGGTTACAATGTATTTGCTTCATGGGTTCTTGCTTAAGAATTCATAGCAACACATTGCTATTAAGAACTAGTTGACTTATTAACAAAGTTTTTAAGAATCATAACCAGTTCACACTAGACTCACAACTGCATACCACATTGTGGATGATCTAGACCCAAATGACTGGGCTTTTATTGAGTCTTGTGAAGATCACCTGACTAGCTAAGCCACTCACAATGTAACAGCTCTACAACTCTTTTGGTTGGAACACAAAATTAAACAGTTAAATCATGTGCCCCTGAACAGGGGTACACTCCAAACATTTTTCAAGGCCCTTTTTTTTCCTTTTTTTTGTGTTTTTTTTTGTGGGAGTTTTCTGTGGGGTTTTTTGGGCACTAAAACACAAATATATACAAGTGCCCCAACAGCTCTACAAATCTGTGAGCATATGCACAGGTGCATACATTATAGAGGTGTGTTAGAACTTAAAGTGTTAAAAAATCTAAATGCCGACGGGATTTAAATATTATAATGAGACTGGAAGGCTTGCTTTAATCTCCATTTTTAATTTAATTTTAGGTGGTCGGGTTTTGCACGCCTCGTGAAACCCACTAACTAATGCAAAGCGAAGACTGCTGGATCCAGGAGGTAAGTGCTTTTACACTTACACTTACCTCCTGAATCCAGCATCCCTGCCTCACCCAACCCTCGAGGCCTACAATCCCCCCTCAGGCCTCCGATTCCCCTGCCGCCGCCCCCACCCCCGGCTCTTCCTCCCCCCTCGCTATTTGTCATGTATGTACTTTTGGGATCACTAGTCACTAGATGGCATCACTGTAGGAGGCCATTGGGATGTACGCACGTGTGTGCAGCCCAAGTATAAAAGGCCAGCCATTTTGTATATTAGTCAATTTTGGCCTTATTAAAGCAGAGCCAAGGTCATACCTCTTGGAGTTAAACAGTACTCAGTCTAACAATTATTGCATACACAACATTTGGTGATGAGGCAACAAAAACCTTTGCATGCAAAAATGAGCACAATTGGATTGTTGGAGCGATTTGTGGAAGGAGAAGATTGGGCAGACTTTGTGAGCCGTTTGAGCCAATTCTTCGTGGCCAACAAAATGGAGGAGGTTGGCGACGCAGATCGGCGCCGGGTGCTGTTCCTCACGGTTTGCGGTCCAAAGATTTATGGTCTGATGAAGAATCTATTCCTGCCTGTGAGTCCAACAGAGAAGAAATATGATGAAGAATTGTGTACACTGGTACAGGACCACCTTAAGCCAGACGAAAGCATCATCATCTCGAGATACAGATTTTACACGCATGTTCGCTCAGAGGGCCAGAATGCAGCGGAATTCGTTGCTGACCTGAGATATCTAGCAGGAACGTGTAAGTTCGGGGCTGTGTTGGCAGACATGCTGCGGAACATCTTTGTAATCAGCATCAACCACGAGTTGATCCTGTGTAAACTACTGGTGCGTGGAGAGGCCTATAAAGGCCCAACGTCGGAGGAGGAGCGGCAGTTGGAGCAGCGCGAGTCCGGGGTGCGTGGAGAGGCCTATAAAGGCGTGCTTGTGCAGCTCCAGCCGGGAGAAAAAGCAAAAAAGAAGTAGAAAAAAAATCAAAAGGTGACGTCACAGCCAAAGGGGTAAGTGATTGGCTGGTGATTGGTGAGTAGCTTTTCTTTTTCTTTTTGCTATCAGCAAGTAAGCCGTTAACATTGTTGTCTTTTTCTTTTTTATATCAGTAAATAACCTGTTAACATTGTTGTCGCCAAATTAAGTTTATCTAAGGATTAAGTCATGGCAGGAGAGCTCGGTCACGTGATATGCTCCTCCTGTACCATGTGGGAACTCAGGGACACTTCCGGTGTCCCTGACGACTACGTGTGTGGGAAGTGTATCTGCCTCCAGCTCCTGACAGACCGCGTTGCGGAATTGGAGCTGAGGGTGGATTCACTCTGGAGCATCCACGATGCTGAAAATGACGTGAGTAGCACGTTTAGTGAATTGGTCTTACCGCAGGTGAAGGGTCCACAGCCAGATAGGGAATGGAAGATCAGCAGGAGGAGCAGTGCAAGGAAGGTAGTGCAGGGGTCCCCTGCGGTCATCCCCTGCAAAACAGATACACCGCTTTGAGTACTGTTGAGGGGGATGACTCATCAGGGGAGGGCAGCAGCAACCAAGTTCATGGCACCATGGCTGGCTCTGTTGCACAGGAGGGCAGGAAAAAGAGTGGGGATTCAATTTTAAGGGGAATAGACAGGCCTTTCTGCGGCCGCAACCGAGACTCCAGGATGGTATATTGCCTCCCTGGTGCAAAGGTCAAGGATGTCTCGGAGCGAGTGCAGGACATTCTGAAAAGGGAGGGAGAACAGCCAGTTGTCGTGGTGCACATTGGTACCAACGACATAGGTAAAAAAAGGGATGAGGCCCTACGAGACGAAATTAAGGAGCTAGGAGCTAAATTAAAAAGTAGGACCTCAAAAATAGTAATCTCGGGATTGCTACCAGTGACACGTGCTAGTCAGAGTAAGAATCGCAGGATAGCGCAGATGAATACGTGGCTTGAGCAGTGGTGCAGAAGGGAGGGATTCAAATTCCTGGGATCGGTTGGAACCGGTTCTGGGGGACGTGGGACCAGTACAAACCGGACGGTCTGCACCTGGGCAGGACCAGAACCAATGTCCTAGGGGGAATGTTTGCTAGTGCTGTTGGGAAGGAGTTAAACTAATATGGCAGGGGGATGGGAACCAATGCAGGGAGATAGAGGGAAACAAAATGGAGACAGAAGCAAAAGACAGAAAGGAGATGAGTAAAAATGGAAGGCAGAAAAACCGAAGGCAAAAAACAAAAAGGACCAATGTACAGCAAAATTCTAAAGGGTCAAAGTGCAATAAAAAGGCAAGCCTGAAAGCTCGGTGCCTCAATGCGAGGAGTATTCGGAACCCAGGAGAGGGCTCTGAGCTAGTTAGAGTGGGTGAGAGCGCAGATGAACAGGACCCCAAGGAAGAATACAAAAGGCAGGAGGCAACAGAGCAGAGTAGCACTGGGGTAAGTGTAAACCACAAGGTGATAGGAAGAGGCAATATGTCTGAATATAGAGGGGCTGCAGGAGGGGTCAAAACTAAAAATCATGGTTTAAAAACTAGTATTAAAACACTCTACCTAAACGCACGCAGCATTCGAAATAAAGTAAATGAGTTGACGGCACAAATCGTTAAAAATGGGTATGATTTGGTGGCCATTACAGAAATGTGGTTGCAGGGTGGCCAAGACTGGGAATTAAACATACAGGGGTATCTGACAATTCGGAAGGATAGACAAGAAGGGAAAGGAGGTGGGGTAGCTCTGTTAATAAAGGATGATATCAGGGCAGTTGTGAGAGATGATATTGGCTCGAATGAACAAAAGTTGAATCATTGTGGATGGAGATTAGAGATAGTAAGGGGAAAAAGTCACTGGTGGGCGTAGTTTATAGGCCCCCAAATAATAACTTCACGGTGGGGCGGACAATAATCAAGGGAATAATGGAGGCATGTGAAAAAGGAACGGCAGTAATCATGGGGGATTTTAACCTACATATCGATTGATCAAATCAATTCGCACGGGGTAGCCTGGAGGAGGAATTCATAGAATGCATACGGGATTGTTTCTTAGAACAGTATGTTACAGAACCTACAAGGGAGCAAGCTATCTTAGATCTGGTCCTGTGCAATGAGACAGGAATAATAAACGATCTCCTGGTAAAAGATCCTCTCGGAATGAGTGATCACAGTATGGTTGAATTTGTAATACAGATTGAGGGTGAGGAAGTAGTGTCTCAAACGAGCGTACTATGCTTAAACAAAGGGGACTACAGTGGGATGAAGGCAGAGTTAGCTAAAGTAGACTGGGAACACAGACTAAACGGTGGCACAATTGAGGAACAGTGGAGGACTTTTAAGGAGCTCTTTCATAGTGCTCAACAAAAATATATTCCAGTGAAAAAGAAGGGCGGTAAGAGAAGGGGTAACCAGCCGTGGATAACCAAGGAAATAAAGGAGAGTATCAAATTAAAAACCAATGTGTATAAGGTGGCCAAGGTTAGTGGGAAAATAGAAGATTGGGAAAATATAAACGACAGCAAAGAATGACTAAAAAAGCAATAAAGAAGGGGAAGATAGATTACGAAAGTAAACTTGCGCAAAACATAAAAACAAATAGTAAAAGCTTTTACCGATATATAAAACGGAAGAGAGTGACTAAAGTAAATGTTGGTCCCTTAGAAGAAGAGAAGGGGGATTTAATAATGGGAAATGTGGAAATGGCTGCGACCTTAAACAATTATTTTGCTTCGGTCTTCACAGTGGAAGACACAAAAACCATGCCAAAAATTGCTGGTCACGGGAATGTGGGAAGGGAGGACCTTGAGACAATCACTATCATTAAGGAGGTAGTGCTGGGTAGGCTAATGAGACTCAAGGTAGACAAGTCCCCTGGTCCTGATGAAATGCATCCCAGGGTATTAAAAGAGATGGCAGAAGTTATAGCAGAAGCATTAGTTATAATCTATCAAAATTCTCTGGACTCTGGGGAGGTACCAGCAGATTGGAAAGCAGCTAATGTAACGCCTCTGTTTAAAAAAGGGGGCAGACAAAAGGCAGGTAACTATAGGCCAGTTAGTTTAACATCTGTAGTGGGGAAAATGCTTGAAGCTATCATTAAGGAAGAAATAGCGGGACATCTAGATAGGAATAGTGCAATCAAGCAGACGCAGCATGGATTCATGAAGGGGAAATCATGTTTTATTAATTTACTGGAATTCTTTGAGGATATAACGAGCTTGGTGGATAGAGGTGTACCGATGGATGTGGTGTATTTAGATTTCCAAAAGGCATTCGATAAGGTGCCACACAAAAGATTACTGGAGAAGATAAAGATACGCGGAGTCAGAGATAATGTATTAGCTTGGATAGAGAATTGGCTGGCGAACAGAAAGCAGAAAGTTGGGATAAATGGGTCCATTTCGGGTTGGAAATCGGTGGTTAGTGGTGTGCTACAGGGATCGGTGCTGGGACCACAACTGTTTACAATATACATAGATGACCTGGAAGAGGGGACAGAGTGTAGTGTAACAAAATTTGCAGATGACACAAAGATTAGTGGGAAAGCGGGTTGTGTAGAGGACACAGAGAGGCTGCAAAGAGATTTAGATAGGTTAAGCGAATAGGCTAAGGTTTGGCAGATGGAATACAATGTAGGAAAATGTGAGGTCATCCACCTTGGAAAAAAAAACAGTAAAAGGGAATATTATTTGAATGGGGAGAAATTACAACATGCTGCGGTGCAGAGGGACCTGGAGGTCCTTGTGCATGAATCCCAAAAAGTTAGTTTGCAGATGCAGCAGGTAATCAGGAAGGCGAATGGAATGTTGGCCTTCATTGCGAGAGGGATGGAGTACAAAAGCAGGGAGGTTCTGCTGCAACTGTACAGGGTATTGGTGAGGCCGCACCTGGAGTACTGCGTGCAGTTTTGGTCACCTTACTTAAGGAAGGATATACCAGCCTTGGAGGGGGTACAGAGACGATTCACTAGGCTGATTCCGGAGATGAGGGGGTTAACTTATGATGATAGATTGAGTAGACTAGGTCTTTACTCGTTGGAGTTCAGAAGGATGAGGGGTGATCTTATAGAAACATTTAAAATAATGAAAGGGATAGACAAGATAGAGGCAGAGAGGTTGTTTCCACTGGTCGGGGAGACTAGATCTAGGGGGCACAGCCTCAAAATACGGGGGAGACAATTTAAAACCGAGTTGAGAAGGAATTTCTTCTCCCAGAGGGTTGTGAGTCTGTGGAATTCTCTGCCCAAGGAAGCAGTTGAGGCTAGCTCATTGAATGTATTCAAATCAGAGATAGATAGATTTTTAACCAATAAGGGAATTAAGGGTTATGGGGAGCGGGCGGGTAAGTGGAGCTGAGTCCACGGCCAGATCAGCCGTGATCTTTTTGAATGGCGGAGCAAGTTCGAGGGGCTAGATGGCCTACTCCTGTTCCTAATTCTTATGTTCTTATGAATTCAAGTAACAAATCTCATCATTGTATAGTAGAGTGAAATTAATTTGTGACAGTTTTTAAGATGTATACTATCACCAGAAAAATTACTTTTACCATCTAATGTGATGAGCGGTTCCAAATGAAATAGAAACATAGAAACATCGAAAATAGGTGCAGGAGAAGGCCATTCGGCCCTTCTAGCCTGCACCGCCATTCAATGAGTTCATGGCTGAACATGCAACTTCAGTACCCCCTTCCTGCTTTCTCGCCAAACCCCTTGATCCCCTAGTAGTAAGGACTTCATCTAACTCCCTTTTGAATATATTTAGTGAATTGGCCTCAACTACTTTCTGTGGTAGAGAATTCCACAGGTTCACCACTCTCTGGGTGAAGAAGTTTCTCCTCATCTCGGTCCTCAATGGCTTACCCCTTATCCTTAGACTGTGACCCCTGGTTCTGGACTTCCCCAACATTGGGAACATTCTTCCTGCATCTAACCTGTCTAAACCCGTCAGAATTTTAAACGTTTCTATGAGGTCCCCTCCTCATTCTTCTGAACTCCAGTGAATACAAGTCCAGTTGATCCAGTCTTTCTTGATCGGTCAGTTCCACCATCCCGGGAATCAGTCTGGTGAATCTTCGCTGCACTCCCTCAATAGCAAGAATGTCCTTCCTCAAGTTAGGAGACCAAAACTGTACACAATACTCCAGGTGTGGCCTCACCAAGGCCCTGTACAACTGTAGCAACACCTCCCTGCCCCTGTACTCAAATGCCCTCGCTATGAAGGCCAACATGCCATTTGCTTTCTTAACCGCCTGCTGTACCTGCATGCCAACCTTCAATGACTGATGTACCATGACACCCAGGTCTCGTTGCACCTCCCCTTTTCCTAATCTGTCACCATTCAGATAATAGTCTGTCTCTCTGTTTTTACCACCAAAGTGGATAATCTCACATTTATCTTTTTAAAAAGTTTATATGAAAGTTTTACTCTCCCACAGAAATCCTGGCCCAGAAACCAGGGAGACCACCAAGAAAACTCGGTGGCAGTCGGCGGTAAGGTCACCAAATTCAGGCCCATAGAAACTTTTAGCACCATTCTCGTAAATCTCCTCTACATCCTCTCTCAGGCCTTGACATCCTTCCTAAAGTGTGGTGCCTAGAATTCGACTCAATACTCCAGCTGGGGCCTAATCAGTGATTTATAAAGGTTTAGCGTAACTTCCTTGCTTTGTACTCCATAATAGGAGTACTGATACAGCAGCAAAAAAGCACTTTCAAATTATTATGAGAATAGAAAATAATATAGTTAGAAACTTTAGATAAACACTGCAGAGATAAGTCTGAAGCTGTGATCCCTGTATCTCAAGTATAGGCCCAGAACTGCTGTGATACTGGATATGATGGTGCACTGATTCATCATGCCGTGGAGTGGTAGGACTTGGGTTTGCTTCCACCTTTTTTTTTGAATGACATGTTCACAATCTTAACCATACTGTTAGCAGAAGTTGTAAGAAACAAAGACTTCAGAGCTGGTAGTGTTATGGTTGAATCTGGGATCTGGGTGACCTCATACATGAAACACAAAAAGTTAGCAGCAGGTACAGCAAGTAATTAGGAAGGCAAATGGAATGTTGGCAAGGGGGATGGAGTCTAAATGTAGGGAAGTCTTGCTCCAACTGTATCATACCTAGAGTACTGCATATAGTTTTAGTCTCCTTATTTAAGGAGGGATATACTAGCATTGGAGGCAGTTCAGAGAAGGTTCGCTAGGTTGATTCCTGGGATGAAGGGGTCGACTTATGAGGAAAGACTGAACAAGTTGGGCCTGTACTCATTGGAGTTTAGAAGGATGGAAGATGATTTTATTGAAACCAATAAGATTCTAAGAGGGCTTGGCCAGGTAGATGGTGAGAGGATGTTTCCCCTCGTGGGAACTAGAACGAGGAGACATAGTTTCAGAATAAGGGGTCGCCCATTTAAGATGGGGATGAGGAGGAATTTCTTCTCTCAGAAGGTCATGAATCTTTGGAATTCTGTACTTCAGAGAGCTGTGAGGCTGTAAGATTCGGCGAAAACATCAACAACAAAAACTTAAAAGTTTTGGACATTGTTTGGACATATTTTCTGTTACTGCAGAGAGCAGGCAACACTGACGTGGGGCAAGTCCAAACATGCCCCACAGGAATGTCATCAGGTGGACGAGAAATCAATGGCAGGAATGGCCTTTTGTCTTGCAATCAGTAAGACATTAAGTAAAGTGGCCGTGGTTTCAGGCCATCGAAAGACAAAGGAAAGCTATTCGACCACAGAGTCACACATCAAGGTACAGCCCAGTTGACAAAGGGACAGGCGAGAGACTTGATTTTGCTTTTGAGTTGCACAGCCTCAGGGGAAAGACAGTTGGACTTTTGGCGCAAAAAGAAGCATTTTTGCAAGTATAAGAGAGGCAGTTTTGGCTGCCATCTCTCTCTCTCTTCCCTCTTCTACGCCTGCTTGCTTCATTCAATGCACAAGGACTGAGCACGCCATCTGGGACGGAGAGAAGAATCATCAGAGAGCCTTGCTACTTCGACTGGGAAGCTGACCTTGAGACTGGACTTGAAGACCCAGAAGACACGCCTCATCGGGAGAAGCAGCGAGCAAGCCAGAGGGGTAATTGATGAGCATTTATCCCATCCCACACATCTTTAAGACCACCGCATAGTGTGAAAGGGTGTCGTGTGTCCCAACCAAGTCTTAGGGGTTTCAGTGGGGAGGTTTTTGCAAGGATCATAAGCGTACGCACATTCTGTTGAACAGATTTCAGTGGTGCAATTTTGAATCCGAGCAGGGTTGTTTTAGACCTGGGTACTTTGTGTTAGGGGCCTGTTTAGATGGGCCAGACTGTGTGTTGTACTGTGTTTGTTTGTATTACACTACCAGGGTGTGCTTTCACTGGATGCAGGTGTATGCTTTAACTTGAATAAAAGCATTGTGACGGTTGAGACCGGGCAGTGTGGGAGGTTAAAGGTCGGCGGCAGCAAGAGGAGCGGTGGCAGATCGGGAGGCCAGCTGCTGCAGGTGCAGAGGCTGAAGGTAAAACAAAGAAGTAGAAAGAAATCGAAGGGTGATGTCACAGCCAAGCGGGTAAGTGATTGGCTGGTGGATTGGTGAATACTTAATCTTTTTTTTCTTCTTTTATTTCCTTATCAGTGGGTAACCTTTGACATTGTTGCCAAATTAAGTTAATTTAAGGGTTAAATCATGGCAGGAGAGCCCAGACCTGTGTCATGCTCCTCCTGTGCTATGTGGGAAGTCAGGGACACGCCCAGTGTCCCTGACGACTACATGTGCAGGAAGTGCATCCAGCTGCAGCTCCTGACAGACCGCATTGCGGCAATAGAGCTGCACATGGATTCACTGTGGAGCATCCGCGATGCTGAGGATATCGTGAATAGCATGTTTAGTGAGTTGGTCACACTGCAGGTAAAGGTTACTCAGGCAGATAGTGAATGGGTGACCATCAGGCAGAGCAACGGAAGGAAGGTAGTGCAGGGGTCCCCTGTGGTCATCCCCCTCCAAAACAGATACACCACCTTGGGTGCTGTTGGGGGAGATGACTCATCAGGAGAAGGCAGCAGCAGCCAAGTGCATGACACCATGGGTGGCTCTGCTGCACAGGAGGGCAGGAAAAAGAGTGGGAAAGTTATAATGGTAAGGGATTCTATTGTAAAGGGAATAGATCGGCGTTTCTGCGACCACAATCAAGACTCCAAGATGGTATGTTGCCTCCCTGGTGCAAGGGTCAAGGATGTCTCGAAGCGGCTTCAGGATATTTTGGAGGGGGAGGGTGAACAGTCAGTTGTCGTAGTGCATATAGGTAACAACGGCGAAGGTTGAACAGCTTCCGACTGGTTCTGTAGTTTAGTTCCACTCCAGTGGGGAGCTTATCAACTGTGAGGTGGAGCATGGCAGCGAGGAAGATTGAGAAGAGGGTTCGGGCAATGACGCAGCCCTGCTTGACCCCGTCCGGACGTGAATTGGCTCTGTGATGAATCCGTTGGTAACGATCTCAGATTGCATGTCATCGTGGAGCAGGCGGAGGATGGTGACGTACTTTTGGGGGCATCCGAAACGGAGCAGGACGCTCCATAGACCCTCGCGGTTGACAGTGTCAAAGGCCTTTGCAAGGTCGAAGAAGGCCATATATAAGGGCTGGCGCTGTTCCCTGCATTTTTCCTGCAGCTGTCACGCTGCAAAAATCATGACCGTTGTGCCCTGGAGGGGACAACATCTGACTGCGACTCCGGGAGGAGCTCCTCGGCCACGATCCAAGACCACTCCAACCTCTGTTGTCGAGCTACAGTACGTGGACGACGCCTGCGTCTGTGCACACACAGAGGCTGAACTCCAGGACATAGTCGACGTATTTACCGAGGCATATGAAAGCATGGGCCTTATGCTAAACATTATTAAAACAAAGGTCCTCCACCAACCTGTCTTCGCCGCACAGCACTGCCCCGCAGACATCAAGATCCACGGCGTGGCCCTGAACAACGTGGACCACTTCCCCTATCTCGGGAGCCTCCTATCAACAAGAGCAGACATTGACAACGAGATCCAACATCGCCTCCAGTGCGCCAGTGCAGCCTTCGGCCGCCTGAGGAAAAGAGTGTTTGAAGACCAGTCCCTCAAAACTGTCACCAAGCTCATGGTCTACAGGGTCGTAGTAATACCCGCTCTCCTGTATGGTTCAGAGACGTGGACAATGTACAGTAGACACCTCAAATCGCTGGAGAAATACCACCAGCGATGTCTCTGCAAGATCCTGCAAATCCCCTGGGAGGACAGACGCACAAACATTAGCGTCCTCATCCAGGCCAATATCCCCAGCATTGAAGCACTGACCATACTTCATCAGGTCTGCTGGGCAGGCCACATAGTTTGCATGGCAGACACGAGACTCCCAAAGCAAGCGCTCTACTCGGAACTCGTCCACGGCAAACGAGCCAAAGGCGGGAAGAAGAAACGTTACAAGGACACCCTTAAAGCCTCCCTGATAAAGTACGACATCCCCACTGACATCTAGGAGTCCCTGGTCATAGACCGCCCTAAGTGGAGGAAGTGCATTTGGGAGGGCGCTGAGCCCCTCGAGTATTGTCACCAAGAGCATGCAGAAATCAAGTGCAGGCAGCAGAAGGAGCGTGCGGCAAACCAGGCTCCCTGCCCACCCTTTCCCTCAACGACGATCTGTCCCACCTGTGGCAGAGACTGTGGTTATGTACAGCCACGTAAGAACTCATGCTAAGAGTGGAAGCAAGTCTTCCTCAATTCCGAGGGACTGCCTATGATGATGAGGTACCAACGATATAGCTAAAAAATGGGATGAGGTCCTACAAGCTGAATTTAGGGAGCTAAGAGTTAAAATTAAAAATCAGGACCTCAAAGGGAGTAATCTCAGGATTGCTACAAGTGCCACGTTCTAGTCAGAGTAGAAATAGCAGGATAGCTAAGATGAATACGTGGCTTGAGGAGTGGTGCAGAAGGGAGGGATTCAAATTCCTGGGACATTGGAACTGGATCTGGGGGAGGTGGAACCAGTACAAACAGGACAGTCTGCACCTGCGCAGGACCAGAACCAATGTCCTAGGGTGAGTGTTTGCTAGTGCTGTTGGGAAGGGGTCAAACTAATACGGCAGGGGGATGGGAACCTATTCAGGGAGACAGAGGGAAGTAAAGAAAGATAGAAAGAGGAAAAGTAAAAGTGGAGGGCAGAGAAACCCAAGGCAAAAATCAAAAAGGGCCACATTACTGCAAAAGTCGAAAGGGACAAAATGTGTTAAAAAGACAAGCCTGAAGGCTCTGTGCCTCAATGCGAGGAGTATTCTGAATAAGGTGGACGAATTAACTGCGCAGGCAGCTACTAACGAATATGATATAATTGGGATTACGGAGACATGGCTCCAGGGTGACCAAGGCTGGGAACTCAACATCCAGAGGTATTCAACATTCAGGAAGGATAGACAGAAAGGAAAAGGAGGTGGCGGAGCGTTGCTGGTTAAAGAGGAAATTAACGCAATAGTACGGAAGGACATTAGCTTGGATGATGTAGAATCTGTATGGGTCGAGCTGCGGAATACCAAAGGGCAGAAAACGTTAGTGGGAGTTGTGTACAGACCACCAAACAGTAGTAGTGAGGCTGGGGACAGCATCAAACAAGAAATTAGGGATGAGTGCAATAAAGGTACAGCAGTTATCATGGGTAACTTTAATCTACATATAGATTGGGCAAACCAAACTGGTAGCAATACAGTGGAGGAGCATTTCCTGGAGAGTATTAGGGATGGTTTTCTCGACCAATATATCAAGGAACCAACTAGAGGGCTGGCCATCCAAGACTGGGTGATGTGTAATGAGAAAGGACTAATTTGCAATCTTGTTGTGCGAGGCCCCTTGGGGAAGAGTGACCATAATATGGTAGAATTCTTTATTAAGATGGAGAGTGACACAGTTAATTCAGAGACTAGAGTCCTGAATTTAAGGAAAGGTAACTTCAATGGTATGAGATGTGAATTGGCTCAAATAGACTGGCGAATGATACTTAAAGGGTTGATGGTGGATAGGCAATGGCAAACATTTAAAGATCCCATGGATGAACTTCAACAATTGTACATCCCTGTCTGGAGTAAAAATAAAACGGGGAAGGTGGCTCAGACGAGACTAACAAGGGAAATTAGGGATAGTGTTAAATCCAAGGAAGAGGAATATAAATTGGCCAGAAAAAGCAGCAAACCTGAGGACTGGGAGAAATTTAGAATTCAACAGAGGAGGACAAAGGGTTTAATTAGAAGGGGGGAAATAGAGTATGAGAGGAAGATTGTCGGGAACATAAAAACTGACTGCAAAAGCTTCTATAGATATGTGAAGAGAAAAAGATTAGTGAAGACAAACGTGGGTCCCTTGCAGTCAGAATCAGGTGAATTTATAATGGGGAACAAAGAAATGGCAGACCAATTGAACAAATACTTTGGTTCTGTCTTCACGAAGGCAGACACAAATAACCTCTGGAAATATTAGGAGACCGAGGATCTAGCGAGAAGGTGGAACTGAAGGAAATCCTTATTAGTGAGGAAATTGTGTTCGGGAAAGAGGTGATTGAAGGTGGATAAATCCCCAGGGCCTGATAGTCTGCATCCCAGAGTACTTAAGGAAGTGGCCCGAGAAATAGTGGATGCATTGGTGATCATTTTCCAACAGACTATCGACTCTGAATCAGTTCCTATGGACTGGAGGGTATCTAATGTAACACCACTTTTTAAAAAAGGAGTGAGAGAGAAAACGGGAAATTATCGTCTGACATCAGTAGTGGGGAAAATGTTGGAATCAATTATTAAAGATGAAATAGCAGCACATTTGGAAAGCAGTGACAGGATCGGTCCAAGTCAGCGTGGATTTATGAAAGGGAAAACATGCTTGACAAATCTTCTAGAATTTTTTGAGGATGTAACTAGTAGAGTGGACAAGGGAGAACCAGTGGATGTGGTGTATTTGGACTTTCAAAAGGCTTTTGACAAGGTTCCACACAAGAGATTGGTGTGCAAGCTTAAAGCACGTGGTATTAGGGGTAAGGTATTGACGTGGATAGAGACGTGGTTGGCAGACAGGAAGCAGAGAGTCGGGATAAATGGGTCCTTTTCAGAATGGCAGGCAGTGACTAGTGGGGTGCCGCAGAGTTCAGTGCTGGGACCCCAGCTATTTACAATATACATCAATGATTTAGATAAAGGAATTGAGTGTAATATCTCCAAGTTTGCAGACGACACTAAGCTGGGTGGCAGTGTGAGCTGTGAGGAGGTTGCTAAGAGGTTGTAGGGTGACTTGGACAGGTTATGTGAGTGGGCAAATGCATGGCAGATGCAGTATAATGTGGATAAATGTGAGGTTATCCATTTTGGTGGCAAAAACATGAAGGCAGAATATTATCTGAATGGCGGCAGATTAGGAAAAGGGGAAGTGCAACGAGACCTGGGTGTCATGGTTCATCAGTCATTGAAAGTTGGTATACAGGTACAGCAGGCGGTGAAGAAGTCAAATGGTATGTTGGCCTTCATAACTAGGAGATTTGAGTATAGGAGCAGGGAGGTCTTACTGCAGTTGTACAGGGCCTTGGTAAGGCCTCACCTGGAATATTGTGTTCAGTTTTGGTCTCCTAATCTGAGGAAGGACGTTCTTGCTATTGAGAGAGTGCAGCGAAGGTTCACCAGACTGATTCCTGGGATGGCTGGACTGACATATGAGGAGAGACTGGATCAATTGGGCCTTTATTCACTAGAGTTTAAAGGATGAGAGGGGATCTCATCGAAACGTATAAGATTCTGATGGGACTGGACAGGTTAAATGCGGGAAGAATGTTCCCGATGTTGGGGAAGTCCAGAACCAGGGGTCATAGTCTTAGGATAAGCCATTTAGGACCGAGATTAGGGGAAACTTCTTCACTCAGAAAGTTGTTGGCCTATGGAATTCTCTACCACAGAGAGTTGTTGATGCCAGTTCATTGGATATATTCCAGAGGGAGTTAGATATGGCTCTTACAGCTAAAGGGATCAAGAGGTATGGAGAGAAAGCAGGAAAGGTGTACTGAAGTGAATGATCAGCCATGACCTTATTGAATGGTGATGCAGGCTCGGAAGGGCCGAATGGCCTATTCCTGCACCTATTTTCTATGTTTCTATGTTTCTATGTACTATAGACCATCAAACAGTCAGAGGGAGATAGAGGAACAAATATGTAGTCACATTTCTGAGAAGTGCAAAAACAATAGGCAGGAATAGTAGAGGATTTCAACTAACCTAATATTAACTGGCATAGAATAATTGTAAAAGGTACAGAGGGTGCAGAATTCTTAAAATGCATTTAGTGGCCTTTTTAAGCTAATACGTAGCTTAACCCAACAAGAGAGGGGATGGTTTTAGTGAATGAAGCTGAGCAGGTGGAAGGGATATCAGTAAGAGCGTATTTTGGTGGTAGTATTCATAATTCAGTTAGATTTAGTGTAGTTATGGAAAAGGACAAAGATAGACCAGGAGTAAAAGTTCACAATTGGGGAAAGGCCAATTTTACTGAGCTGAGATGTGATTTAGCAAAAGTTAGATTTAGCATAGTTATGGAAAGCATTTTGGAGGTAGCATTCATAATTCAGTTAGATTTAGTGTAGTTATGGGAAAGGACAATTGGGGAAAGGCCAATTTTACTAAGCTGAGATGTGATTTAGCAAAAAAGTGGAGTGGAAGCAGCTACTTGAAGGTAAATCAGTGTCAGAGTAGTGGGAGGCATTCAAAGAGGAGATCGTGAGGGTTCAGAGCAAATATGTTCCCACAAAGAAAAAAGGTGGACTCCCAAATCTAGAGACCCTGGATGTCAAAAAGGCATATAGGATAGGATAAGGCAAAAAACGAAAACTTATGTCAGATACCGACAGCTAAATACTGCAGAAAGCTGTAAGTGGTTTCCCTTAGGTGTTTTCGCCGCACCTCCATGATACAATAGTTCTAGACATAAGAACATAAGAACATAAGAATTAGGAACAAGAGTAGGCCATCTAGCCCCTCGAGCCTGCTCCGCCATTCAACAAGATCATGGCTGATCTGGCCGTGGACTCAGCTCCACTTACCCGCCCGCTCCCCATAACCCTTTATTCCCTGGGAGTGATGACTGTACTGAACAGATGAATGAGTCACGGACAAATACCTCAATCTCAACCGTCAATGCTTTATTAAAGCTACCTCAATGCAGCGAACCAACGTCTAAACCCTCTGCTCAGATCCACAGTCTACCCCCAAATCTGTACTGACCAGCTGGGCATACCCCTATGGTCCTTGCAGCAAAACCTCCCCACTAAAACCCTTCTAAGGCTTGGTTGGGAGAACATACGATACCTCCTCACATAGTGGCTGTGATCTTAAAGATGCATGGGCAGGGATGATGCTCACCGATTCGTTGGCTTACTCACTGCTTCTCCTGGTGAAAATGTGTCTCTTCTGATTCCGCACTCTATAGTATCCAAGTCCCAGTCTCAAGATTAGCTTCACAGTTGAATAGCGAGGCTCTGGTTGCTCATTGGTGGCTTCTTCTCTCCATCCCAGACGGAGTGCTCGGTCCTTGTGGAGGTGAAGCAAGCGAGAGCAAAAGAGAGAGAGAGATGGCCACATGGCCACCTTTTATATCCAAAGTCTGTTTGCTTCTTCTGGCTAAATAAAGTTTTTCCTTGTTTCGAAGCTTCTGTCTGAGTGGCCCATCATCTCAGAACTTTGTAAATGTGTATTCCAGTGATGGCCGGTGATGGGTTTCCGTTCCAACCGGTCTGGGGCTTAATGGCTTTCTTCTGTTCTGGTTTCCCGCCTCTCGGGGTTATCGCATCCAGGTAATGGCTTGATCACTGACCAGTTTACATCTCTGATGAGTTCACATTACTTAACAATGGACCCTCCATCTTTGCCCATTACCTGTGATGAGTTGCTTTCTCCTGGCCATTGTAACTTGTCCCAGACCATCCCCGCCCATCAGATTTTGTGTACAACATGGAAAATTACTTGGGCCCCTCCCACAACAGAGGCTGCCAGCTCTTTTCTGCAGTGAGAAACATTAAAACAAGGAAGATCGATTAGGGTAGCATGTTTGATGTAGTCTACATGGATTTTAGCTAGGCTTTTGACAAGGTTCCACATGGCAGACTGGTCAGAAAAGTAAAAGCTCATGGGATCCAAGGGAAAGTGGTAAGTTGGATCCAAAAGTGGCTCAGCGGCAGGAAGCAAAGGGTCATGGTTGACGGATCTTTTTGTGACTGGAAGGCTGTTTCCAGTGGGGTTCTGCAGGGCTCAGTACTAGGTCCATGCTTTTTGTGGTTATATTTCAATAATTTAGACTTTAATGTTGAGAGCATGATTAACAAGTTTGCAGATGATACAAAAATTGGCAGTCTGGTTGATAGTGAGGAAGAAAGCTGTGGACTGCAGGAAGATATTAATGAACTAGTCAGGTGGGCAGAACAATGGCAAATTTAATTTAATCTGGAGAAGTGTGAGGTAATGAATTTGGGGAGGGCTAACAAGGCAAGGGAATACACAGTAAATGGTAGGTTACTGAGAAGTGTAGAGGAACAGACGGACCTTGAAATGCATGTCAACAGATCCCTGAAGGTAGCAGGACAGGTAGATAAGGTGGTTAAGAAGGCATACGGGATACTCTCCTTTATTAGCCAAGGCATAGAATATATTTGAACTGTATAAAGACTTGCATTTATATAAAACATTAGTTAGGCTGCAGCGAGAGTTCTGTATACAGTTCTGGTCACCACATTACAGGAAAGATGTGATTGCACGAGAGAGGGTACAGAGGAGATTTACAAGGTTGTTGCCGGGTTTGGAGAATTTTAGCTATGAGGAAAGATTAGATAAACTGGGGTTGTTTTCTTTGGAGCAGAGGAGGCTGAAGGGAGACTTAATTGAGGTGTATAAAATTATGAGGAGCCTAGATAGAGGAAGGACCTATTTCCCTAACCAGGGGGCATAGATATAAAGTAATTGTTAGAAGGATTAGAGGGGAGTTGAGGAGAACCTTTTTCACCCAGAGGGTGGTGGGGGTCTGGAACTCACAGCCTGAAAAGGTGGTAGAGGCAGAAACGCTCATTCCATTTAAAAAGTACTTGTATATGCACTTGAAGTGCCATAATCTAAAGGGCTACGGACCAAGAGCTGGAAAGTGGAATTAGGCTGGGGAGCTCTTTTACGGCTGGCACAGACACGATAGACCGAATAGCCTTCTTCTGTACCATAAATTTCTTTGATTCTATGATTCTAGATGTTATTTGATTATGCTTCTGTAATGTGCCTTAGTGTTATATTACATTAAATGCGCTATATAAATTCAGGTTGTTGTTGTTTGATTGGGAAAAATAATTTTTTTAGAGGTGCCCTGAGGGAAAACTGGAAATAAATTGTTTTTCACTCTATTTTGAGTCACAGTATTACAGCAAGAACCCTTGTTGTACTACAAGGATTAATCGAGATTAAATCATAATTATTGATTTTATGATTATATTATTTTGTAATTCATGTGCTACACTAATTTACCATTCATGTCAGAGAATGGTTACCCTACACCTATGCCTCAGGGCAATCTGACATCCTCCTTATAGAAATTTAAGCCTTGCTCTGAATTATGAGTCAACAGCTCCATCAAATGAGAAAGCCACACTACATGTAAAATCACCTCGATCCACCACGTATTCAGTTTCACTTTGAAGCTGCATAATTGCATCTGCGGAGCTGTAGATCTATTCAAAAAGTACTGTCGTTAACACTTGTTACAGCTTGAATCAAATTTATTTGGAACTGAGACGTTTCAGGTGGATTAATTTCAAAGTGACTGAAAAAAACCCCCAACCTGTTTCAGCGTTTTCAATGTTTTAGATCCTTTTTACACACAAGCCCTGAAATTCCTGGAGTCGCTCTGCCATATTAAGCGCATTGGAGTGGGACATTCATCTGCCCTAACCCCAAGCTGGAGCCCTCGCCTCAAATTCCAGGGGCGGGGGCCCTGAAATTCCGCAGGGTTACAGCCAATCATCCTCCATTGTTCTGGTGGCAGACCAAGGAACTGGTACAAATGGCAAGAAGATGAGCGTTTAGACAGTTCCCCTGAGGGTTACACTGATTCTCCTATAGTTGGAAACTGGGAGATCCGCCAGGGGAATTCTAGGCATCAGAGTTATTTGCATGGCTGGAGTGGCACATCGCACCTGCAAGGGTGCATCAAAAGTACCTGCCCTAAACCTCCAGCCAGAAGGCCGGAGCGAGGCCTGAACAAAATTGCCATTTCCCCTTCTTCTGCTTCCAAGTGGACCTCGTGGAGAAGGTAATCCATTCCCTCTGGGATCAATTACATTTCCTTAGTAAAAGTTTGGGACCTTTTAAGGTTAGCACCATTAGCCTGATATAGGCAGCTGTCTGGGACAAGCGGGGACGGTGTAAGCGGTGGGGACTGTATATGATTACAGACATAAAAGAATAACATCTGCTCTGATAGCTATTCTAGTAAAAACATTCATGGGTTCCAAGTAACATTGAACTGTGATGTCCAGACCTGTGATATTGATTAAGCTCATTGCTCCACATTCAATCAGATGAATGTCAAGTTTTAATTGCATGTCCCAAGCGGTAAGCAAAGGGACTTCTCTTTCCATATTGACAGTGTTGATGATTGGGTGGGCTATTGTGTAGAACCTTGGGTTGTTGATTTAGAGTATCCTGATGTTGCTTTGCAGTCCAGTTACTAAAGGACCATATAAATGGCTTGTGCTCGTTCCGATGTAATATAAAGTGCATTTTGCCACACCTCTGTCCCTCAGTAGTCTATAACAATGTCTATAGAATCCACTTGCTGGTTTGTCAAAAATAAACGATATGAGTGCCTTCAAAATACATATGCAAGAATTAGTCATGTGATAGCAAGGTATAATTAACCCAAAAATTATATTGATTACATTTACCAATTTTATTATGTAAAGGTGATACCTTTTTATTCGGCTAATGTATTGTAGAGGTTTAATCCTCAAAGTTCCGAGAGAAATCTGTTCTAATTAATAGCTTGTTATGCGGTAAATGATGCTAATTGTCCTAAGCAGAAGAATAAGCTTTATATTGACAACCTACTGTTATGAACATAAAGCTCCTTGAATATGAACGATAATAATGTTATTTTTCTTCTGTAATAAGCAAGTCAGGATACTGACCAATTTAGAAATGGCGTGCTCACAGAGTGCACCCTCTTGCTCTCACAAACTCGCCCAAATGCCTGAATTGTCCGTGATGAATTTAGAAAGCTGCAAAGCTTGCACAGTTTTGGAGTACACACACAAATCATGCTCGTTAGACCTCTTAACTTTAGGCAATCCCTTTGGGATTGGGGCCCACACTGACATCAATGACCTTTTTCACCTTTTCATTCTCTCAGTGCTGCTCACCCATGTAAAATGGATGATGCTTCTGAGATTGAGAAGTGCCTTCCACAAAGACATGCAGAACACAGATCGAACTAGCGCCTCCACCGGAATTCTGATTGAGTATACAACCGTCATGCCGAAGCAAAGATTCAGTTCTTTATACAATTTGGGGTGGTGGGGGCAGGGGTGGGGGCAGTGGGCAGGGAGTGCTGACAAAGTATTGTAAATGATCTGCTCTTGCTGTATAGTGCAAAATGTCACCATCCAGAAGGCACAGCCCCGCGGCCAGACACCCAGTTTGAAGCCCTGCTGGCACAACTTGCAACAGTTTTGTGTAACATTAGGAGCATTTTTAAGTGTCAGCCCCACAGTTCAAGTTGAGGCATTATAGATGTGGAAGTGCAGGTGCGAGAGATGAGATAGGTTGTGCCAGTGCTTTCCATGCTTCATTGCTGATACAGCGCCGTGTTCAGTGCGCAGTACCTGTGGCATGCAAACTATCGGCATTGACTTAATTTGAGGTGTTAAACTGCGGCCACTATTTGTTCTGCTCCCCTGACCTATGGACATGGGAGACAGCAGTACACTCAGCCATCTCATGCCATTCTTGCTGCACATTGTGACACAAAGGAAGGTCCCCCTCAGCCCCAACTATGCAATCCCTTGTTTGCTGACTCCTTGTGTCAGCCAGTGGCTCAGTGGGTAGTAGCATGACCTTCTTCGACCTTACAAAGACCTTTGACACTGTCAACCGTGAGGGTCTATGGAGCGTCCTCCTCCGTTTAGGATGCCCCCAAAAGTTCGTCACCATCCTCCGCCTGCTCCACGACGACATGCAGGCCGTGATCCTTACCAACAGATCCATCACAGACCCAATCCATGTCCGGGGTCAAACAGGGCTGCGTCATTGACCCAACCTTATTCTCAATCTTTCTCGGTGCCATGCTCCACCTCACAGTCAGCAAGCTCCCCACTGCAGTGGAACTAAACTAGAGAACCAGTGGGAACCTGTTCAACTTGCGCCATCTCCAGGCCAGGTCCAAGCCCACCCCAACCTCTGTTGTCGAGCTACAGTACACGGATGACTTCTGTGTCTGCGCACATACAGAGGCTGAACTCCAGGACATAGTCAACATATTTACTGAGGCATACAAAAGCATGGGCCTTATGCTAAACATCCATAAGACAAAGGTCCTCCACCAGCCTGTCCTCACGCACAGCACTGCCCCCCAGTCATCAAGATCCACAGCATGGCTTTGGACACCGTGGACCACTTCCCGTATCCCAGGAGCCTCCTATCAACAAGAGCAGGCATCGACGACGAGATCCAACACCGCCTTCCATGTGCCCGTGCAGCCTTCGGCCTCCTGAGGAAAAGAGTGTTTGAAGACCATGCCCTCAAAACTGCCACCAAGCTCATGGTCTACAGGGCTGTAGTAAGACCCGCCCTCCTGTATGGCTCAGAGACATGGACCATGTACAGCAGACACCTCAAATCACTGGAGTATTATCACCAACAATGCCTCCGCAAGATCCTACAAATCCCCTGGGAGGACAGGTGCACAAACATCAGCGTCCTCGTCCAGGCCAACATCCCCAGCATTGAAGCACTGACCGCAATCGATCAGCTCCGCTGGACAGGCCACATAGTTCGCATGTCAGACACGAGACTCCCAAAGCAAGTGCTCTACTCGAAGCTCCTTCACAGCAAACAAGCCAAAGGTGGGCAGCGGAAATGTTACAAGGACACCCTCAAAGCTTCCCTAATAAAGTGCGACATCCCCACTGACACCTGGGAGTCCCTGGCCCAAGACCAGCCTAAGTGGAGGAAGTGTATCGGAGAGGACGCTGAGCACCTTGAGTCTCAACATCGAGAGCATGCAGAAATGAAGCGCAGGCAGCGGAAAGAGTGTGCGGCAAACCAGTTCCACCCACCCCTTCCCTCAATGACTATCTGTCCCACCTGTGACAGAGTCTGTGGCTCTCATATTGGACTGTTCAGCCACCAAAGAACTCACTTCAGGAGTGGAAGCAAGTCTTTCTCGATTCTGAGGGACTGCCTATGATGATGATGGTGGGTAGTACCCTCACCTCTGAGTCAGAAGGTTGTGGGTTCCAGTCTCACTCCAGAGACTTGAGCACAAAAATCTAGGCTGACAGTCCAGTGCAGTACTGAGGGAGTGCTGCACTGTAAAAGTGTGCCATCTTTTGGATGAGACATTAAACCAAGGCCCTGTCTGCTCTCTCAGGTGGATGTAAAAGATCCCTTGGCACTATTTCAAAGAAGAGCAGGGGAAGTATCCCAAGTGTCCAAGAATAGAAGAATGGTTACAGCACAGAAGGAGGCTATTTGGCCTGTCAAGCCCATGCTGGCTCTCTGCAAGAGCATTTCAACCTGTTCCTTCCCCTGTAGCCCTGCAATTTTTTTTCCTTCAGACCTAGCCAATATTTATCCCTTGATCAACATAACAAAAACAGATTAGCTGGTCATTATCATATTGCTGTTTATGGGAGTATAAATTGGCTGCCGCGTTTCCTACATTACAACAGTGACTACACTTCAAAAAGGCTGTGTAGAGGGCAGCCACCATGCTCCCCAAAACCCGGGAGTTAGAATCACTCAGGGTGGTGGCAGGAATGTTGCAGGAACACAGCCAGTGTAACCCAGACACCATTTTAACCTCCCCCACCTCCACCTTCCACAACCTTGCCCATGCCGGACAGGCGGGGTTAAAATCAGGGTGTGAATTCAGTGAGAGCAGTTGCCCATCTCCAGTTGCTCAATGGCTCACCAAAGGAACAGTGAGCTCTCTCCAGTGGCACAGTGAATCATGGAATTCGCCCCATGCTTTAATTAGCAGCCCTAACTGCAACCACCACCCACCTAAGGCATTGAGTTATAAGTAGCATGTATTTGAAGTTTCATAATTGTAAGCTTTTTCATGTCTCCTGTACCCTTCTTTATTCTTTATTCCCACATTACAACAGTGACTATACTCCAAAAGTATTTTATTGACTGTAAAGCGCTTTGAGAAGTCTGTTGGTCGTGAAACGTACTATATAAATGCAAGTCTTTCTTTCTTGTTATACAACAGGTAAAGAACAAGACATTGTGAAACACTTCATATTCTATCATGAACACAAATCAATAGCCCATTAATGTGATAAGTACATACACCATTAAATTCGATTGGGGTTCTCCTGATTGTCAAAGTTAAGGCAGACATCAGATCTGCAGAAACCACAGAGCAATGGCGGGTGATTGGGAGAACCCCTAGCAGAAGTTCTACCTCGCAGAGTTTGACAACTGTGTCAAACAGTTTGAAGACCCACACTGGCTTCACAGCCAACCAGGAATGGAGGGGAAAAACTGCTCTGGTTGAAATGTTGTAAATCCACAAAAAAAAATGAATAGCCCCAATATCACATTGTGTGATACGACAGTATGAATATTTTACACATGCATCTGCGGTCCCTCACTCCGCTGTGTTATTGGAGGTGTTAAACAGATTCAAATAAATCCATTAAAGCCTCCTCTAAAATAAGGAAGAACAATTTCAAACAAACATAATAACGGTCAGGGACATAGGAACAGGAGTAGGCCATTCAGTCCCTTGAGTCTGCTCCATCATTAAATTAGATCATGACGAGTTAGTACCCAATTTACCCATCTGAGCTCCATAACCTGATCATTCAGTAGTATCCCCGAGTGCAATCTCAGAGTGCGATTTCATTATACATAACAACAAGAATACCATTTCCCCCTCAGATTTTTGAGAATTAAATAAAGAACTTGGATTTCTATAGTGCCTTTTATAACCTCAGGATGTGCCAAAGTGCTCCACAACCAATGAAATACTTTTGAAATGTAATGTAACAGCCAATTTGCACACTGCAAGTCCCACAAACAGCAATGAAATAATTTTTAAAAAATTAATTCCTGGATGTGGGCGTCGCTGGCAAGGCCAGCATTTATTGCCCATCCCTAATTGCCCTTGAGAAGATGGTGGTGAGCCACCTTCTTGAACCGCTGCAGTCCGTGGTGATGGTACTCCCACAGTGCTGTTAGGGAGGAAATTCCAAGATTTTGACCCAATAATGATGAAGGAACAGTGATATGGGTAATATGTTTCCAAATCAGGATGGTGTGTGACTTGGAGGGGAATGTGGAGGTGGTGGGTTTCCATGTGCTTGCTACCCTTGCCCTTCTAGGTGGTAGAGGTTGCGGGTTTGGGAGGTGCTGTCAAAGAAGCTTTGGTGAGTTGCTGCAGTGCATCTTGTAGGTGGTACATACTGCAGCCACAATACGCCGGTGGTGGAGGAAGTGAATGTTGAAGGTGGTGAATGGGGTGCCAATCAGGCGGGCTGGTTTGTCCTGGGTGATGTCGAGCTTCTTGAATGTTGTTGGAGCTGCACTCATCCAGGCAAGTGGAGAGTATTCCATCACACTCCTAACTTGTGTCTTGTAGATGGCGGAAAGGCTTTGGGGAGTCAGGAAGTGAGACACTCGCCGCAGAATACCCAGTCTCTGAGCTGCTCTTGTTGCTACAGTATTTATCTGGCTAGTCCAGTTAAGTTTCTGGTCAATAGTGACCCCCAGGGTGTTGATGGTGAGGGATTTGGTAATGGTAATGTCATTGAATGTTAAGGTGTTTAGGCTCTCGCTTGTTGGAGATAGTCATTGTCTGGCATTGTGTGGCACAAATGTTACTTGCCACTTATCAGCCCAAGCCTGAAGGTCGTCCAGGTCTTGCTGCATCAGGCATAGAACATCCCCACTTCTGATCTTATGATGGAAGGAAGGTCATTGATGAAGCAACTGAAGATGGTTGGGCCTAGGACACTGCCCTGAGGAACTCCTGCAGCGATGACCTGGGGCTGTTTAGCAGCTTCTCAGTTTGCAAGCATCTTTTTGCAAGATGACTGTCACTTTAATGTAGGGCTGTGATTGGGGAAGCTGAACTTCAATTCAGGTGAGTTATGTTACAGCCTGTGGTGATATTTCCTTTGTGAGTTTTCATATCTACAGTCAGTAACAAACACCACTGACTTCAGCAGTGCACAGTGCTGACCCATTTAGTGACTCACAATAGTTGTTGTGTGGTTGCAGGGATATCAAGAACTCGTAAAACAGTGCACATTTACTCAAATATTCGGCACAAATCATGTTTCACTCCTTACTGGGTGGAACCACTGTACAACACATGTATCGAGGTGTTAAACACAATGGAAAAGTAGAAAGGTTAAGAGTCCAGCCCCAACTAGCTTTTCATTTTTGCTTTCATTTTGGCATTTGCTAAGATATTGAGCTACATCTCGCATACACACTATTAATCTTGCACACACTCTATAGTATTGGTTGGATTGCACCACGTAATGCAATATTGCAAAGCTAAAGGAAAATGTAGATACAGTAGTATATTGTTATCCAAATTTAAATATTGATTGAAGGGTTTATTTTAAATTAGACCTTACTGTTCACTGTCAATTTTTTGGGCCTTGTTTCCACTTCAGATTTGTTTACCTGATTGATCTGAGAGTTTTTTTGATTGTATAAAATATTTAAAGTATAAGATAATTGCAGGTCATGTGCATGTGCATGCAGTATGTATTTTTTAAAAATTGATCAATCTAAGAATTTAGGCGATTTATGCCATTTTTACATTAGCACTTGTTTAGCTTGAGATGTGGGAGGGCAACATTTCCATGCCCTCTTGCTGTGTTTACTTTGCTAAAACGGATTCCTTTACCTCAATGGCAGAATCTTAGAAATGTTTTGTGGCAATGTAAGCACAGGGAACTGGTCTAAGTTAGCAAGCCTTTCATTCCCCGTCACTCGCTTGTGATCCAAACTAAACGAGTATGTGTAAAAAAGTGCTTTAACCAAGTGTGTATTTAGGTGCAGCAAGGGTCAAATACAGTTCAAAATACCCTTCCCCATATATGTCTTTGACGTGTACCTCAGTACAACCTCAGAAGACACCCCCCACTGCGCCAATGTGACCCTTTTGATTTCTAATAGAAGATTTTCATCTGCTAATTTGTGCACTGAAAAACTTGCCCCTCCCACACTTCTCGCCAGCAGTTGGCAGCATGGTTTTCCATATTTTAGTGAGATGTGTTAAGAAGTGTATCGCTGAAAGTGCTTTCAGAGCTGTGGAGCTGACACAGATAAGAAGAGCCACTGTTTTGTCTATCACCACACGATGAAGAAATGCTGATGGAAGCCTTGCCCTTCCAGGGATCATATCAGCCGGCTTGCAGCTCCGACCACAGAGCTCAAGGTGCATGGAGAGATTCAAGGAAGTTCGCTTTTGCTTGCTAACCACAGGCCTTCCTTCCTGAACACCGTGGTTAGAGATTCCAAGAAAAGGAAGTAGGAGACCCTTGGATAAAGGATCCCTCCCAGTCAGTGTGTTGTTACTAAACTGATCTGCACCCCTGGCAGTGCACTGACCCATGACAAGATAGACTGTGACCTTTCAGGGTCTGTTTTTTAAAACTGATAAGAAACTCTCAGTCTCCACTCACTTCAGTATTTTTATGCTGCTTCTAAACTACTTGCAATGGGGTGGCTGGACCACCTCCTGTATGAATCTATTTAATGACCTTTTGTTGTCAGGAATTTTGTTTGTAAGCCAAAAATTCCCATTGACAAGCTTCCAGCATGTGATGATGTTGCTGCTGACAGAATGACCTTGCCTGTATAATTAAAACCTGCTAATTGGGACAGTCTGATAAAAGCTAATATCCATGGACTCCAATAGATGATCCCATAATTCTAATTAGCTTCTATACTGATTTAACGATGCTGGGCAGCAAATGCCTTTATAGAAATTCCTCCACGTGTCCATTAATTAGCAACAACTATTAACCTCTTCTTTGAAGTTTCTGCTTTTGAACCTGTCAATCTGGGAATCTGAAAATATCAAATAAGATAATCCAATTAAACAGAGTGGAACCAAAAATGGAACCCAGTACATTCTCATGGTGATACAACGGTCACTATGATAATATATTTTGATCATAAAAATCACTATGTATTCAATCATCCTCAATATTAATCAGGCTGCCAGAGTACCAATGTTACCAGCAACAATCGTATTTTAGCCAAGAGGAATTAATGCATGGAAATACAAAGTTCTTCATAACATTGTGTGTTACATCCGATAAACACTCAAGTTGGTGTGGTAATGTAATGGCTGCTTTAATTTCAGACTCTCAGGAACACTCTCTCTGGATATGTTTTTCAATGTGAGATGAGACTCTGGAGTGTAGATGCTACAGTCTGCTTGATCCCATCAGAGGGCCCTCTAGTATTCATTAACACTATGCATAAGCAATACATACCATTGTGCAGCTATGCCAGAATTAGTGCCCCTTCACGAGCAACTGCGAAGATGAGTAAGGTGTTATTTACAATTGCGTGAAAGCAGTAATAAGGAGATTTTTTTACATGGAGAACTTGCTCAGGGGACAGAAAAGCTCTGTCACCAGCTGCTCGGGAAGCAAGTTACTTTTCATGTTTGGTTGAGTTGAAAAGCAAAGCAAACTTTACCCTGCACCATTAATCGGTTCACTGCTACTTTCTGAGCCTCTCTGATGCTGTAACAGCCATGCCCCTCCTAATCTATACATACATATCCAAAGAGTATTCTTTTGCCTTATGGGAATTCTTTCTTCTGGCTCAAGTTGAAACAGTTATTTTGACAAGTGACAAGTGTAGTCAATTAAGGAAGCTTTACATTATTACTTTCCTTTATTTACTTTCCTACATTACAACAGTGACTACACTCCAAAAGTACTTCATTGGCTGTAAAGCGTTTGAGACGTCCGGTGGTCATGAAAGGCGCTATATAAATCCAAGTCTTTCTTTCTTTTTATAGATAATGAAAACACTGTCTGAAATACCAACTGTTTTCTTTTTTCCTCCCTCCCACTTCTCTCTATCAATTTAACCTCGTTCCCCTTCTTCTGACGACATTAACTATTTGCTCATGTTAGGTTCTAAAGTTGTCAGCAACCCTCTGTTACATTTTCCCCAAGCGACCATTATTCATGTGTGAATCTTGTCGATGAGATCCTGCCAGGCCACCCAACTGTTGGGGCCCGATCCTGTCCTTTCCTGACATCCAACACATACCCTTACAGCAGAGGTTGCGGGATAGTCACCGATTTTCTCCTGTCTAACTCAGTGCTGCTGAGGCAAATTTTAGTCCCCCTACTGCTGCCCCAGCTGAGATCAGGGGCTTGATTTCCGACTCAATATGAAGAGCCCTGAGAACAACCCGTCTAATGTTTAAGATCCATTTCCACCCAAGCATCCCAGTTAGCTGTCTTCCACGGCATTTAATCTTTACCATTACATGAGCTCCAATTGTAACAGTTTGAAACGGAATCATCAGTCAATGGATTGATGACAATAAAAGTGCAAAGAACTTTTTTTTATCGTTTTTCTACCCCAATTTTCTGCTGTCATTAATTGAAGCCTCTGGTTAATGCCAAAACATGGGCCGAGAAATTCCAGTGCACTAGAAACCTGCTGGTGCCACCGCGGGCTGCAGTTAACGATCGTTGAAATTAATAGTGCCATCACCGCTATATTGGTGCAGCTTGCTAATCAACTTTAGTGCAGAGCTAAACTTTCTGTGTAAGGCCGGTTTGGGGTGGTAGTCTCAGCAGGAGGCCCCAATGTAGCGTGGCCTTAGCATCCCTAGAGCAAGAACAGCCTTCTCTTAAAGCAAGGCTATCAATTTTTCACCCTTAGGACTCAACTACCTTTTGAAAAAATAAAACATGAAAAAGAATTCCCAAATGGGAAACATAGAAACATAGAAACATAGAAAATAAGTGCAGGAGTAGGCCATTCGGCCCTTCTAGCCTGCACCGCCATTCAATTAGTTCATGGCTGAACATGCAACTTCAGTACCCTATTCCTGCTTTCTTGCCATACCCCTTGATCCCCTTAGTAGTAAGGACTACATATAACTCCTTTTTGAATATATTTAGTGAATTGGCCTCAACAACTTTCTGTGGTAGAGAATTCCACAGGTTCACCACTCTCTGGGTGAAGAGGTTCCTCCTCATCTCGGTCCTAAATGGCTTACCCCTTATCCTTAGACTGTGACCCCTGGTTCTGGACTTGCCCAACATTGTGAACATTCTTCCTGCATCTAACCTGTCTAACCCAGTCAGAATTTTAAACGTTTCTATAAGGTCCCCTCTCATTCTTCTGAACTCCAGTGAATACAAGCCCAGTTGATTCAGTCTTTCTTGATAGGTCAGTCCCGCCATCCCGGGAATCAGTCTGGTGAACCTTCGCTGCACTCCCTCAATAACAAGAATGTCCTTCCTCAGGTTAGGAGACCAAAACTGTACACAATACTCCAGGTGTGGCCTCACCAAGGCCCTGTACAACTGTAGCAACACCTCCCTGCCCCTGTACTCAAATCCCCTCGCTATGAAGGCCAACTTGCCATTTGCTTTCTTAACTGCCTGCTGTACCTGCATGCCAACCTTCAATGACTGATGTACCATGACACCCAGGATTCGTTGCACCTCCCCTTTTCCTAATCTGTCACCATTCGATAATAGTCTGTCTCTCTGTTTTTACCACCAAAGTGGACAACCTCACATTTATCCACATTATACTTCATCTGCCATGCATTTGCCCACTCACCTAACCTATCCAAGTCGCTCTGCAGCCTCACAGCATCCTCCTCGCAGCTCACACTGCCACCTAACTTAATGTCATCCGCAAATTTGGAGATACTACATTTAATCCCCTCGTCTAAATCATTAATATATAGTGTAAACAGCTGGGGCCCCAACACAGAACCTTGCGGTACCCCACTAGTCACTGCCTGCCATTCTGAAAAGTACCCATTTACTCCTACTCTTTGCTTCCTGTCTGACAACCATTTCTCAATCCATGTCAGCACACTACCCCCAATCCCATGTGCTTTAACTTTGCACATTAATCTCTTGTGTGGAACCTTGTCGAAAGCCTTCTGAAAGTCCAAATATACCACATCAAATGGTTCTCCCTTGTCCACTCTACTGGAAACATCCTCAAAAAATTGCAGAAGATTTGTCAAGCATGATTTCCCTTTCACAAATCCATGCTGACTTGGACCTATCATGTCACCTCTTTCCAAATGCGCTGCTATGACATCCTTAATAATTGATTCCATCATCTTACCCACTACCGATGTCAGGCTGACCGGTCTATAATTCCCTGTTTTCTCTCTCCCTCCTTTTTTAAAAAGTGGGGTTACATTGGCTACCCTCCACTCGATAGGAACTGATCCAGAGTCAATGGAATATTGGAAAATGACTGTCAATGCATCCGCTATTTCCAAGGCCACCTCCTTAAGTAAGCTTCAGCTCTTAAAACTGAATTGCCTTCCGCACCTAAAAAAAAAGGTAAAAGTGCTTCAGCACTAACACAAATGGCTCAGCAAGCCAAGGAAGCCGCACTTAGGGTCTCGCACACAGCACTCCAGCTTTGTGCAGTGGGTCAACACTTCAAGAGAGGTCCTCTACCCACTGGTGCCAGGAGACCTTCCAGAAAGTAGGATGTACGACCAGGGAAATACTCAGCAGTTCAGGCAGCATCTCGACCTGAGACATGAACTCTGTTTCTCTCTCCACAGATGGTGCCTGACCTGCTGAGCATTTTCAGCAATTTTTGCTCTTCTCAGATGCTTTCCTTTACTATCCGAGGCCTTGCCAGCATCCAGCAGCACTCCTTACACACTTTAACAACTTTTTACGTGTATTGCACCAAGCCACTACTTCAGTAAGATATACAAAATCCAGTCGAAAAGCTTCAATGCAAATTACCTGAAAGATGTGTGTGTTCCTTTAAGAGGTGCCGACAGTGCCTCTGACACTGCTCAATGCTGGGTTTTCATGGCGAGCTTAGGGCGCTGAACTCAGTGCGAAGGTCGAAGTTCTCAGAGTGGCTTCCAGACGGCATTACACGACAACTGATGTCGAGCTCTCTAGATTTGCATGTCTAAGGCCAGCGCTGCTCATGGCAGCGCTATGGCCCTCACCAAAATGGCGGCCACCGAGTCCCATTCTTTTCAGGAATCTGCCGGTAACGGGTGGCGGTAAGTAGCCTAATTTCTAGCCCATGGTTCCATGGGTGCCAACAGTCTTTTGGTACCTCTTATGAGTAACCATTCTTCATGTTTGAATGCAGTCAGTGAATGGAGGGAAGAGATCAGAAATAACTTTTAAACGAAAAATGTTTGTGAAAGAGTAAAATAATTTCTGGATATTTTATTTTTTCAGAGAACAGATATTCCAAATTTTAAAGACTTTACATCCATTTTCCTTTGATTACACATCTGTGAAGTACTTTGAGATATTTTTCCATGTTAAAGGCACTTTATTAATGCACGATATTGTTGCTGCTGCAGGTATAAAAGCACTTCTGCCTGTTAGTCACTGAAGCATATTAAGTCACCATTAATGCTTATGCCCCCATTGCGGTGCAGAGGTGTCTGACAGCAAGAGTGCTGTTGGTAGGATGCTATGTAGACTATCCAGTGCCAATGCCCAAAATCCTACGGTTGTGTGCCAGCAACAACAAAACGGGGGTCATCATAGGCAGTCCCTCGAAGCAAGGATGGTTTGCTTCCACGCCAAAAAGGTCTGAGTTCACAGGTGTTTCAATGAAGGACCTAATATTCCAGGTCCCGAACTACATGTTGAAGGGTGGAAGATGCCTGTGCGTGGATTTATTTAACATGTGGTGGCCGTTGCACACCAGCCACCACACGGGCTTGACAGAGCTAGGTCTTGGTCCAGTGGCAAGGATTACCCAAGATGACTGGAGACCAGCTCTGCTGCACGGACCATGCGCACACACATATAGCAGTGTGGGCTGGCTCGTGCTGATCCTGGGCCCTACCTCTTCTGGGCGCCAGAATCATGCCTCTCCTGGGTCCCAGTCACTTCCTTCTAGAAGCTCTTGCTGCTCCTTCACCCCTCCTGCTGTGCCTGCCCGCACTGCAAGCAGCGAGCTGACTTCTCAGCCGTTGCCCTCCTGCAGTGGTATGCCGCCACATGCTGCTCCCATTGATGGTCCCGGCCTGCTGATGGATTTGCAGCCCGGGACCGCGCCGATTTCCGGGCCAGGCCGGGCCGCCCCATGTTGCTCCCTCTAATGCAGCATTTCAATCACAGTAAGCGGGGGTAACCCTGTTGTGTATGCAATAACTGTTAGACTGACTACTGTTTAACTCCAAGAGGTATGATCTTGGCTCTGCTTTATTAAGGCCCAAAGTGCTTAATATACAAAAAGGCTGGCCTTTTATACTTGGGCTGCACACACCGGCATGCAGCCCAATGGCCTCCAACAGTGACGCCATCTAGTGGCTAGTGATCCCAAAAGTACATACGTGACAATACCCTCCTCTGAGATATTAACACAGTCTTTTACGAATTGAGATGGTCCGGTGTTTTACATTCCTGGGTTGACCATCTCGGTTCAACTCCAGCCTTGGGAGAGTGTTCAGAGTCTGTTGTGACTGGTGGCTGGGTGGCTGACCTGGTGGGAGTGGCAATGGCCATGTCAGGGATTGAAAGTCCATTCTCATTGAACATGTCAGTGATTGAAAGTCCTGATTCTCTGATGACCACTGAGTCCTCTGATGACTGGGGGCAGGTTGGTTGGTCGTCGATTGTCTCTTCCTCCGACTGTTCCGGTTTGTCTGTGTGCCGCAGCTTTGTCTGATCCATATGTTTCCTGCATGTTTGCCCATTTTTGAGCTTGACAATAAATACTCTGTTGCCCTCCTTGGCCATAACAGTACCAGCGGTCCACTTGGGACCCTTACCATACTTCAGAACATATACAGGGTAATTTACAGAAATATCGCATGACACAGTTGCGCGATCATGATACCCTTTGCCGATTTTGTCTTCTATATTCAACATGATTATTCAAGTCAGGGTGTACAAGAGATAGCTTGGTCTTAAGACCTCACTTCATCATTAATTCAGCAGGTGAGACCCCAGTAAGCGTGTGTGGTCTTGTCCTGTAACTAAGCAGTATGCATGCCAGGCGGGTCTGCAGTGACCCTTGGGTTATTCGCTTCAGACTCTGCTTTATGATTTGGACAGCACATTCTGCTTGCCCATTGGATGCAGGTTTGAATGGTGCTGACCTTACATGTTTGATACCATTGAGTTTCATGAACTCTTGAAACTCCTGACTGGTGAAGCACGATCCGATGTCACTAACAACGATGTCAGGCAGACCTTGTGTCGCGAACATGACACTGAGATTCTCAATGGTAGCTGTGGATGTGCTGGATGACATGATTATACACTCTATCCATTTCGAATATGCATCCATCACAACTAAAAACATCTTCCCCGGGAAGGGACCTGCAAAGTCTATGTGGATCCTGGACCATGGTTTGGACGGCCATGACCACAGACTCAGCGGCGATTCCGCTGTTGCTTTGCTGAGTTGCATGCAGGTGTTGCAATGATGCACACATGATTCCAGCTCAGAGTCAATTCCCAGCACCATACATGAGACCTGGCAATGGCTTTCATCATTTCAATGCCGGGATGTGTGCTATGTAGCTCATGTACAAATTTCTCTCTCTCTTTCTTGGGCATAACAACACAATTGCCCCACAGTATACAATCCGACTGAATACACAATTCATCTTTGCTACGAATGTAAGGTTTGGTCTCCTCACACATTTGCTTGGGTATGGCAGACCAATCACCTTTGAGGATGCAACTCTTCACCACCGATAAAATCGGGTCCTGGCTGGTCCAGGTCTTAAATTGTTGAGCCATGACAGGGGTTCCTTCACTCTCAAAAATATCCATAACTAACAATAGGTCTGCCGTTGTGGTGTTTCCACCTCCGGTGTGGGCAACGACAGACGGCTCAAAGCATCGGCACAATTCTCAGTGCCAGGTCAATGGCAAATGAGATAATCATAAGCGGATAATGTCAGCGCCCACCACTGGATGTGGGATGAAGCATTGGTATTGATACCTTTGTTTTCAGAGAACAGTGCAATGAGCAGCTTGTGATCTGTCTCCAATTCAAACTGAAGACCAAACAGGTACTGATGCATCTTTTTAACCCCAAGCACACAGGCTACTGCTTCTTTCTCTACCATGCTGTAGGCTCTTTCCGCTTTAGACAAACTTTTTGAAGCATACGTGACTGGTTGAAGTTTACCCGACTTATTAGCTTGTTGGAGTACGCAACCAATTCCATATGACGAAGCATCACAGGCCAATACTAAACGTTTACATGGGTCATAATGTACCAGCAGCTTGTTAGAGCAAAGCAGATTCGTGGTTTTTTCAAAAGCTCTGTCTTGAGACGCACCCCACACCCAGTTGTCGCCTTTTCTTAGCAGCATGTGCAGTGGTTCTAATAAGGTGCTCAATTTAGGTAGGAAGTTACCGAAGTAGTTGAATAGACCCAGGAACGAACGCAGCTCTGTCACATTCTGCGGCTTGGGTGCATTGTTGATGGCCTTGGTTTTCGCGTCCATGGGCTGATGCCGTCAGCAGCAATTTTCCTCCCCAGAAACTCGACCTCTGGTGCCATGAAGACGCACTTCAAGCGTTTCTGTCTGAGACCCACTATGTCCGGACGATGTAGAACCTCTTCCAGGTTGTTCGGGTGTTCCTCACAGTCACAATCTGTGATCAGAATGTCATCTTGGAACGCGACGGTTCTGGGAACGGACTTCAGTAGACTCTCCATGTTCCTCTGAAATATTGCTGCAGCCCAACAAATTCCAAAAAGGCACCTGTGATAAATAAACAGTCCTTTATACGTGTTAATGCACGTAAGTCTCTTCGACGTGTCGACCAGCTCCTGTGTCATGTTGGCCAACGTCAAGTCCAGTTTGGTGAATGACTTCCCCCCGGCTACCATTGCAAACAAGTCATCAGCCTTCGGTAATGGGTACTGATCCTGTTTCAAAACCCTGTTGATCGTAGCCTTGTTGGTCGTAGCCTTGTAGTCTCCACAGATTCTGACTGTGCCATCACTTTTCAGCACAGGATCAATGTGGCTGGCCCATTCTTTAAGTTCAACTGGTGATATGATCCTTTCACGCTAAAGTCTGTCCAGTTCAATTTCAATCTTCTTCCTCATCATATACGGAACTGCCCGAGCTTTATGATAGATGGGTCTTGCATTTGAGTCCACATAGATCTGTACCTTGGCTCCCGTGAAGTTGCCGATGCCTGATTCGAACAGCGAGGGGATCTTGCTCAGTACTTGGGCACATGTATCTTTCTCCGACGACATCGCCTTGATGTCGTTCCAATTGCATCTTATTTTTTCAAGCCAGTTCCTGCAGAATAGCGTTGGGCCATTGCCTGGGACTATCCATGGCGGTAGCTCGAGATCCACACCTTCGTACGTCAGTTTAATTGTGGCATTGCCAATCACCGTTATGAGTTCTTTGATGTACGTGTGCAACATGGCATTGACTGGACTCAGCCTGGGCCTCACAGCCTTAGTATCCCACAGCTTGTCAAATGCCCTCTGGCTCATTCACGATTGACTCGCCCCCGTGTCCAGTTCCATCAATACCGGCACCCCATTAAATCTCACATTGATCATTATCGGTTTGCTCTTAGTTAGGAACGAGTACAGTCCATACACTTCCTCCTCTGGTACCTCGAATTGCGTATCCAGATCCGCACTAGTCTGACCATCATCCTCCACGTAGTGTGTCACAGCACGCTTGCTCATCTGCAGACACTTGTGCTGGAGATGTCCCACACTCAGACAGCCTTTGCAATTATATTGCTTAAACCAGCACTGCTGGTGCTGGTGATTTCCCCACAATGCCATCACAGAGAAATCGGATGCATTCCTGCTGGCGGACTTTGGGCAGCCCCAGTTTTCACGTACGCAGTCGGGTAGGCCGGGCCATGTGCCGCTCTGCCGAACAGCGAATTTACAGTAATTGCCGAGTTTCGATTTTTCACTGATATCTGCTTTAGACTTCTATCCATCATCATACATGACTGAGCGATCGTGATGGGCCTGTTCAAGTCCAACGTCTCCACCGCTAGTAGTTTACGCAGGATCACCTCGTGGTTGATGCCAATTACAAAGAAGTCCTGCAACACATCTGACAACAAAGCCCCGAACATACACGGTCCCGCTAGACGTCTCAAGTCGGCAACGAATTCCACATTCTGGCCCTCTGAGCAAACGTGCATGTAAAATCTGTATCTTGAGATGATGAGCCTTCGTCTGGCTTAAGGTGGTCCTGTACCAGTGTACACAATTCTTCATATGTCTTCTCTGTTGGACTCACAGGCAGGAGTAGATTCTTTATCAGACCATAAATTTTTGGACCACAAACCGTGAGGAACACCACCCGGCCCTGATCTGCGTCGCCGACCTCCTCCATTTTGTTGGCCACGAAGAACTGGCTCAAATGGCTCACAAAGTCTTCCCAATCTTCTCCTTCCACACATTGCTCCAACAATCCAATTGTGCTCAGTTTTGCATGCAAAGGTTCTTGTTGCCTCGTCACCAAATGTTGTGTATGCAATAACTGTTAGACTGAGTACAATTTAACTCCAAGAGGTATGACCTTGGCTCTGCTTTATTAAGGCCCAAAGTGACTGATAAACAAAATGGCTGGCCTTTTATACTTGGGCTGCACACACGTACGTGCAGCCCAATGGCCTCCAACAGTGACGCCATGTAGTTGCTAGTGATCCCAAAAGTACATACATGACAAACCCCCACCAAAGGCATTTGCAATGAATGTACTGTCATGACTCCGGCTGTGAATGGGTTGATGTCTGTATAAGTCAGATGTGTGCTTTCGCCATTACTGACATGTAAGGACCTTCCCAGGTTACTGAGTGGCCATGCATGTACGTGCACAGTTGCCCCCATTTGTGACTGAATCAATTATGGAATTTCCTTCGCTAAAAGTGGCATAAAACCTCTGATCCACTGTTACTTACTGCCCATGGCAAGTCAAGCTATTGAATGGGGACATTAGTTGACCTTATTCAAATTTACTTGCACCATCAAGTGGAAGTGAGTTGTTAACCCTTTAACGTGCTTCTTGCTGCATGTTTGTGAAACGCCATGGAGTTCTTATTTATTCAGCAGAATAATTGCTAAGAAATGGACCCTGTGATCTTTCTGCCTGTTCACAGGGAGGCTCAGCTTGCAGGAGAAACTATTCATCCTGCTCACAAGAGTGCACTAAGAAAAGGTTCAATTAGAAGAAAAAGAGTATTTCAGAATGCCTGCCTCATATAAGGCCATCATTCACATTCAGGTATCCCTCTTTGCTTTTTAATATGATAAATGAAGTAGAAGACTACAGATAAAGGAAATAATGAATCTATTTTCAGTTTACATTCAATGTCTAATGCTCAACTATCCGAAGCATGCAGGCTGAATGATTAAACTTCCAGCTTTATTGATGGAATAATGGTGATAGATTATATGGGGGAGGAGGCATGTTTGTACATGATGTGGAAGATCATTGTGGTATTAGGCCAATAAGACTGTACAGATGTAAAAAAAATTCTTGTTTCATAAGGATTCCTATGCTACACATTCAATCATTTCATATCAACAAAAGGCTGAAAATGTTAAAAAGCAGTAACAAAGGCTTCAAGCCACACAGGGCTTTCTCCCATCACCTGCCATAGATTCTAACAAAGAATGGTGAGAGTTTTGGGACAAATAATTATTTCTAAACTTTTGTGCTAACGAGGCCAGGGACCAAGTGCCACATTACAGCAGGGGTTCTCAATCTGTACATAAATGCTGTGGTAAGTTGTTGGGTGAATGTAGTTCCCTTCAAATCTGTGTGCGCTTTTTTTCAAATGTAATTTCAAAGGAAAATGCTGAAATTAGTGTTTAGAATATTAAAAGTAGTTATACTGGTGGCTTTCTCATTTTCTGTTCTGTTTTCATTGAAAACCTTTCCTAAGCTTATCAAGTAAAACTCAAGTAATCAGGGGCTTTAAATTATTCTTTAACTAGCATACCTACCATTGAAAGTTATTTTCTACACCCACTATCTACTCCCAAAGCTTAATTTTCAAACATGTGAAATCGACTAAATTGTAAGTGAAAGTTTATACGACATGATTAAAATTGGATCAATAACACTCTTTATCTGATTGCACGCATTTGTTAAATTTTTACCTGGAAACATCCAGTAATGCTTTCTGATTGGCTGAACACTTTATCTTCAGAATAAGTTGAGGATAGTTGGAGGGGTGGTGGTGGTGGTGATGTGGACTGTGGTTACAGACGCAGTCATAAGATGCTCAAGCATGTGACTGGACACCAACCTTCACTTTTGAGCACATCAGCAGCTGCAAAAAGTTCCTCATTATTAGCTGAACTGGGGAAACAACCTTTTAAAACTGGAAAGATTCTCCACTTGAAACCACCAGACATCTGAGAATGAAAAAAATCCTGGAGTGATTTACCACTATGCCCATAATTCGAGATTCATGGCTATACTGTATTTATCTGTGGTATACTCATCAGATGGGCATTACAGGTAGATCTGATTTGTTTCCTAACTCGTGGCTGTTGTAGGTGGGCCTGATTCTTTCTTCATCTGATATCTGTATATGTATGCTTTGTACCAGTTGGTGCATGGTGATCAGTAGTGGGAATATTATTTCATGATGCATTTTTAAAAAAAATCTCCTCCCGAAGCCAGTTGTACATATGAGATTATTTCACCTGACCTATTTCTGAAATTGAAAACTGTATGATTCAGTTCGTTGTTGAATTTACACTGACATGAAAAGGAGCTACCTTTTCAAATGCAGGTTGAGGATTTGGTGTAGGCTGTTCGTAACTGGGATTGTGTAGAGAATTATTTTTCAGCCATGTCCTTTGTATTAAAAAAGACATTTTGTTTTAGCTTGTTGGTGTCTTGGTGTTGGCTCAGAGTTCACTAGATAAATAGGGGTGAAGAAGGATTTTTGGCTCATTTTTCCAGAAAGAATGGCACAAGAGATTGCTGTGCAGAATCAAAGCACATGGTATTGGGGGTAATGTACTGACATGGATAGAGAACCGGTTGGCAGACAGGAAGCAGAGAGTCGGGATAAACGGGTCCTTTTCAGAATGGCAGGCAGTGACTAGTGGAGTGCTGCAGGGCTCAGTGCTGGGACCCCAGCTCTTTACAATATACATTAATGATTTAGATGAAGGAATTGAGTGTAATATATCCAAGTTTGCAGATGACACTAAACTGGGTGGTGGTGTGAGCTGTGAGGAGGATGCTAAAAGGCTGCAAGGTGAGGTGAGTGGGCAAATGCATGGCAGATGAAGTATAATGTGGATAAATGTGAGGTTATCCATTTTGGGGGCAAAAACACCAGCAGAATATTATCTGAATGGTGGCAGATTAGGAAAAGTGGAGGTGCAATGAGACCTGGTTGTCATGGTTCATCAGTCATTGAAAGTTGGCATGCAGGCACAGCAGGCGGTGAAGAAGGCAAATGGTATGGTGGCCTTCATAGCTAGGGGATTAGCAGGGAGGTCTTATTGCAGTTGTACAGGGCCTTAGTGAGGCCTCACCTGGAATATTGTGTTCAGTTTTGGTCCTCTAATCTGAGGAAGGACATTCTTGCTATTGAGGGAGTGCAGCGAAGGTTCACCAGACTGATTCCAGGGATGGCTGGACTGACCTATGAGGAGAGACTGGATCAACTGGGCCTTTATTCACTGGAGTTTAGAAGGACGAGTGGGGATCTCACAGAAACTTATAAGATTCTGACGGGACTGGATAGGTTAGATACGGGAAGAATGTTCCCGATGTTGGGGAAGTCCAGAACCATGGGACACCGTCTTAGGATAAGGGGTAGGCCATTTAGGACTGAGATGAGGAGAAACTTCTTCACTCAGAGAGTTGTTAACCTGTGGAATTCCCTGCTGCAGAGAGTTGTTTATGCCAGTTCATTGGATATATTCAAGAGGGAGTTGGATGTGGCCCTTACGGCTAAAGAGATCAAGGGGTATGGAGAGAAAGCAGGAAAGGAGTATTGAGGGAATGATCAGCCATGATATTGAATGGTGGTGCAGGCTCGAAGGTCCGAATGGCCTACTCCTGCACCTATTTTCTATGTTTCTATGTTTCTATGTAACACTAGAAAGGTGAATATCTGATCAGAGCAATTTTGGTTCACAGTAGGGATAATTATGCATATATATATATATATATATATATATATATATAAAAAGGAAAGAAAGACTTGCATTTATATAGCGCCTTTCACGACCACTGGACGTCTCAAACCACTTTACAGCCAATTGAGTACTTTTGGAGTGTAGTCACTGTTGTAATGCGGGAAACGCGGCAGCCAATTTGCACACAAGCAAGCTCCCACAAACAGCAATGTGATAATGACCAGATAATCTGTTTTTATTATGTTGATTGAGGGATAAATATTGGCCAGTTACCGGGGATAACTCCCTTGCTCTTCTTCGAAATAGTGCCATGGGGTCTTTTACGTCCACTTGAGAGAGCAGACGGGGCCTCAGTTTAACATCTTATCCGAAAGACACCACCCCTGACAGTGCAGCACTCAGTCAGTTCTGCACTGGAATGTCAGCCTAGATTTTTGTGCGCAAGCCCCTGGAGTGGTACTTGAATCCACAGCCTTCTGACTCAAGCGTACTACCCACTCGGGTGAGGTAGGTGAGTTGACGCCGAAGAGGAGGCCGCCAAAGGGGGGGAAGAGGTCCAGGTCGCAGCTGCAGGAGGCCCGGTCGTCGTCACTGATGGGTGGGGTGTGGTGGGAAGCCTGAGGTAGGCCCGATCTTCTGGGATTCGCAGGGTTGGGTTTAAAGTAAGCGTTTAAATGTTTAAGACCCCCTATTAATCCTTAGGGGCAACATCAAAGTGCTGAACAACCATGACTATTTGTACACTAAATATATCTAATACAGTGGCTAGTCATCATCATAGGCAATCCCTCGGAATCGAGGAAGACTTTCTTTCACTCTTAAAATGAGTCCTTAGGTGGCTGAACAGTCCAATACCACAGTCCCTGTCACAGGTGGGACAGATAGTTGTTGAGGGAAAGGGTGGATGGGACTAGTTTGCCGCACGCTCTTTCCGCTGTCTGCACTTGATTTCTGCATGCTCTCGGCGATGAGACTCGAGGTGCTCATCGCCCTCTCGGATGCACTTCCTCCACTTAGGGCGGTCTTTGGCCAGGGACTCCCAGGTGTCAGAGGGGATGTTGCACTTTTTCAGGGAGGCTTTGAGGGTGTCCTTGTAACGTTTTCTCTGCCTACCTTTGGCTCATTTGCTGTGAATGAGTTCCGAGTAGAGCGCTTGCTTTGGGAGTCTCGTGTCTGGCAAGTGAACAATGTGGCCTGCCCAGCAGAACTAATCGAGTGTGGTCAGTGCTTCAATGCTGGGGATGTTGGCCTGGTCGAGGACGCTAATGTTGATGCGTCTGTCCTCCCAGGGGATTTGTAGGATCTTGCGGAGGCATCGTTGGTGGTATTTCTCCAACGACTTGAGGTGTCTACTGTACATGGTCCATGTCACTGAGCCATACAGGAGGGCGGGTATTACTACAGCCCTGTAGACCATGAGCTTGGTGGTAGATTTGAGGGCCTGGTCTTCAAACACTCTTTTTCTCAGGTGGCCGAAGGCTGCTCTGGTGTTGGATCCCATCGTCAATGTCTGCTCTTGTTGATAAGAGGCTCCAGAGGTATGGGAAATGATCCACGTTGTCCAGGGCCGCACCCTGGATCTTGATGACTAGAGGGGAGTGCTGTGCGATGAGGATAGGCTGGTGGAGGACTGTTGTCTTACGGATGTTTAGTGTAAGGCCCATGCTTTCGTAAGCCTCAGTAAATACATCGATTATGTCCAGGAGTTCAGCCTCTGTATGTGCGCAGACGCAGGCGCCATCCGCGTACTATAGCTCGATGACAGAGGTTCGAGTGGTCCTGAACCTGGCCTGGAGATGACAAAGGTTGAACAGGTTCCCATTGGTTCTGAAGTTTAATTCCACTCCAGCGGGGAGCTTGATGACTGTGAGGTGGAGCATGACAGCGAGGAAGATTGAGAAGAGGGTTGGGATGATGACGCAGGCCTGTTTGACCCCGGTCCTGATGTGGATTGGGTATGTAATGGATCCGTTGGTAAGGATCACGGCTTGCATGTCGTCGTGGAGCAGTCAGAGGATGATGACAAACTTTTAGGGGCATCCAAAATGGAGGAGGACGCTCCATAGACCCTCGACGTTGACAGTGTCAAAGGCCTTTGTAAGGTCGAAGAAGGCCATGTATAAGGGCTGGTGCTGTTCCCTGCATTTTTCCTGCAACTGTCGCGCTGCAAAAACATGTCCGTTGTGCCCCATAGGGGACGAAATCTGCACTGTGACTCCGGGATGAGCTCCTCAGCCACGGGGAGAAGACGGTTGAGGAGGACTCTAGCGACGACTTTCCCAGTGGCTGATAGCAGGGAGATTCCTCTGTAGTTGCCGCAGTCAGACTAGTCCCCTTTTTTAAAGATGGTCACAATCACTGCATCTCTGAGATCTCCCGGCATGCTCTCCTCCCTCCAGATGAGAGAGATGAGGTAATGTATTCGCGCCAGCAGTGCCTCTCCGCCATACTTCAGTGCCTCAGCAGGGATTCTATCTGCTCCCGTAGCCTTGTTGTTCTTAAGCTGTCTTATGGATTTTTCTACCTCGTGCAGCGTTGGGGTTTTACTGATCCACGACGACGCCCGGCAAGCCAGTTGAGCCTCCGACCAGGCGATCGAGCCTCCAGCCCTCCAGCGGCGTTCAGTCCTTCACCCCTTCAGCGGCGGCCTTTCACCCCTCCAACGGCAATCGGGCCTCTCCTCCACGATGACGTCTGGGCCTCCTCCACGATAGTTGGACCTTTCCTTCCCCACAGGCGACCTCCTCCTCAACGATGACCGGGTCCTCCTCTCCTACGATGGCAGTTGGCCTCCCCTCCTCCTTCAGCGACGACTGGACCTCTCCTTCCCCACCGGTGACCTGGCCTCCTCTTCTCCTCCAGCACGTGGTGAGTACCATGGCGGTGACCCCCCTGACCTTCCACTCTGAACCCCAGTGGGTCACTGACCCTCCCAATGCCTGCCCCCAACCATCAAGGGCGCTACTCAGCGCCGAGCCTGCGGCCAATTTCTCGCTGTAGACAACAAGGCCCATACAGCAGCGCCTGGTCTCCAGTCGTCTTGGACCCTTGCCACTGGATCAAGACCTTGTTCAGCTAAGCCCGTGTGGTAGCCAGTGTGCAACGACCACCCCACTTAAAAGAACTCACACACAGGCATCTAACTCCTCTAACTACCCACTGTATTAGATATGTTTAGTGTACAAATAGTCATGGTTGTTCAGCACTTTGGTGTTGCCCCTAAGAATTAAGAAATGAAAGAGGATGTCTTAGAATTACTGAAACTAAAGGCATTTTGCATAAGCTGTTACTTTTTTATTGCCCATCAAAGACTATTCTCCACTGATGTCAACCAGTAAAGGATGATTTGCTAATATGTGCCAACTGTGTCACTAATCATAATTATTTTTTACTGTCTAAGGGTATAACACTAATAGATTTATTTAGCTTTATTATTATAGAGACCTTAGATAGTATTTACATACCATACAGATCATATCTAAGATTCTCACCCATATGGCCAGAGAATCCGATTTCAAAAAGGTTTAGTCAGTGGCATCTTAAAGCATCTACCAAATCATCCGTCAGGCAACTGGTTACACCAGTACCAATTCAACCAAGTTGGCACATGTCAGAATCCGCCCGAGAGGAGCATGCAGAGCTTGAGGTGTGTTAGCCACTGCTACGTGACGCCTCTGATGGGAAAACTATACAACACTGGAGTCCGAAGATCGGTGTTGGGACAAAGCTCGAGCCTCAGGTAAGTCAGGCCTCAGCTTTTACTGGTTTACTCATAAAATGTAACCGTCTGATTGTCACAGCGACCTTCTATAATTCTCAATGGCTTCTAACCACTACCTGGAAACAGAGCTGATAAGGTATTTCCTTTATAAGAATATTTTCTCAGGCACCTCTTCTTTACCAATATATTTTAAATCAATTCTGATGGATTTCTGTTTAACAGAGCAACTTGAGAAATTGCTCCTGTTTCTTCTTAAAGAACATAAGAATTAGGAGCAGGAGTAGGCCATTTGGCCCTTCAAGCCTGCTCCACAATTCAATAAGATCATGGCTGATCTTTTACTTCAACTACACCCTCATACACTATCCCCTTGCTTCCCTTAAAATCCAAAAATCTATCGATCTCTGTCTTGAACATATTCAACGACTGAGCATCCACAGCCCTCTGGGATAGAGAATTCCAAAGATTCACCATCCTCTGAGTGAAGAAATTTCTCTCATCTCAGTCCTAATTGGCCGACCCATTATTCTGAGATTGTGACCCTTAGTTCTAGATTCCCCAGCCAGGGGAAATCATCCTCCCTGCATCTACCCTGTCAATCCGTGTAAGAATTCTCGGGAATATAGGCCTAGTCTCCACAATCTCTCCTCATAGGACAATACCCCCATCATTCCTTAGGTAAGGAGACCAAGACTGTGCAAAGTACTCCTGGTGTAGTCTCAGTCCTCAAAAGTCTGATTTTTAAAATGGAAGTCTAATTATTTAATATCTGTGTGTAACAATGTGCAGATATAAATGATCATAACCATGATTTTTAATGACTCATCATGAACATAGAAATTTAGCTCTGATTCTTCCCTGCCCTTTTTCTGACCCCTGTCCAGTTTTGGACATATCAAATGATGACAACTCTAATCACATCCATTGAGGTTGCCCTATTTAAAACAACAGAAATGAGGAGGCTGCTTATCTCCACAGTGCTCATTGTGTCTGTTGTCCTCTCACACTTCTTTTGTGTTCAATGTGAGAAATAATTGTCAGCAGCTCATTCACATAACAGAAAAAAAGGCCACATTTAAAAACAATTAAAACAAAACCTTTTCAAACATATAATGGAGTTATTTTTTTTTAAGTTCCTCATTGCCAAGAAGTTCGGGTTGTGAGGTGCAGATTAAACTTCATTCCTGAAACTCATTTTCAAACAGCAGTACAAGGCTTGAGTATTGAATATTGTTGCATGACATCCTGTCTACGCTTTCTACAGAATTCTACAAAGTGTCTGATTTCGAATTTAAAGCAGATATTCGAATGACTGCGACACAAATAATTCAGTACAGCCAAGGATTACTTAACTGAGCACCAGTCAGTATTTCGGCAACCTCCTATTTGTTTCAAATAATTATGTTTGCCTCTGACTATAAATAAATCGGGCGCTTATTTTGTGGGACTGAACAGTCGTGGCCGCTATAGTGAGCAGTTGAAAAGCCCTGCAACAATCTGTGCATGGAATCATAAGGCGGAATTTACCCCCCACTTCCGGTTTTAATGGTGAGGGGACAGGGAAGTCAACTCGGGGGGCACTAATGGCCCGTTCTCCCGTGTTTTCCAATGGCTTTCCAGCAACCCCCTTCCCCCGCCCCCCCCACCACCTCGCCCCCACCCCCACTCCCCCATCCAGCTCCCTACCTGCCTGAAAATTAAAATTCCAGCCCTAGAATCTTACAGCACAGAAGGAGGCCACTCAGCCCATCATATCTTTGCCGGCTCTTTGAAAGAGCTATCCAACTAGTTCCACTCCCCAACTTTTTCCCAATAGCCTTGCATTTCTCTCCCCTTCAAGTCTTTAGCCAATTCTCTTTTGAAAGTTACTATTGAATCTGCTTCGAACAACCTTTCAGGCAGTGCATTTTAGATCATAATAACCCGTTGAGCAAAAAAATTCTCCACTTCTCACTTTTGGCTCGTTTGCCAATTACTTTAAATCTGTGCCTTCTGGTTACTGGCCCATTCCATTCAACCAACTGAAATGCATGGGTCGAGTTATCCTCAATAAAAGAATGTACACACTGCTGGTATTTTAAACACTGACTAAAACTAGTTTGGGAACTTTTGCCACTTCTGTACATCTGGTATGTTTAACACACCCTGCGTAGACCCTGACTTGACCTCCTTCGTGAAAGTGCTTTGATCTTTGTGTTATAGTAATGCTGATAAAACTTTTTTTTGTTCGAAGCAGATTGAAATTCAAATCCGTTTGTAACTATTTCTAGTTCAGCACATTGGAGAAGAAATGCTTCTGGAAAATAAAATATAGCAAAGCCCGAATGCGATCACCTCATTGATTGCATTTTTGGGACAGGAGGAACTCATAACCTAAATCAATCTGGGATCTTATCAGCTTGGGGCTCTTACTGCCTCAGGCTGGGTTGGGTGAAAATGTGACTTTTAAAACTTGTGTTAAAAATGACTGTGATCTCATCAGGGTTTTCAGTAACATTAAACTGTGATTTTGATGAAATATAAAGCAAGCGTATTTATCAGTCGTGTAGTCAGGTCGTCCTGATTGGAAGAGTTAATTGCTTCAAGACCATTACAGATAGATTTACTGACTGGGTAAGGAGCCCCCGCCAGCCGATACTATCTTTAGTATTTTCCATCACATGTAGCGTCAGAAGTATAATATGACCACCCAAATATCGGTAAATGTATTATAACATGATGCAAATGATGGGATGAAATCATGGGGATAATTTTGACTTTGTGCAATAATATAAAGTGGGCAATATTGATTCCGTTGCCCATTATACAACGTTATACATCTTGATTTGACTGAAATGGAAATCAAATTGGAGAGACATGAATAACGGGCATGTATAATGTATAATGTAACAATTTATACATTATCACTCAAAGTCATAAATATGACATATTTCCCCATATTTACACCTTAGCAACACTGGGTACAAGGAAGACCAGTGCTTTCCTCGCATCCAGTGTTGCTAAGGACCATGGGGAGGGAGGCCAGAGGTAACAATTTAAAGGGCCATTAAGCAGATCCCAGCTGATTTTAGTTCCCATGCACTTTTCCACTGCCATTCCAGCAGTCCGCTCTAGAATGAGTGACCTGATGAAAGGCCATTGACCTGAAACGTTAACTTGTTTCTCAATCCACAGATGCTGCCTGACCTGCTGAGTATTTCTAGCACTTTCTGTTTTTATTTCTAGAATGGGTAGATTTAAGCATGTAAGGACATAAGAATTAGGAGCAGGAGTAGGCCATATGGCCCCTCGAGCCTGCTCCGCTATTTAATAAGATCATGGATGATCATTGACCTCAACTCCACTTTTCCGCCCAATCTCCATATCACTTGATTCCCCTAGAGTCCAAACATCTATCTATCTCAACCTTGAATATACTCAATGATTCAGCATCCACAGCCCTTTGGGATAGGGAATTCCAAAGATTCACAATCCTCTGAGTGAATAAATTCCTCCTCATCTCAGTCTTAAATAGATGACCCCTTATCCTGAGATAGCCTGCTAGTTCTAGACACTCCAGCCAGGGGAAACAACCTTTCAGTATTTACCCTGTCAATCCCCCTCAGAATCTTATATGTTTCGATGAGATCACCTCTCATTCTTCTACTCAAATCTCTCCTCATAGGATAATTCTCTTATCCCAGAAATTAATCTAGTGAACTTTTGTTGCACCACCTCTAAAGCAAGTATATCATTCCTCAGATAAGGAGACAAAAACTGTGCACAGTACTCCAGGTGTGGTCTCCCCAAAGCCCTGTACAATTGTAGCAATACTTCCTTACTCTTGTACTCTAACCCCCTTGCAATAAAGGCCAACATGCCTGTTCCCATCCTAATTTCTTGCTGTACCTGCATGCTAAATCTCTGTGTTTCCTGTACGAGGGCACCTAAATCTCTCTGAATACCAATATTTAATAGTTTCTCACCACTTAAAAAAATATTCTATTTTTCTATTCTTCCTACCAAAATGAATAACCTCACATTTCCCCACATTATACTCTATCTGCCATCTTATTGCCCACTCACTTAACCTGCTTATATCCCTTTGCAGGCCCTTTGTGTCCTCCTCACAGCTTACTTTCCCACCTAGCTTTGTATCATCAGCAAAATAGGATACATTACACTTGGTCCCTTCATCTAGATCATTAATATAGATTGCAAATACCTGAGGCCCAAGCACTTATCCTTGTGGCACCCCACTAGTTACAGCCTGCCAACCTGAAAATGGATTGTTTCTCCCTACTCTCTGTTTTCTGTCTGTTAACCAATTCTCTACTATATCCGTGCTAATATATTACCCCCAACCCCATGTGCCCTTACCTTGCGCAACAATCTTTTATGTGGCACCTTATGTGGGACGCTGAAGGAAGTGCTACGCGGATGCTCCACATAGCACTGACGCGCTTCAACACCCCTCCACTTTGATTAAAGGGGAGGGCTGCTGCGCATTCTGTAAGGCCTCTGATGGCTTCCACCAGACCACCACGGCAGCATGCGACCGGGCCTGCAGCACGGCAGCCAAGACAGAGTGCCGGACTGCATGATCGCAGCACGGACCATGCTAGGGCCTCCATCGTTGAGCCGACCCGAGAGTCGGCTGACAAAAAAAGATGGCGGCCGGGGCGTTGGCGCCCTCCCCTTAAAGGAGCGCCCCGAGAGTGGATGTCTGCCAGTTTCGCGATCCACGAAGCTGGCATTGATGTCCGCTCGTGCCAGCCTCGAGGCCTGTAGGTTAATTTGCTTGCGGGGTGTTAAGGGGTCAGCGCAGGGTGGTGAAGCGTCGCTGCACACGGTGATGATGTCATCGCCGGTTGCGCAACGGCCCGGGGTGCTAACCGTGGCATGCGGCACTGCAGTGGCAGCGCCTCCACAAACTCCCAGGCAATTCCATGGGAGGCAATAGCAGCCCCCCTCCCCGGGCGAAAAGGGACAATTTCGCCCCAGAGTGCTTGTTTAGCTTGTCGCCTGAAATCAGCAAACAGCATAAACTCTTCCCTCCCTGTCGCTCCACCTGGTTCCTCCTAAGTTAGAAGCTGATGAGAAAATTAGAGCGCAGATCGCATCTCGGGAGGTAGCAGAGTTCTGGAATGGATCATAAAGTTGAAACATTGTAAAATGCTCGGTTCCTCTGTCATCAGATCTTCTTCACTGGACACATTTGGGTTTTCTATGCTCCCTGTTGATCTGAAATGTGTTTACAGAATGTGGAGGAAATATTCCATAATGATTGGCTTCTTTTGCAATGTAAGTATAGGTGGGCTCTGGGGTTAGTGGCAAATTTGAAAGGAGAAATATAAGCCTGGTGTGTGTCATGGAATGTGTTTACCATTTGCCAAAAGCCTTACCTTTGTGGAATAGCTGTTCTATCTCAATGAAGTTCCCCTCAAGGTGAATTGTCTGTCTCAGAGAGCTCACAATTGTGCACAATTGGGAAGGGGACAAATATTTCTCCCAAGGTGTTAAAGATTTCCTGAAGATGAAACTATGTTAGAAATGGTTTCCAACTGTCTGCTCTTTATGTGGATGATCAACAGTTAGGCCCCTGCTTGCACTATCCATGCTTTTGGTTCCTCAAAATGCAGTAATCTATTTTACACCTGAAAAAACACACGCCCAACAGAGGAATATTGGGGCGGGGAAATCTTTTCTGACCCTTGGCCTGCCTGATGCAATTTTCAAGTCCGCTTGGAAATGAGCATCCAGCACTTCTGCCTGGGAGTTTGTTTAATTATGCATATCAGGGTCATTGTAGGAGGGTGCAGTATCCGTACTCCACTCCATTTGTACCAGGCAGTGAGTGGCCTACCTCCGCCATAGGCCATAGTCCAAAACCTTGCTGTCTTTTATTCTTGTGGGGCCAGGAGGCACAGGAGTGCATCTCCTGGCTCCCATAATATACTGCGGCCCGATTCTGTATATTCCAGATGCACTCAAATGCGGCCTGAACCTGAAAATGGCTTGGGCCTGCCGATCCTGGCGTTGGATGGCATCACAGAGGTTCTGCCGACTTCATACCCGTTCTGAGCGTATGTTTATAATTGTCCCTGATAATTTCATATCACACTGCTCTACCATTGCAAATATTGCTTTTCAGATGAGACCTTTGGATTTCACTTTTAACTGTGTCAGCCGTGGCTCAGTGGGTAGCACTCTCGCCTCTGAGTCAGAAGGTTGTGGGTTTAAGTTCCACTCCAGGGACTTGAGCACATATATCTAGGCTGACACTCCCAGTGCAGTGCTGAGGGAGTGTTGCGCTGTTGGAGGTGCCATCATTTGAATGAAATGTAAAACCAAATTCTGTCCTCTCAAGTGGATGTAAACAATTCCAAGGTATTATTTCGAAGAAGAGCATGGGAGTTATCCCTGGTGTCCTGGCTAATATTTAACCCTCAATCAACATCACTGAAAACAGATTATCTGGTCATTAACATATTGTGGTTTCTGGGAGCTTGCTGTGTGCAAATTGGCTGTTGTGTTTCCTACATTACAACTGTGACTGCACTTCAAAAGTACTTCATTGGCTGTAAAGCGCTTTGGGGCACCCTGAGGTTGTAAAGGTGCTATATAAATGCAAGTCTTTTTTTTAAAACAACCTGAATTGTGGAGTGTGACCCCAAAAGCATTATTAAAAATCCTGAAATCGAATGCAATAAAAAGGAGATTTAATTGATTCGTTCACCTTGATGCCTTGTTGTTGTTGCGTTGTTGATATTTTGGAGATTGTGCCAGCTTTTCAGAAGCTGTTAGCTTTTCCACATTTTGTTGGTTGGCATGTAAGTTCATGATCTAGTTTTCTGACAGTTATTGTGGGGTGCACAGAATGAGAAGGAAGAGAAGCAGAATGTTATCATGAACCTGCAATCCCCCCTTCTCTGATTCCATCTATAACCTCCTTTAAGAGAGTGAGAGGACTGGGAAGGGCTGAGCCCTCCTTCCTTGTGCCAGCAGAACTGGCACAGGATATGGATCATGGCTTTGTGCAGAGGATTTAGAGGAGCCTTCTATATCTTTAGTAGGGGGTGAAATCAATGATATGAAAGTGTGATTGATTACTGCTGTTTGTAGATTTTCACATCTATACAGATTGTATTGGTGTGTGTAAATAGGTATATCTATATGTATGTGTGTGTGGAGGGGTGTGTGTCATTATATGCTGAAATACTTTGGTTATGGTCTTGCTTAGTGGAGTTGGAGGTTGCTTGGCACTAAATTTTATCACATGTTTGAACCCAATAACCTTTGGGGAAAATTGTTGTTTGAAAGAATATGAAATATGAGGAATGGCCCCTTACTAATTTGGCTTACTCTTTATGGCCATTAATACTTGGCCTGGTTAAACAAACTTAAGGGGTGCAGAAGAGCCCTACACTGATTTCAGTTTCAATAACATGCAGCGTTAGGTCAGCTCTGTAACCATTGAAAAATAGCACTCACGGCATTGTTTTGATTGCCTGTTCTTGTTTATAAAACTCCCTTTGTACTTACACACAAAGGATAATAGACTTGAAGAATAAGTTAGCAGGGTCAGCTATTGCAGAGATTAGTTTAAATGGGTTGGAGAAATAATTAGATATATTTCTGGAGACTGAAGAGTTTGAGGGATATGAAGGGAAGGTGTTTGGTAGATTGGAATCAGGCTGAATGAGAGATTCCTGCAATTCTTTTCTTTTTGTATTGTCAGATTCTCGCAAACTCAGAGTATTATTGATAGCACCCAGGTTGCCAACTGATGTCCCTGCACACAGTTCTTCAACTGCAAGGGAATCCAGTCCATCACTGTGCAGGTCACCGGTGACCAGCAACACAGGATGAACCCAGGTGTATGCTCACTTCCGAGGCAGTAGTCATGAATACTTAATTCGAAGACAATCCTCTGAATCTAAGCTATTTGAGGGAGAAGGCAGGCTACAAGGATTTTTTTGGGGAAGACCAAGGATACCTAGTTAGCCTGGTTTATGTTTATTGTGACCTGTTCAAATTGATTCAGTGATCGAAAATTATAGAGACCCCCTTACCTCCAAATTTGGTGCCTCCTGCTTTGCAGCACCTTATTTGGCTAGAATAGTACATAAAGTGACACCCAAGTGTCCGTCCTGCATCCCAGCTTGTGTGTAAGTAAATATGCATACACCATGCATAGCAGATGTGTGGTAATCATCCGTGCAGATGATAATATGACAACAGTTCCAGTTTTAAGAGGCAGTAATTAAAGTGCAGCATAAGTGTACCTGTGAAGCATGGACAGTGCTGTTTTCTGAGGGCTCAGCATGGGTTTGTCACGGTTTAACAGCTCAAGTGGAAGCTTGGAGCAGGGGAATCCTGACTACAACACAACGTTCTTGCTTCTAGCTGCTATTTTACTTGTAAAGTGGTAATTTTATGACAGTTGATTATTCATATCTGGTTTTAACATCATTTTATGATAAAAGGGCACACTTTGCAATTAGATAAATGACCCATCTTGGCTTCTTCACATCTTACTCGTTCCCTAATCACAAACCCATCCCACATGTGAAGGTAGCCATTCTAAGATTTGGAGATCGAAGATCAAGTCGTGAAGTGACAAGAAAGCTGGATGTGCTTATACCTCAGTCATTATGTAACTACCCTTGCCTAACACATTTACAGAACCAGAGACTTCCCTGGATGTGTCAGAGGAGACCCCTCTTCACCACCTCCACTTTGCAAGGAAGATTGTCATCGATCTATGCCATCTCCATGAGGTCAATCTGCAGACAGCTTCTACCACAGGGATAGTTCTTATCATGGCCGTGAAGAGCACCACTGTGATAAACTTTTATGGCACCAGATTCTTTCAAGGCATTAGTGGTGACATATGCCAAATCAATCAGTCAGCTGTCTACAGATGCATCAAGCAAGGGATAGAGACCTTGTTTTCAAGGGGCAATATCTTCATCACTTTTCCTGTGGAAAGGAGGCTTTCGCTGGATAAGGCACAGAATTTATATCAGTTGGTAGGGTTCCTAAGAGTGCAGGGCTTTGTAGATGGTGGCCCTGCAGACATCCAGACCCCTCATACTAACTTCGTGAACTAGAAGGTCTTCCATTCTATTGATGTCTAGTTGGTGTTGAACCAGAGTAATTTCTTCATGTTGGTCAATATCTTACAAGTACCCACGATGCCTTCATTTTATGATAGCTTATATCTGCTATCAATGCCACTTCATGTACATTTTTCAATTGGATAAATGTTCCAACTCAGTTTCTTCACATCTTACTCGTTCCCTAATCACAAACCCATCCCAAATCTGAAGGTAGCTAATTCCAAGAGACAGATTGCCATGGAAACTCAAACTCCCAAACCATCTCTCATTTGGCAGATAAATAGATCTGTGCTACCAGAGCTATTTGTAGTCTCATTAAGCCTTGCAATTTTATCAAGTAAATACTATTCATATTGACTTTTGGCAATTTTTATTCCACAAAGAAATTCAACAATTAAAAGAGTTAATATAATGTGGTCATAAGATGAGGACTAACGGTGCTGGCAGTGGTATTTTTCTCCTACTGCATCTGGTTCTCCAGTTTCACATATACCAGCTGACAGTTGTGGTATGTTTCATCATTGTTGATCCAATGCAGTCTCATACCCAACATATTCAGGGTCTGAGGTTACCAAACCGAAGCACTGGATCATACCTCAATACTAAAATTAACTGATCTAGTATCTTCAGATATGCTTTATTTATTTTTCAACCACTTTCAGTATTAACTTTCCTGTAAGGTTCCCTATGTATTCCCAGAAGACCAACCAATATATAGTATCCGCTTAATCTTGAATTGCTTCTGAAGTTGCTTTTTCTCAGCTTGGTAAACCACAATTTTAAGTATAATATTTGAATGTTTTTAACTTTTATTCTGAGAATTAGAGCAGACCCAGGGTTTATGTGCAGTAAAACATTCTTCAGGAAGTGCCTGTGGACCCTGATTACATCTGTGTTCAACTGACTAGAACATAAACTGTTGATTTTTGTGAATAGTTATCATAACCCTTGGTGCCTGCATTTCCAGATTCATTTTTTGTTAATACTGGTAAGGTACCATTTCTTCCCTGTTGGTACTTTTTAATGGATGTAGAAGTTGCACAAGTAGAGATCTCTGTGAACGGTATTTCATTTTATCAGAAAGGTAACAATACATGTGCTGCAATATTTTCTGATCTAATATTTTTTCACAATTATAAAACGCTTTATTTTGAATTTGAGCATTTTTGAAAAGTTCCACGTTAATTTCTAAAGTGGGCATTCTTTTCTGTGTTGGAGAGTTGATGTCATTTTGCTCTTTTTGCATCTAGTGTCATCATCATGGGCCATTTGCAGAGTAAAGATGCTTCTGCTCTGCACCAACTGTACCATTGAAATTATTGTGATCGGTATTAGTGGATGGACACTTATGCATTTGAATAGCATTCCTTTATCTGATATTTGAACCTCAGGCATTAATCCATTTATGTTATTAATCATTAATTTTAATTGGGTTAACATTAAAATAACGGACAAAAGCATGTCATATATATGCGTTAAGCATTCGCCTGCTAGTTGATGATCATTAATGCCAATCTTAGAAATTCATCCGACTGTACCAGTATGACATTTCCAATCTCCATGCCAACTAGCCTATGGTTTAGGTTATAATGCCAATTTAGTGTGTCATTGTACTGCATTGGGACACTCTTGTACTGCGGACTAGTTTTAAGAATTGACTTGAGACTACCCAATTTTATGAAATTGAGCTCCTGGCGCATAGCCTTGCCCACTGGGTGTGCAAATCGGGAATACAGGGACCACTCCCTATGATATTCCCTATTGGATGGAAACTCGTGCAGTCGAATTTCCAATATGTACTCCCAGTGAAGCCCCATGCTGGGGTACCATCTCATACAATTATCCTTCTGGTGTAACCATGAAGTCAGAAAACCCAACAACTGACCATATGAATAGGAGTCATTATCAACTAATCCGAATAACAGGTTAATTTAGTCATTTTCAGAATTTGCCATAGTTCAATAAACAATCCACTGCCATCAGATCACAGAATCCAGTGAACTAGTCACAAATCCACCAAAACTATTTAACAGCAAACTTGATGCCACACAGTGACTTGGTGGAAGAGTACCTTGCGAGTAAAGCTTCAAGACTACTTCATTAATTTGAACTCCCTGACGTTATCTGGGCCTGGTTCAATCCCTGCTCTGTGCTGTGCATAACAGTCAACATAGGAATAAGCCAATCAGCCACTTGAACCTGTTCGGCCATTCAATTAGGTCATGGCTGATCTGTATCCTAATTCCATCTACCGACCTTGCTTCGATAACCATTAATACCCTTGCCTAACAAAAATCTATTAATCTCCAGTTTTGATATTTTCAAATTAACTGAGCCTCAAAAACATTTTGGGGAAGAGAGTTGCATTCATAGCTGTATTGGGAGTAAATGTGCCACATTTAGTTTCTTTTAAGTTAGGGATGCGAAAATCAGCTAGTTTCCACGGCCATTTGAGTGTGTGCTTGTGTGCATGTGCGTGTTTGTGTGTGTAAGTGTGCATGCTCGTGCTTGTGTGTGTAATGTATTTGCTTCATGGGTTCTTTGCTTAAGAATTCATAGCAACACATTGCTATTAAGAACTAGTTGGTTTATTAGCAAAGGTTTAACAATCACACTGCACATTACCAGTTCATCCACCAGGCTCACAACCACCTGCCTCATCGTGGACCCAACTGGCTGGGGTTTTATTGAGTCTTGTGAACATCACATGACTGGCTAAGCCACTCCCAACTCAACAGCTCTACAACTATTTTTGTAGACAACATTAATCAAGTGCCCCCTGGTTAAAGGGGGTGCACACTACAAACACATTCAAACAAGTGCCCCCTCGGTTTTTTTGAGGCTACTAAAAACACAAATTATACAAGTGCCCCCTGGCTAAAAAGGGGGGGACACTAAAACCGACAAACATAGACAAATTAAACTTTAAACATTACGTGGTTCAAATTAAAATTTGGTTGCCAGGGGTGATGATGCACTCCAGTCCCTCCGGCGCCCATCTCTCGCGGAAGGCCGGTGGACACCGCGTGCTCCATCTCTAAGGACACCCTGGCCCGGATGTAACTGCGGAAGAGAGGCAGGCAGTCGGGTTGAACGACCCTCTCGACCGCCCGCTGCCTGGACCGGCTGATGGCCCCCTTGGCCGTGCCCAGGAGCAGTCCTACGAGGAAGCCCTCGGACCTACCCGCTCCCCTCTGCATAGGGTACTCAAAGATCAGGAGTGTGGGACTGAAGTGCAGCCAGAATTTGAGGAGCAGCCCCTTTAAATAATGGAATAGGGGCTGCAACCTCGCACATTCCGTAAAAACTTGGAACACGGGCTCCTCCTGACCGCAGAAATTGCAGGTGGCCTGGGAGCCTGTGAACCAACTTAAAAATTTATTGCACGGGACTGCTCCGTGCACCACCCTCCAGGCTAAGTCCCCAATAAATAGTGGGAGGACTCCCACGTAGGGTGCACTCCATTGGGGACCCCGCCTCATCCGGACGGTAAGATGGTGCACCATGACGTGTCTGGACGGCAGATGAGGATGGCAAGGTGGAGAGTGTGCAGGAGCAGCCCGTACAGGAAACCCCTCCGCACAGAACTAAAAGGCACTGAGGGGATTTCCTTGAGGAGGCTCAAGTTGTGAGGCGCCGGCTCCCGAGGGAGGTTTCGGGGCTTGGCGCCGATGAGGAATTCCGTCCAGACGGGGATCAGTTCGGACGGGATCTCCCCACGTGTTTCAGCCTCCTCGACACATCTAACCGAGTCAGGGCCCAGCACTGTTTTTAGCGACTCGATGGCATTGGCCGCGCGCCGGACGTCGGCCCAGGATAGGCGCCGCGCCAACTCGTCTGGTACCATCCAGCCCACTCCTCCACCATCGAGCAGGTCCCTGACCCTGGTCACCTTGCTAGACACAGCCCTCTTGTCCACCCACCACTTAAAACCGCTGTCGTGGAGGTATGGATTCCTGAGCAGCGGCTCCCGAAGGACAGCCGCCACTCCAGACGGGGGAGAACTGCGTTTGGTGGCGACTCTGTTCCAGACCCTGATGAGTTCCTGGTAAAAGACAGGCAGCCCCTGCATGACGATCCTGATGCCCCCTGCCCCCCGCCCCCTGGGCTCACAAACAGGAGCTGCATGTCATAATTGAGGCAGTACTGCTGGCGGAAGAAATACGTCGCCAGTGCACACCATCTAGGAGGGAGTTCGACGTACAGGTATCGCTGCAGAGTTTGAAGACGAAAAGTCGCATGCTGGGTGCTGACGCACACCAATGCCTGACTGCCCTCCCTAAGCGGGAAACCAGAACCGCAGCAGAGACCCAGTATCTTGGCAACAAATGCAGGGGGAGGGGTCAAAGTGACCAACCGGTACCACAGCACAGTGGCCACCAGCTGGTTTATGACTAGCGCCCCACCCCTGTTCAACAGCTCTACAACTATTTTTAGTTGTGCACTTTAATCAAGTGCCCCATGGGTTGAAGAGGGGGCACACTCCAAATACTTTCAAACAAGTGCCCCCTTGTTTTTTTTGAGGGCACTAAAAACACAAATTATACAAGTGCCCCCTGGCTAAAAGGGGGTGGGGGAGAGGCACTAAAACTGACAAACATAGACAAATTATACTTTAAACATGTGGTTCAAAATAAAATTTGGTTGCCGGGGGTAATGATGCACTCCAGTCCCTCTGGCACCCAACTCTCGCGGAAGGCCGCGAGCGTACCGGTGGACACCGCGTGCTCCATCTCCAGGGACACCCTGGCTCGGAGGCAGGCAGTTGGGCTGAACGACCCCCTCGACTGCCCGCTGCCTGGACCGGCTGATGGCCCCGTTGGCCATGCCCAGGAGCAGTCCTACGAGGAGGCCCTCGGACCTACCCGTTCCCCTCCGCACAGGGTGCCCAAAGATCTGGAGTGTGGGACTGAAGTGCAACCAGAATTTGAGGAGCAGCCCCTTTAAATATTGGAAGAGGGGCTGCAACCTCGCACACTCAGTAAAAACATGGAACACGGAGTCCTCGAGATCGCAGAAATTGCAGGCGGCTTGGGAGCCTGTGAACCGACTTAAAAACTTATTGCACGGGACTGCTCCGTGTAACACCCTCCAGGCCAAGTCCCCAATAAATAGTGGGAGGACTCCCGCGTAAAGTGCACTCCATTAGGGACCCCCGCCTCCTCCGGACGGCAAGATGGTACGCCATGGGCTTGTTTGGACGGCAGACGAGGATGGCAACGTGGAGAGTGTGCAGGAGCAGCCCGTACAGGAACACCCCTCCGCGCAGAACTGAAAAGCACGGAGGGGATTTCCCCGAGGAGGCTCAAGTTGTGAGGCGCCGGCTCCCGAGGGAGGTTTCGGGGCTTGGCACTGATGAGGAATTCCGTCTCAACAGCACTACAACTATTTTATAGTGAACAAATAAAAAATCATTAAATCAAAATCAAGTGCCCCCTGATTAAAGGGGGAGGGGGCACTCTGAACACTTTCAAACAAGTGCCCCCTTGTTTTTTTGGGGGGGAACTTTTTGTGGGCACTAAAAACACAAATTATACAAGTGCCCCCTGGCTAAAAGGGGTGGGTGGGGGCACTAAAACCAGCACAATAAACAAATTAAACTTTAGACAAAAAAAACATTAAATTAAAATTTAGTTGCCGGGGGTGATGATGCACTCCAGTCCTCCCGGCGCCCATCTCTCATGGAAGGCCGCGAACGTACCAGTGGACACCGTGTGCTCCATGTCCAGGGATACCGTGGCTCGGATGTAACCGCAGAAGAGAGGCAGGCAGTCGGGCTGAATGACCCCCTCGACCGCCCGCTGCCTGGACCTGCTGATGGCCCCCTTGGCCGTGCCCAGGAGCAGTCCTACGAGGTAGCCTTCCAACCTACCCACTCCCCTCCGCACAGGGTGCCCAAAGATCAGGAGTGTGGGACTGAAGTGCAACCAGAATTTGAGGAGCAGCCCCTTTAAATATTGGAAGAGGGGCTGCAACCTCGCACACTCAGTAAAAACATGGAACACGGATCCTCTAGACTGCAGAAATTGCAGGCGGCCTGGGAGCCTGTGAACCGACTTAAAAACTTATTTCACGAGACTGCTCCATGTAACACCCTCCAGGCCAAGTCCCCAATAAATAGAGGGAGGACTCCCGCATAGAGTGCACTCCATTGGGGACCCCCGCCTCCTCCGGACGGCAAGATGGTGCGCCATGGCGTGTCCGGAAGGCAGACGGGGATGGCAAGGTGGAGAGTGCACAAGAGTAGCCCGTACATGAAACCCCTCCGCGCAGAACTGTAGGCATGGAGGGGATTTCCCCGAGGAGGCTCAAGTTGTGAGGCGCCGGCTCCCGAGGGAAGTTTCGGGGCTTGGCACTGATGAGGAATTCCATCTCAACAGCTCTACAAACCTGTAAGCATACTCACAGGTGCATACATGACAGTGTGAACATTGCGTGATGTCAGGAACGTGCTCCGCCATGATGTCTATGCTCACTGTTCAGGGTCATGGGCGAAGGAATGAAGGAGATGCCAGAATGCCTTCAGCATGACTCACCACCTTCGAGAGTGACGGGGTAAAAGAGAAGTCTTTAAATGGTCAGTAATTTCTGCGGGGAGCCCTCTACGCCTGAAGTCCCGTTAAGAACTCTTGGTGGGAACTCATAAAATCTACACTACATATCTGTAAAAAAATTCTAACTGATAAAAGAACAATTTGTCCTTTTTTGACCCAGCCTCTGTCTTGGCTGGCTGCCAAAGCTTGAGCTCTCGAGCATGACCCCCAACCCCACCCACCCACCCCCCCTTCCCCAATTCTGTTAACGTATTATAGGAAGTGGTTTTGTCAGTTTAAAGGTGGTCCCTCCTAATGTCAGCAGCTTTCTCAGAAATGAACTTGCATTTCTACTAAAATTAGATTGCCTAAACCAGTGGGGCCCATTGGTACCAATAGCCACAATTCCCCAGACAAGGAGTTTTACACTCCGTTCAAATACACACATTCAGCTGCATAACGGTCAGTCCAGGGACCACAGTCTTATGCAAGTTCTCAGGGTCTAACTGTGCTTCGCAATAACTATCAGTGAAAGCAGCTGCTGTTTTGTGAACTGCAAATAACAGCTGCTTGTGCCATGGTTTTATTATGTAATTGGTACAAACGAAATTACTACACTTCTAGTGATCCAAAAAAAAGGCGGATAACTGATTACTTGAGCCACAACAAATTACAGTTGTGAGTTCCTCATGGATTTGCTGAAGGGAAAAAGGGAATTGGATATATACTTGTAAAAAAAAATTGCAGGGCTATGAGGAAAGAGCAGGGGAGTGGGACTAATTGGAAAGCTCTTTCAAAGAGGCATGATGGGCTCAATGACCTGCTTCTGTGCTGTACGGTTGCATGGATTTCGGTATAGCTGGGCTCACGCTAGCCTGAGGAAAAGCTAATTACTAAAGTTAAGCCTCAGAGAGTGACATGGTGGTGCAGTATCCATGTGCTGTGTCGTGGAAGGCTGGTGAAAGGAAGTGTCAGCCACTGCAGGGACTTGAACACAGAAATCTAGGCTGGTACTCCAGTGCAGTACTGAGGAAGCACTGCACTGTCGGAGGTGCCATCTTTCAGAAGAGACGTTAAACTGACGGCCTGTCTGCCACCTCAGCTGGATGTAAAAGATCCCATGGCACTATTTCGAAGAAGAGCAGGGGAGTTATCCCGGTGTCCTGGTCAATATTCATCCCTCAATCAACTTAACATAAACAGATTATCTGATTATTATCACATTGTTGTTTGTGGGAGCTTGCGTTGTGCAAATTGGCTGCTGACTTTCCCACATTACATCAGTGACTACACTCCAAAAAAAGTACTGAATTGGCTGTAAAGCACTTTGAGACAACCGGTGGTCGTGAAAGGTGCTATATAAATATGTATTTTTTAAAAAATTAGATTTCATGCCCACAATTCGGCCTGCAAGTGAGGACATAACCTCCCCTGTATCATCAGGGATAAGTGTCAAGTTTCTCCACCAGTTTGAGGCAGTTGGAGCTCAATGAACATGTGTGCATCACTATTACATCCCTCTAAACAGCCAGATCAAAGTGCTGCTGGCAGAGATCAGCAAGCAGCTTGCCTGCTCATCCTGCCTCCCAAGTAATGGCCTAAGGTGTCGAGTAGCTGTAAAAGAGGGAGTCAAAAATATATTAGCAATAGGAAGAATAGATTTTTTTAAATTAAAATAAACTTACCTACCCTAAAATCTAGATGGCTAGTAAGAGAAAGTGTTGTTGTACAAGTGCAGTGTGCTACAGGATAGGAGAGTGCCATTTTCTGCCAGTAGTTTACCACATACGTCAAGATTCAGATCTCAGTCTTGCACTCGGGGAAGTAGAGTGAGAAGAGCTAAGATATTCCCCACAGGGTCCAAAAGAAATTCAGATGGTGGGTCAGCCCAGACAATTCTCAGGCATCATTTTTTTTAAGGTCCAATGATTCGAAGAAGTAGTAATCTCGGGATTGCTACCAGTGCCACGTGCTAATCAGAGTAGGAATCACAGGATAGCGCAGATGAATACATGGCTTGAGCAGTGGTGCAGCAAGGAGGGATTCAAATTCCTGGGGCATTATAACCGGTTCTGGGGGAGGTGGGACCAGTACAAATCGGACGGTCTGCACCTGGGCAGGACCGGAACCAATGTCCTAGGGGGAGTGTTTGCTAGTGCTGTTGGGGAGGAGTTAAACCAATATGGCAGGGGGATGGGAACCAATGCAGGGAGACAGAGGGAAACAAAAAGGAGGCAAAAGCAAAAGACAGAAAGGAGATGAGGAAAAGTGGAGGGCAGAGAAACCCAAGGCAAAGAACAAAAAGGGCCACTGTACAGCAAAATACTAAAAGGACAAATGGTGTTAAAAAAACAAGCCTGAATGGTTTCTGTCTTAATGCAAGGAGTATCCGCAATAAGGTGGATGAATTAACTGTGCAAATAGATGTTAACAAATATGATGTGATTGGGATTACGGAGACGTGGCTCCAGGATGATCAGGACTGGGAACTCAACATCCAGGGGTATTCAACATTCAGGAAGGATAGAATAAAAGGAAAAGGAGGTGGGGTAGCATTGCTGGTTAAAGAGGAGATTAATACAATAGTTAGGAAAGACATTAGCTTGGATGATGTGGAATCTATATGGGTAGAGCTGCAGAACACCAAAGGGCAAAAAACGTTAGTGGGAGTTGTGTACAGACCTCCAAACAGTAGTAGTGATGTTGGGGAGGGCATCAAACAGGAAATTAGGGGTGCATGCAATAAAGGTGCAGCAGTTATAATGGGTGACTTTAATATGCACATAGATTGGGCTAACCAAACTGGAAGCTATACAGTGGAGGAGGATTTCCTGGAGTGCATAAGGGATGGTTTTCTAGACCAATATGTCGAGGAACCAACTAGGGGGGAGGCCATCTTAGACTGGGTATTGTGTAATGAGAGAGGATTAATTAGCAATCTCATTGTGCGAGGCCCCTTGGGGAAGAGTGACCATAATATGGTGGAATTCTGCATTAGGCTGGAGAATGAAATAGTTAATTCAGAGACCATGGTCCAGAACTTAAAGAAGGGTAACTTTGAAGGTATGAGGCGTGAATTGGCTAGGATAGATTGGCGAATGATACTTAAGGGGTTGACTGTGGATGGGCAATGGCAGACATTTAGAGACCGCATGGATGAACTACAACAATTGTACATTCCTGTCTGGCGTAAAAATAAAAAAGGGACGGTGGCTCAACCGTGGCTATCAAGGGAAATCAGGGATAGTATTAAAGCCAAGGAAGTGGCATACAAATTGGCCAGAAATAGCAGCGAACCCGGGGACTGGGAGAAATTTAGAACTCAGCAGAGGAGGACAAAGGGTTTGATTAGGGCAGGGAAAATGGAGTACGAGAAGAAGCAGGGAACATTAAGGCGGATTGCAAAAGTTTCGATAGATATGTAAAGAGAAAAAGGTTAGTAAAGACAAACGTAGGTCCTCTGCAGTCAGAATCAGGGGAAGTCATAACGGGGTACAAAGAAATGGCAGACCAATTGAACAAGTACTTTGGTTCGGTATTCACTAAGGAGGACACAAACAACCTTCCGGATATAAAAGAGGTCAGAGGGTCTAGTAAGGGGGAGGAACTGAGGGAAATCTTTATTAGTCGGGAAATTGTGTTGGGGAAATTGATGGGATTGAAGGCCGATAAATCCCCAGGGCCGGATGGACTGCATCCCAGAGTACTTAAGGAGGTGGCCTTGGAAATAGCGAATGCATTGACAGTCATTTTCCAACATTCCATTGACTCTGGATCAGTTCCTATCGAGTGGAGGGTAGCCAATGTAACCCCACTTTTTAAAAAAGAAGGGAGAGAGAAAACAGGGAATTATAGACCGGTCAGCCTGACCTCAGTAGTGGGTAAAATGATGGAATCAATTATTAAGGATGTCATAGCAGCGCATTTGGAAAGAGGTGACATGATAGGTCCAAGTCAGCATGGATTTGTGAAAGGGAAATCATGCTTGACAAATCTTCTGGAATTTTTTGAGGATGTTTCCAGTAAAGTGGACAAGGGAGAACCAGTTGATGTGGTATATTTGGACTTTCAGAAGGCTTTCGACAAGGTCCCACACAAGAGATTAATGTGCAAAGTTAAAGCACATGGAATTGGGGGTAGTGTGCTGACGTGGATTGAGAACTGGTTGTCAGACAGGAAGCAAAGAGTAGGAGTAAATGGGTACTTTTCAGAATGGTAGGCAGTGACTAATGGGGTACCGCAAGGTTCTGTGCTGGGGCCCCAGCTGTTTACATTGTACATTAATGATTTAGATGAGGGGATTAAATGTAGTATCTCCAAATTTGCGGATGACACTAAGTTGGGTGGCAGTGTGAGCTGCGAGGAGGATGCTATGAGGCTGCAGAGTGACTTGGATAGGTTAGGTGAGTGGGCAAATGCATGGCAGATGAAGTATAATGTGGATAAATGTGAGTTTATCCACTTTGGTGGTAAAAATAGAGAGACAGACTATTATCTGAATGGTGACAGATTAGGAAAAGGGGAGGTGCAACGAGACCTGGGTGTCATGGTACATCAGTCATTGAAGGTTGGCATGCAGGTACAGCAGGCGGTTAAGAAAGCAAATGGCATGTTGGCCTTCATAGCGAGGGGATTTGAGTACAGGGGCAGGGAGGTGTTGCTACAGTTGTACAGGGCCTTGGTGAGGCCACACCTGGAGTATTGTGTACAGTTTTGGTCTCCTAACTTGAGGAAGGACATTCTTGCTATTGAGGGAGTGCAGCAAAGGTTCACCAGACTGATTCCCGGGATGGTGGGACTGACCTATCAAGAAAGTCTGGATCAACTGGGCTTGTATTCACTGGAGTTCAGAAGAATGAGAGGGGATCTCATAGAAACATTTAAAATTCTGACGGGTTTAGACAGGTTAGATGCAGGAAGAATGTTCCCAATGTTGGGGAAGTCCAGAACCAGGGGGCACAGTCTAAGGATAAGGGGTAAGCCATTTAGGACCAAGATGAGGAGAAACGTCTTCATCCAGAGAGTGGTGAACCTGTGGAATTCTCTACCACAGAAAGTAGTTGAGGCCAATTCACTAACTATATTCAAAAGGGAGTTAGATGAAGTCCTTACTACTAGGGGGATCAAGGGGTATGGCGAGAAAGCAGGAAGCGGGTACTGAAGTTGCATGTTCAGCCATGAACTCATTGAATGGCGGTACAGGCTAGAAGGGCCGAATGGCCTACTCCTGCACCTATTTTCTATGTTTCTATGAAGCAAGTCATATGTTTCCCACTTACCCATCCCTACCAATTCTGGTCAGGAATGCAGTACATGGACCTGCAGGGCTATAAGAATAGTAGCAATGAATACTGAAGTGGCAAAGTTCATTGCAGCTGACAAATGATGGGTCTGTGCACTTACTGTTTGTAACATTTCAAGATGTGTGACTGGTTGTGATCGTGGCAATGTCGCAATGACTGCTCTGATTCAGATCCAAGAAAGAAGACAAATTTGGTCTCTCGTTTAACTCCCGCTGCCTAGCAAAAACCAGGCAGGGGCAGTTACAGTGTCACGGTGGGGGGACTTACCTGCTCCTTACCCATCCTGATCTGGCTGCCTACAATTTTAAATCACAGGTGGGGCAGGACCACCTGCCCCATGCCAGCTGGGTCCTCTTTGACTATGCAGGTCGGGCTCCGATGCCTTCCTCGATCTCCCACTTTAACCTGAGTCCTGTTGGGGAGCAGCGGTGGCTTCCCTGCCAGACCAAAGCTGCCGGGAACAGCAGCCGGGACCAGAAGAGGCTCAGCAAGGTGCATTTTTACATTTCTTTTTAAACTTCCTTGTGGGCCAGGAGGAGAAGGAGCAGGAATGCTCCTCCCCGGTCCCACAAGAAAACTTTTGGCCATCCTTGCCGTGTGCCTCTCCCACAATCTCTTGGCGGGAATTGCCCTCGGATAGACTTACCTTGTGAGGGGCCTCCGTTCCCACGAGTCCCTGGCTGCGGCCTCCTGCCGCCCGAATTCCCACTCTCGCCCATAGGCCAGGCAGTGATTCCTGCCGAATTTGGGCGGGACTCCGGCCTTGCATATGTAAAGTCCAGCAGCTAAAGTTTCTGCAGGCCTCAGCTTGCAAGCTGGCCACTCACCCTGGACCCCCTCCTCCCTCACCCGAGTTAAAATCAAGGCCACCATGTCTCTCATGGGTTTCACGCTGATTCTCAACCAAATAGAACTTTTTTGCATCTCTATTTAAATGTGCATTTTAATGTCTATCCCTTTATCCATGGCACCCACCTGCTTGCATTCTTTATGTTTCGTTCAGTGGGACCTAGAGTAGGCATGTGTATTGTGTATTGTAAGGGGAGCTTGGGGTGTGGGTTCGAATCCGCACTCCCCTGAGCTTCTGTACGTGCGATTTATGAGGATGGGTGAGTAACGAGGCACCAGACACAGTGGGTAAGAGTGCAAAATGGCTAATGTTGTTTATTTGGAATAGTAAACACAAAGATAGAGGGCCCAGGAAGAGGTCGTAAATAGCAGTAATGGCACAATCTCACTCAACAACACGAAAAATTCTCGCAACAGGAAAGGGGAAGATAAGAGTTTGAAACATTCCACTCACACACAATCCCACCTTCCACTTCCACCCTTCTTACCAATTCTATCCTAAATTGAGTCTGTGAGGGGGTTTGGACATTACTCACAATCCTATCAACTCCGGGGTTCTGGGGGGCACTTATTTCAGCTCGGGGTCCCTCTGGGGTGGGTTTTACGTTGTTGGTCGGTTCGGTTTTCCTCCTCGATATTGCGTCAGTTTCTTCTATTTGCCTCTCGGGTGGCTCCTAAGCAAAAAGCTGCTGGAGTTAAGCACACCTTCCCCAGAGTGAGGGCCCTGTGAAGAGCTGACTCAACTCCCCTTTAACTCAACTCTACCACAACAAAAACTGACTCACACCTTCTTAACTCAACTCTACAACTCAATGCAAAAGCTGACTCCAACCTCCAACCTCCAACTCCCAACCTCCAAAACCTCCAACCTCCAACCTCCAAACTCCAACCTCCAAACCTCCAACCTCCAAAACCTCCAACCTCCCTTGTGTGTTTTTGCAGCTTTTCTTATAGTCCGTTCATCATGCCAAAACTGCATGCCATTGTCTTGGGTCTTCCTTGAATAAAATGGGGTGTGAATGGCAGTTCGATGTGTATCGATCTGTCTGGAATGGGAGATTAGCCACACCTCCTGTATCCTGTAGCTCGCTGATGGGGTGAATGAAGATGATTGTTCACTATCTCGACAGAGGTGCCACTCTGTCTGGGCTGGCCAAAATGATTGCATCAGACCTGTGGGCCTTTGTTTAATTATTCAAACTGATACCCTTTGTATTGCCTTGTGTATTACTGGGGAGATTTTGCCTGGACATGTTGCCTCTTCTGTGAGGGTTTTACACGAAAAGCTGGAGAAATGTCCTTTTAAAAATATAAAGTTGCCTTGTATCCATTTTCCTGGAAGAACCGAATGTACACTCTTCCCCCTTACGGTAGCTGGCTCATCCCCCGTCCGGTTCTTTGCCCCTGCAACACTGTCTGTTACTGTATAGGGTGGCCAGAGTCCCATCATCCTCTGCGGTTTACAGGCTGTTGGCTGCAGTTGGTCATTTTAAAAATGGCATCTTCCCATTCTCCCTGCCATATGTCTCCGTGGTTGGTTTTGCAGAACCTTACAGTACTGAGCATTGTATACTGGCAGACTGGGTACTGGTTTATTGTATTCTACTCAACATGTGTTAAATGGTCTGTACTTGGTGTGCTGGTGCAGTGTGTTGTGAGTTTTCTCACGCTTTGTGTCCAACATGTGTGCTGGATGTTAGTGTACCGCCTGCTGTTGTGTTTGTTGGTGTGCTGCATTCTGTCATGCTGGGTGTTGCAATGTTGCAAGTCATCTTGAGCATCCCCAATTTCAATCGCTCCACCATTGGTGGCCGTGCATTCAACTGCCTAGGTCCTAAGCTCTGGAATTCCTTTCCGAGACCCCTCTGCTTCTCTACCTCTCATTCCTCCTTTAAGACGCTCCTTAAAACTATCTCTTTGCCCTAATATCTCCTTATGTGGCTCAGTGTCAAATTTTGTTTGATTACGCTCCTGTGAAGTGTCTTGGTACGTTTTACTATGTTAAAGGCGCTATATAAATGCAAGTTGGTGTTGTTGCATATTGCATGTACGCTGCCATGCTGGATGCTGTTGCATTGTGTGTTGTTCATGTGCTGCTTGCTACCACGATGGCTTGCGGTGCGCTGACGTGCATGTTGCTGTGGTGGATATTGCTGCGCTAAGTGCTGGATATTAGCGCACTATGTCCTACCCCGCTGGTTGCTGGCATGCTGTGGCTGGCATGCAATATGCTGTGATCGTACATGTTGGCATCAGTGGGGTGGTAACAAAATGGGACGACTAGCCTTTTACTGCCCTTTAACATTGGCAATGTGAGCAGCTCCATTTTGAAAGGGGCCTTTTGCTGGGTTTCCGATGCTGCCACCTGTTTCTGGAATATGGAAATTGTGGCCCCAAGATGCCATTTTAGGTCAGAACTGGGCGGAGCCTGTGCACAGGCGATGGAACCGAAGAGGCCCGGTAAAGCTAAACGTTAAATTAATTTTCATCTTCCGGGGCCCAAAAAATCATTTCTGCCACTGCCGCCTTGGTATCCCCTCTTGCCACAATCTCAACCACTTCCATCCTTCCCCTCAACTTATCCTGCTGTCGGCCGCTTGATTCAATCGTGAGGCATCAATCTGACGAGCTGCACCGAGATGCCTGTTTCGCTCCCCGCAGCTCACCTACCAGATTGAAATGAGGTCGGGGCCTCTTTGCTGCTAGGATGGCCAGCCCATCAGCGCACTTCACCAATCAGTTGGCAAAGGTCAAAATAGGCCCCTTTAAGTGAACAAGGCCAAACAACCGTAGACTTCTTGACCCGCTCAGGAGCCCATTCCCACATGTGAGGAGCAAAGGTCAATCCATTTCAGCATGTCTGAGGCATGATAACATTTATATGAACACGAAACACACTCTCCAGATTTCACAAGGGGCTGCTTCAAAACAATATTTGTATATTTCGAGACTGTGCCTGACTGGCATGTTTGTATTAACTGCATTACAACTGGCTGGTTTTCATGTAAACAGTGCACAGGCACAGGAGATTATGCAAAGGGGTCATGTTTTTGTATTTAATCATCGAACTATAAATATAGTACAGTTATAGTCAGCTGCTTATTTCTAACGGACTGTCACATATAGAAATGAGCGCCAACCCAAAATCTAAACACAACATGACCTGACTCGAACCGACTCCACTCCAGCGAATTCAAGAAAATGATCGGACCAATTTCTATTGGATGCACCTGTCGCTTTAAAGCAACTTGTACAGGGAAACTAGTATTTCTGTCACTTGCCCGCTGGAATTTTCCAGCTGCCCCACTACCACGTGCATGCAGAGTGAAATATTTCTTCCTGCTCGCCGCACGGCCATCTTGAGAATTCTGTCTGGGGTTGAGCAAGAGATTCCTGTCTGCAGCTAGGTGACAATATTAAATCCTTGGACAGTTAGCCAAGGAGCTAACACCCAGAGTCACACAGAGTGAGGAACAAACTGGGCTTTGTACCTGTTTCAGTTCCCAGTCTGAGCCCTGTTAGGAGGGGAAGGACTGAGCAGCGGCTATGGTATCTCTATGTCAAAGGAGAAGGAAAACTGGAGGGAAGAGTGATGCAAGCTATTCCACAATAGTAATATTTGCTTTCATATAGCACACAGCATCGCAGTGCAGTGACTTGGTCTGAATGAAACGAAGCCTTCTGGCAGAAGGCTAAAGAGAGTCTGAGAGCAAATAACCCAACCTCTCCAAGTTATTTGGACCAAAGATAACCGACAAGAATGAAGAATCATGCAAAAGTGGGAAAAGAAATGTTCAACACTTTGGGGGTCAATTTTCCTTTTGGATCTTTGACAAGCCAGGACTTCCGGCCACCCTTCCCAGTGCCCCTGACACTGACCCATTTCCTGCATCAGGTTCATTTATACATCGATGGTAGGTGCCGGGCCCATTTACAGCATTACCGGGCGCCAACTCGGGTGGGGTGGGGTGAAATTACCGCAGTGTAACATGGCCAGAAGTGCCAAATGAAAAACAACAGTTTAAGAAAGTGTCAAATGTTTTAAATTCACGCTTTGACCAAGGTCTGCAATTGATCAACTTAGTAAAAGAAGGAGCCATTTAAATTTTAAACCTACCCCTCCCCACAGCCCACTGGACACCAGGGCCCAGAGTTTCCTTTGAATTTGCAACCATATACACACGTAATGTGAGCGCAAACAAGTTAAGCGGCTTAACTGATCGCAGAGATTTGAGCGTTAATGGGTTACGCTCATAATTACAACACGCCCAAGTATTCGCCATCCTTTAACTGGGTCCATTGACGCCTTGAATGCAGCGGTGTTCCTTGCAGCCAACATTATTAGCAGCAAACAACAGGACATATGTTGTTTGATATCATCCCTTCACTTGCATCCTATTAGAATATGCCCACCCATATTTGGATGCATACATTACAGTCTACTACTGTTAAGTCAAAGACCGAGAATTTCCTCGGAGCTATGCCACTTCTCCATCATAACATCTTCAGAAGTGCATTGAAAAACTCGTTGAAATTGGGAGTTGCTGTAGCACTTTTAGTGAAGCTATAGCAGTGGAGTAGCAAATTCCTAGCCAAAGTCATTTTTTGCCATTGAAAAAACAAGCTTGAATTGTCTAGCAATTCGAATTAGCCAATGCAAACAAAGTTTTATGCATAAAAAAATCCAACCAACTGACAATTAAAATTTAAGTGACTTGGAGTTAAATGCAACAGAATGTATACAGCCATCACATCCAGCTGAAAACCCCACAAATGTTGTCAGGTGCCAAGGAAACAGTGGAATAGTTCCCTGCGATTTTCCTACCTCACCTCCCTCACAAATTACGTTGCTTTACTGGGGTAACTAGCTAAGAAAATCGCCCATATTTTTTAATTTGAGAGACTAATAAGGCAATGAGGAATTGGGGAACAGAGTAGGACGAGGCCCTCGCTGCTAATTTAGTTACAGAGCACGAAAGCTGATTGGTCTGGAGGGGAGAGTGAAGACTGGCTCAATCTGAACCATGCACGCACTGTGAACAAGAACATACGCCTGAATTGCCAAACTGGTGTGCGAGGAGGAATTAATCCATGTTCTCTGATTTCACACATTAAGGGCCATTTTGGTTTTGTGCGATAGTGTGAAACATGTGGCAACTAATCGTCAGCCAGTTTTACATCTCTCATGATTTTTATTCCATTGGCTTCATTGCAAGAGAGGCGCTGAAGTGGCCTGGCTTAGCTTTACAAAGACCCTTCAGCACATTCTCATCCCCATTCATGCATCTGTTTCGTACATCCTGTGCTGTATGGCTGTAATGTTTATTGAGTCAGCCACGTAAAACAAAACCATGTTATAAAATAATCTATAACTGTTACCAGGAGCTGATAACCATTTCTCAGTCACAGGTATCTCCTAACATGCCTTTACGTTTACATACAATGAGGTCAGGCATCCTAATCTTTGCAACCATTTAAAATTGGATTCATGATCTAACTTATGTACAGTTCATTGAAAATGTGTGACTTGTGCATGCTTCCAAGTGATGCTACCTCGAATTTGTTTTACATTTTACCACAGTGCCATGGAAATGAATATGAGGGAGTCAAAACTTTCTAAAATCATATGGAACAAATTCATACAGAGTAAGTTGAAATAATTTTTATCCATTTCATGTTTTCATATAATGCAAACACTTTAATTTTAAAATTCTCATCCTTGTTTTCAAATCCCTCATGACCTCGCCCCTGTATCTGAAATCTCCTCCATCCCTACAACCACCCCCCACCCCCCCACCCCGCCCACCCCGCCCACCCCCGCAAGATCTCTGCACTGCTCCAATTCTGGCCTCTTGCGCAACCCCGGTATTCATCGCTCCAACATTGGCGGCCATACCTTCAGCTGCATGGTCCTAAACTCTGGAATTCCCTGCCTGAACTTCTCCGCCTCTCACTCTAGATTCATGAGAATGTTCCCAGGGCTCCAAGGGTTAGATTATGAGGAGAGATTACAGAAACTAGGTTTGTATTCCCTGGAATATTAAAAGATTAAGGGGTGATTTGATTGAGGTTTTTAGGATTTTGAAAGAAATTGATAGAGTCGATAGAGATAAACCTTTTCTGCTGCTGGAAGTGTCTAGGTCAAGGGGACATAACTTTAAAATCAGAGCCAGGCCATTCTGGAGAAAAGTTAAGAAACATTTCCACGCAAAGGGTGGTAGCATGTGAAACTCTCACCCACACAAAGCAGTAAATTCATAATTTAAAATCTGAGTTCAATAGGATATGGGGCCAAGGCAAACGAATGGAGTTAAGATACAGATCAGCTTTGATCTCATTGAATGGCAGTACAGGCTTGAAGGGCCTACTCCTGTTCCTATGCTCCTATGTTCCTCTTCCTTTCAGACACCCCTTAAAATCTACTTCTTTGACCAAGCTTTTGGTCACCTGTCCTAATATATCCTATTTTGTTTTAAAAATGCTCCCGTAAAGCACCTTGTTTTACTATGTTAAAGGTGCTGTATGAATGCAAGTTGTTGTTATCCATTTTGGTTAGGACTGCATCATCCTATTACTCAAAAACTGGGATCTGAATGCATCCTCCTAATAAACATTTTATATTTAGCTCCCAATTTCCCACATGTTTAAAGTTCAGCTGTTCTGCTTGGCAGATTTGTTGGTTAATTGACCCACTGTCTCTCATTGCTGACATCCAATACAGATATACCCAGTTACATGATTTGGTTGTTTCCCAGTTAGCTGGTCCACAGTCAAATGGAAGTGCGTGTCACCGTGATTGACAACAAGTCTAGAATCTGCAAGCACTTAAGGACCAGGTCAGCAATGTTTGAACTTAAAATATCTGCAAGTTAGGAGAAAAAAAATATGCTTTTGCAAAGTGAGTAAATGCTAAGTAAATATATTCAAAGTATATAAAACTGTGGTCTATATAGACAGCCCCCATGACATGACATAACCTATTTACCTACAAAACAAAGACCACACCAAACCCTTTCTATTACTATTTCCATCATAGAACTTAGGGGAAATGCTTCCCATGTTCAGTATCATCTGTGATGCATAAAGATCATATTTCAAAAGGATTTTTCCTTCATTCTCTGGTAATTTCATTATTATATATCTCTCTCACTCAGTGTGCAATTACCAAGGGCATACCATAGAGGAGGTGGATTATAAATGGCATCAAGGAGCAAAGTAGAACAAGTGGGTACTATGAGGTTCTGAGACTATAATAATATCAAAGAAATGCAATAGGGTTTTCTTTTTAAAATTCCATATAATGTGAGTATAGTCTTTTCAGAAAAGGCTTCTCCAGAGCTCCATATTCTTTTTTTTTCTCTTCTTGGAAACTGAAAACCAGTAATCCCTTAAGAATGCAACACAAGTCAAAAGCTCAGGGTGAGATTAGTCTTGAAGAAAGGGAGAATTCTACAGCAGGCCCCTCAACACGCTTCTAATGAATGGTGTATCATTTCAGCTCATTACATGGGATAATGCTGCAGGCGAAAGATGGACTGTGCTGAAGGGGGGAAAAAGGGATATGTGGGAACAGTATGTGAAATCAGGGCACTGTGCTGAACCAATGACCAAATAACTTTGGCTTAACCCTCTCACCCATAAATGGCAAGTTACAAGGACTTAGCCCAGTGCTCCCGCCACCACATGTCCCTTCATGTGTCCATATGAGACCTGAACGGTTTCTTCCACCGTTAGGAGTCAGACAGTCCTCAGATTCTGACTTTCTGTTTGGCTGAACCCAACCCTAACCAGACCTCAATCCCACTGAACTTGAGCCCCAGTTCAAATGATTCAAAACACAGAGCCACAGGGAAGGGTGAGAACTTGGCTCCACTCCCACTTCTGTGCCAGCTTGTGCTTTCAGCTTTCACATCAGAGCCTTGCCATTTAAGAACATAAGAAATAGGAGCAGGAGAAGGCCATTTCGCCCTTAGAGCCTGCTCCACCATTCAATAAGAAATAGGGTGTTTGTTTTTCACTCTACTCTGATTCTTAGACCTCAGAACTTATAGTGGGAAAGGACAACACGTAGCACAAAATTTAGGCTTAACCCAGTGTCAGTTTTATTACACACAAAAACCGACTAAAACTACAGGACTAGACTTCTGAGAGAAATCGACTGAAAATATACAATCACACTTCCTGGCTGTAGCTATTATAGGTTCGTGATCATTGGTTCCATGACCGGTTGGTTCTTCTTCTGGCCGTTCTCTGCAGTGCTGTTCCTTTCGTGTATGTTCCGTACTACATGTCCGTCCGTCCGTTCCTCTGTTCGTTCTTTCGACCTGTGTCCATCTGTACACGTGTCCTTCTAGTTCTTCTGCGTGCTTCTTCTTCCATCTGTTCCTGTCCTTCTTCCATCTTCTGCTGATCTGCTTCTAGCTCGCATATTTGTATCCAGATTTTGACTGCTCTCCCGCCACTGCAGTTTCTGATAAAGTGTTTGCATCGATACATTGTTTTATGGTCCCCTTGGTTGATTGACTGCAATAATGGAATCGTCTGTTTTCCCATTTGTACACTGAGTCTGCAAGGCTCAAGTTGATTTCTCATCTTAACACCTCGTTCCCAAAAAATGTGCACCTGGTGTGGTTCCTTTGTTGTCCGGACTTGGTGTCTCCAGTGGGTTTGTTTTTCCCCACCCTGGTCAATCAAGTTCAGGGCCTCGTGTAACAACTTCATTGTTGTTATGCATGAAGTCAGTTTTGGTTCCTGACTACAGAATGTCCTTAATTGTCCAGCTTAATTCCAAAATCTTGTATTAAATTCCAAATACTTTGATTAATCCATTTTTCGTTCATGGTCTCCTTCTGTGCTTCTCTGAAAATTAGTAACCTTACACTTCCTCCTTTAATGTATCAATTAATATAAAACTAGAGACATTACTTGGGGATTTCTTCTTTTTCCATAAGCTCTTTTTGGGTGTCTCAGTCAAAAATTCCAGGTTACATTCCTTTTTACATCAAAAAACAGTACTTTTTCCCAACAAACTAATGCTTTTTACAACAAAAATGTTCAGCCTTGATCTGACTTCAGTTTTATATAAAAACACCTTGGCTTGGTTCATCTTAATAACTCTTCAAGATTCCCTTCCTTCATTTTCTGTTTTAACTTACAGGATAAGATAAATAGGTACACCACTATCACCAACTGTACAATGTATAGTGCGTGTGACATGATTCGAACCCATGGGGAATCTCAATATTGAATCCCAACCCCATTGTGGAGGGACCATCATTTCCTCGATTTCCTCCCTTACTTTTTCATTTGTTTGGTGTAATGTATAATAGTGTTTGTGGGATAGCTCGATGTCCTTTAATAACTTGGTCAAATGTTCGGGTAATGGCGGGATATCGTATCCAAATCGCGATGTGTATTCCTGGAGGTTCGGTAAAGTACCGTTGACTGTGATACTTATGTGTTTGTGGTCTGAGATAGGAATTATCCTTTCTTGTGCTATGAGTGTCTCTACCTGGGGTGTGAAACAAAAGATGGAATCTGTCACTGGGCACCAAGTGTCATGGTGTACACTACCGATTTTTGTTGGTGATGACACAGTATGTCCTGTTTCCCTTGTACGCAACCTGTGGCGGAACATGGTCGTGAGCCGTCACTTCCATGATACAGCTTATAGGCTGCTCGTCCTCATACTTGAACTCACATACCGGCCAGTCGAAAGGATTCAGATGATAGGGGCACAATATTACGTGTGTACCTCCTCTCTGGCAGCCCTCCAGACAAGCACCGGTTATTGAGTCTCCCAATTTCACCACATACTGCAGGGTTTTATGATACTTCACATGTACCCCATTTCGAATTACCCCAATGTTTTCCACCCGGTATACTGGTACGGGTCGTTGTGACTGATCCAACACTGGTATTCGAAGCACTATCCCCATTATGGATTATTTACTTTGACCACAGTTGACCGGGACTGTGGTCAGCTTCGGAGGCTGACCGTAGCTGGTATGAATTCAAGAGGTTGTTATAGACACTCAATGCCTTTAGATGCTTGTTACTGACCCATGATGGTACGTGGCCTTTTTTAAATCCTCTAAATTACTGCGTCCTTCATTTAACAACCACGCTCCGTACATGACACACACGTCATTCTGATCAGCTTGATCTGACGCGTTTCCACCCTCCTTGATTAAAGCATTGATGGTCTGAGCGTGTGTTTCCACCTCAGCTACGTTACCCTCTATGTCACTACCCTCCTCCAGTATCTTCTTTAACTGGTCCCTTAAAGTATTCACTTGGACTTGCAATTGCGCGTTGTCCACACTATTTATTAGTGATGTCCCAGTATTAAATGCTGTAGCTACATCACTCAGTAGCCCCCTTTTCCGTCTAGGTTTGTATGCTTCCCCCTGACTCTTGTCCCCATAATTCTTTTGATAGAATTGTTTAAACATTTCCCTTAACAATTTTTCGTATAACTTTTCCATTTCTGGCGGGCACCACCGGGGTAATTGGAACTCTGTTAAATTTAGAATAATCGATGCTACTTCATAATATACAGAATAATACAACATTTCCCTCTTGGGATTAACGCCAGCCCGTTCTTAGGTCCGGGTTTTAGGACAGGACATGGAATTTCTTGGTTTGGAATCTCCAGCATTTTAGGGAGAGGTTTTAATTTGCTCGCGAACAAGTTCGGTTGCATTGACTGTTTTTCGAAAGTTCAAGGTCACACAAGAATCAAAACCCTGCGTCCAATTCATTCCTGACCCAGAATCCTGCCACTGCCTTTTAAAGACAAACCCCACACCTCCCCTGCACTTGTGCCTAGATCCAACCACACAGACATAAATCCCTTGTTCCTCCTTCCACCACTTTTCCCAACACAATTTCGCCCCTTCTTTTGTTCCTGTGGTCCACCTGTTTGAACTATTACCCGGTTTCTCCCATTCTGTGGAGGCATTAACTTTTCCCCTGTCTGTTTTCCGTAACCATCACCATCCTCCTATGGGGGTAATCCCTTTACAATCCAGACAAACTCATCTACCCTCTCTCACCCATATCTTTCTGATCATGATGTTTAGCCTGGGGCAGGACATTGACACCTCCCCAAGTTTACCCTTGGTTTGTCTGGAGTACTTGGTCGAATTTGACCCTAACCACCCTGGCCAACTCCCAGTGTGAGCATAGGCGTTTGTGCCCTTGTTGCACCGTATTGCTCCCCCTTGAGTTACGGTGGGGCCGTTCCTCCCACACACTGGTATGTAAGGAATGATTCAGTTTCTCCCCGATCTCCCAATCCTTTAATAATCAGGGCCATCCACAGGCCTATCCACAACGTTCACCTCATCTCGTATCCCTGGTTCGATTCGCTCCTATAAAGACAAAATTAAAGAAATACTTTTGCTCTGTGGGGGCCTCCTCCCCCTCACAGGTCCTTCTTCAGTTATTCACATATGTACATGTTCCCTTTTTATGATCACTGCTTCCCTCTCCTCTTATTACGATGCTTGGGCTTTCGGAGACTCGGGGGTGGAGATGGAGGAGGCGTTCAGGGCACCCTAGATCACAGTACCCGACCACTCTGCCTTACTGCTCTGTCCCTTACATCTCCATCCTCATCATCCCATAGCATTGGTGGAAGGTTTACACTGATTAAACTCAGTATTGTTCCTTGGGCCTTCGCCCGCTTGTTACTTTTCTCTCCGGGGTTGTACAGCTTACACTGGTGTATAAGGAACCATTTTATAGATTTTGGCAGCTGGATCATGTGCACCATAGGGCTTGCCTTGTCTACAATGCTATCTGGTCCTTTGTACAATGGTTCAAATGCCCCTATTCTGGCATAATTCCTGACCATTCCCTGATCCTCGACCTTCCATTCCTGTGTTACCCGGGGTTCCAGCCGCAGTTTATTCTGCTGGTGCTGTCTGCCCATATTGTTAGCTGCTTCCCAATGCAGCCCCTTCAGAGTATCAGAGTATCATACAGATCTCTGGCAAACCTGTTCCGTGTGACCTCTTTAACCTGCTTTTTGGTCAGGACTGGTGCTAGGATATGGGTCGAGATCCTCATAAGTTTCCCTGTCATCAGTGCATGTGGGGAGTGTCCAATACTCTTAGAGAGACTCGCTCAGTGGCTCATCAGTGTGAGGGGTAGGATCTCATCCCATTTCTTCGGGGTATTTCCTGTCTCCTTTCTAAGCCTCTCTTTTAGGATCCGGTTTATCCTTTCTACTGGACCTGATGATTGAGGGTTATACGCCACATGCCATTTCCCCTGTATTCCTAACAGCTTTAGGGTGGCCTGCATTACCGCTCCGGTGAAATGACTCCCGTGATCTGATTCCACTATCGGGGCAGTCCTCATCAAGAAAATTCTTCTCGCACCAGATTCATTGCGGTGAATACTGCGATGGCCACCCTACAAGGAAAAGCTTCTACCCATTATGTAAAGAGATCTATCAACACCAAGCAATATTTATTGCCTCTGCCTGAGGAAGGCAGTGGCCCAATGAAATCTATCTGTATAGACTACCATGGTCCCTCTACCCTCCTCGTGTGTCCCAATGGAGCCTATCTCCAGTGGGGGTCTGGATTGTTTGTGGCATATACCTGACAATTCTGGCAATAATCCCTTACATCACTTCTAAGCCCGGGCCACTATCCCACGGCTTCTACTTTATTCCACGTCATTTCTGGCCCAGGATGTCCAGCTCCTGGACCCCCATACGCTAGCTGCAAGAATTCTTCCCTGCACTGCCCTGGCACGATCCAACTATTTCCCTTAAACAACATTCCCTGCTGTCTGCATGTCTGCAGCTCCCAAAGGTCCTGCTAGAGACTTCCCGCCTATCTTGTCCCTAATCACTACTCTAAGGTCTGCATCCCGTAGCTGAGCCTGTTTTAAATCAGGCGTCAATGGTACTTCTTTGGGCCCTTCTCTGCCTGTTACAGTCATAATCTGTCCACAGTGATATGGATCCCAAGGTGTCTCTTCTCCTGCCCCAGTTTTGGCCAATGTGTCTGCTTTTTCATTCCCTTTCCACTTGGGCTCTGTCTTAGAGTGTGCTTTGACCTTTTGGATGTAGTAATCTTTCTGGTCCCTACCCGTGACGCCCAAAATGACTTTTAACAACGGAGCCGTCACCAACGGTTTTCTGTCTGAGGACTTAAACCCTCGCCTAGCCCATATGGCTAAATACTCTGTACAGGAGTTACAAGTGAACATGGAGTCCGAATATATCGTATAGGGAGTTGGGAATTCGCTAGGGTCTGTGACTCCGTAACGCTACCGCTACCAGCTCAGCTTGCTGTGCACTCAGTGTTGGGGAGTTTTATGGCTCTCTCTATCCCTGCTTCAGCATTGTAAATCCCACAGCCTGTTTTTCTCTCTCTTTTTACTACTAAACTAGATCCATCTACATAGATGTCCCTGCCTGTCAGATGTTCCCCTGCTCGGAATCCCACCTCTACATCCCACACTCCTTCCACTGAACACACGTGAGCTGCCCCCGGATAAACCAAGTTCAGGGCTAGCTTTGGCTCTCCTAGCCTCTCAACCTTCATATCTAATTGAGTAAGCAACAATGTCCAGTGAGCAATCCTGTTACTGCTCACTGTCCCATCTTTCATTCGACCGTCCAGTAACATTTGTGTCGGGGTGTGACAAGTCAATAAAGTTACTGTAGCTAACCCTGTGAGTGACCGAAAATGCTTTACTGCCCAAAAAGTTGCTAACAGATGTCATTCGCAGTTTGAAAAGTTTTTTTCTACTTCGGTGAGAATACGGGAGGCATAGGCCACCGGTCTCAGCTTGCCGTGTCGCTTCTGGAGTAACAGTGCACTCAAACCGTCCCCAGTCGCTGCTACCTCCAGACTAAAGTCCTGGTCCCCATTTACTGCTCCCAACGCTGGTGCTGTCTGTAACACCTCTTTCGACGAGGTGAAAGTTTCCTGACAACTCTCACTCCATTCCCACTCTACTCCTTTCCTAAGAAGCCTCAACAAAGGAACTGTCATGGTCACATATCCCTCTATGAATTCCCTGCAGTAACCCGTTATTCCCAGGAAAGACCTTACTCCAGACACGTCCTTAGGAACAGGTAGTTCCTGGACTGTCTTTCACTTAGCTCCATCTAAAGCTCTCTCTCCTGCTCTAATGGTCAATCCTAGAAACTGCACCTCCTCTTGGCCAACTTGAGCTCTCTTGGGATTCATTTTAAAATCTGCTTCTTTCAACAAATGCAGTAACTCACTCAATAATAGCCCGTGGTCCTCCGCACTTTCGAAGAATAACAACAGGTTGGACCAACCGATCTGGCTGACTAAAACCTTTTAGTGCCTCGGCCATATTCTGGTGAAAGATCGAGGGGCTATTGTGAAACCCTTATGGAAGACATGTCCACGTATACTGCTGGCTCTTAAAGGTAAAGGCAAATTTATACTGGTCCTCCCGTCTCAGGGGAATGGACCAAAACCCGTTTGAAATGTCTAGCATGGTGAAAGTTGTAGCGGCTGCGGGAGTACTCCCTATCAAATCCGCTACACCGCTACCGTGGGTGCACAGGCTGGAATATTTTTATTCAGGACTCGGTAATTTACCGTGGCCCTCCATGAGTTATCGAGCTTCTTTACTAGCCATAGTTTACATGTGTAACACACCTTGATCCACCAGGACATTTATAGCAGTTTCCAAATCCCTTTCTGCTTCCCGGGAAAATTATACTGTTTCTGGGGCCATGTCATCGGATCCCTGTCTATCTTCCCAGTTACTATCCCGCAATCATGCTTGTGCGAGGCAAATGCATCCATATTCTCCCGTACATACCCTTGATACCGGGCCAGAATATTATCGACTAATCCTTCTAAGTCATAACTTCCTTTCGGCTTCATCGTGCAGGTGTCGCCTTTATCTGTACTGTCCCTGGGAATCACTACAATCTCTCCTATCCTATCTGCATCAACTGCCATAGACAATTGTTTTTCATATCCACTATGGCCTGGTATGTAGTCGGCCCCAAGAACTCCCGAACCGGGCTGTTCCCACTTCATTAAAATGCACCCACTTTTCATTATGTTAGATCCTAACTCTATGGTTAAGGGTTTCGACACTGCCCCAGCCTGCTCATTACCAGCAAAACCCACCAGTGTAAATGGGACTTCGCTCTATCACGGGGAAGTGGTCGGATTCGGTGAGTGGACAACTGTGCTAGAGGTTCCTGTATCTACTAAATACCTTCCCTTAACTGCTTCCACCTTCACATCCACACCTGCCTGCCCTACTCATCTTATGTGAGCGGACACAGGTATTCTGGCTGGGCGCAACATCAAAGCATTGGGTCCCTTTTCTCCCACTGCTGCATCCAGCTTTCCTCCACCCATGCCTTTAACCTGCTGTAATGTGGGCACTAAAATCTGTACTGGGTCGTCGGCTATCTTCTTCTGGCCTTTTCCTGCCTCAGCACCCTTGTACCCTGGCTTCTCTTCCTTTGAGAGTCTACAATCCTTGCTCCAGTGTCCCAACATCCCACAGTTAAAACACTTGCCTTTAGATCGACCCGCGTTACCTCCCTCTTGTCTCCATTCTTTCTTTAGCCTAACCTCTTCTTTAACTTCATGCACCTTCCCTTTTAGTTTCTCCTTCTCCCCTTGCCTGGACTTAAAAGCTAGAGTTAATCTTCTCTGTATTCTGGATATCGTCTGGGTGAAACCATGCTTCAACTTTTGATCTGAGCCGTGGCAAACTGTTAGCCATTACGGTTCTCAGCCAATGGTTCCTGGATTCCCCTGTTAAGTCTGCCCGTATCAGATTTCCTCCAGTGACCCTTAAATAACTAGGCCACAATCTATCTGCAAACATATCGGGTGATATGTTTACTTGCTGCCTCGTCTGTTCTACTTGCCAGAATGGACTATCCTGACTGTACCCTAGCACTGCCATAATTTCCTCCTTTAAGCCCTGTGGGGTCCCTCCACCTAACTTGGTGGTTGTCGACAAGCTCTGATAAAGCTTTCCTTCCAGCGAGAACAATGTTAGCTTCACTTTCCCCTCCTTGCTGCAGTTATTTATACCCCTTATCTGTTCTATATTAGCAAAATGAATGTAGCTATCTCCTCCTTGCTTTAACTTTACTACACTCATCAGCATCTCTTGCAGCTGAAGCGGCATGTATGGGATCACGTAATCGCTTTGTAAGTGAGCCGGGCCACCATTTGGTGGGGGTGGGCCAAATTTCTGCTGTCTCAAAAGACACATCGGTTTCGAGGGTCCCGGTGCCTCGGGAGCTGGCCGATGCTCGCTATACTCGGGCCCATCGCCTGACTCTTTCCCCTCTGGATCCCAACCTTCCTCGACTCCTCCTGGTACCATAAGACACACCATCCCTTTGGCCCCGTCTAACTCTGTCCGTGATCTGCCCTCTTGTAACCCTGTCTCTGCGCTACCTGATAAGCTATCTTGATTTTCCTGAGCTGTTCCTCTGCCTCATTGGCTCTTTCCAAGTGCCTTTCACTTTGCGCAATGTAGGCCTCCTGCTGCTTTTTACAGTCGGTCACTTGGCACTGTAAATACTCTTAAGTGATTCCGCGCTGTTTCTTCCTTCATACCTTGGTCCTGCCTTTCTTTCTCGAAACTGGCTACCTCGTCTTTTAACTTTTTATTCTCCGACCCCATCTTTCCTACCCTTTCTCTTAACAGTTGTGCCTGTTTTTGAGCCAAATCGTCTTCTCTTTTGACCCTTTGTGGTTATTACTGACTATCCACTCTGCCGCTTTTTCCTGCGGATCTCCAGAATGCAGCATTTCCCATGCTCATGGCTCTGAAATGTCCAATTTGTTGCATATATATACAGCTATCTTAGCCTCCATAGACTTTCTATCACTGCTCTTAGCCGCGGGCTGTACCGCGTTTTGCTGCAGTGAGTCCATTTCCAGTGCCTCTGGCTGAGAAATTCTCCCTGACTACCTTGGTCTCCCCTGAGACCACCTCGCAGTGACCTGTGGTTCCCGTTACTCAGGCTTTTCTCTGTAGCTACCCTATTCGATCCGAGACTACTCCGGCCTGTCAGAGACTATTTCTCTCCTGGCCCCTAGTCACCCTCGAGATCACAGTTGGCCTCCCTGAGACCCGTTTTCTTTCGCAGACTACCCGCGATTACTTCTCCCAGTGGCTGACCTAGTCAGCCGGAGCTCTTCGGCTACCCAAGTCTCCCTTGGGAGTACTTGGATCTCCTTGAGACCCCTTCGCAGACTACCTGCGACTTTCTCCGTGGCTACTCTAGTCAACCCGGGATTACTCAAGCCTACCCAAGACTGTTTCTCTTCCTCTGCTGGCTGCCCTAACTGCCCTTGAGAAGATAACTTTTGGTCTTTCTCAGACCCCTGCACAGACTACATGTGACTTCTTTTCTCGGTGGCTACCCTAGTCGACCTGAGACTACTCCTGCCTGTCAGAGACTGTTTCTCTCCTGGTCGCCCTAGCCACCGTTGAGAAGAAAACTTTCAACTACTTTAGCTGTAACCAAGCCTCCCTCGGGGTTCTTGCCCTGGTTTTTTGTCCGTGATCCTATTCCCAATGCTGAGGTCCTGCCGCGGTCGCCAATTTCTCTAGGGTGTTTGTTTTTCACTCTGCTCTGATTCTTAGACCTCAGAACTTATAGTGGGCAAGGACAACACATGGCACAAAATTTAGGCTTAACCCAGTGTCAGTTTTATTACACACAAAAACCGACTAAAACTACAGGACTAGTCTTCTGAGAGAAATCGACTGAAAACATACAATCACCCTTCCTGGCTGTAGCTATTGTAGGTTCGTGGTCATTGGTTCCATGACCAGTTAGTTCTTCTTCTGGCAGTTCTCTGCAGTACTGTTCCTTTCATGTACGTTCTGTACTACATGTCCTTCCGTCCATTCGTTCTTTCGACCTGTGTCCATCTGTACACATGTCCTTCTACTTCTTCTTTGTGCTTCTTCTTCCGTCTGTTCCTGTCCTTCTTCCATCTTCTGCTGATCTGCTTCTAGCTCACATATTTATATCCAGGTTTTGACTGATCTCCCACCACTGCAGTTTCTGATAAAGTGTTTGCATCGATACATTGTTTTGTGGTTCCCCTTGGTTGATTGACTGCAATAATGAAATCATCTGTTTTCCCATTTGTACACTGAGTCTGCAAGGCTCAAGTTGATTTCTCATCTTAACACCTCGTTCCCAAAAAATGTGCACCTGGTGTGGTTCCTTTGTTGTCCGGTCTTTTTACAGACTTGGTGTCTCCAGTGGGTTTGTTTTTCCCCACCCTGGTCAATCAAGTTCAGGGCCTCATGTAACAACTTCATTGTTGTTATGCATGAAGTCAGTTTTGGTTCCTGACCACAGAATGTCCTTAATTGTCCAGCTTAATTCCAAAATCTTGTATTAAATGCCAAATACTTTGATTAATCAATTTTTCGTTCATGGTCTCCTTCTGTGCTTCTCTGAAGATTAGTAACCTTACAAAGATCATGGCTGATCTGATCTTGGCCTCAACTGCACTTCCCCACCCGCTCCCCATAATCGTTGACTTCCTTATAATTCAGAAATCTGTCTATCTCCACCTTAAATATATTCAATGACCCAGCTGTCTGGGGTAGAGAATTCCAAAGATTCACAACCATCTAAGAGAAGAAATTCCTCCTCCTCTCCATTTTAAATGGGCAACCCCTTATTCTGAAATTATGCACCCTAGTTCTAGATTCCCCCATGAGTGGAAACATCCTCTCTGCATCTACCCTGTCAAGCCCCTTTAGAATCTTATATGTTTCAATAAGATCCCCTCTCATTCTTCTAAACTCCAATGAGTACAGGCCCAACCTGCTTAACAAGAAAAATCTGAGCTGCGGTCCAATCAAAGTGATCAAGTTCAGAGGAATCAAAGTTTTGAACTCACTATTAGGGTTATTGGAGGAAGCGACTGGACAACTCCTCTAATGATTCAGTGTGAACACCGCATTGATCTATTTACCATAAGTAACATTATTTCACAAAAGGCACTCTCAGTTTTTTTCCTCTTAAATCTGTATATTATGTGGAGATGTCGACTCCAGGAAGACCAAAGAGGTAGTGGAAAAACCTAGAAAGTAGCATACCCTTAAATAAAGAAAAGGGCATGCTGGAGACTCAACATTTCAGCCAATGAGTGTCTTGTTTAGAACTAGGGGGCATAGCTTAAAAATAAGGGGTCGCCCATTTAGAACTGAGATGAGGAGGAATTTCTTCTGTCAGAGGGTCGTAAATCTGTGGAATTCGCTGCCTCAGAGAGTTGTGGAGGCTGGGTCATTGAATATATTTAAGGCGGAGATAGACAGATTTTTGAACGATAAAGGAGTGAAGGGTTATGAGGTGCGGGCAAGGAAGTGGATCAGATCAGATCAGTCATTATCTTATTAAATGGTGGAGCAGGCTCGAGGGACCAAATGGCCTACTCCTAGTTCTTATGCTCTTATGTTCTTATGTTGTTTTTCCTTTGAGTACAGGAATGTCCAGAATAGACAAGTACTTACAACATCTGTAAAAGATTGATACTGCTCACTACACTTCCACTTCCTCACACAGCTGTCGGTGCATTCAGTCCACTTGTTCAAACTCAGTTAGTGCCCACAAAGCTTTTCCTAACACATCAAAAAAAGTTCAGTGTGAAGCGAGTAAAAAAAAAATAGTACGAAACAGGGAGTCTTGATTGTTCTAAAGCAAATACATATGCGGGAAGGTTTTCTCTTGTTTAGTGAAATTGTGTATGAAGATTGTGTTTATGGTTTTGCTATAAATAGCACATGCATGATATCTTCCCTGATTGTTAGCAACAGTGGATATGTAGTGGATAGTAAACCTGGTCCCCAGATGTTGAAAAAGTTTTCCCTGTTCCCCATACTGTTATAATTACAGCACCGCTGTGGCATTTCTCATACCAGAAGCTGTGTGGAGGAGCAGTTTGATTCTTGGGAAGGATCTATCATATACATTGAAAAAAGAAATCCTTTGGAACAAGGGACCAATTTGTAATATTTCAATGAGATAAGCAGCTTCTAAGAGCATTTGTGCACTCTGATTTACTATTGGCTGAACTGTGTGGTGGACATGTGATTATTGGATTCCTATATAAGGACTTCTGAAATTTGCAGCTTTTTGCCACTTTATGTTATCCTCAACAGACATGTAATGGAAAATAGATGTGTTCTTCCATTTAGCTTCTAAAACAATGTCACTGTTTGGATAATATACTTAGGCCTATCTTTTCGTGCAGATCTTTATGAGCCACAAACAAATAAATTTGCAACAGGAGGATTGTTAGCGAGAATACCCAAAATCTGATCAGTATCACCCGTAGTAATGGTCCTTCAACATTTGACAAGCTGCTAATGAGCCAGCTTGACTGGTATAAAAGATGGAAAGTTTGTAAATTCTGCTGCGGAGTGCACAATATAATGGAGAAACAAAATTGCCTTTTTTTTTGGCAAGGCAGGGTAACCCACAAGAAGAAAAACAGGTGGGATGACATTGCTGGCCTTGTGAACTCATTATTGGCCACTGTTGAAGACTTGGAAGATGATCCAGAAGAGGTTGCATGACTAAAGATAGAACACTACATAATGGCAACAATATTACCATGAAGTAGCAAGGCAGGATCTATGCGGCGGTAACAGAAAATCATAATCATTAGCACTGCACCCAGAACGTGGCTGTCAGCTGGCTAACTCCAGGAGTTGATTATTCATTTTTTGGTTTTTATTCATCACCCTCCCCTGCAAAATTCTACAAACTTTTCTCCTGATCAGCATTTGACAAAGCTTTAACAAGGCTTCACAAACAAAAAGCTGAAGACAAACGTAGGTCCCTTGCAGTCGTGAAGACAAATATAGGCCCCTTGCATTCGGATTCAGGTGAATTTATAACGGGGAACAAAGAAATGGCAGACCAATTGAACAAATACTTTGGTTCTGTCTTCACGAAGGAAGACACAAATAACCTTCCAGATGTACTAGGGGACAGAGGAACTGAAGGATATCCTTATTAGGCAGGAAATTGTGTTAATGAAATTGATGGGATTGAAGGGCGATAAATCCCCGGGGCCTGATAGTCTGCATTCCAGAGTACTTAAGGAAGTGACCCTAGAAATAGTGGATGCATTGGTGATCATTTTCCAACAGTCTATCGACTCTGGATCAGTTCCTATGGACTGGAGGGTAGCTAATGTAACACCACTTTTTAACAAAGGAGGGAGAGAGAAAACGGGTAATTATAGACCGGTTAACCTGACATCAGTAGTGGGGAAAATGTTGGAATCAATCATTAAGGATGAAATAGCAGCGCATTTGGAAAGCAGTGACAGGATCGTCTCAAGTCAGCATGGATTTATGAAAGGGAAATCATGCTTGACGAATCTTCTGGAATTTTTTGAGGATGTAACTAGCAGAGTGGACAAGGGAGAACCAATGGATGTGGTGTATTTTAACTTTCAAAAGGCTTTTGACAAGATCCCGCACAAAAGATTGTGCAAAATCAAAGCACATAGTATTGAGGGTAATGTACTAACGTGGATAGAGAACTGGTTGGCAGACAGGAAGCAGAGAGTCGGGATAAATGGGTCCTTTTCAGAATGGCAGGCAGTGACTAGTGAGGTGCCACAGGGCTCAGTGCTGGGACCCCAGTTCTTTACGATATACATTAACGATTTAGATGAAGAAATTGAGTGTAATATCTCCATGTTTGCAGATGACACTAAACTGGGTGCGGTGTGAGCTTTGAGGAGGATGCTAAGAGGCTGCAGGGTGACTTGGACCGGTTAGGTGAGTGGGAAAATGCATGGCAGATGCAGTATAATGTGGATAAATGTGAGGTTATCCATTTTGGGGGCAAAAACACGAAGGCAGAATATTATCTGAATGGCGGCAGGTTAGGAAAAGGGGAGGTGCAACGAGACCTGGGTGTCATGGTTCATCAGTCATTGACAGTTGGCATGTAGGTACAGCAGGCGATGAAGAAGGCAAATGGTATGTTGGCCTTCAAAGCTACGGGATTTGTGTATAGGAGCAGGGAGGTCTTACTGCAGTTGTACAGGGCCTTGTTGAGGCCTCACCTAGAATATTGTGTTCAGTTTTGGTCTCCCAATCTGAGGAAGGACGTTCTTGCTATTGAAGGAATGCAGTGAAGGTTCACCAGACTGATTCCAGGGATGGCTGGACTAACATATGAGGAGAGACTGGATCAACTGGGCCTTTATTCACTGGAGTTTAGAAGGATGAGAGGGGATCTCATAGAAACATATAAGATTCTGACGGGTTAGATGCGGGAAGAATGTTCCTGATGTTGGGAAGTCCAGAACCAGGGGACATAGTCTTAGGATAAGGGGTAGGCCATTTAGGACTGCGATGAGGAGAAACTTCTTCACTCAGCGAGTTGTTAACCTGTGGAATTCCCTGTCGCAGTGAGTTGTTGATGCCAATTCATTGGATATATTCAAGAGGGAGTTAGATATGGCCCTTACGGCTAAAGGGATCAAGGGGTATGGAGAGAAAGCAGGAAAGGGGTACTGACGGAATGATCAACCATGATCTTATTGAATGACGGTGCAGGCTCGAAGGGCCTACTCCTGCATCTATTTTCTATGTTTCAATGGCCCCAAGTTTCCACATGATTTGCTCCTGATTTTTAGGAGCAACTGGTGTAGAACGGAGTATCTTAAAAATCGGAATTCTCCACATTTAGTTTTCTGCAGTTCTAGTCAGGTAGAACAGTTTCACTTTGGAACAGAATTTTCTTTTCAAAAGGGGGCGTGTCCAGCCACTGACGCCTGATTTCAAAGTTTCCACAGTGAAAACGTACTCCAAACTAACTTAGAATGGAGTAAGTGAAGATTTTTGTACGCTTGAAAAAACCTTGTCTACACATTAAAAAATCAGGCGCAGGTTACAAATTAGGCGTCAGGAACGAGGGGGGGAGGGGGGGTGAAGGGAAGTCATTAAATTCTACAATAAATCCTTAGTTATACTTATACAAATATTATACAAATAAATCCAACCTGAATCAAAATTTATAAGCAAAGAAAAGATTAAATAAACCATGTTCCTACCTGTGTGAAAGGCAGCGGTTTGCCGTCGGGACCGAAGGCTGAACGGGCCGGGCCCAAGACTTCGGGCAGGGCCCGTCCCCAGCACCAGAATTACAGGTAGATGGCGTTGGGTCGGGTCGGGGAGGGAGGTTCGGTTCGGGTCGGCGGGTAAGGAGGGGGAGAGGGAGGGGGACGTCAAGTCGGGGAGAGGGAGGTCAGGTCGGGGAGGGGGAGGTCAGGTCGGATCCAGTCCGGGAGCGGCAGTCGGGTCGGGTCGGGTCCAGTCGGCGGGGAGCGGGAGTGGGAGCGGGAGCGGCAGTCGGGTCGGGTCAGGTCCAGTCGGGGGGGAGCGGGAGCAGGAGCGACAGTCGGGTCGGGTCGGGACCAGTCGGGGGGGAGCGGAAGCAGGAGCGGCAGTCGGGTCGGGTCGGGTCCAGTCGGGGGGGAGCGGGAGCAGGAGCGACAGTCGGGTCGGGTCGGGACCAGTCGGGGGGGAGCGGAAGCAGGAGCGGCAGTCGGGTCGGGTCGGGTCCAGTTGGGAGGAAGCGGGAGTGGGAGCGGCAATCGGGTCGGGTCCAGTCGGGGGGAAGCGGGAGCGGGAGTCGGGTCGGATCGGGTCCGGTCCAGGGGGGCGGGGAGGGGAAGCGGATGTCGGGTCCGGTCCGGGGGGGGGGTGGGGGGGGTGGGGGGGGAAGCGGGAGTCGAGTCGGGTCGGGAGGAAGCAGGAGCTGGCTGTGGGAGGAGCCTTATTCACGCAGCCCCAGTGAGGCCATTGGGCCAGGGCTAGGGGCTGCGTGCTTCGGGCCCCTCCCACACAGTTTCGGGCGCCTGGAGCTACTGCACTTGCGCGCCCACTGTAGCGCGCATGTGCAGAGGTCCCGGCACTGTTTTCAGCGCAGGGACCTGGCTCCGCCCCCTACAGCTCCTGACGCGCTGCGCCGAGGGCCAGAGGACCTGCAGGGTGGTGGAGAATCTGGAGGTTTTCTTTAGGCGCACTTTGTGGCGCGAAAAACGGGCGTCCAGGTCGGGACTGCGCCATTCTAGGCGCATGTTTCTATGTTTACTGTTTGACTAGAGTCTGGAATAGGAGGATTTACTCATGTTGGAAGTACAAATGAACAAAACAGTTCATTCACACTTTCTATTCATATTGCACCCTTGTACTCATCTATTTTGTTTCATAAAAAATAATAATAAACAATATGCCCCCTGCAGATAAAGAGAATTTAACCTGAGTTTAATTTGCGTTACTATTTTCAAATGAGGCTATTGAATTCTAAGATGCAGGGGAACTAGCAGCCCTCTGCCAGTCACCATGACATTAATAGGTTCTTCAGCCATCTTCAAGTTGATTGAAAGATACCCTTTGTATGATTCTGAGGGGGATTGACTGGGTAGACGCTGAGAGGTTTTGTCCCCTGGCTGGAGAATCTAGAACTAGGGGACATGATCTCAGGATAAGGAGTTGGCCACTTAGGACTGTGATGAGGAGGAATTTCTTCACTCAGAGGGTTGTGAATCTTTGAAATTCTCTACCCCAAAGGGCTGTAGATGCTGAGTCGTTGAGTGTATTCAAGGCTGAGATCGATAGATTCCTGGACTCTAGGGGAATCAAGGGATATGGGGATAGGGTGGGAAAGTGGAATTACATAGGAATATAAGAAATAGGAGCAGGAGTAGGCCATTTGGCCCCTCGAGCCTGCTCCACCATTCAATAAGATCATGGCTGATCTGATCTTGGCCTCAACTCCACTTCCCTGCCCACTCCCCATAACCATTGACTCCCTTATCATTCAAAAATCTATCTATCGCCATCTTAAATATATTCAATGACCCATCCTCCACAGATCTCTGGCTTAGAGAATTCCTAAGATTCACGACCCTCTGAGAGAAGAAATTCCTCCTCATTTCCATTTTAAATGAACGACCCCTTATTCTTAAGCTATGTCCCCTAGTTCTAGATTCCCTCTGGAGGGGAAACATCCTGCCTGTACCTACTCTGTCAAGCCCCCTCAGAAGCTTATATGTTTCAATAAGATCACCTCTCATCCTTCTAAATTCCAATGAGTATTGGCTCAACTTGCTCAACCTTTCTTCATAAGACAACACCTTCATCTCAGGAATCAACCTCGTGAAACTTCTCTGAACTGAATCCAATGCAAGCATATCCTTCCTTAAATAAGGAGACCAAAGCTGTATGCAGTACTCTAGGTGTGGTCTCACCAACGCCCTGTACAGTTGTAGCAGGACTTCCATACTTTTATACTCCATCCCCCTTGCAATAAAGGCCAACATTCCATTAGCCTTCCTGATTACTTGCTGTATCTGCATGCTAACTTTTTGTGTTTCATGTACAAGGACCCCCAGATCCCTCTGTACTGCAGCATTTTGTAATCTCTCACCATGTAATAATTTGCTTTTTTATTTTTCCTACCAAAGTTGGATTACCTCACATTTTCCCACATTATACTCCATCTGCCAAATATTTGACCACTCACTTAGACTATCTATATCCCTTTGCCAATTCTTTGCATCCTCCTCACAACTTTCTTTCCCATCTATCTTTGTACCATCAGTAAATTTGGTTACATTACACTCAGTCCCTTCATCCAAGTCATTAATATAGATTGTAAATAGTTGAGGCCCCAGCACTGATCCCTGCGGCACCCCAGTAGTGACTGTTTGCCAACCTGAAAATGACCCATTTATCCCGACTCTCTGTTTTCTGTTAGTTAGCTAATCCTCTATCCATGCTAATATATTACCCCCAACCCCGTGAACTCTTATCTTGTGCAGTAACCTTTTATATAGCCTGAGGGAAGGGAAAGACAGTAAAGCCCAGATTTGGAGGACCAGAGGGTGTGGTTGAGGATTTAAGACTCCTTCTTGAGGAAATTCACATTGGCAATAATAGGCACTTACCAATAAAAATTGAATTGTACCCACGATAAAGAATAGTAAAATTAAAATGGCTATAATTTATTCGCGACAGGTGTAGAAATTGCTCTGAGCTATTTTTAATTTGTTGGTCAGTGTTGGGTGAAATTCCTGTTTTGGTTGAAGATCAGCCATGGCTTTATTGAATGGCGGAGCCGGCTCGAGGGGCCATATGGTCCACTCCTGTTCCTAATTCTTATGTTCTTATGTTTGCAATCATATGCACTGCAGGATAAAAGGCAAGGGAAAGTGGTTAAATAGTGCAGGGCGTGGGCTGCTGTACGAATTGTTCCTGTGTGTGATATAATGATATATGTGATCTCCTGTTTATCACTAGTTTATCCAAGCACAGAATGGCCTGAAGAAAGATTGTGAATCAAGCAAGAATGATTGTGGGGCAGAAGTTCACAAATTTAACAAAAACATTAAGCCCTTTTTATTTAACAACTTGATTCAATTAGCACACACAGGAATTTCACCCAACGCTCAGAGCAATTTCTACAACTGTTCTGAATAAGTTATAGATATTTTAATTTTACTATTCTTTATCATGGGTACAATTCAGTTTTTATTGGTAAGTGCCTATTATTGCCAATGTGAATTTCCTCAAGAAGGAGCCTTAAATCATCGACCACACCCTCTGGTCCTCCAAATCTGGGCTTTACTGTCATTCCCTTCCCTCGGTGCCCCAGCCTTCACCCTGCCTCAGTCCTATTCTCTCAAACTCCCACCCTAAACCACTCCGCCTCCCCACTTTTCTCAATCTTTAAAAGCTTTCTCAAAGCTGTTCTTTTCAGCCAAGCCTTTTGGTCATCTCTCCCATCATGGCTGGTCATTTAGCTCTTTTGCCTTTTTTTTCTGTCTTCTCTATTGAGCTGCTTGGGATGTTTTCTACATTAAATACACTGTATAAGCACATGTTGTTGTTGAAGGAACAGCTCCAGGTGAGCTATCTGGGGAGGAGGAGAACCCTATTGTCAAAGACAATGGCAGATTCCCTTATTAATGTACTCCCACTTACAACATCACAAATGGGTTAAAATTGCATTGTAAAATATTAGTTGCTATGAAATTTCTTTGTCTGCCATTTTATTTTAAATGATTAATATTTTTGTTGATACAGTAAAGAAAGGTATTTCTTACCAACATGTTTGTTATTGATACCATGCACCAATCCAAAAGTATTAAACTGAACAGGCCTGTTCCAAAAGGTGGTGCAGGCACCTACAGAAAGTTTCTGCTGGGATTTTAACCTGTTAAATCAAGTGTGTCAAAAGTTAAATCTTCTCTCACGAGTATCAAATATAATCCTATTTGAAGTGTTAGAACGTTGCTCAAGTTATACCTGCTGCATTCATCGTTTTTTGGGGGGTATAATTTTGGAAATTCACACTCTTGGCTCAAAGCTGTGCTCACCAGGAGCACACAACCAAAATTTGGGCCTGCTCTCCCCCGCCCGCGCCCCCACCCGTCCTCCCCGTCCGCCCGTCCGTCCCGCCCCTGCTCCCCGCCCACTGCCTCCCCACCCCACCGCCTCCCCAACCCACCTACAATTTTCTACCTGCTGCAATGAATGGACAGAAAACTGTGCAGACTACAAATTGAACATGCTGACACCTGTACTCAATATGCATTCTCATGGAGCAAAGCTCTGCTCCAGGATTGCTAAATTGTAAAATGTGTCCCATTGTACATTTTAATCGTCGAGTGCTTGTGGGGCAAGTGCATTGGGGATAGTTGAACATACACTAGAGTCGAGGCAATTCATCTGGTAAACCCCTCAGAGTGCCATCAGAGTCTGCCGCTGAGTCTGTTTTAGTCATTAATCAATAAGTGCATAGCAATGTCCATCGGATCTTTTCCAATATTTATTTCCCTTGTAAATCCTCAGCTGCTGTATCCTTAATTGTTTGCTGTGCCTGCAATAAATTGAACACTGTGAGACTTGAGCAGACAGAGGAATGTTGTATAACTGCATTAAGTACTCACCCAGTAATATTGCCAACGGTAAGTTATAGCTCTAAACAAATTGGCAAAATTGCCTTTGAAGTTCCAGGAATCTGTTTAGCATGGTGCAGTGTGTGAAACATCAGCCTTGTACCTCTGTGACCTGAGTTCAAATCCAGCCCAAATTGATGACAAGAAATTCTCCTCGCTTTGGCGGCTGTAGGGGTCTTGTATGAAGTGAGTCTGGGAAGTCTCAATTCAGTTGCTACTTGCCACGGGCCAACTCTAAACTGGCATTAAATTTGAAGTTAAAGACCGCAGGATGACTGGGGATGAGCGGGAATGGAAAAAATGGGGTGCTCCTCTGTGTTTGGGTGCAAGACACATTGTTGGGCCAGAGTAGAAGGAACTTTATTTTGTATCTAGTCATGCTGTAACAATAAAATGGAGCCAATAATGAGATGGTCGCCACCCAAAGTGCCAGGGGCCCTGTATTAGTGGGCATGGAGGCCTGTGATCGAATCCACACCCAGTGCATTCAGCACCTTGCAATGCAAGCAGGAAACACCCAGTGCGCTCAAAGGAACACAAGGCTCATTAAGTTCACGAGTTGTATTTTAAATTACGTGTCATCTGTAACAGGCACTGAAGCACTGACCAGATGTATAAATTAAATTTTTTTCCTCCTGCGCGGCACTCTCCTCACAATACGGCCATCCACCGTTTATGTCCTTTCATTTGCTTGGCTTCCAGCAACCAATTTTTCAAGGAGGTCTTTGTATCCTACAGTTTGTTTTTTTAAGGTGGTGGCATTTTTAGGGCAGCCAGAAGCTAGTACCTGACATCATGGCCCCCACAACCCATTTGACACTACCGGCGCTATCCACTCAGTGCTGGGAGTGCCACCAAAATATTTAAATATCGGGCAATATTGGCCCCGAAGAGTCAAAGATCTGGCTTAATCCAGGCAAAAGTTTCACCGAAAGATCCACTCAGCCTAGTTCACTTCCTAATGCATCCCGGAGCTGTGCACTGCCACATGCCTGCTCAGGTTTTACTTTTAATAGAGTTGCAACATGCATCTTGCATTGATCGCAGATCGGAGGGAAGTGAGTAGATGGTTTCACATTTACAGTAAAGAATTGCATAGTGACTGGCAATAACTGAGAAATAACAGACCTTAACAATGAAAGATCTGTAAGTTATTTGGCACACTGATGTTATCAAACTGAATTTCAACTGCAAATGATTAAATATTCTTGCAACACAATCAAGGCTTTTATCTGAAGCCTCACATGAGTATACTACTATATTGCTTACTAATCCTCAATTACTTAAAGCATTCGAATGGTCTGACAGATTTGAGTTCAATTTCAATTATTTTAACACTGAGAAACTATGCTTTGGACATAGATTTCCAGAAACTCTTCCCTGGCTAGTCCGTTACCTGACTGAATTCAGAAGTTTACCTGTGTAATGTCTGTAATATTATTTGCTATTACATAGGTTGAGAAATTCTGGGACACAATGAGAGGACAGGTTCCTCAGCAGGGAGGTGGTAAGTAGTAAGCAAGAGTAAAGTCCTAAAGCAGAACAAAGGACATGAAAAATGTGTGGTAGTAGCCCCAGGGAGAAGCGGCAAGTTACCACCGAGGCGTTGCTGAGGCTGACAGATTTGGGAAACTGGGGACGTTGCAAGGTGAGTGTCCGTCGTCCAGCTCCAAATGTGCGCTAAGGCTTTTTATTTGTTGGGTCATGTTACTGTCAGGGCAGTTCAAAGGTTGAACTTGTTTTTACCTCCTAGCTAATCAGTTGTTAGTTGTCACCGAATCAATGATAAAACAGGAGCTCAACATTGTTTTCCTAATATGTAATTGGTTCTGTGATTCTACTTTGAAAAACAACCAATTAGAAAACTGGGAGGTGAACTACACCAACCAATCAGAAAACACAGACATAAGCCTACCTCTCTCGACCCCTTCACTACCTCTGATTTGTCACGATGCTTGTACGATATCCATTTTTGGATGAGCAGCAATTTCCTCCAACTCAATATTGGGAAGACTGAAGCCATTGTCTTCGGTCCCCTCCACAAACCCATTCCATAACGACCAACTCCATCCCTCTCGCTGGCCATTATCTGAGGGTGAACCAGCCCGTTTACAACCTTGGCATCCTATTTGAATTTCCAAGATGAATTTCCAACCCCATGCCCTCTCCATCGCTGAGATTGTATACTTCTACCTCGGTAACATCGCCCGTCTCCGCTCCTGCCTCGGCTCATCTGCTGCTGAAACCCTCATCCATGCTCCCCTGGCCAGCTCCCACCTTGCATCCTCTTTAACTTGAGCTCATCCAAAACTCTGCTGCCCACCTCCTAACTTGCACCAAGTCCCATTCACCCATCACTCCTGTGTTTGCTGACCTACATTGGCTCCCGGTCTGGAAAGCCCTCAATTTTGAAATTCTCATCATTGTTTTCAAATCCTTCCATGACCTCATTCCTCCCTATCTCTGTAACCTCCTTCAGCCCTACAATCCTCTGAGATCTATGCGATCCGCGGACTCTGGCCTCTTGCCAGAATTCTGGACTTATTTCCATCGCTCCACTGTTGGCAGCCGTGCTTTTAGCTGCCTAGCCCCTAAGCTCTGGGATTCCCTCCCAAAACCTTTTCGCCTCTCTACCTCCTTCAAGACACTCCTTAAAACCTACCTCTTTAACCAAGCTTTTGATCTACTTGGAACCTATCTTCTAATGTAGCTCAATGTCAAATTTTGCTTGTTAATGTTCCTGTGAAGCATCTTATTATATTAAAGGTGCTGTATAACAGCAAATTGTTGTTGTTGTTAGTGCAGACACTTCTTTTATTTATACTAGTGGACTTGCTATACACCAGAAGTTACCCTATAGGTGATATGCACTTCTCCATAGAGAGAGAGTGAAAATACATGGGCTAGGCACCACAGTCAATTTCTGTACATTTCTATGTGACAGAAGTCAGATAGATAAGGCCATCTGAGCAAGCTACCTGTGCATGTTATGGGGGAATAAAAAATAGCGTGGTAATTTCAGCTCTGTAAAACCAATATTTTTAAGAAGCTGTCTTTAAAGAAAATACAGAGCTCTGGTAAAATCCAAAGGAGGAGGGAAACAAATCAGAATCATTGAATGTTACAGCACTGTATCAGACCATTAAATCTGTGCTGGTGTCTTTTCCCACATAAGGCACCCAGTCTAATCCTACTCTCCTGCTTCGTCTCCATACCCTTTAATATTTTTTCAACCAACTACCTAAGAATTTATGGACTTGGCTTCAGCGATGGTTTGTGGCAGAGTTCCACATTCTAGCTGCCCTCTGTGGAAAGATATTCATTCTCTGATTTCCCTTAAGTTTGTGCCCACTCATTACCTTCTCACCAACCCGTGGAACAATCCATGGAGGAAGCAATGTCTGGGCTCGCAACCTATGTTCTCAGAAACTTTCTTGCAGATAGCCATGGAATTGCTACTCACTCTGTAGTGGACGGCAAGTTTCCCAAACTCTTGTATTTTGGTGTCAAACAGCGCCAAAGTGCTCCAAAGTCCCTGAAGACTGCGTAAGGGAATTTTGCTCATTAATGAGCTCCTCTCTACAAAGAAAGAAAGGTCTTGCATTTTTATATAGAGCCTTTCACAACCTCAGGACATCCCAAAATGCTTTAGAACCAATGAATGCTTTTGAAGGGAATTCACAGTTGTACTCTAGGCAGTTCCATGTAAGGTAAGAATCTGTGGGTTCCTGCAACAAACGGACCTCTGTACCTAGCCTTCCATTCATCTCATTCCTATTCCACTACTGCCAAGTCCTCCTCACTTGTGTTCCTTACTGGCACTCTATGGGCTCAATTTTCCCCAGTATTTGCCCCGTTTTTTTTTTTGGAGCAGGCCGCTTTTTCTGGCTTAACTTTAAAATCTCCAGTTTCCCCAATCAATTTGCACCAGCATAACTCAGTTAGTTACGAATTTTTTAAGACCGTTTTTTTTCAGCCAAAGTGGGCGTAACCAGCCACCTGCGCCACTTCTGGCCATTTAGGGAAGTTTGGCCAGCTGAGAGTTACTCCAGTTCTGATTAGGCCAGCGTATGTGGACTGTCCTGAAAAACCTTCTCTAGAGTTAAGGAAATCAGTGCAGACAAGGAAAGCGGAGCAGCTGATGCCCGGATACACTGAAAGAATTGAAAAACCCATTCTCATTCCCCAGTTCACACACACAGTCCGGTCCCATTAGAGAGAGAGACAGAGAGAGAGAGACAGAGACAGAGAGAGACACACAGAGACAGATAGAGAGCGAGAGAGAGAGAGGGAGAGAGGGAGATTGGAGGTAAGTTGGTGCTATGTGTTTTTCAATTCTCTTAATGCAGATCAAGGCTCCACCCCCAAAACTAAAGGTCAGGTTAGGCCATGCCAAAATGAAGAGATGCAACGGGGAAACTTACAACACTTTTTTTTGTCTTCAAGTATGCCAAAAAAAATGCTTTGGGGAAAATTGAGACCAATATTTGGGGCTTAGGGTTTAAACCAAAGTGCACCAAACATAGAATGGGGAGGTGGCGGATAGCGCTGTCTCCTGCATCCATAGGTCATGCCACCCAACACATGACGAAGAACATTAAGGTACAGCTGCCCTCCGTTTGACATCTCAAATGAAGTCAGTGGCCATAAAATGCAGCACTGTGCCCCAAACATGGAGAAGCGTATGCATTCAAAGGGAGTGGATCTTGACTTTTGGCCAGCCAAAAGCAGAGTGCGTGGTCAGTCCGGCAGTGGAGGACCTCGCGATTCTGAGGCCCCAGCCTCATTTAAATTTAGCAGGCGAGCTGTGGGGCGCTAAACAGGCATCCCGATGCAGTTCACCGGATTGAGGCTGAGCCCAAGATCAGGGAAGGTGGGGGGGTGTTCATGGTCGCAAAGGTTGGGGATCCCGGGGTGGTATCCCCCCTAGGTTACTTTTGTGGGCCCCAGCAGTGGGAACTTTTCCAGGCTCTTCGGTTTCTTTACTCATGGAAGTGGTCGGCGTGTGCACTGAGCTGGCTCCAACCAACTCTACCCGAAAATGTTAATCGAGGCCCTATTTATGTCAGAGGACCCCGATATCCATATTAAAAGGGGCCTGTTGCCTGAAACAGGCGGGGACTTTGGACAATAGGCCCCTATCAAAATGGAGCCTGCTGCACTGCCAGTTTTACCGGGGCAGAAAGGCAACCGAGCCCATTCTGAGCCTATTACAGCCCCGCTACTACCAGATAAAGGTGAAGTGCATCATCAAGTGCATCATAAGGAATTTCTTTCGTCTTTGTATGTGGATACATTTCAACCATTCTCAACACCTTTGATTGAACATGAAACTTTAAAAGATTCGCTTTTATACGTTATCAACAGATGAATAAAGAGTTTTAATTATAGATTTTTTATAAACTGCTGCAAACTGATCTAGAATATATGATTTTTTTTCCAATTTACAATTACAATGATGTAGGCAACCACTTGAAAACTTACCCAATTAATGCAGCTTTATTCTCAATTAGTAGTTAACAATTTACCTTAGAAACCATTCTTGCCTGTGGGAACAGGCTCTGCGAAATCTCAGCCAATGGAATTGTGAAGCGGCATACTGCTTTCATCCAATTCAGAGAGAGTCTTAAACCCGTAGTTCATTACAGCAGATTACTCTGACCTGCCTTTGAGATTAGTGACCTTAAGGCTGAGGTCTCCCCTCCTGGCTGGAACCTTTGTGCCTTTTCAGCCATCCATTACACTGTGGACTGCTGTCCTTTTCAGCCTGACCTTAAAGTCACAATGTTCTAGCTTACTTCTTATCCCAATAATAAAGAACAGTAAAGAATGAAAATAGATTGTAAAACACTTAACATGAAAAAGATGCAAGTGAATGATGGGATTTTTATCAGCCCAGAGTTAACTGAGGTGCTTTTGATGTGATCACAAGAGGTCAAAGGTTGCATTTGGCAATCTGTGAAGTGGAAGCATCCATCTTGGTGACAGAATCGATGTGAAGGGGAGGCAATAGGACACAGCTGGGTGTTTCAGCTTCCCAGGTTGAAGATTAGGTTTTGGATTCTGGACTCGTCTAAAGTCAGAGTGATGACAGCTCGCATTTGAGCTCTTTGCTGCGAGACTTTTGCAACAGGGCCCAACACCCTGAAGAGCGACAAGCGATTATTGTGATTCATTAAAAAATGATCACCTGATGAACAATTTAATAGCACTGTTATATTGCAGGTATATTGTAGAGCAACGCTCTATGGACCTGTAAAGTCCTTATTCTACAGCATGAAACCACACAAGGCACATTCCAGGGACAAGGCCACTCAGTGACCTTAACTCTATATTACAGGACTCCAGAAGTGATGACCCTGCGTGGGACCTCCCTTTCTATATCTGAGTGATCAGGTCAGGAGTGTCTCCCACAAGTTCACCCCCTGTGGTCAAGGTGTACATCTGTGTTGAGTGTGTACAGTAATACAGTGGTGTTACATTGTAGTTACAAACATGACGGGACCCACGTTCCATTGTTGCTTCTCTTCCATTCACTGGCCAACAGCACAGGGATTTGCATATGCTTGCTTGCTGGTTCAATTTGATTCTAGCATAAAGCTAAAGTGAACAACAGCAACTCACAACTGTGCAGTGGCTTTAATGCAGTGGAACATTCCAAGGCGCTTTACAAAGAGTGATAATGGACAGGAAGTGGGAGTAGAGGATTAGAAAGGGCAAAAAAAGGCAGGGTCAAAGAGGTATGATTTGAGGAGGACTTTAAAGGAACCTAGGAACCGGAGCAGGCCATTCAGCCCCTCAAGCCCATTCCGCCATTAAATGAGATAATGGCTGACCCGCGACAAACTCCATATACCCGCCTTTGCCCCATATCCCTTAATACCGTTGTTTAACAAAAATCTATCAATCTCAGATTTAAAATGAACAATTGGCCTAGAATCAATTTCTATTTGCGGAAGAGAGTTCTAAACTTTTCCCGTCTTTTGCGTGTAGAAGTGTTTCCTAACTTCACTCCTGATGGAGAGAGTTATAGCGGCAGGGGGATGCACAGAAATCCCAGGGCTCGTTTTAATCCACCCTGATGAGAACAGGGTGAGCGTGGGGATAAAATAGAGTCAGCATCCTGCCCTCCTGCTTGGTACCGCTCCCTCGCCAGACGCCATTTTAACTCTGGGGTTTCGGGAGGCCGGTGAGGCCCTCACCGCCAGCAGGCCAGGGGCTCATAAACATTCAAAAGTTCCACCTTGTTTATAAATTCATCCACGGCCTCTCTCAATCCTGCCCTTCCAACTTCATTGAGTCCTGTGTCTCCACCCTCTCGACGGCTCGATTTGAGCAGGGGGCAAGCCAGGGGCCAGAGGGACAAGCCTTGGCCCAGCTCACCGCTGTGATGATGGATCCTGACAACGGAAGCCGGCCGAGCCTAACTCTCACAGTTCCAGCCCCAGGCTTGCCCGCTGGTTAAAATTGGGTCTCCAGATTCAGAAGAGCAGAGGCTGTGAACTGGGACACAGGGCTCAATGAGGTTGGAGAAGTAAGATGGAGTGAGATGAACTCAATGGTTTGGGGTACAGTGAAGGCTGGGGTGATGGGTGAGTGAGCAGCACTTAGTATGGGTTAGGATTTGGACACTGGAGTTCTGAATTAGTCGAAGTTTGTGCAGAGTGGAGTCTCAGAGGCAGAACAAGGAGAGTTGTTACCTTTTGGGGTCTTTTTTAACCTTTATTATCCTGGACAATTTTATATTGGCAGAGCTAAGATCAATCTCAAGGGTAAGTCACAATTCCCTTATACATTTGAAAGGGTCTATCCTCGCTTGAGATCTAAGGAAACTTATCGTAATCTGCCAGAGAAAATGAACAGGATATTCTGTCTCGTAATTGATTTTAGCTTCTAGACTTATCTAACGCTCCATGAGTACACGCTATAGTCCTTAAACAATTTACAGCATCACATCAGAAGTTGTTTTAAGTTAAAACTATTAAGCAAATTTATTAAACAAAAGATAAACAAGGACATTAAGTAACATCACCCCCTTGGGATTAAGCAAGAAACACAGAAAGCTAGCGTGCAGTTACAGCAAGCAAATAAGAAGGCAAATGTAATGTTGTCCCTTATTGCAAGGAGGATGGAGTATAAAAGTAAGGAAGTCTTGCTACAATTGTACAGGGTGTTCGTGAGACCACACCGAGAGTACTGTGTACAGTTTTGGTCTCCTTATTTAAGGAGGGATATTCTTGCATTGGAGGCCTTTCAGAGAATGTTCGCTAGGTTGATTCCTGGGATGAAGGGGTTGTCTTATGAGGAAAGGTTGAGCAGATTGGGACTATACTCATTGGAGTTTAGAAGAATGAGAGGTGATCTTATTGAAACATATGGGCTGGATTTTAGGCTTTTCTGTTTTTGGTGGGAAAACGGAGGCGGGGTGGGAACGTTACCAGCTGGGAATAGTCAGAGCTGTGGTAAGGAATTTTCGCCATCTGGGTCCTGCATCAGGGGGCGCAGTGCGAAGGCAGGTGTTGTACACTTTGCGTGGCGCAAGGATGGGAAACTCGCCAACTAAACTGCTGGGCCTTGTGTACTCAGAGAGGCCTGGGGGGGTGGTGAGAAAGCTTTAAAAAACCCACAAAAACATTCCCAAAGCATTGCCCACACAACACAAATTGCAATTACCTTTGCAGCACTTTACCTTCCTCACCGCCGCCGGCATGGCTGGACCGCTCTGGTTTCCCAGGCGGTGATTGCGAGGCGCGATTCCAGGCATGCGGGTCGGGTTCGAGTCAAAACTCGGACGGTGTCGCAATGAGAGGCGTTGCACACCCGGCCCAGCTTGTCCCGGCAGTGCTGCTCAGTGCGCCGCAAAACCAGACACGAGGATCGCGACCGGACGTGGGAGACCTCACCGTCCCATTTCATACCGCTCCAGGGCGAAACCCGGCACACAAAGGACTGGAAAATCCAGCCCATAAGATTCTGAGGAAGCTTGAAAGGGTAGATGCTGAGAGGTTGTCTCCCCTGGCTGGAGTGTCTAGAACGAGGGGGCAGAGTCTCAGGAAAAGGGGTAGGCCATTTAAGAATTTCTTTACTCAGAGGGTTGTGCATCTTTGGAATTCTCTGCCCCAGAGGGCTGTCGATGCTGAGTCTCTGAATATATTCAAGGCTGAGGTCGATAGATTTTTGGACTGTAGGGAATCAAGGGATACAGGGATCAGGCAGGAAAGTGGAGTTGAGGTCGATGATCAGCAGTGATCTTATTGAATGGCGGAGCAGGCTCGAGGGGCTGTATAGCCGACTCTTGCTCCCTCCTGATCACCACCTCACCTCCCTACTGATCACCACCTCAACTCCCTGCTGATCACCACCTCACCTCCCTACTGATCACCATCTCACCTCCCTACTGATCACCATCTCACCTCCCTACTGATCACCATCTCACCTCCCTACTGATCACCACCTCACCTCCCTGCTGATCACCATCTCACCTCCCTGTTGATCACCATCTCACCTCCCTACTGATCACCACCTCAACTCCCTGCTGATCACCACCTCACCTCCCTACTGATCACCATCTCACCTCCCTGCTGATCACCATCTCACCTCCCTGTTGATCACCATCTCACCTCCCTACTGATCACCATCTCACCTCCCTACTGATCACCATCTCACCTCCCTACTGATCACCATCTCACCTCCCTACTGATCACCATCTCACCTCCCTGCAGATCACCATCTCACCTCCCTGCTGATCACCATCTCACCTCCCTGCTGATCACCATCTCACCTCCCTACTGATCACCATCTCACCTCCCTACTGATCACCATCTCACCTCCCTGCTGATCACCATCTCACCTCCCTACTGATCACCATCTCACCTCCCGACTGATCACCATCTCACCTCCCAACTGATCACCACCTCACCTCCCTGTTGATCACCATCTCACCTCCCTACTGATCACCATCTCACCTCCCTACTGATCACCATCTCACCTCCCTACTGATCACCATCTCACCTCCCTACTGATCACCATCTCACCTCCCTACTGATCACCATCTCCTCCTCCCTGCTGATCACCATCTCCTCCTCCCTACTGATCACCATCTCACCTCCCTGCTGATCACCATCTCACCTCCCTACTGATCACCATCTCACCTCCTTACTGATCACCATCTCACCTCCCTACTGATCACCATCTCCTCCTCCCTGCTGATCACCATCTCCTCCTCCCTACTGATCACCATCTCACCTCCCTGCTGATCACCATCTCACCTCCCTACTGATCACCATCTCACCTCCCTACTGATCACCATCTCCTCCTCCCTGCTGATCACCATCTCCTCCTCCCTACTGATCACCATCTCACCTCCCTGCTGATCACCATCTCACCTCCCTACTGATCACCATCTCACCTCCTTACTGATCACCATCTCAACTCCCTGCTGATCACCATCTCACCTCCCTGCTGATCACCACCTCACCTCCATGCTGATCACCACCTCACCTCCCTGCTGATCACCACCTCACCTCCCTACTGATCACAATCTCACCTCCCTGCTGATCACCATCTCACCTCCCTACTGATCACCATCTCACCTCCCTACTGATCACCACCTCACCTCCCTGCTGATCACCACCTCACATCCCTGCAGATCACCATCTCACCTCTCTGTTGATCACCATCTCACCTCCCTGCAGATCACCATCTCACCTCTCTACTGATCACCATCTCACCTCCCTGCTGATCACCATCTCACCTCCCTACTGATCGCCATCTCACCTCCCTGCTGATCACCATCTCACCTCCCTACTGATCACCATCTCACCTCCCTGCAGATCACCATTTCACCTCCCTGCAGATCACCATCTCACCTCCCTGCTGATCACCATCTCATCTCCCTGCTGATCACCATCTCACCTCCCTGCAGATCACCATCTCACCTCCCTGCTGATCACCATCTCATCTCCCTGCAGATCACCATCTCACCTCCCTACTGATCACAATCTCACCTCCCTACTGATCACCATCTCACCTCCCTACTGATCACCACCTCACCTCCCTACTGATCACCATCTCACCTCCCTGCTGATCACCATCTCACCTCCCTGCAGATCACCATCTCACCTCCCTACTGATCACCACCTCACCTCCCTGCTGATCACCATCTCACCTCCCTACTGATCACCACCTCACCTCCCTACTGATCACCATCTCACCTCCCTGCAGATCACCATCTCACCTCCCTACTGATCACCATCTCACCTCCCTGCTGATCACCATCTCACCTCCCTGCAGATCACCATCTCACCTCCCTACTGATCACCATCTCACCTCCCTGCTGATCACCATCTCACCTCCCTGCAGATCACCATCTCACCTCCCTGCTGATCACCATCTCACCTCCCTGCTGATCACCATCTCACCTCCCTGCAGATCACCATCTCACCTCCCTGCTGATCAGCATCTCACCTCCCTGCTGATCACCATCTCACCTCCCTGCAGATCACCATCTCACCTCCCTGCAGATCACCATCTCACCTCCCTACTGATCACCATCTCACCTCCCTGCTGATCACCATCTCACCTCCCTGCAGATCACCATCTCACCTCCCTGCAGATCACCATCTCACCTCCCTACTGATCACCATCTCACCTCCCTACTGATCATCATCTCACCTCCCTGCTGATCACCATCTCACCTCCCTGCTGATCACCATCTCACCTCCCTGCAGATCACCATCTCACCTCCCTGCAGATCACCATCTCACCTCCCTACTGATCACCATCTCACCTCCCTGCTGATCAGCATCTCACCTCCCTGCTGATCACCATCTCACCTCCCTGCAGATCACCATCTCACCCCCCTACTGATCACCATCTCACCTCCCTACTGATCACCATCTCACCTCCCTACTGATCACCACCGCACCTCCCTGCTGATCACCATCTCACCTCCCTGCAGATCACCACCTAACATCCCTACTGATCACCACCTCACCTCCCTGCTGATCACCATCTCACCTCTCTGTTGATCACCATCTCACCTCCCTACTGATCACCACCTAACATCCCTACTGATCACCACCTCACCTCCCTGCTGATCACCATCTCACCTCGCTACTGATCACCACCTCACCTCCCTACTGATCACCACCTCACCTCCCTGCTGATCACCACCTCACCTCCCTGCTGATCACCATCTCACCTCCCTGTTGATCACCATCTCACCTCCCTGCTGATCACCACCTCACCTCCCTGCTGATCACCATCTCACCTCCCTACTGATCACCATCTCAACTCCCTGCTGATCACCATCTCACCTCCCTACTGATCACCATCTCACCTCCCTACTGATCACCACCTCACCTCCCTACTGATCACCATCTCACCTCCCTGCTGATCACCATCTCACCTCCCTGCTGATCACCATCTCACCTCCCTGCAGATCACCATCTCACCTCCCTACTGATCATCATCTCACCTCCCTGCTGATCACCATCTCACCTCCCTGCTGATCACCATCTCACCTCCCTGCAGATCACCATCTCACCTCCCTACTGATCACCATCTCACCTCCCTGCTGATCAGCATCTCACCTCCCTGCTGATCACCATCTCACCTCCCTGCAGATCACCATCTCACCCCCCTACTGATCACCATCTCACCTCCCTACTGATCACCATCTCACCTCCCTACTGATCACCACCTCACCTCCCTGCTGATCACCACCTCACGTCTCTGCTGATCACCATCTCACCTCTCGACTGATCACCATCTCACCTCCCTACTGATCACCACCTCACCTCCCTGTTGATCACCACCTCACCTCCCTACTGATCACCATCTCACCTCCCTGTTGATCACCACCTCACCTCCCTACTGATCACCATCTCACCTCCCTGCTGATCACCACCTCACCTCCCTGCTGATCACCATCTCACCTCCATACTGATCACCATCTCACCTCCCTACTGATCACCATCTCACCTCCCTGCTGATCACCATCTCACCTCCCTACTGATCACCATCTCACCTCCCAACTGATCACCATCTCACCTCCCTGCTGATCACCATCTCACCTCCCTGCTGATCACCATCTCACCTCCCTGCAGATCACCATCTCACCTCCCTACTGATCACCATCTCACCTCCCTGCTGATCACCATCTCACCTCCCTACTGATCACCATCTCACCTCCCTACTGATCACCATCTCACCTCCCTACTGATCACCACCTCACCTCCCTGCTGATCACCACCTCACCTCCCTGCTGAACACCATCTCACCTCCCTGCTGATCACCATCTCACCTCCCTGCTGATCACCATCTCACCTCCCTACTGATCACCATCTCACCTCCCTGCTGATCACCATCTCCTCCTCCCTACTGATCACCATCTCACCTCCCTGCTGATCACCATCTCACCTCCCTACTGATCACCATCTCACCTCCCTACTGATCACCATCTCACCTCCCTGCATATGACCATCTCACCTCCCTACTGATCACCATCTCAACTCCCTGCTGATCACCATCTTACTTCCCTGCTGATCACCACCTCACCTCCCTGCTGATCACCATCTCACCTCCCTGCTGATCACCATCTCACCTCCCTACTGATCACCATCTCACCTCCCTGTTGATCACCACCTCACCTCCCTGCTGATCACCACCTCACCTCCGTACTGATCACCATCTCACCTCGCTACTGATCACCATCTCACCTCCCTGTTGATCACCACCTCACCTCCCTGCTGATCACCATCTCACCTCCCTGCTGATCACCATCTCACCTCCCTGCTGATCACCACCTCACCTCCCTGCTGATCACCACCTCACCTCCCTACTGATCACCACCTCACCTCCCTGCTGATCACCACCTCACCTCCCTGCTGATCGCCATCTCACCTCCCTACTGATCACCATCTCACCTCCCTGCTGATCACCATCTCACCTCCCTACTGATCACCATCTCACCTCCCTGCAGATCACCATCTCACCTCCCTACTGATCACCATCTCACCTCCCTGCAGATCACCATCTCACCTCCCTGCTGATCACCATCTCATCTCCCTGCAAATCACCATCTCACCTCCCTACTGATCACCATCTCACCTCCCTACTGATCACCATCTCACCTCCCTACTGATCACCACCTCACCTCCCTACTGATCACCATCTCACCTCCCTGCTGATCACCATCTCACCTCCCTGCTGATCACCATCTCACCTCCCTGCAGATCACCATCTCACCTCCCTACTGATCACCATCTCACCTCCCTGCTGATCACCATCTCACCTCCCTGCTGATCACCATCTCACCTCCCTGCAGATCACCATCTCACCTCCCTACTGATCACCATCTCACCTCCCTGCTGATCACCATCTCACCTCCCTGCTGATCACCATCTCACCTCCCTGCAGATCACCATCTCACCTCCCTACTGATCACCATCTCACCTCCCTGCTGATCACCATCTCACCTCCCTGCAGATCACCATCTCACCTCCCTACTGATCACCATCTCACCTCCCTACTGATCACCACCTCACCTCCCTGCTGATCACCATCTCACCTCCCTGCTGATCACCATCTCACCTCCCTGCTGATCACCATCTCACCTCCCTACTGATCACCATCTCACCTCCCTACTGATCACCATCTCACCTCCCTGCAGATCACCATCTCACCTCCCTACTGATCACCATCTCACCTCCCTGCAGATCACCATCTCACCTCCCTACTGATCACCAACTCACCTCCCTGCAGATCACCATCTCACCTCCCTACTGATCACCATCTCACCTCCCTGCAGATCACCACCTCACCTCCCTACTGATCACCATCTCACCTCCTTGCTGATCACCATCTCACCTCCCTACTGATCACCATCTCACCTCCCTGCAGATCACCATCTCACCTCCCTACTGATCACCATCTCACCTCCTTGCTGATCACCATCTCACCTCCCTGCAGATCACCATCTCACCTCCCTGCTGATCACCATCTCATCTCCCTGCTGATCACCATCTCACCTCCCTGTTGATCACCACCTCACCATTTACTGATCACCACCTCACCTCCCTACTGATCACCATCTCACCTCCCTACTGATCACCATCTCACCTCCCTGCTGGTCACCACCTCACCTCCCTGCTGATCACCACCTCACGTCTCTGCTGATCACCATCTCACCTCTCGACTGATCACCATCTCACCTCCCTGCTGATCACCATCTCACCTCCCTACTGATCACCACCTCACCTCCCTACTGATCACCATCTCACCTCCCTGTTGATCACCACCTCACCTCCCTACTGATCACCATCTCACCTCCCTGCTGATCACCATCTCACCTCCCTACTGATCACCACCTCACCTCCCTACTGATCACCATCTCACCTCCCTGTTGATCACCACCTCACCTCCCTACTGATCACCACCTCACCTCCCTACTGATCACCATCTCACCTCCCTGTTGATCACCACCTCACCTCCCTACTGATCACCATCTCACCTCCCTACTGATCACCATCTCACCTCCCTGCTGATCACCACCTCACCTCCCTGCTGATCACCATCTCACCTCCATACTGATCACCATCTCACCTCCCTACTGATCACCATCTCACCTCCCTGCTGATCACCATCTCACCTCCCTACTGATCACCATCTCACCTCCCAACTGATCACCATCTCACCTCCCTACTGATCACCATCTCACCTCCCTGCTGATCACCATCTCACCTCCCTGCTGATCACCATCTCACCTCCCTGCAGATCACCATCTCACCTCCCTACTGATCACCATCTCACCTCCCTACTGATCACCATCTCACCTCCCTACTGATCACCACCTCACCTCCCTGCTGATCACCACCTCACCTCCCTGCTGAACACCATCTCACCTCCCTGCTGATCACCATCTCACCTCCCTACTGATCACCATCTCACCTCCCTACTGATCACCATCTCACCTCCCTGCTGATCACCATCTCCTCCTCCCTACTGATCACCATCTCACCTCCCTGCTGATCACCATCTCACCTCCCTACTGATCACCATCTCACCTCCCTACTGATCACCATCTCACCTCCCTGCAGATGACCATCTCACCTCCCTACTGATCACCATCTCAACTCCCTGCTGATCACCATCTTACTTCCCTGCTGATCACCACCTCACCTCCCTGCTGATCACCATCTCACCTCCCTGCTGATCACCACCTCACCTCCGTACTGATCACCATCTCACCTCGCTACTGATCACCATCTCACCTCCCTGTTGATCACCACCTCACCTCCCTGCTGATCACCATCTCACCTCCCTGCTGATCACCATCTCACCTCCCTGCTGATCACCACCTCACCTCCCTACTGATCACCACCTCACCTCCCTGCTGATCACCACCTCACCTCCCTGCTGATCGCCATCTCACCTCCCTACTGATCACCATCTCACCTCCCTGCAGATCACCATCTCACCTCCCTACTGATCACCATCTCACCTCCCTGCAGATCACCATCTCACCTCCCTGCTGATCACCATCTCATCTCCCTGCAAATCACCATCTCACCTCCCTACTGATCACCATCTCACCTCCCTACTGATCACCATCTCACCTCCCTACTGATCACCACCTCACCTCCCTACTGATCACCATCTCACCTCCCTGCTGATCACCATCTCACCTCCCTGCTGATCACCATCTCACCTCCCTGCAGATCACCATCTCACCTCCCTACTGATCACCATCTCACCTCCCTGCTGATCACCATCTCACCTCCCTGCTGATCACCATCTCACCTCCCTGCAGATCACCATCTCACCTCCCTACTGATCACCATCTCACCTCCCTACTGATCACCATCTCACCTCCCTACTGATCACCACCTCACCTCCCTGCTGATCACCATCTCACCTCCCTGCTGATCACCATCTCACCTCCCTACTGATCACCATCTCACCTCCCTGCTGATCACCATCTCACCTCCCTGCTGATCACCATCTCACCTCCCTGCTGATCACCATCTCACATCTCTGCTGATCACCATCTCACCTCCCTGCAGATCACCATCTCACCTCCCTGCAGATCACCATCTCACCTCCCTACTGATCACCATCTCACCTCCCTGCTGATCACCATCTCACCTCCCTACTGATCACCATCTCACCTCCCTACTGATCACCATCTCACCTCCCTACTGATCACCATCTCACCTCCCTACTGATCACCATCTCACCTCCCTGCTGATCACCATCTCACCTCCCTGCTGATCACCATGTCACGTCCCTGCTGATCACCACCTCACCTCTCTGCTGATCAGCATCTCACCTCGCTGCTGATCACCATCTCACCTCCCTGCTGATCACCATCTCACCTCCCTGCAGATCACCATCTCACCTCCCTACTGATCACCAACTCACCTCCCTGCAGATCACCATCTCACCTCCCTACTGATCACCATCTCACCTCCCTGCTGATCACCATCTCACCTCCCTACTGATCACCACCTCACCTCCCTGCAGATCACAATCTCAGCTCCCTACTGATCACCATCTCACCTCACTACTGATCACCATCTCACCTCCCTGCTGATCACCACCTCACCTCCCTACTGATCACCATCTCACCTCCCTACTGATCACCATCTCACCTCCCTGCTGATCACCACCTCACCTCTCTGCTGATCACCATCTCACCTCGCTGCTGATCACCATCTCACCTCCCTGCTGATCACCATCTCACCTCCCTGCAGATCACCATCTCACCTCCCTACTGATCACCAACTCACCTCCCTGCAGATCACCATCTCACCTCCCTACTGATCACCATCTCACCTCCCTACTGATCACCATCTCACCTCCCTGCAGATCACCATCTCACCTCCCTACTGATCACCATCTCACCTCCCTGCAGATCACCATCTCACCTCCCTACTGATCACCATCTCACCTCCTTGCTGATCACCATCTCACCTCCCTGCAGATCACCATCTCACCTCCCTGCTGATCACCATCTCATCTCCCTGCTGATCACCATCTCACCTCCCTGTTGATCACCACCTCACCATTTACTGATCACCACCTCACCTCCCTACTGATCACCATCTCACCTCCCTACTGATCACCATCTCACCTCCCTGTTGATCACCACCTCACCTCCCTACTGATCACCATCTCACCTCCCTGCTGATCACCACCTCACCTCCCTGCTGATCACCATCTCACCTCCCTACTGATCACAATCTCACCTCCCTGCTGATCACCACCTCACCTCCCTACTGATCACCATCTCACCTCCCTGTTGATCACCACCTCACCTCCCTACTGATCACCATCTCACCTCCCTGCTGATCACCACCTCACCTCCCTGCTGATCACCATCTCACCTCCATACTGATCACCACCTCACCTCCCTACTGATCACCATCTCACCTCCCTGCAGATCACCATCTCACCTCCCTACTGATCACCACCTCACCTCCCTGCTGATCACCATCTCACCTCCATACTGATCACCATCTCACCTCCCTACTGATCACCATCTCACCTCCCTGCTGATCACCATCTCACCTCCCTACTGATCACCATCTCACCTCCCAACTGATCACCATCTCACCTCCCTACTGATCACCATCTCACCTCCCTGCTGATCACCATCTCACCTCCCTGCTGATCACCATCTCACCTCCCTGCAGATCACCATCTCACCTCCCTACTGATCACCATCTCACCTCCCTACTGATCACCACCTCACCTCCCTGCTGATCACCACCTCACCTCCCTGCTGAACACCATCTCACCTCCCTGCTGATCACCATCTCACCTCCCTACTGATCACCATCTCACCTCCCTACTGATCACCATCTCACCTCCCTGCTGATCACCATCTCCTCCTCCCTACTGATCACCATCTCACCTCCCTGCTGATCACCATCTCACCTCCCTACTGATCACCATCTCACCTCCCTACTGATCACCATCTCACCTCCCTGCAGATGACCATCTCACCTCCCTACTGATCACCATCTCAACTCCCTGCTAATCACCATCTTACTTCCCTGCTGATCACCACCTCACCTCCCTGCTGATCACCATCTCACCTCCCTGCTGATCACCATCTCACCTCCCTACTGATCACCATCTCACCTCCCTGTTGATCACCACCTCACCTCCCTGCTGATCACCACCTCACCTCCGTACTGATCACCATCTCACCTCGCTACTGATCACCATCTCACCTCCCTGTTGATCACCACCTCACCTCCCTGCTGATCACCATCTCACCTCCCTGCTGATCACCATCTCACCTCCCTGCTGATCACCACCTCACCTCCCTGCTGATCACCACCTCACCTCCCTACTGATCACAATCTCACCTCCCTGCTGATCACCACCTCACCTCCCTGCTGATCACCACCTCACCTCCCTGCAGATCACCATCTCACCTCCCTGCTGATCACCACCTCACCTCCCTACTGATCACCACCTCACCTCCCTACTGATCACCACCTCACCTCCCTGCTGATCACCATCTCACCTCGCTACTGATCACCACCTCACCTCCCTACTGTTCACCACCTCACCTCCCTGCTGATCACCATCTCACCTCCCTACTGATCACCACCTCAACTCCCTGCTGATCACAATCTCACCTCCCTGCAGATCACCATCTCACCTCCCTACTGATCACCACCTCACCTCCCTACTGATCACCACCTCACCTCCCTGCTGATCACCACCTCACCTCCCTGCTGATCACCATCTCACCTCCCTGCTGATCACCATCTCACCTCCCTACTGATCACCACCTCACCTCCCTGCTGATCACCACCTCACCTCCCTACTGATCACCATCTCACCTCCCTGCTGATCACCACCTCACCTCCCTCCTGATCACCATTTCACCTCCCTACTGATCACCACCTCAACTCCCTGCTGATCACCATCTCACCTCCCTGCAGATCACCATCTCACCTCCCTACTGATCACCATCTCACCTCCCTGCTGATCACCATCTCACCTCCCTACTGATCACCATCTCACCTCCCTGCTGATCACCATCTCACCTCTCTGCTGATCACCATCTCACCTCCCTGCAGATCACCATCTCACCTCCCTACTGATCACCATCTCACCTCCCTGCTGATCACCATCTCACCTCCCTACTGATCACCATCTCACCTCCCGACTGATCACCATCTCACCTCCCTACTGATCACCATCTCACCTCCTTGCTGATCACCATCTCAGCTCCCTACTGATCACCATCTCACCTCCCTACTGATCACCATCTCACCTCCCTGCAGATCACCATCTCACCTCCCTGCTGATCACCATCTCACCTCCCTACTGATCACCATCTCACCTCCCTACTGATCACCACCTCACCTCCCTGCAGATCACCATCTCAGCTCCCTACTGATCACCATCTCACCTCACTACTGATCACCATCTCACCTCCCTGCTGATCACCACCTCACCTCCCTACTGATCACCATCTCACCTCCCTACTGATCACCATCTCACCTCCCTGCTGATCACCACCTCACCTCTCTGCTGATCACCATCTCACCTCGCTGCTGATCACCATCTCACCTCCCTACTTATCACCAACTCACCTCCCTGCAGATGACCATCTCACCTCCCTACTGATCACCATCTCACCTCCCTACTGATCACCATCTCACCTCCCTGCAGATCACCATCTCACCTCCCTACTGATCACCAACTCACCTCCTTGCTGATCACCATCTCACCACCCTGCAGATCACTATCTCACCTCCCTGCTGATCACCATCTCATCTCCCTGCTGATCACCATCTCACCTCCCTGTTGATCACCACCTCACCTCCCTACTGATCACCACCTCACCTCCCTACTGATCACCATCTCACCTCCCTGTTGATCACCACCTCATCTCCCTGCTGATCACCATCTCACCTCCCTGTTGATCACCACCTCACCTCCCTGCTGATCACCACCTCACGTCTCTGCTGATCACCATCTCACCTCTCGACTGATCACCATCTCACCTCCCTGCTGATCACCATCTCACCTCCCTACTGATCACCACCTCACCTCCCTACTGATCACCATCTCACCTCCCTGTTGATCACCACCTCACCTCCCTACTGATCACCATCTCACCTCCCTGCTGATCACCACCTCACCTCCCTGCTGATCACCATCTCACCTCCATACTGATCACCATCTCACCTCCATACTGATCACCATCTCACCTCCCTACTGATCACCATCTCACCTCCCTGCTGATCACCATCTCACCTCCCTACTGATCACCATCTCACCTCCCTGCTGATCACCATCTCACCTCCCTACTGATCACCATCTCACCTCCCTGCTGATAACCATCTCACCTCCCTACTGATCACCATCTCACCTCCCTACTGATCACCATCTCACCTCCCTGCAGATCACCATCTCACCTCCCTACTGATCACCATCTCACCTCCCTGCTGATCACCATCTCCTCCTCCCTACTGATCACCATCTCACCTCCCTGCTGATCACCATCTCACCTCCCTACTGATCACCATCTCACCTCCCTACTGATCACCATCTCACCTCCCTGCAGATGACCATCTCACCTACCTACTGATCACCATCTCAACTCCCTGCTGATCACCATCTCACTTCCCTGCTGATCACCACCTCACCTCCCTGCTGATCACCATCTCACCTCCCTACTGATCACCATCTCACCTCCCTGTTGATCACCACCTCATCTCCCTGCTGATCACCACCTCACCTCCCTACTGATCACCATCTCACCTCCCTACTGATCACCATCTCACCTCCCTGTTGATCACCACCTCACCTCCCTGCTGATCACCACCTCACCTCCCTACTGATCACAATCTCACCTCCCTGCTGATCACCACCTCACCTCCCTGCTGATCACCACCTCACCTCCCTGCAGATCACCATCTCACCTCCCTGCTGATCACCACCTCACCTCCCTGCTGATCACCACCTCACCTCCCTACTGATCACCACCTCACCTCCCTGCTGATCACCATCTCACCTCGCTACTGATCACCACCTCACCTCCCTACTGATCACCACCTCACCTCCCTGCTGATCACCACCTCACCTCCCTGCTGATCACCATCTCACCTCCCTACTGATCACCACCTCACCTCCCTGCTGATCACCATCTCACCTCCCTGTTGATCACCATCTCACCTCCCTGCTGATCACCACCTCACCTCCCTGCTAATCACCATCTCACCTCCCTACTGATCACCACCTCAACTCCCTGCAGATCACCATCTCACCTCCCTGCAGATCACCATCTCACCTCCCTACTGATCACCATCTCACCTCCCTACTGATCACCATCTCACCTCCCTACTGATCACAACCTCACCTCCTTACTGATCACCACCTCACCTCCCTGCTGATCACCACCTCACCTCCCTACTGATCACCACCTCACCTCCCTGCTGATCACCATCTCACCTCCCTGTTGATCACCATCTCACCTCCCTCCTGATCACCATTTCACCTCCCTACTGATCACCACCTCACCTCCCTACTGATCACCATCTCACCTCCCTACCGATCACCATCTCACCTCCCTGCTGATCACCATCTCACCTCCCTACTGATCACCATCTCACCTCCCTACTGATCACCATCTCACCTCCCTGCAGATGACCATCTCACCTCCCTACTGATCACCATCTCAACTCCCTGCTGATCACCACCTCACCTCCCTGCTGATCACCATCTCACCTCCCTACTGATCACCATCACACCTCCCTACTGATCACCATCTCACCTCCCTACTGATCACCATCTCACCTCCCTGCTGATCACCATCTCACCTCCCGGCTGATCACCATCTCACCTCCCTGTTGATCACCACCTCACCTCCCTACTGATCACCACCTCACCTCCCTACTGATCACCATCACACCTCCCTACTGATCACCATCTCACCTCCCTACTGATCACCATCTCACCTCCCTGCTGATCACCATCTCACCTCCCTGCTGATCACCACCTCACCTCCCTGCTGATCACCACCTCACCTCCCTGCTGATCACCACCTCACCTCCCTACTGATCACAATCTCACCTCCCTACTGATCACCACCTCACCTCCCTACTGATCACCACCTCACCTCCCTGCTGATCACCACCTCACCTCCCTGCTGATCACCATCTCACCTCCCTACTGATCACCATCTCACCTCCCTGCTGATCACCATCTCACCTCCCTACTGATCACCATCTCACCTCCCTGCAGATCACCATCTCACCTCCCTACTGATCACCATCTCACCTCCCTGCAGATCACCATCTCACCTCCCTGCTGATCACCATCTCATCTCCCTGCAAATCACCATCTCACCTCCCTACTGATCACCATCTCACCTCCCTACTGATCACCACCTCACCTCCCCACTGATCACCATCTCACCTCCCTGCTGATCACCATCTCACCTCCCTGCTGATCACCATCTCACCTCCCTGCAGATCACCATCTCACCTCCCTACTGATCACCATCTCACCTCCCTGCTGATCACCATCTCACCTCCCTGCTGATCACCATCTCACCTCCCTGCAGATCACCATCTCACCTCCCTACTGATCACCATCTCACCTCCCTACTGATCACCATCTCACCTCCCTACTGATCACCACCTCACCTCCCTGCTGATCACCATCTCACCTCCCTGCTGATCACCATCTCACCTCCCTACTGATCACCATCTCACCTCCCTACTGATCACCATCTCACCTCCCTACTGATCACCATCTCACCTCCCTGCTGATCACCATCTCACCTCCCTGCTGATCACCATCTCACCTCCCTGCTGATCACCATCTCACCTCTCTGCTGATCACCATCTCACCTCCCTGCAGATCACCATCTCACCTTCCTGCAGATCACCATCTCACCTCCCTGCTGATCACCATGTCACCTCCCTGCTGATCACCACCTCACCTCTCTGCTGATCACCATCTCACCTCGCTGCTGATCACCATCTCACCTCCCTGCTGATCACCATCTCACCTCCCTGCAGATCACCATCTCACCTCACTGCAGATCACCATCTCACCTCCCTACTGATCACCAACTCACCTCCCTGCAGATCACCATCTCACCTCCCTACTGGTCACCATCTCACCTCCCTGCTGATCACCATCTCACCTCCCTGCAGATCACCATCTCACCTCCCTACTGATCACCACCTCACCTCCCTGCAGATCACCATCTCAGCTCCCTACTGATCACCATCTCACCTCACTACTGATCACCATCTCACCTCCCTGCTGATCACCACCTCACCTCCCTACTGATCACCATCTCACCTCCCTGCTGATCACCATCTCACCTCCCTGCAGATCACCATCTCACCTCCCTGCAGATCACCATCTCACCTCCCTACTGATCACCATCTCACCTCCCAACTGATCACCATCTCCCCTCCCTGCTGATCACCATCTCACCTCCCTACTGATCACCATCTCACCTCCCTGCTGATCACCACCTCACCTCCCTACTGATCACCACCTCACCTCCCTACTGATCACCATCTCACCTCCCTACTGATCACCACCTCACCTCCCTGCTGATCACCACCTCACCTCCCTGCTGATCACCACCTCACCTCCCTGCTGATCACCACCTCACCTCCCTACTGATCACCATCTCACCTCCCTGCTGATCACCATCTCACCTCCCTGCAGATCACCATCTCACCTCCCTACTGATCACCATCTCACCTCCCTACTGATCACCATCTCACCTCCCTGCAGATCACCATCTCACCTCCCTACTGATCACCATCTCACCTCCCTACTGATCACCATCTCACCTCCCTACTGATCACCACCTCACCTCCTTGCTGATCACCATCTCAGCTCCCTACTGATCACCATCTCACCTCCCTACTGATCACCATCTCACCTCCCTGCAGATCACCATCTCACCTCCCTGCTGATCACCATCTCACCTCCCTACTGATCACCATCTCACCTCCCTACTGATCACCACCTCACCTCCCTGCAGATCACCATCTCAGCTCCCTACTGATCACCATCTCACCTCACTACTGATCACCATCTCACCTCCCTGCTGATCACCACCTCACCTCCCTACTGATCACCATCTCACCTCCCTACTGATCACCATCTCACCTCCCTGCTGATCACCACCTCACCTCTCTGCTGATCACCATCTCACCTCGCTGCTGATCACCATCTCACCTCCCTACTTATCACCAACTCACCTCCCTGCAGATGACCATCTCACCTCCCTACTGATCACCATCTCACCTCCCTACTGATCACCATCTCACCTCCCTGCAGATCACCATCTCACCTCCCTACTGATCACCAACTCACCTCCTTGCTGATCACCATCTCACCACCCTGCAGATCACTATCTCACCTCCCTGCTGATCACCATCTCATCTCCCTGCTGATCACCATCTCACCTCCCTGTTGATCACCACCTCACCTCCCTACTGATCACCACCTCACCTCCCTACTGATCACCATCTCACCTCCCTGTTGATCACCACCTCACCTCCCTGCTGGTCACCACCTCACCTCCCTGCTGATCACCACCTCACGTCTCTGCTGATCACCATCTCACCTCTCGACTGATCACCATCTCACCTCCCTGCTGATCACCATCTCACCTCCCTACTGATCACCACCTCACCTCCCTACTGATCACCATCTCACCTCCCTGTTGATCACCACCTCACCTCCCTACTGATCACCATCTCACCTCCCTGCTGATCACCACCTCACCTCCCTGCTGATCACCATCTCACCTCCATACTGATCACCATCTCACCTCCATACTGATCACCATCTCACCTCCCTACTGATCACCATCTCACCTCCCTACTGATCACCACCTCACCTCCCTGCTGATCACCATCTCACCTCCCTACTGATCACCACCTCACCTCCCTACTGATCACCATCTCACCTCCCTGCAGATCACCATCTCACCTCCCTGCTGATCACCATCTCACCTCCCTACTGATCACCATCTCACCTCCCTGCTGATCACCATCTCACCTCCCTACTGATCACCATCTCACCTCCCTGCTGATAACCATCTCACCTCCCTACTGATCACCATCTCACCTCCCTACTGATCACCATCTCACCTCCCTGCAGATCACCATCTCACCTCCCTACTGATCACCATCTCACCTCCCTGCTGATCACCATCTCCTCCTCCCTACTGATCACCATCTCACCTCCCTGCTGATCACCATCTCACCTCCCTACTGATCACCATCTCACCTCCCTACTGATCACCATCTCACCTCCCTGCAGATGACCATCTCACCTACCTACTGATCACCATCTCAACTCCCTGCTGATCACCATCTCACTTCCCTGCTGATCACCACCTCACCTCCCTGCTGATCACCATCTCACCTCCCTACTGATCACCATCTCACCTCCCTGTTGATCACCACCTCATCTCCCTGCTGATCACCACCTCACCTCCCTACTGATCACCATCTCACCTCCCTACTGATCACCATCTCACCTCCCTGTTGATCACCACCTCACCTCCCTGCTGATCACCACCTCACCTCCCTACTGATCACAATCTCACCTCCCTGCTGATCACCACCTCACCTCCCTGCTGATCACCACCTCACCTCCCTGCAGATCACCATCTCACCTCCCTGCTGATCACCACCTCACCTCCCTGCTGATCACCACCTCACCTCCCTACTGATCACCACCTCACCTCCCTGCTGATCACCATCTCACCTCGCTACTGATCACCACCTCACCTCCCTACTGATCACCACCTCACCTCCCTGCTGATCACCACCTCACCTCCCTGCTGATCACCATCTCACCTCCCTACTGATCACCACCTCACCTCCCTGCTGATCACCATCTCACCTCCCTGTTGATCACCATCTCACCTCCCTGCTGATCACCACCTCACCTCCCTGCTGATCACCATCTCACCTCCCTGCAGATCACCATCTCACCTCCCTACTGATCACCATCTCACCTCCCTACTGATCACCATCTCACCTCCCTACTGATCACAACCTCACCTCCTTACTGATCACCACCTCACCTCCCTGCTGATCACCACCTCACCTCCCTACTGATCACCACCTCACCTCCCTGCAGATCACCACCTCACCTCCCTACTGATCACCATCTCACCTCCCTACTGATCACCACCTCAACTCCCTGCAGATCACCATCTCACCTCCCTGCAGATCACCATCTCACCTCCCTACTGATCACCATCTCACCTCCCTACTGATCACCATCTCACCTCCCTACTGATCACAACCTCACCTCCTTACTGATCACCACCTCACCTCCCTGCTGATCACCACCTCACCTCCCTACTGATCACCACCTCACCTCCCTGCTGATCACCATCTCACCTCCCTGCTGATCACCATCTCACCTCCCTGCTGATCACCACCTCACCTCCCTCCTGATCACCATTTCACCTCCCTACTGATCACCACCTCACCTCCCTACTGATCACCATCTCACCTCCCTACCGATCACCATCTCACCTCCCTGCTGATCACCATCTCACCTCCCTACTGATCACCATCTCACCTCCCTACTGATCACCATCTCACCTCCCTGCTGATCACCATCTCACCTCCCTACTGATCACCATCTCACCTCCCTACCGATCACCATCTCACCTCCCTGCAGATGACCATCTCACCTCCCTACTGATCACCATCTCAACTCCCTGCTGATCACCACCTCACCTCCCTGCTGATCACCATCTCACCTCCCTACTGATCACCATCACACCTCCCTACTGATCACCATCTCACCTCCCTACTGATCACCATCTCACCTCCCTGCTGATCACCATCTCACCTCCCGGCTGATCACCATCTCACCTCCCTGTTGATCACCACCTCACCTCCCTACTGATCACCATCTCACCTCCCTGCTGATCACCATCTCACCTCCCGGCTGATCACCATCTCACCTCCCTGTTGATCACCACCTCACCTCCCTACTGATCACCACCTCACCTCCCTACTGATCACCATCACACCTCCCTACTGATCACCATCTCACCTCCCTACTGATCACCATCTCACCTCCCTGCTGATCACCATCTCACCTCCCTGCTGATCACCACCTCACCTCCCTGCTGATCACCACCTCACCTCCCTGCTGATCACCACCTCACCTCCCTACTGATCACAATCTCACCTCCCTACTGATCACCACCTCACCTCCCTACTGATCACCACCTCACCTCCCTGCTGATCACCACCTCACCTCCCTGCTGATCACCATCTCACCTCCCTACTGATCACCATCTCACCTCCCTGCTGATCACCATCTCACCTCCCTACTGATCACCATCTCACCTCCCTGCAGATCACCATCTCACCTCCCTACTGATCACCATCTCACCTCCCTGCAGATCACCATCTCACCTCCCTGCTGATCACCATCTCATCTCCCTGCAAATCACCATCTCACCTCCCTACTGATCACCATCTCACCTCCCTACTGATCACCATCTCTCCTCCCTACTGATCACCACCTCACCTCCCCACTGATCACCATCTCACCTCCCTGCTGATCACCATCTCACCTCCCTGCTGATCACCATCTCACCTCCCTGCAGATCACCATCTCACCTCCCTACTGATCACCATCTCACCTCCCTGCTGATCACCATCTCACCTCCCTGCTGATCACCATCTCACCTCCCTGCAGATCACCATCTCACCTCCCTACTGATCACCATCTCACCTCCCTACTGATCACCATCTCACCTCCCTACTGATCACCACCTCACCTCCCTGCTGATCACCATCTCACCTCCCTGCTGATCACCATCTCACCTCCCTACTGATCACCATCTCACCTCCCTACTGATCACCATCTCACCTCCCTACTGATCACCATCTCACCTCCCTGCTGATCACCATCTCACCTCCCTGCTGATCACCATCTCACCTCCCTGCTGATCACCATCTCACCTCTCTGCTGATCACCATCTCACCTCCCTGCAGATCACCATCTCACCTTCCTGCAGATCACCATCTCACCTCCCTGCTGATCACCATGTCACCTCCCTGCTGATCACCACCTCACCTCTCTGCTGATCACCATCTCACCTCGCTGCTGATCACCATCTCACCTCCCTGCTGATCACCATCTCACCTCCCTGCAGATCACCATCTCACCTCACTGCAGATCACCATCTCACCTCCCTACTGATCACCAACTCACCTCCCTGCAGATCACCATCTCACCTCCCTACTGGTCACCATCTCACCTCCCTGCTGATCACCATCTCACCTCCCTGCAGATCACCATCTCACCTCCCTACTGATCACCACCTCACCTCCCTGCAGATCACCATCTCAGCTCCCTACTGATCACCATCTCACCTCACTACTGATCACCATCTCACCTCCCTGCTGATCACCACCTCACCTCCCTACTGATCACCATCTCACCTCCCTGCTGATCACCATCTCACCTCCCTGCAGATCACCATCTCACCTCCCTGCAGATCACCATCTCACCTCCCTACTGATCACCATCTCACCTCCCAACTGATCACCATCTCACCTCCCTACTGATCACCATCTCACCTCCCTGCTGATCACCATCTCACCTCCCTACTGATCACCATCTCACCTCCCTGCTGATCACCACCTCACCTCCCTACTGATCACCACCTCACCTCCCTACTGATCACCACCTCACCTCCCTACTGATCACCATCTCACCTCCCTACTGATCACCACCTCACCTCCCTGCTGATCACCACCTCACCTCCCTGCTGATCACCACCTCACCTCCCTGCTGATCACCACCTCACCTCCCTACTGATCACCATCTCACCTCCCTGCTGATCACCATCTCACCTCCCTGCAGATCACCATCTCACCTCCCTACTGATCACCATCTCACCTCCCTACTGATCACCATCTCACCTCCCTGCAGATCACCATCTCACCTCCCTACTGATCACCATCTCACCTCCCTACTGATCACCATCTCACCTCCCTACTGATCACCATCTCACCTCCCTACTGATCACCATCTCACCTCCCTACTGATCACCATCTCACCTCCCTGCAGATCACCATCTCACCTCCCTGCTGATCACCATCTCACCTCCCTGCAGATCACCATCTCACCTCCCTACTGATCACCATCTCACCTCCCTACTGTTCACCATCTCACCTCCCTGCAGATCACCATCTCACCTCCCTGCTGATCACCATCTCACCTCCCTGCAGATCACCATCTCACCTCCCTACTGATCACCATCTCACCTCCCTGCTGATCACCATCTTACCTCCCTGTGATCACCATCTCACCTCCCTACTGATCACCATCTCACCTCCCTACTGATCACCATCTCACCTCCCTACTGATCACCATCTCACCTCCCTGCAGATCACCATCTCACCTCCCTACTGATCACCATCTCACCTCCCTGCTGATCACCATCTCACCTCCCTGCTGATCACCATCTCACCTCCCTGCTGATCACCATCTCACCTCTCTGCTGATCACCATCTCACCTCCCTGCTGATCACCATCTCCCCTCCCTGCTGATCACCATCTCACCTCCCTGCAGATCACCATCTCACCTCCCTACTGATCACCATCTCACCTCCCTGCAGATCACCATCTCACCTCCCTACTGATCACCATCTCACCTCCCTGCAGATCACCATCTCACTTCCCTACTGATCACCATCTCACCTCCTTGCTGATCACCATCTCACCTCCCTGCAGATCACCATCTCACCTCCCTGCTGATCACCATCTCATCTCCCTGCAGATCACCATCTCACCTCCCTACTGATCACCATCTCACCTCCCTGCAGATCACCATCTCACCTCCCTACTGATCACCATCTCACCTCCCTACTGATCACCATCTCACCTCCCTACTGATCACCATCTCACCTCCCTGCTGATCACCACCTCACCTCCCTGCTGATCACCATCTCACCTCCCTGCTGATCACCATCTCACCTCCCTGCTGATCACCATCTCATGTCCCTGCAGATCACCATCCACCTCCCTGCAGATTACCATCTCACCTCCCTACTAATCACCATCTCACCTCTCTGCTGATCACCATCTCACCTCCCTGCAGATCACCATCTCACCTTCCTGCAGATCACCATCTCACCTCCCTGCTGATCACCATGTCACCTCCCTGCTGATCACCACCTCACCTCTCTGCTGATCACCATCTCACCTCGCTGCTGATCACCATCTCACCTCCCTGCTGATCACCATCTCACCTCCCTGCAGATCACCATCTCACCTCCCTGCAGATCACCATCTCATCTCCCTACTGATCACCAACTCACCTCCCTGCAGATCACCATCTCACCTCCCTACTGGTCACCATCTCACCTCCCTGCTGATCACCATCTCACCTCCCTACTGATCACCAACTCACCTCCCTGCAGATCACCATCTCACCTCCCTACTGATCACCAACTCACCTCCCTGCAGATCACCATCTCACCTCCCTGCAGATCACCATCTCACCTCCCTACTGATCACCACCTCACCTCCCTGCAGATCACCATCTCAGCTCCCTACTGATCACCATCTCACCTCACTACTGATCACCATCTCACCTCCCTGCTGATCACCACCTCACCTCCCTACTGATCACCATCTCACCTCCCTGCTGATCACCATCTCACCTCCCTGCAGATCACCATCTCACCTCCCTGCAGATCACCATCTCACCTCCCTACTGATCACCATCTCACCTCCCAACTGATCACCATCTCCCCTCCCTGCAGATCACCATCTCACCTCCCTACTGATCACCATCTCACCTCCCTGCTGATCACCATCTCACCTCCCTGCAGATCACCATCTCACCTCCCTGCTGATCACCATCTCATCTCCCTGCAGATCACCATCTCACCTCCCTACTGATCACCATCTCACCTCCCAGCTGATCACCATCTCACCTCCCTGCTGATCACCACCTCACCTCCCTACTGATCACCATCTCACCTCCCTGCAGATCACCATCTCACCTCCCTGCTGATCACCATCTCACCTCCCTACTGATCACCATCTCACCTCCCTGCTGATCGCCACCTCACCTCCCTGCTGATCGCCACCTCACCTCCCTGCTGATCACCACCTCACCTCCCTGCTGATCACCATCTCACCTCCCTGCTGATCACCATCTCACCTCCCTACTGATCACCATCTCACCTCCCTGCTGATCACCATCTCACCTCCCTGCTGATCACCATCTCACCTCCCTGCAGATCACCGCCTCACCTCCCTGCTGATCACCGCTGGTACATTCATAATAAAGGATGAAACTGACTACTGTGTACAATGAGCAAGTGTGACCTTAGCTCCTTTAATAAGACTCAAGAGTGCAGGTACCTCGTAGGTGGCCTGTTTATATACTGTACTCCCAAGGGATGCTGGGATCCCTTGGGACTCTAACAAGTGGGTCCTCTGGTGGTCAGGTGTAATGTAAGTTACAAAGGGTTAAATACATAACATCACTCCCGTGTGAAGTCAACAGTACACTTATTTACAAGGTGAGACGATCTGGGGCTTTTTGCTCCCTTGTCGATCGTCTCGGTACGAATGCAGGTGTGGGTGAGTTGGTTGGTTCTTCACTGGGCTTTTGGACAGCCGGCCTTGCCGGGCTGCTGGGGATGGTGAGTTCGGCTTCGTGGTCAACCATGATGTCAGTTGTCACTTGTGTGTGTGTTGGAGGGTCAAAGTTGGTGGTGTCTTCTTCGGGTTGTTCGTAGCTGTTGGTGAACCGCAATTTGATTTGGCCCAAATGTTTTCTGTACATTTGTCCATTGGCCAATTTGGCCTGAAACACCCTACTCCCCTCTTTGGCTATGACCGTGCCAGCGAGCCATTTGGGACCATATCCATAATTGAGTACAAACACAGGATCATTGATCTCAATATCGCGTGACAAATTTGCGCGGTCATGGTACACACTTTGTTGATGCCGCTTGCCCTTCACGTGATCATGGAGATCAGGATGGACAAGAGAGAGCCTTGTTTTTAGCGCCCTTTTCTTGAGCAGCTCGGCTGGGGGAACCCCGGTGAGTGAGTGGGGTCGGGTGCGGTAGCTGAGCGGCACTAGGGACAGTCGAGTCTGCAGTGAGCCTTCCGACACATGTTTTAAACTTTCTCACGCATCATGTATGGTACCGCCCATGCCTTGCGGTGGATGGGTCGCGCACCGGGAACCAAATGGATCTGCACTTACGCCCCCAAGAAGCTTCCAATGCCTGGCTCAAACAAGGATGGGAACTTGCTCGGAACCTCGATGGACGAAAGCGTTCGGATGTTGTCCAGTTCCAGCAGATTTTTCCCAGACAGCTTCTGCCAAAAAATGTGGGGCCATCCCCTGGCACAACAGGAGTTTGTGTACTGCTCCGTCATAGAAGACTTTGACTTCTGCATTGCCAATTACAGGGATTAGTTCCTTGGTGTAAGTCCTTAGTTTGGTGTGAATGGGGCTGAGCTTGGGCCTGTGTGTCTTTTTGCCCCACAGCCTGTCAAAGGCCTTTTTACTCATTATGGACTGACTTGCACGCGTGTCCAGTTCCACAGATACTGTAATTCCATTCAGTTCAACTTTCAACCTTATTGGGGGACATTTCGTAGTGAATGTGTGTACCCTGTACACTTCTGCCTCCTCGGTACGAGTCTCCAATTCAGCCTGAACCACAGTGGATCAATTTTCCTCTGCAACGTGGTGGTTTGCAGGGTTTGCAGCTCGCCTGCACATTTGCTGGAGGTGTCCCATTGTTCTGCAACTGTTGCACGGATAGTGCTTGAAGCAGCATTCATGGGGCCGATGATCACCTCCGCAGTGCCAACAAGGTGTTAACTGCCTCACATTAACAATTGATGGCGGACTCTGGGTCATCTGAGGTCGGGCAGCAGCAGCCGGCGTGTACATTCTGCCATGTACATTTCTGCTCGAAACCGACGTTACTTTATGCACAGTACTGGCCGAAACTTCTTTACTCTGCGAAATCTGTTTGGTATTGTCGCTGGTGGACATAAATGCCTGGGCTATCGTTATGGTTTTACTTAGATTCGGAGTTTCTACAGTCAACAGTTTACGAAGGATTATCTCATGGCCAATGCCCAGTACAAAAAAGTCTCTAAGCATTTGTTCTAGGAATCCCTCAAATTCACAATGTCCTGTGAGGCGCCTTAGTTCGGCAACATAGCTCGCCACTTCCTGGCCCTTCGAGCGTTGGCACGTGTAGAACCGATATCTCGCCATCAAAACGCTTTCCTTAGGATTTAGGTGCTCCCGGACCAGTATACACAATTCTTCATAGGATTTCTCTGTTGGTTTTGCTGGAGCTAGGAGATTCTTCATGAGGCCATAGGTTGTTGCCCCACAGACAGTTGGGAGGATCGCCCTTCGTTTGGCAGCGTTCTCGTCCCCTTCCAGCTCGTTGGCCATGAAGTATTGGTCGATTCTCTCCACGAAGGCCTCCCAATCGTCCCCTTCTGAGAACTTCTCCAGGATATCAACTGTTCTTTGCATTTTCGCGCGGTTGATCGTTACCTTGTCGTCAATTAGTACACTCATAATAAAGGATGAAACTGAGTACTGTGTACAATGAGCAAGTGTGACCTTAGCTCGTTTAATAAGACTCCAGAGTGCAGGTACCTCGTGGATGGCCTGGTTATATACCGTGCTCCCAAGGGATGCTGAGATCCCTTGAGACTCCATCAGGTAGGCCCTCTGGTGGTAATGTAATACAGGTTACAAGGGGTTAAATACATAACAACCACCTCATCTCTCTCCTGATCGCCACATCGACAATCATCCCGGTCACCCAATCAACGCTCTCCTGCTCGTCCTGGGCCCTATACTTCAACCTTTACCAATATGGTGAGTGATGCACACTGCCCGCCATATTGGATGCTGGCCACCCATTTTACATGTATAAAACAGGCATGGCATCCAAGATTCAGAGCGTGTGGCTACCTGGCAGTTTTAATTGAAATGAGGACCAAAGCCCAATATCAGAGACACCTCAGGCCTACCCGTTCAGGTGAGGGATCGCAGACACAGATTATTACGCCTTAAGCGCTCCTATATAAAGTGATAGGGAGAGGTGACTGAAGGGGCTTCTCGCATTGTCTTCCTAGTGACATGGCAAGGCAAGTGGTGATTTATTAAGTTTTGCACAAAATATTCTGGAAAATATGTGCAAACTTGGAATGCTACTTGCCTGCCTGGCCTCTCGGTTGTGCCTTTTATTTCTGTGTGAATCTAGAACTCAAAATTGGGAGCAGCAAATCCAAGACATCACAATGTGAAATCCAAGTACTGAATGATGCCAAATCACAACTAAAGTAGCAGCCACTGAGTCATATGCAGGTTTAAATCATGTTATACTAGATTTTTATTTAGATAATGAATATTAATTTTCCACTTTGAACACATGGGTCACACTGTTTAACACTAAGTCATTGGATAAGTGCAAATGTTATCCACATGCAGATTTTTTTCTTTGCATTGAGTCTCGGCAAAGAACAGATGGGCTCATTTATAAACACGTTTTTTTTTGTTCAGTTGAAACACATTCCGAAGAGCCAAGGTGATCTTGTGGTCTCACTGCCTACTCCATTAATCAGCTGCCAATGACCCATAATCACATCGCAAAAATCTATGAATGTGCTAATTGCTTATTCATAAAAAGAGGGAATAAAGTGATGTGTCATCTTAATTAGGATAGAAAGCCTATTGTTATGTCTCGGATTGTCCCCAGTGAGCTATCTGTCAGCTATCTAACAAAGTTTCCTTTGGCATTTGAAATATAATTGAATCCTATTTTACATATATTAAATTAATTGGATTAAAATTGATGTGTCTCAATTTGCTGAGGTTGAGGTCTAACTGTATCAATGGTGAAGGTGAAATTCTTCTAAGACAAATTTTTGATAAGAACTAATATTGCAATTAGTTCTGAGAAATTCTATTTGATTTTAAGAGTTATTTGGCTAAAGGCCCAGTTTTGGAAAATATGATTCTGCCAATATTGGATTCATAATAGCTTCCAAGGCATTAAAGCCAACACTGGTGATTATAAACAAAATTCCTATCAAGGACTTTCCTTAGAATTATGACAAACTTTACCAACAGCAGTTTTGGAAGGTGGATGAATGTAGGGGTAAAGGGAATGTTCTGTGATTGGCAGGATGTGACAAATGGTGTTCCCCAGGGAACTGTACTAGAGCCAATAGTCTTCGAGACTGCTGTGCAGCCAGGAGGAGCACTCCTACTGCTTTCGGCTCCATATTCAGGTAAGTCATTTTTTAAAAAATTATCTTTTTGGTTGCAGCTTTCAATGGTCCTTTCAAGGACTGCCAGTTAAGTCGCATGTAGGCTTGGTTTTCCTGAACGCAGCACGTCTGGCACTATTAAGGGCAGCCTGATTTTGGCAAGTGGTCCTAAAAGAGGTGTGAGGACCACTGTTCCCCTTAATTTTTTTTGGGTGCGAGGCCCATTCACAGTTTCACGCATGTGCGAAATTTAACATTGAAAAAGTCGGTCCCAGTTGCCAGGGCCGTCAGAGAGCTGCGCAGCTGCGCAGCTTAGAGGGAATGTTGGTTAGAATCCCTATTTACAGATGCAAAGGGCCCAACATTTGTTTCAGACATAGACCCTATACTTCAGCCTTTACCAATATGGCGAACAATGCACACTGCCTGCCATATTGAATGGTGGCCACCCATTGTACATCTGTAAAACGGGCATGGCATCAACAAATTTCTAGGCCAGAGAACCTATTTCCTCTGGTGGGGGAATCCAGCATCAGGTATCACAATCTTACAATTAGAGCTATGCCATTCAGGAGGAAATCAAGAAGTGCTTTTTCATACAAACCCCAAAAGGCTGTGAATGCTGGGTCAATTGAAGATTGAGACCAATGGATTTTTGTTAGGTAAGGATATCAAGGGATATGGTGGAATGGCAGGCAAATGTAATTGAAGTACAGATTTGCCATGATCTAATTGAATGGCGGAAGAGACTCGAAGGACTGACTACACCCGTTCCCATGTTCTCATAAACTACTGTTGTTGCATAGTAGAGCATAGAGCATAAGACACTTATGCTTAAGACACCGCACTACAAAGTAAGCTTCAAATGGTTTATGAAGATTAACAATTGGAGCTTTAAGGTGATATGCAGTACAGTAGAACAGTGACTAAAATGGTTTCCTACAGTACTACAGTGACTACACTCAAAAGCAATTGGTTGTAAAGTGCTTTGGGACATCCTGAAGTTGTGAAAGGCAGTATATAAATGCAAACCTTTCCTTCCTTACTATGCGAAACATAAGATAAGAGAAAGCTTAATTACTCATGGTTGGGCTGAAGGGGCCAAAGGCCACATAGACTTTCAGAGAATAGACACACATTCCAACAGACTGGGCTAGATTCAGTCTCACCTCGCAGAGATGAAAAGAGTGATGTTTCTCTTAACATATCCCAATCTTTTGATTATATTTAATTGAGGCCATATTGTTGCTGGCACCTTCCTAATATTACTCAAGGACATATAATCAATAACATAATGGGGATTTTCAATTACTTAAGTGTTGCTTGTTGAAAGCAAACATTTAACAGGATGTGGTTAAAAAAATTAAACAACACCGAGGGTATAATGAAAAAATGAAACGAAAGCTATAGGTTTACTTAAAATAAAATCAAGTTAGTTTATTTATATTTGAGACACAATATAGAAATTTTAGCTATTCTGCAACTAACTGATTATATTGTTATATTAGAAATTGTAATTTGAATTGTTGATATGTTATATGGCTCAAAATTCTTCTCTAAAGCAACAACAAGCAATGGTAACATAAATACAACTATTTGTTAGTCATGTTAGTCATTTCTGTTCATGTTGGCCATTGCGTTGTATCTAAAGACCCCAATGCCCACATGGGTGCTATCAATCACCCCTCTATTTGGAGGAAGTGCATCCGGGAGGGCGCTGAGCATCTCGAGTCTCGTCGCCGAGAGCATGCAGAAACCAAGCGCAGGCAGCAGAAAGAGCGTGCAGCAAACGAGTCTCACCCACCCTTTCCCTCAACGACTGTCTGTTCTGTGACAAGGACTGTGGTTCTCGTATTGGATTGTTCAGTCACCTAAGAACTCATTTTTAGAGTGGAAGCAAGTCTTCCAAGCAAGGGACTGCCTATGATGATGATGATTTACTTGATTAGTTATTTCAACACCATTTGTGGACTATATGCGTTGTCCATTTTTTTATCCTATGTGCAGTGCACTTCATTTATCTGCATTAAATGTTACCCGCCATTATTCTGCCCGCTTGCATATTTTGTCCAATCTTTCTGTAATTTCTGTGCTGTCTCCTCTTATTCCAGTGCCCTGCCCTTCTGGGATCATCCTAAAACCCTTCCCTCAGTAACTATAATCCCCCGATTTGTATGATAAATAATGCTGATGACCTGCAGAATGTTTGACAGTCACTGAATGGCCAGGATGGGAAGTGCACAAACTTGACCAGTATCACACAATTGCCGCCACGATAATGATTTATGCCGACAGAAATCTCTTGTGTTAAGCTCCACTTCAGCAACATAGTGTTGGCACATTTTGTTTTTCGTATTTTGTCCTTGTTTTCTTGGAAACTTGAATGGAGAAGAGTGACAGCAGCAGAGTGAGAGCTGGTTTCCCATTACACCTTGCAAATGTCAGCCTGTGACAAAAGTGATGGTACTCTGGTACTATTACACTGCTCCCCAAGCCACACACATTACATAAAATGTAGCGTAATATAACATAACACAACAGAAATGACATAAGCCATGAAGTCCGTTACACATTCTGCTGGCGCAGCACCCGTAGACTTTCATGGTGTGTTGAATTCGGCAAACTGTTCAGGGACCTTTTTTGTCATTTGGCCATCTGCCCACTGCGCAAAACCTGAGAGATTTAGGAAGAAATTCCCCAGTGCCCGTTTGGGAGTGGTAACCCAGTTGGGGGGGGACTTCCTGCGCCTGGCGCGGAAGTCCCGCCCTGGTCACAAAATTGGGATTACCGCCCCTCACAGGAAGTGGAGTGCAATGTCGCGCGCTCCACTTGCTGTTGGGGCAGTATCCAGGGCGCTACTCGGGTGGCCTTTCCGTGTAGCACTGACGCATTTCAACACCCCTCCCCTTCCGTTAAAGGGAGGGACACTGCGATCTCTGCAGGGCCTCTGATGACCTCCACTGAGCCACCAGGGCAATGTGGTGCTGTGTCTGCAGCCTGGCACCAAGACGGAGTGCGGAGCTGTATGATAGCGACCCAGACCATCAAGATGGACCGATCACTGAGTCAGCCAAGACAATAAAATGACAGCGCACAGTGCATCACACCTCCCCTTTAAATTCCAACCCACAAACAGAGGTCGGCCAGGTTCGCGACCCATGAGGCTGGCGCTGACACCACTCGCCTGTGGCACACCGGCGGGGCGCAGCGCTACCATGCTCATGCCTCTGCTAACTCCTGCGCAATTTTGCACCCCCGCCCACCTCGGGCGAAAAGAGGTTCATGCCCCGTTAGCGTTCCCTGGAGTCGCTAACGGTAGGTGCATAATGGGAATTTCGCTCCCTTGCACACCACCACCAAAATAAACTGTACATCATCTTGTCTTCCTATTTGTAAAGTGTATGCTCTCGTTTGTAATAAGATGACAGTTTTTAGATGGCACATAAGCAGTTATGTAACCTTCGAAAACATTCCTTTGCCAGCAAGCTGTCATTTAACTCCGTTATAAATGAATTTTTTAAAGCCACCTCTTCCCTTTTCCAGTTACTGTCTTGGCAGATGCCAATTGCAGGTCAGTTTCATAGATTTCAAAATCAACCAGACAGGGATCTCTGTGTGCTAATAATGATTTAGTCCATTTTTTTAACTTCCCATATCATTTTTTTTTATAAGTTGAGTGAATGTGGTTGAGGGATTTTTTTTTAAGATAGATTTCATAAAAGTTGCTAAAATATGGATTGTTACCAGATAAAAGGCCCCTTCTGAAATACTGCGGTGGGGGTTATGGGGAAGGGGAAGGTGAAATCGGCAGAATCAACACCATGCCCGATTTTCTCTTCTATTGAAGTCAATGGGCGCAGTGGGAACCGGTTTGCCGACTCACTATCAGCTTGTTCGCGTTAGTGACGAGAACCCATTTCACCCCCACTAACGTTAAATATGTTCTGTTGGAGGGTCCGTTTGAACCATTAGCCTATATTTCTATCTCAGGTGCTGATCAATCTGCTTTGAACTCCTAACATGTTCTGATATGGTTTGTGTGCTAATTTTATTTTATTAAGCTTATGTCAACTTCAACAAGATCCAATTCTGATGTTATATCTAATTATTGCAACTGCCCTGTTCAGTGGATCATTTACATGCAATGACTTCAGTTCCAATCTGTGTATGTATGTATCATTCACCAACAGCAGAATGGTCCAAATCTACACAAGTAATTCTTTCTGATATTTTAACTTTGGAAGATTATTAATTATTATTAAATATGATGTTGCCCGATCATGTTCTACATGGGCTTCACATCTTAGGTACTCAACATTTTGCATGATTTATTATTAGGAATCTTGATAGTTTCAATACGGCATCAGACCTTTTAGTTCAATTAATCGGGGCTACGATATGAAATCAGCTTATTGGCAACTCGATTAACACAATAAAATGTAATACATTTTTCAGAACAAAATGTATTAGGAGGAAATACTTGTTGGGATTTCAATTTCATCCTCTGCACTTCAAAATATAATTCATTGCGCGAAGCTCTTTAAGATGTTTTTGATGTGAAAGATGTTGTATAACAGAACAAATAGGAAACAGCTTTAGAAGAGCGCTCGTCTTCAAACTGCTGCTGATTTATTTGTAGCATCCACAACATACACATGTTTATGGAACTGTATACTTGACTGGGGAAATCACTGTGATGCACAGAAAGACTGTTTGAAATAAACGAGGCAATTTCCTGTAAAAGAGACAATTACAAAGAAATTCTGACTGTAAAAAATTTAAAACTAGTCTGTGAAGACGAATCAAACACCCAACAGTAAAAGCAGCTGATAGATCTTCAGCTCCGTCTGAAATACTTTTCTTAAATGCAATGGAATGTTGATAAGAACATGACCTACTATTCCGAATATGGCTCCAATATAATCAATGAACTGCCTCAAGGTAATCGTGCATCAAAATAAAAGACTGAAGGGCCAATTTTAACCCTCCGCTCCCGATGAGAACAGGGCGTGCGGGGGTTAAAATCAAAGAATCCTCTCACTGGATCCACATCTTGCTCGTGTCACACACCCGTTTTTGCAGGCATGTATTCGCCATTGAGTAAAGGCTCTCACCCCAGTCAGGTGAGGGCTTTGATAAAATGTAAAAGTCACGGTCCAATGATGTCACTTGAACCGCAACTCGATTTTAACCCTGGAATGCGTGGGTCACACTCAATGGCGATTACACCCTGGGAAGCTGCCATGAAGAAGCCAAGGTAAGTTAACTATGACATTGTTTAAAGGGTTCCTTGTGAGCCAGATGCTCCTCCTGATCCCACAAGGTGGCCTTGAGAGTGCAATTGGTCTTTGGTGATAGGGAAAAACAAGCAATAATGAATCGGCAGCCCATGTTGCACTGCGTCCGATTTTCTTTTCAAATGAAGTCAATGGAAAAGAAATTTGGGTGGGGTGTAAAACGGGCTGCGAATTCGCTATTGCTGATTTTGTGCTATGACCGGACACCAATTTTAATGCCTGGGCTTCTCTCCCCTACCGCCCACCATGATCACGTCCACAGCCCCCACCCCCAACACACTTACCTGACTCGTGGATTCCAAGTGGAGATATTCTGTCGCGATGCCCCCACTCCCACTCACATCATTCTCACCGGGTTTGGATGGGTGTTGGTCCTGGAGTATATTAATGAGGCCCAGGATTTAAACTAGCTGCATAGATTGACAGAAAGCTAGTGGACAGAAAGCAGAGAGTGGATGTAAATAGCTGTTTTTTTGAGTGGTGGGATGTGGGTAGTGGTATGCCATCGGGATCTGTGCTGAGAGCTCTGTTGTTTACCATTTATATAAATTAGTTCATGAGATTGATATCAAAGTTTGCTGATAATATGAATTTATAGTGAACAGTTGAGGAAGAATAATCTGATAAGCATAATGGGCAGCTAGGTGTCAGATGCAGTTCAACACAGAGTCATGTAAAGTAGTACATTTTAGGAACAAGAACAATGAAAGATGTACCTGTATATCCTAAATGGTAAGACCCTTAACAGAGTGGAGGAGCAGAGAGACCGAGAGGTGCAGATACATAGATCATTAAAGATGGCAGTGCAGGTAATAGAGGCAAATGGAATTCTTGGCTTTTGCATATTGGGACATTGAATACAACAGCAAAGAAATTATAATGAATTTGTATAACATGTTGGTATAACATATTGCCATAGCTGAAATATTGTGTGCAGCTATTATGATAGCAGGAATGAAAGGTTGCATAGAAAGGCAATTAAAATTTGTAGTACTTTTCCTGGGACAGGGAGGTGATGGAGGAATCTAAGAGGCTTTGAAAATGACGAATGGTTTTAAGAGGTTAACAGTGAAAAGGCAGTTTCCACTACTTAGTGAATTGGTGACAAGTGGGCATAGATTGAGGATTATCACTCAAAGAATGAAGGGGAAGTGAGAAGATTTTTTTTCACTCCGAGGGTTATTGGAACAGAATGCTTTACACAAGTGCCTATTGAGGTGGAAATATAATATAATTTAAATGCAATTGGATAAGTATTTGAAAAGGAAGACAATTAAGAGATATATGAAAATGGCAAGAAAGTTGAATTATAGTAGGTATGACCAGTTGAAATTGTAGCAACAGCACAGATGGGCTGTATGGCCTCCTTCTTTGCTATAATTTCTATGATTCTATGAAAAGCACATATTGGGGCCAAAATTGTTGGCTTTACCACCCACTACCGCCCACTGCTGCTGGCTGTTGACAAGTTTTTTTGCCTCTCCTCCCTCAGTGACAGATTACTCTAGGTCTGTCACCGGCGGGAGGGGAGTACCACTGGGAACCGCCTGCTGATGGCCGCTGGTGCGCAAGTCGGGTAAGTGGCCTCCCGCCCGCCGAGCTGGCAGATTTCTCCGGGCGGGAGTCGGAGGCAGCAGGGGGAAGGGCCGCTGCGTGACGGCAGGTCTAACCCCGATGGTAAGTAAGAAGACCTGCAAAAAAAGGCTAGTGAACTTCTTTTAATTTTTTTTTCAGCGATTTATCTGTATAGGGTCCCCTGAAGGTGTTCCAGTGCTTTTTTTTGTGAAGCTTTTTATTTTTAGGTCTTCCCCCCCCTTCCTGGGCCCGACTCAATCCTCAGTGGCACTTTGGCGAGGATCGCATTTGCCGCCGAGATTGGGAGCTCCCACACGCTGCTGATAGTGTAAGTCGTTATTTTTCCGTCGGGTGGTACTGCCATCTCTTTTAGAGGAATCTTCCTGGTAAAGAACCGCCCGTTCTCTCGGCGGCCATCGGTGGCACTTGGGCGGGCCTTGGCTTTGACCAAGTTCAGGCCCATTGAAACTAATCTAAATTGGGCCTCTTTGGACCAATTTGAAAAAAATGCCCAGTGTAGATTTGGAAGTGTTTGATCTTTTAGATTATCAGTGGTGGATCCTTCTAGCTTTACCAGGAACAAGGTACCCTTGTACCATTGAGCACAGCCATCAATATCTCCAAGTAATTTTTTTTATTCATTCACGGGATGTGGGCATCACTGACAAGGCCAGCATTTATTGCCCATCCCTAATTGCCCTCGAGAAGGTAGTGGTGAGCCGTCTTCTTGAACTTTTCGTGGAATGGCCGCTACTAGCCCAATTGCCCTCCCGAGTTTTTCCGGCAGAGCTCCAATCCTCTCCCCCTACCGCTCTGCTGCTGCCGATCATTGGGTAAGCGCGATAGCACCATGCGCACCACCGTTCTAACCCCACAATGGCGAGATTCCCCTCCAAAAATCTTCAGCCTGCCCGGCAGTGCCAAAATCTGTTTTTTTCTAGTGGTCCAGTGAGGCTGTGGCCTTCTGCAATGGCAGTACGGCTTCGCTTAAAGGGGAGAACGCAGTACCGCTGCCGCCATGTTTTTTTTGTCGGCCGACTGCCATGTCGGCCCGACAATTATATCGTCGAGTTCGGCCGGGCCGCTAACAAACAGCCTGGCACCCCCTCTTGGGTGCCATGCTGCTGACCTGGCTGAAACCCTCCCTGGTGGCCCAGTGGGCTGAAGTTTTAAAATTGCAGAGGCTCTCCCCTTTAAGTCACTCCGCACCACTCCCAACTTCCACCCCTCAGGTATTGCCACCGCCCCCATTAAGAGCGACCTCTGGAGCCAAGGGAAAAAATACAACAAAGATCCAAATGTCTCTCAAGAGGCGGCCTGAACTGTAACTGCAGTAAAAACCATTGAAACATAGAAACATAGAAACATAGAAACATAGGTGCAGGAGTAGGCCATTCGGCCCTTCTAGCCTGCACCGCCATTCAATGAGTTCATGGCTGAACATTCAACTTCAGTACCCCATTCCTGCTTTCTCGCCATACCCCTTGATCCCCCTAGTAGTAAGGACCTCATCTAATTCCTTTTTGAAACGGGGTGCATGCACCTTGTTTTGGGCGAGGGGCAATTTGTACCCCTTTGTGTTCTTGTTCAATTCATTTATATTAGCAACATCATCCTAATGATTTCACATATAGCTATTGGTTCTTGTTCAGAAATTCTTTATTTATGACATGAAGATTATGTTCTCTGATAGAATGAAAACCAAACAAATTTCAATCAGTGACGACCCTTTCCATCAAACCAAGTACATGTGATAGCTGATGTGGTAGCATTGCAGATTACAAAGGCAAGTTTTAATTTGGTGAAAATATTTTAAGTGTCAAACCCTGAGACTTAGAATTTATGTAAAGTTACCACGTATTAAAATATATTGGGAAGATTTCTTAAAATCCAAATCCACAAGTTTTGAGGTTGAAACTGTTGGCATAATTTCAGGGACAAAGTGGAGAGAAGTTAAATGGTATTAGCACTCACTCAGGGAGTCTTAAACCTGGTACAGTTACTGGTTGGGGCTTAATTTGAATGTTAAAGTCATGGCCCGATGATGGAATTAGCACCATGACAGCATTTTGACTTCCACATTCAGAAGACCTGCACAGGGCCAACCATGATATCTCAACCATGGCAGAAGCCCTCAGAGTGGCCAGAAAAGGCTACGGTATGTTTGGAAAGGTAACTTTTATGTGGAACTTTTATGGGCTAGGAGGAGCAGGAGTGCTCCCCGGGCCTTGCAAAGGATACCATGGGCCTCCCCTTCCCCAGCTTATCCCACCCTCACCTTCCCCACTCCACCCTTCCGACTCCCCAACTGTGAACGTTGGTAATCCTGCTCTTTCCTCGCTGACCTTGCCGGGGATCGTTTCTGTGAGTCCCCGATGGCAGCCTGACCCTCGCTGACATTCCACTCTTGCCCGCCATTCCTGATGGCTTTGGGCAAGAGTCATTTTCGGCACCAACAGGTAAAATCTTCTGGCCTCACACAGACTGATCGCTGCCCGCTTTGGCACCCACACCGTCAATTCCCGCCCCCAAGTTAAAATTGACTTCGATGTATATGAAGCGGCATGAATTTTCTTTCACAACATTGTTAATATTTCACCTTAGTTTTAAACAAAATTTAACTAGTGGCAGCAGATGTGCATTACCACCCACAGCATCATATCCTCCAGTCTATATACAAAAAAGAAAGACTTGCATTTCGATAACGCCTTTCATGACCACCGGACATTTCAAAACGCTTTACAGCAAATGAAGTACTTTTGGAGTGTAGTCACTGTTGTAATGTGGGAAACGTGGCAGCCAATTTGCGCACAGCAAGCTCCCACAAACAGCAATGTGATAATGACCAGATAATCTGTTTTGGTTATGTTAATTGAGGTGCAAATATTGGCCAGGACACCAGGGATAGCTACCCTGCTCTTCTTCGAAATAGTGCCATGGGATCTTTTACGTCCTTGGTTTAACTTCTCATCCAAAAGACAGCACCTCCAACAGTGCAGCACTCGCTCAGCACTGCACTAGAGTGTCAGCCTAGATTTATGTGTTCAAGTCCCTGGAGTGGGACTTGAACCCACAACCTTTGGACCTAGAAGCAAGTGTGCTACCCTCTCAACCATTGCTGACACAGCTTAGCATGGTTTGTCAAACGTCATACCTTTATGACCTAACCCTTTTAAGCTGGTATTGATGCCATGTTTACGTTGTTTTTTTGCAAAGTGGAAATTCTTTCCACTCCCAGCTCAACTTGTTTTTCAAAGGGCAGCATCACTGGTTCAGATCCTTCCTGAAGCAGCCTAACTCTGTGCCAGATTTCCATTCCTCACTAGTGCAGTGAAAGTTTGTGGGGATCTGACCACAGTAAGATTGCTGTGAAACTGTGCAGTGATTTCCCTAATATAGGCCTACATTCAGTCACCATTGTGAGTTAAAGCCTGAGGTAGTTGGACATATGAGACATGCTAGAGCAAGGAAATAGAGAACGTGCATTTATACAGCACCTTTCATAACCTCAGGACATCCCAAAGTACTTTACAGCCAATGAAATACTTCTGAAATGTAGTCACTGTTGTAATGTAGAGAAACCCAGCATCCAATTTGTACATGACAAGGTTCCACAAACAGCAATGTGATAATGACCAATTAATCTGTTTTGAATAGAATTTACAGCCCAGAAACGGGTCATTTGGCCCAATTGCTCTGTACTGATATTTATGCTCTACATGAGCCTCCTTCCACCCTACATCATCTGACGCTATATACATATCCTTCTATTCCTTTCTCCCTCCCTCTAGCTTACCCTTAATTTTTAAGTTTTAATAATGTTGGTTGCAGGATAAATATTGGCCAGGACACCAAGAGAACGCAACTGTTCGTCTTTAAATAGTGTCATGGGATCTTTTACATCCACCTGAAAGAGCTGACAGGGCTTCTGTTTAACCAAAAGATGACATCTCCGACTGTGGCTTTCTTCTTTCTTAGGCGTATCACTCCCTCGGTACCACTTCTGTCATATATATGATTTATGAGCTTTTACCAGAGTTTTGGGGATGATATTCTGCAGTTTTGACTGTTTTACCATGAAAATAAAATCCATTCACCCTGATAACAGCAGCTAGCAATGAATGCCAAGGAAACATCCAGTGCAACTAAGTTCATTCCTGCCTACTTGGGAGGCTCTCTGTTGAAGAAAAGCTGCCTGCTGTTAACAACGAAGCAAGGGGCTTAGTGCAGGGACCTTTGGCAGGGGATTGGTAAGCAGCAACTGTCGGTTCAATGGCTCCGTTAGTTAGATGTGCTGTAAAACAATATGACGACAGTCAGGGAATCAGATTTTGCAGTGGGCAAATTAAATACTGTTTTCATTTTAAAATAATTTATTTTCATGAACTTCTATGATAAATAAAGTTTGTGGGGGGGGGGGTACTTTTATCTGTGTGAAAAGTGTAGTGCAATCGTAAACTTGCTAATAAGGAAGACTTTTACATTTTTACTGCGCATGGTACACAAAGGAAGTTTTGCTGCATTGTTGGTTCAATTTACATGGTAAGAAATGTGAATTCTGTTCTTATATCTTGCCTTGTACTCATAGAGATAGCAATTACTAGCAGATACAGGTAAGGTTGCACTGACCTGAAGTGCTGAGCTCTCCTGCCTCCTGTCAAAGTGTCACAAAGTACACGCATCTGGAGCACCTCTTTTAAATATATTTACTTCTATATACAGGTAAACAATGTCACTGAACTCTGCATTTTAGGACATCCTAAATGGCAGTTGGGCAATAGCTGTGTATAAGTGAAATATCCCAGTGGCTAATGATGTGTCCTAGTCACAACCTGTTGGCAGTAATTATAGTCCTTCTGAACTCCTGAAGGTACACTGATAACGTATTAATAAGAGCAGCAACCTCTTGCAATCAACTCAAGCCCTGAATTTCAAGAGAAATAGAAGCTGATCGTGTACATATTGTGAATACAAAGTTCAGGGTTATAGGGTCACAACCTGCCTGCTGGCATGTCACCAAACAGGATGATCCCTTTCAAGCCCTTCCTAGATCTTTGCTGCCATCTACAGCACGTTTAAAAGCCACAGCCCTCTGAAGAGATAAATTTGAGTAAATAATAAGATGCTTTCTTGAATGATTTAAGGGTGCTTAAGTCTCATTTTTATGAATAAAATTGTGAATAAAATCAGCACACTTTGGTTGTTGGCATGAGTGGGGGACCACAGTTGTGTTACACAGATACTGTCAGTGTTAATTGTAAAAGGTTTGTAAAGCATTCATGAGTTGTTCAAAGAACATTGTGCTTAGTTGAATTGTCTGGAAATGTGTTATTTTCTAAAATTGAGGCTTTCTGTTTGTTGATTTTTTGTTTATTAATAGAAAAGACGCAGTCGGCCAACAGAGCATTATAGGGTGTTCTCTATCCCATGTCTAATTTACACGAGTACATACCTGGGCGAAGCTTTGTGTTTATACAGCCACACGTAGCATGCCCATGGATCGTGTAATCAGGTTTCTTGTATGTTTACAAACACGCATTTAAGTAAATCATTTGAAACACATTGGGCTGATTTTAACCCTATTCGCGCAACAGAAACCTGGCGGGTGGCTAGTTAAAATTGCCCTGGCTCTTACCTGTCCGAAAACCATCACGATCGCAACATCTACAGTTTTAACCTGTTCTCCGGAGCAGGCAGCAAGGACACACACCCGGAGCCAACAGGTCCTTCTTTGCATATGCTTGTTGCGGCCTGAGGACATCATCGATTGTAATTTTAACTCAGGCCTGAGCAGGGAATCCACCTGGAGTTAAATCGGGGTCAATGATCACATCATTGTGACACAAAAACATGTGGGACAAGATATTCAGCTCATCATACAATCCCCTTCCACGGATTATGTACAATCCGTGGCATCGTGAATTTCGCCCAACCCTCAGGAAGGTAAAGCAAACAAAAAACTCATCTCGCCTCCGAAATTGTTCATTCTTGAAATTTTTGTTCCTCCTTAACACTGCATTTCCACTATGAATATTTCTTCTCTCTCCCACCCCATCACTCCATCACTTCTCCAGCCAAACCCCTCAAAAAAAATAAAGGTTTTCCACTTTCCTACATTACAACAGTGACTAGAAAGAAAGAAAGACTTACATTTATATGGTGTCTTTCTCAACCACCGGATGTCTCAAAGCGCTTTACAGTCAATGAAGTACTTTTGGAGTGTAGTTACTGTTGTAATGTAGGAATCGTGGCAGCCAACTTGCGCACAGCAAGCTCCCACAAACAGCAATGTTATAATGACCAGATAATCTGTTTTTGTTATGTTGATTGAGGGATGAATATTAGCCAGCACACCGGGGATAACTCCCCTGCTCTTCTTTGAAACAGTGCCATGAGATTTTTTTACATCCAGCGGAGAGGGCAGACTGGACCTCGATTTAACGTCTCATCCGAAAGACAGCACCTCCGACAGCTCAGCACTCCCTCAGCACTGTACTGGAGTGTCAGCCTAGATTTATATGCTCAAGTTCCTAGAGTGAACCCACTGAGCCACAGCTGACACTGCAAAAGTACTTCATTGGCTGCAAAACGCTTTGAGACGTCCGGTGGTCGTGAAAGGATCTATATAAATCCAAGTCTTTGAACACATTCTTAGGAAGGTGAGCTGGTTGTGAAACCCGTGCTGCAGTTCTTACTTAATAGTTCAGTGTTGCCATGGTAATGCATCCAGCATTGCAGGATAGATTCACCCATCCAGCACTCACAGTGGGAAGCCCTGCTTGAAAGGAGTGTGTGTTGAAGCATCAGCATTAGTGTTGCTTTAACATGCACTTACAGAATCGGTGAACAATATTATACTCTTGCACATAGGAGGGTAGACAAACTAGATCATGGATGAGATTGTATCTGATATTTCCAATTTATTATTTTTAACTTTAATTCTAATTAAAACATTAAACCTAAATTATATCGACCAGTACAGCACCCTCTTAACACCGACTCAAAAAAGATCTATCTTCCATCTACAGATTTGTTGCTGTTTCCAGACATGCTTTATTCCTGGAATGGCTCGGAGAAAACGGTTCCAAAAATCCTTCTTGTCTTTGTCTGTGGGAAGATTGCACTGCACCAAATGCTAGGTCCAGAACAGGGAAAGATTCCATGCTTTGATCTTAATTAGCCAAAGTATTAAAATGAACTCATTTGTGCTACAGGTTCATGACAAGGCGACTGAGGTTGAATCCCTGCTCACATATATACGTACTCATTTGTACAAAAACACTGTTAAATGTTTCACTGGACTCTTTGCAATGTGATAATGTGCCGCAGGCTCATCAGGGTTCAGCCCCACTCACTGGGAGTACACAATGGAGACTCAGGCCTACACTGTGCATGATTTTCCAACCATTCTCCAGTGAACCAAAGTTGGAATGTTAACACATAACAAATCTTGATGTGCAAAATAGAGAGCCCACAGCTGATAATGTGAAGCAAGACGTACCTCAAACTGCATTGAACCAGTGGCTGGTTACGTCCAGTCAGATTCAGATTCACATCACACATGGTAGCCACAGTGGCCAGGAATTCCTGGGCCTGGGGTGGGAGAACACAGTGATGTCACAATGCGGGCAGGTGGGCCAGAAATCTCTGGGCGGGTCCTGGTTCCATCAGGTCGCTAAACATTTTCGATCGCAGCCAAAATCTGCCAAAAGTGGGAGTAGGTGCTTCTTGCGTCTACTCCTACTCCACCTTCCTTGTAGCAACAGAGTGACTATATTGGCAAGCTGAGACCATCCATCAGAAATACCACCAGTTCTACCAATGCTATGTATGCATTCATTCCAGGATCAGATCATGGTGAAAGTGATCAAACAACAATATCACATGTCATTTTCCTCATTTCAGTTGATAAGAGTATTCAATGGGAAAGCGAATAACTTTGATTTTGGTGTCATTTTTGCAAAATTCCAGTCAATTTTTGGCTTAAACAGATGGGGGAGTAATTTTGACTTTGTGCGAGAGTGTAAAATGGGTGATAGTGAGTCGACAGCTCTTTAGACTACTCTCCCGATTTTTATTTCCATTGACATCACTAAAAATGGCAATAAAAAAGAAATAAAAACCGGGAGAGATGTTAAAATGGCTGCCAATTTGCTATCGCGTATTTTATACTATCACATAAAGTCAAAATGACCCCCCAATCCCTTAAAGTAGCAGCAAGGTGCGGCCTTGAAATTACATACCCTGCACTGCTACACAATTTAACACGCATGTGTTGTGGGCAGCTGTACCCTGACTATAAAAATTACCATTATTCTGGGATTTAGGACAGTGTCAGGGCTGCACCGATCTGGCAAGCAGGAATCCTGCTTCATCCTAATTCTGGTGGCGCAGTGGAAACCTAGGGATTTCAGGCAAAACATTTTTACAATAAAAGTACTGATAAAAGTAATCGGTATGCAAATTACTCACTTCTGTATTTTAACCTGTGAGACAGAACAGTGCCCAACACAGTCCAGTTGTACAGGACAGCCAAAGCATGTCGTTGTTATGGAAACGTTGCTGAGATTCCTTATGGCCTCACATGGTAAGGTATCATACAAGCCACAGTGTCATCTCTATTGTGCAAATCATTTCCCTTCAGAGCATCATTAAATCTAATGGTTTAGGTCAACTCTATGAGATCAAACCCCACCCAGATGAATTTCAATCACTGGCCCCTTAATTGTCTATTTATGTTACAATGAAGCTGCCTATGGAAACCTTGACATTAATAGCAGAACTGAGTAATAAATGAGGCGGGGTATTGTCTCCAGAGGTATGAGTATCACCTCAACAAATATAACTGAGTGCTCTGTTGCAAAACCATGCCATTTTCCACCTGTTACCTGTGTGGGCTTTTCACATCCATCGGAGAAGAATATGGTCCCCAGAAATACACTTGCTGTTCACGACTTTCAAAACAACTGTGCATGCATGAACAACAAAGTTGCACAAGCTTCCAAAGCACGAGGAGCTCCAGCATGTCATCTCCTTCTACTCGGAGCAGTTATGCAACGTAAAGGCAGCATCAGATATCATGTTAACAACATGGAATTTTGTTCCAGATATAGAATCATATCATTTTGCAGCACAGAAGGAGGCTCTTCAGTCCATTGCAATTGCCCCAGCTCTAGAAGAGCTATCCATTAAGTTCCATTCTTCTGTTCTTTTCTCATATCCTTTAAAATTTTTACTTTACAAATATTTATCTATTTTCCTTTCACAAACTAAGACTTGGAGAAGGTCTATGGCATAATGGTAGTGTTCCTGCCTCTGAGCCACAAGGTGCACTGTTTAAACCTCACTACTGACAGTCTGAGATGGAACTCCAGCTCTGAGTTCTGGGTTGAAATCCAACGGAGGTTACTTGCATCGGGTGGGTATGGGTGCATGTCATTATATGGGTTGTGGGAGCAAGTAAAACCCTATAGGGCTAACCATCCTATTGGCAAAGATGGCTATGGACATGGAAGGAATGTTCACATCATGGCCTGTCAGGCTGTTAATTAAGCCTGTAAATCCTTCCCCGGGGGAAGAGTGTGAAGATGCAACAACTAAGACATGACCCACTTTCAAGCTATTTTCTTTTCCAGTGGGGTCTGAAAACTGGAACAAGGCGATTTGTGTGCTTGAGGCATTGCCATCCATTAATCACAGAACCAACAACTAAGGATGAAAAGTGTATTGGCAATAATTAAATCCAACTAGACATTCCTATCAGCAGCTCGGACATCATAGCCACCTGGTTGGAATTTTGGTATCACAGTTCGAGACCAATCTATGCACAGTTATGAAGACATACATCATCATTACTGCATCTGACTGAATTATTTCTTGAATTAGTTCATTGTTTTTTGGAGCTGAAGATTAGGAACATAGGAACAAGAGTAGGCCATTCAGCCCCTCGAGCCTGTTCCACGATTCAATTAGATCATGGCTGATCTGTATCTTAACTCTATTTACCTGCCTTAGTTCCATATCCTTTAATACCCTCACCTAACAAAAATTCAATTTTGAAATGTTCAATTGACCCCGAGCCTCAATAGCTTTTTGGATGAGAGAATTCCGGATTTCCGTATTCTTTGTGAAGAAGTGCTTCCTGACATCAGCCCTGAATGACCTAGCTCTAATTTTAAGTTTATGCACCTGTGTTCTGGATTCTCCCATGAGGAAATAATTTCTCTCTATCTACCCTATCAAATACTTTAATCATTTTAAACACCTTAAATAGATCCCCCCTTAATTTTCTATACTCAAGGGAATGCAAGGCTGGTCCATGCAACCTGCCCACGTAATTTAACACCTTTTATCCCCGGTATCACTCTGGTGAATCTGCGCTACACCCCCTCCAACGCCAATATATCCTTCCTGAGGTGTGGTGCCCAGAACTGAATGCAGTTACTCCAGATGTGATCCAACCAGACCTTTATACAACTGTGGCATAACTTCCAACCCTTTGTATTCCAGCCCCCTTGAGATAAAGGCTAACATTCTATTAGTCTTTTAATTATTTTCATTCCTGGCCACTAGTGTTTAGTGCTTTCTGTACATGGACACCATTTCTGCTCCTCCATGGTTCCCAGCTTTTCACCATTCCGAGGATACGCTGATTTATCTTTCTTAGGCCCAAAGTGGATGACCTCACACTTAGCCACATTTGAACTCCATATGCCACCGTTTTGCCCACGAATTTAATCTATCAATGCCCTTTGCAGCTTCCTGTTCCCATCTACACTACTTACTGTGCCACCTAACTTAGTTAGTTTGTTCATCAAATTAAACATTTCAATAATGGGAAATAAAACATTTCAACAAGAATAGCAACAACAGCAAAGTGCATTTATATAGCGCCTTTAACATAGTGAAACATCCCAAGGAACTTCACGAGCGTAATCAGACAAATATTGGCACCGAGCTAAAGAGGGATATATTAGAGGTAAAGCCTACCTTTTAAAGCATCTTAGAGGAGGCGAGAGATACGGAGAAGCAGAGAGGTTTTGGCACAGAATTCCAGAGTTTAGGAATATAAATAAAAGTCTTCCTTCTGTCAAAATGTGCAGCGGCTTAAGGTATGTATATATGCAATGTAACTATTTTACTGCACTTTTTTTGACAGCCCCGTCAAGCCCTGTTCCCTGTCAAGTTCCGCCCCCCGCTCCCGGCCCCGAATCATTCCCTCCACGTGGTGCTGAGAAGCAGGACCTGAGGCCCCAACTCTCTTCACCCGCTCAGGCCCCGAACTACTCCTCTCTCCCCCCACCCCGACGGGCCTGGGGCCGAGAGCAGCCGGCATGGGGCCGAGGGTGGCCGAGAGTGGCGGTGGCAGCGGCGAGCAGAGAAGCAGCGGGGGGCCGAGAGAGAGAGAGGCTGGGGGGAGAGAGAGAGAGAGAGAGAGACTGGGAGAGAGAGAGATGGGGGGAGAGAGAGAGGCTGGGGGAATATCGGAGGGGAGAGGGGGAACTTAGGGAAGACGATCACGTTCTTCCAACCCCCTACAAGGGACATCGTTGGAGTGGATGATATCCAGAAGTCACGACACTGTCACTATTCACTTCATACCCAATAAACCTGTTAACAATCCGTACACAATGCCTGCCGGTGAGAGAGAGGTTGCACTTGCGCTGGAGTAAAGCACTTTGGCTGGGGAGGCATGCACTTGAACTGGGATAAGGCACTTTGGCTGGCCCTTGCTGTCTTCTGGGGAGCTCTGTCCTCTGTCGCTTCAGGAAGTCAAAGTGGATCGAGTTACAATTTGCAAAGTTAGTGAGACCTTGGGATGGGCGGTTCCAGTTACACATTCCTGTGAAACTTCAGGATGTGGTTTATCCTCCAAGGGGACCAATCATAGACAAAGGATGGAGCATGTTGGCCATTTTTTCAGTACAAATAAGCACATCCATATATGTGTGTGTGTGTTTATGTGAATGCAATACATAATTTAAAAATTACCATTTGAAAATGCTATGAATTATACTCGAGCAATGAAAGGATGATGTATAGTAATCCACCATATTCAGCAGTAAAACAAATCTTAATCTCACTGCTGGTCTCATAGCATGGACGAGCTGACAGGAGCCCAACCCTCAGTGTTCTCTTTGAATAGTCATACAGAAAAAAATGTAAATTACCTCTTCACTTCAGCTTTACTTGATTCAGACATATTGGCCCTCCTCTGCTGAACTCCAGTCTCCTCTAGGCTCCCCGGTCAGTGGTGCATAAAGAATAACACAGCTAATCGGAAAGAGGTGGGGCAGTAGAGGGTTACAGAATATCATTGAATTTTCAAATACTGACATTAGGCATTCATTATATATTTGATGCCGACAATAAAATGCATATAAATTCCGGCACGGGCTCGACAGGCTGCATGGCCTCCTTCTATGCTGTAACCATTCTATTATTCAATGATATGCTCCATTACAGAGGTTAGCAGTGCATTCAGGGCCTGGTCAGAATGTCAGACATTTCTCTAACTGTGTGGAGGCGTTTTTCCACCAATATTGTGTACTGCACAGCTGTATAAATAATCTTTTTGATGTTTACATTGGCTAAGTGTTAAAGCATCATTACTGCAGGTGCATCATGATTGGCTGCTATTTTTCGTTACTGCTAAAGAAGGTGGGAATGCACGCATCATAACCATACATTCCCACAATTGCATTAGCAGGTAATAATTGACAACCAAAAACGGGCATGGCCTCAGTTTGCCGAAAGAATAGGGAGGGTAAGTCCCTTACAGTGTTCTGTCATGAATCCTACAGTCTCCATTTATTACTATTTAAAACTTACAAATTAAAAGATTTGAGATGCTGATGTTTTCAATTACTTATTTTTCTTATTGAATTGGCCACGCAACTTAAAGCGAGCATTCACCTGGAGAACTGTGCACAGTAATGGTCTCCTTATCTAAGGAAGGATGTATTTGCCTTGGAGGCAGTGCAACAAAGGTTCACTGGATTGATCCCTGAGATAAGAGGGTTGTCTTACGAGGAGAGATTGAGTAGATTGGGCCTATACTCCCTGGAGTTTAGAAGATTGCTCGGTGATTTCATTGAAATATGTAAGATTCTGAGGGGAATTGACAGGGTAGATGTTGAGAAGTTTTTTTTCCCCTGGCTGGAGAATCTGGAACTAGGGGGTATAGTCTCAGGATAAGGGGTCGGACATTTAAAACTGAGTTGACGAGAAATGTTTTCACTCATAGGGTTGTGAATCTTTGGAATTGTGGATGCTGAGTCGTTGTGTATATTTAAAGGTGAGACAGATAGATTTTGGGGGCGAGGAATTCTCCAGCGCCCCGTTTGGGTACGATAACCCAGGCGAGGAGCAACTTCCTGCACCCATCGCAGAAGTCCCGTCCCAGCCATGAAATTGGGGTTACCGCCTCTCACAGGAAGTGGAGCGCAATGTTGCGCGCTCCACTTCCTGTTGGGTCGGTATACGGGGTGCTACTCGGGGGTGAGGGGGTGCGCAGCACTACACAGTCTCTCCCCTTGAACAGACCTCTCCGCATAGCGCTAACGCATTTCAATGCCCCTCCCCTTCCGTTAAAGGGGAGGGCTATTGCAAACTCTGCATGACCTCTGATGGCCTCCACTGGGCCACCAGGGTGGTGTGGTGCCATTGCCGCAGCTCAGCACTGAGATGGAGTGCCGGGCTGCATGATAGTGACCCGGACCACATCACGAAGCGCTAAGACGGTGTGTTGGCCAAAACAAAAAAATGGCGGTGTGCGGCGCTGCGCACCTCCCCTTTCATTTTCACCCCGCGAGCAGAGGTTGGCCCGGTTCACGTTCCGTGAAGCTGGTGCTGACACCGCTCATGGCAACCTCACGGGGTGCTGGCCAATTTCTGCCGTGGGGTGGAAAGGGATTGTCGCACACGGTGATGTCTTCATTGCCGGTTGTGCAGTGGCCCAGCGCACTACCGGTAGGGCACGGTGCTACTATGTTTGCGCCTCAGCTAACTCCCGCGCAATTTCGCAGGAGCTACTGGCCCCCCACCTCCCCCAGGAAGAAAACAGGTTCTTGCCCAGTTAGAGTCTCCTGGAGGCGCTAATGGGAGGCATACAACAGGGAAATTTTGCCCCCTTGGAATGTAGGGGAATCAAGGGATATGGAGATCAGGTGGGAAAATGGAATTGAGGTCAAAGATCAGCCATGATCTTATTGAATGGTAGAGCAGGCGCCAGGGGCTATATGGCCTACCCCTGCTCTTATTTCTTATGTTTTTATGTTGCATTCTTTTTTCAACAATAAATTACATTTATAAGGAGCTCATAGAGGATGTCAGAGATGGGTAAATAAGATGGCAGCTGCCAGCTGCAGGTTTGTGTTAACATTCTGCTTCTCTTCCTTTCCATCCTACTGGACCTCACATTACCTGTCAGCAAAATCATCACAAAGCCCTCCTGTCACTGTTAGAAGTGATAAATTAATTGTGCTCTTTGGCAATGCATTCTAACTTCTCTTTCCTCCTCCAGATGCACCTCAAGAATATGAACCAAGCCTTAGTTCCTTCAGTCCTTCAGAGCACAAGCCATCATGCACTCTCTTCCTCACAAGCTCCAGCCAGAGTCTTGCACCCATCACAAAAACAGATTATTTGGTCATTATTACCTTGTTGTTTGTGGGACTTTGCTGAGCGCAAATTGGCTGTCTACCTCATTGGCTGTGAAGCACTTTGGGATATCCTAAGATTGTGTAAGGCACTATCTAAATGAAAGTTCTTTCTTTATTTCTGTCACCCAGTGCACACCCCTCTGGATCACTATCGAACTCTCAGAAAGAAAGGCTTGCAAGACGTCCCAAGTGCTTTACAGCCAATGAAGTACTTTTGAAATGTAGTCACTGTTGTAATGCAGGAAACACAGGAGCCAAATTGTGCACAGCAAGCTCCCACAAACTGCAATGAAATAATGACCAGATAATCTGTTGATGTTGATTGAGGGATAAGTATTAGCCAGGAAACCGGGAGTACGCCTCTAATCTTCTTCAAATAGTGTCATGGGATCTTTTACGTCCACCTGAAAGGGAAGACAGCGCCTCAGTTTAATAGCTCATCTGACAGATGGCATCTCGACAGTGTCACAGGGCACTCGACTGTCAGCCTAGAATATGTGCCTAAGTCTCTGGAGTAGGACTTGAACCCATAAACTTCTGACGCAGAGGTGTGAGTGCTACCCATCATCATCATCATAGGCAGTCCCTCAAAATCGAGGAAGACATGCTTCCAATCTAAAAGTGAGTTCTCACAGTCCAATATGGGAATTACAGTCTCTGTCACAGGTGGGACAGGCAATAGTTGAAGGAAAGGGTGGGTGGGGAGTCTAGGGGACCAAGGGTCTAGCGAGAAGGGGGAACTGAGGGAAATCCTTATTAGTTAGGAAATGGTGTTAGGGAAATTGATGGGATTGAAGGCCGATAAATACCCAGGACCTAATAGTCTGCATCCCAGAGTACTTAAGGAAGTGGCCCTAGAAATAGTAGATGCATTGGTGGTCATTTTCCAACATTCCATGGACTCTGGATCATTTCTTATGGATTGCAGGGTAGCTAATGTAACCCCACTTTTTAAAAAAAGGAGGGAGAGAGAACACAGGGAATTATAGATCGGTTATCCTGACATCGGTGGTGGGAAAAATGCTGGAGTCAATTATTAAAGATGCAATAGCAATGCACTTGGAAAGCAGTGACAGGATTGGTCCAAATCAGCATGGATTTATGAAAAGGAAATCATGCTTGACAAATCTTCTAGAGTTTTTTGAGGATGTAATTAGTAGAGTGAATAAGGGAGAACCAGTAGATGTGGTGTATTTGGACTTTCAAAAGGCTTTTGACAAGGTCCCACACAAGAAATTGGTGTGCAAAATTAAGGCACATGGTATTGGGGGTTATGTATTGATATGGATAGAGAAATGGTTGGCAGACAGGAAGCAAAGAGGGAATAAACGGGTTATTTTCAGAATGGCAGGCAGTGACTGTGGGGTGCCGCAGGGTTCAATGCTGGGACCCCAGCTATTTACAATATACATTAATGATTTAGACAAAGGAATTGAATGTAATATCTCCAAGTTTACAAATGACACTAAGCTGGGTGGCAGTGAGAGCTGAGAGGCGGATGCTAAGAGGCTGCAGGGGGACTTGAATAGGTTAGGTGAATGGGCAAATGCATGGCAGATGCAGTATAATGTGGATAAACATGAGGTTATCCACTTTGGTGGTAAAAACAGGAAGGCAGATTATTATCTGAATGGTGACAGATTAGGAAAAGGGGAGATGCAACGAGACCTGGGTGTCATGGTACATCAATCATTAAAGATAGGCATGCAGGTATAGCAGGCAGTAAAGAAAGCAAATGGCATGCTGGCCTTCATAGCGAGGGGATTTGAGTATAGGAGCAGGGAGGTCTTGCTGCAGTTGTACAGGGCCTTGGTGAGACCACACCTTGAATATTGTGTGCAGTTTTGGTCTCCTAATCTGAGGAAGGACATGCTTGTTATTGAGGGAGTGCAGCGAAGGTTCACCAGACTGATTCCTGAGATTGCAGGACTGACATATGAGGAAAGACTGGATCGGTTAGGCTTGTACTCACTGGAATTTAGAAGAATGAGAGGGGATCTCATAGAACCATATAAAATTCTGACAGGACTGGACAGGTTAGATGCAGGAAGAATGTTCCCGATGCTGGGGAAGTCCAGAACCAGGGGACACAGTCTAAGGATAAGGGGTAAGCCATTTCGGACCGAGATGAGGAGAAACCTTTTCACCCAGAGAATTGTGAACCTGCGGAACTCTCTGCCACAGAAAGTTGTTGAGTCCAGTTCGTTGGACATATTCAAAAGTGAGTTAGATGTAGCCCTTACGGCTAAAGGGATCGGGGGTATGGAGAGAAGGCTGGGGTGGGGTACTGAGGTTGAATGATCAGCCATGATCATATTGAATGGCGGTGTAGGCTTGAAGGGCCGAATGGCCTGCTCTTGCAACTATTTTCTATGTTTCTATGTTTGCCGCACGCTCCTTCCGCTGCCTGCGCTTGTTTTCTGCATGCTCTCGGCGACGAGACTCGAGGTGCTCAGCACCCTCCCGGATGCTCTTCCTCCACTTTGGGTGGTCTTTGGCCAGGGACTCCCAGGTGTTGGTCGGGACGTTGCACTTTATCAAGGAGGCTTTGAGGGTGTCCTTGAAACGTTTCCTGTGCCCACCTGGGGTTGCCGTGTAGGAGTTCCGAGTAGAGCGCTTGCTTTGGGAGTCTTGTGTCGGGCATGTGAACAATGTGGCCCACCCAACAGAGCTGGTTGAGTGCTTCAATGCTGGGGATGTTGGCCTGATCGAGAACACTGACGTTGGTGCATCTGTCCTCCCAGGGGATTTGCAGGATCTTGCGGAGACATCGTTGGTGGTATTTCTCCAGTGATTTGTGGTGTCTACTGTATATGGTCCACGTCTCTAAGAGGGTATGGGGGAGAAATTGGAATAGTTTGCACCGCTAACGACTCCCGGTAAATTCCACAGGTGTTTAGCGGCGGCAGTAATGGATATGCGCACCAATCCGTTTTCGTCCCAGAGCAAACATTCGGTATTATCCCCTAAAGCTGCGCCGGGCGGTGCCAGCAAAGCTTCAGGGGGTGCATACATGGCAGACGGCCGTTTGCAGGGCACTAGTTAATGAGGAGGTTGCATGCGCGCAAATAGAAAAATCGTCTGACTTATCTGTTGCATCCCGTGCCTCCTTGAACATGGCAGCGCTACGTGGCCCAGTGCATAGCGCTGCGTCCCGTTCCATTTACTTCCACCCCCTTAGTGCCCTAGAGAGGAAGTGGAGCGCGTTTCTGTGAAACATCCACGCAACAAACATACACTTGATTTCCAGCCCAAATAATATTAATGCGGCCCAATGTCAGGCTGGCCGTGGGGTTTCCCGAATGGTGTGCATCCTCTGTGTACTCAACTGAGCCTTGGAAAGGGGTGTAAGAGAATTTCCAACCCAATGTCTTTCTAAAGTTTGTAATTTCCTCTGTATATTTCAGCTTCTCCAACAATGGTACTAAAATTGGCTCACAAAACTAGTCAATGACAAAATAAATAGAGGCATAACACTGTTAGCAATGCCCCCTGTTTGATAGCTAGCTAAATGGAGGAGCTCCTATATGATCTGGGTGAGGAGCATTGCCTGTTTGCCATTCTAACGTACCCTCACCAAAGGACAGCAATGCAGTATACCTCGCAGCAGTTATCAGAAAAAGAGCTGAGGGAGGCATTGATCTGGCCTGCTACAGGCAGTAATGCCCCTATGCAACTTGGCTGCATGTGTCCTTGCAGTAGAGGGCACATATTTGCAAGTGGCTCTGTACTGACCCAGACCTGGAGAATCAGCTCTGTATGGCCTACATATATGGTTGGATGCATAATGGAGGGTGCGATGTCCATGGATCTCTCTGGCATTCATGAATACAGAAATAGGTCAGTCAGCATTTCCAAAGAGAAATGACACGATATTACGTTTCAGGTATGTACCCATCATAGATCTCACCCTAGAGGCTGCATAAAACAGGCATTTTGGATCCCTTGAATATTTTAATGAGGCTTAATGCCTGTTTGAAGATCCCTTGGAAACATTCGTCAGAGCTTACTTTAACATGGAGCCGGAAGGATTTGGGTTAGGTCAAGATACCAGTGTTGTAGCTGCACTGGAACAGCTTGGCTAGAGGCACGGCTAGTTCTGGAGGACAAGTCTTCAGCACAACAGTCGGGATGTTGTCAGGGCCCATAGTCTTTGCTGTTTCCTGTGCGCTCGGCCAGTTCTTGATATCACATGGAGTGAATCGAATTAGCTGAAGACTGGCTTCTGTGATGGTGGGGCCTTCAGGAGGATGCCGAGGTGGATCGTCCACTCGCATATCTGGCTGAAGATTATTGCAAACACTTTAGCATTGTCTTTTGCACTCGCGTGCTGGGTTCCGCCATCATTGAGGATGGGGATATTTGTGGAGCCTCCTCCTCCCATTAGTTGTTTAATTCTTCATAACCATTCACGACTAGATGTGGCAGGACAGCAGAGTTTTGGTTTGACCTGTTGGTTGTGGGATTGCTTTTCTCTGTCTGTAGCATACTGCTTCCACTGTTTAGTGTGCATGTGTTGCATCTTCCCCACTTTGCCACCTCATTTTTAGGTACACCTGGTACTACTCCTGGCATGCTCTTCTGCACTCTTCATTAAACCACGGTTGATCCCCTGGCTTGATGGTAATGGTAGAGTGAGGGATATGCCGGGTCATGAGGTTACAGATTGTGGCGGAATACAATTCTGCTGCTGCTGATGGCCCACAGCACCTCACAGATGCCCAGTTTTGAGCTGCTAGATCTGTTCTGAATCTGTTCCATTTAGCACGATGGTAGTGCCAAACAACACGATGAAGGGTATCCTCAGTGTGAAGACGGGACTTTGCCTCCACAAGGACTGTGCGGTGGTTACTTCTACCAATACTGTCATGGACAGATACATCTGCGACAGGTAGATTGGCGAGGATGAGGTCAAGTAGGTTTTTCCCTCGTGTTGGTTCTCTCGCCACCTGCTGCAGGCCCAGTGTGGCAGCTAGAACTGAGTGGCTTGCTAGGCCATTTCAGAGGGCAGTTAAGAGTCAACCACATTGTTGTGGGTCTGGAGTCATATATAGGCCAGACCAGGTAAGGATGGCAGATTTCCTTCCCTAAAGGACATTAGTGAGGCAGATAGGTTTTTATGGCAATCCGCTAGTTTCACCATTACTGATACTAGCTTCTAATTCCAGATTTATTTAATTAACTGAATTTAAATTCCCCAGCTGTTGTGGTGGGTTTTGAACTCACATCTCCAGATCATTAGTCCAGGTCTCTGGATTACTAGTCCAGTAACAATATGCTACCGTACCCCTTTACTGCCCTCCGTTTGCTTGATTTATTCTGATGAGGCTTGAGGACAAATTTACTTTGGTCCTCGGGCCTCTTTATTGCGGTGAGCCATCACTGCGCACCTCCAGATTCAAGCCTGGTTTGGGGCGCGATGCAATTTAGGCCACATTGTTATCTTCTTGGTGTTCTTAAAATCTCCCTTGAATACAATTATTTTTTGAGGATCAGTAATTTTGCTCAATTTTTCTTGCATAAGTACACAGCTATAATAGTGTGTTACCTCTAAATAACATTCTACTAATTAAAATTCAATGGCGTTTCTGTACGAAACACTTAGAGAGGATCATGTCAGTTTGGATCACGCGATAAGTTTCCATCATCTAAAATTGAACTGCTGTACTGGGCCACATGGAGACTCCTCACTCCCAGTTTGTAAAAATACACAGTAGGATTCCTTTATCTAATAGAATAACATAGGCAGAAGCATGTTTCAAGGATGATTTACAGATGCAACCAAAAATAGCTGTAACCTACCCTAGATGACATTAATAAACTGCTTGAGATTAATGGCATTAGCTGAAACCCTCAATGTGTTGCTACTTTGTGGAACAGTCCAACCTATGTGTTATCCCATATAACAAGGTTGAAACCAATAGCCTCATATTTTGACCTCCTGAAAATATACTGTAATGTCTGTAAGCTTGTAATGTTATAGCTCCACATTGTGGATGTGGACGTATTGTGCTACTACAACTAAAAGTGAATAAATGAGTCAGCTGACCAGAAGCTTCCAGAACTTCTGAGATGCTGTCTGCCATTATAGAAAGCTGTGTGTGCTGTGCTCTGTGAATATATCAAACTTGACGACGAGATGGGATTTTTCGGATGATATAAAGCTGAAATTTTGTTGGTGAAGGACTCAGCCAGCCAACAGAGAGACTTTGGAAGCTTCTTTGTCTTTGGAAATAGCTACAAAATCCGAGGTAAAAAAAAAATGAGCTCACTGTCTGCACTGCAGAGACAAAATGGTGGCACCCATAGCAGTAATGGGACACTTAGGTGAATATAAATGCGACCAGGAAAGGTTTAAGGCGTATGTGGACTGGCTAGAAATGTATTTCATTGCAAATAATATAATCGAAGTTCCAGAGAATGCAGATCAGAACTTGGTTGTGTTGGAATGGAAGCGAGCTATCTTCTTATCGGAAGCGGGTCCTGGTAAAGCTGCTTGTGCCTGACGAGCCAAAGGACTCAACGTTTAAAGAGATTTTAACGAAGCTGGAGCAGCACTACCACCCGGTACCGTTAGAAATTGATGAAAGCTATCATTGGGTATACGAAATCAAAAGACTGATGAAAATATCAGTGAGTATGTTGTAGCATTAAAAAAGCTATCTATTCACTGTAATTTCAGAAACTTTCAAAACCGAGCATTGCAGGACCGTTTTGTTTGTGGGATGAAAAATGATGCGATCAGAAGCAAGTTATTGACAACGCCTGACTTGACTTTGGATATCGCTTGTCAGACAGCGAGGTCGATGGGCATGGCCGACCAATATTCCCGAGAATTTCATACTAATTACAGTCGTCAGACTACCAAGGTGAATCACCTGCAGGTTCAAAGTAAAAGGCGATGGGGGCCCAAAGTCTCAGAAACTGGAAATTCTAACAGAGCATCGAAATTGTGCTATAGATGCCTGGGACAACACATTGCTCAAAGTTGTCTATATGTGAAGGCAGAGTGTTTCTTCTGCAGAAAGACTGGGCATCTTGTGAAGGCATGCCGACTGAAGGGTAAACCAGCTTTCAAAGCTATGAGTAGAAATCCCCAGAGACTACATAGCATGGAAGAACAACAACAGGACTAGGAGATGTTAGAGTTACGTGTCATCAGGAGCACGAGGTTAACGTACAGCGATTCGAAAAATATCAGAATCCACATAGACATTGTGGGATTCAAGATACAAATGGAATTCGACAGGGGTGCATCCGTGAGTGTAGTGGCTATACCTCGACAAATTGCATGATTTCTTATTGGAGAAATCCAAGATGGAGCTGCGAGGCTACTCGGGAGAGAACATTCCTCTGGTAGGTCGTATTAAGGTACCGGTGAAATACAAGTATCAATTTCAGAACTTGCCTCTAATAGTAGTGAAAGGAGACAAGCCTGCCTTATGTGGGGCATTTCTGAGCCTTAAACAGCAACCCAACTCGGGAGCAGCAAAGCAGCATTAGAGAATGCTAAAGGCTAAGGTCCAACAAAAAACCCGGGACCTAAAGAGCAGGTGGTGGATGGAGAAAGCACAGGAGATACAGCAGCTGGCCAACAGCCATGATGTGTGAGGATTCTTCATCGCAGTCAAGGCTCCATACGGACCAAACTCCCAAGGCCCCACCCCACTCCTGGCCTAGAACAGGGAAACACTCACCAAGGACACCGAGGCAGTCAGGGCCCGCTGGAAGGAACATTTCGAAGATCTCCTCAACCGAGACTCTGCCTTTGACTCGAGTATTCTTGACTCCATTCCGCAGCATGCTACTAGCCACCGCCTCAGTTAGACCCCAACACTGCACGAGGTGGAAAAAGCCATAAGAGAGCTGAAAAACACGGGCTACGGGAGCGGATGGAATCCCTGCTGAGGCACTGAAGTATGGCGGAGAGGCACTACTGGCGCGAATACATTACCTCATCTCTCTCATCTGAAGGGAGGAGAGCATGCCGGGAGATCTTAGAGATCCAGTGATCGTGACCATCTGTAAAAAAGGGGACAAGTCAGACTGCGGCAACTACAGAGGAATCTCCCAGCTAGCAACCACTGGGAAAGTCGTCGCTAGAGTCCTCCTCAATTGTCTTCTCTCCGTGGCCAAGCAACTCCTCCCGGAGTCGCAGTGTGAATTTCGTCCCCTCTGGGGCACAACGGACATGATTTTTGCAGCGCGACAGCTGCAGGAAAAATGCAGGGAACAGCGGCAGCCCTTATACATGGCCTTCTTCGACCTTACAAAGGTCTTTGACACTGTCAACCGCGAGGGTCTATGGAGTGACCTCCTCCGTTTCGGATGCCCTTAAAAGTACGTCACCATACTCCGCCTGCTCCACGACGACATGCAAGCCACGATCCTTACCAACGGATCCATCAAAGACCCAATTCATGTCCAGACCGGGGTCAAGCAGGGCTGTGTCATCACCCCAACCCTCTTCTCAATCTTCCTCGCTGCCATGCTCCACCTCACAGTTGATAAGCTCCCCGCTGGAGCGGAACTAAACTACAGAACCAGTGGGAAGCTGTTCAACCTTCACCATTTCCAGGCCAGGTCCAAGACCACTCCAACCTCTGTCATCGAGCTACAGTACGCGGATGAAGCCTGCGTCTGTGCACACACAGAGGCTGAACTCCAGGAGATAGTCGACATTTTACCGAGGCTTATGAAAACATTAGCCTTACGCTAAACATTAGTAAGACAAAGGTCCTACACCAGCATGTCCTCGCCACACAGCACTGCCCCCCAAACATCAAGGTCCACGGCGTGGCCCTGGACAACATGGACCACTTCCCCTATCTCGGGAGCCTCCTATCAACAAGAGCAGGCATTGATGATGAGATCCAACACCGCCTCTAGTGCGCCAGTGCAGCCTTCGGCCGTCTGAGGAAAAGAGTGTTTGAAGATCAGTCCCTCAAAACTGTCAACAAGCTCAGGGTTTATAGGGGCGTAGTAATACCTGCGCTCCTGTATGGCTCAGAGATGTGGACCATGTACAGTAGACACCTCAAGTCTCTGGAGAAATACCACCAGCGATGTCTCCGCAAGATCCTACAAATCCCCTGGGATGACAGACGCACAAACATTAGCGTCCTCATCCAGGCCAACATCCCCAGCATTGAAGCACTGACCACACTTGATCAGCTCCGCTGGGCAGGCCACATAATTCGCATGCCAGACACGAGACTCCCAAAGTAAGCGCTCTACTCGGAACTCGTCCACGGCAAACAAGCCAAAGGCGGGCAGAGGAAACGTTACAAGGACACCTTCAAAGCCTCCCTGATAAAGTGTGACATCCCCACTGACACCTGAGAGTCCTTGGCCATAGACCGCCCTAAGTGGAGGAAGTGCATTCGGGAGGGCGCTGAGCTCCTCGAGTATCATCGGCGAGAGCATGCAGAAATCAAGCGCAGGCGGCGGAAGGAGCATGCGGCAAACCAGGCTCCCTGCCCACCCTTTCCCTCACGACTATCTGTCCCACCTGTGACAGAAACTGTGGTTCTCGTATTGGACTGTACAGCCACCTAAAAACTCATGCTAAGAGTGGAAGCAAGTCTTCCTCGATCCCGAGTGACTGCCTATGACTAGGACGAAATTGGTTGAGATCATTGAAGCTGGACTGGAGTGAGATTTTCCATGTTGAAACAAGATTTGCATCAACGGATGATGTCATCAAGAGTTATCCGAAGGTGTTCTGCAAAACGGGCAGTCCGATCCAAGGCTTCAAGGCGAGTGTCAGGGTACAGAAGGACGCTAGATCGGTTTACTGCAAGCCACGTTCGGTACCATATGCACTCAAGGAGAAAGTTGAGCAAGAACTCAAAAGACTAGAGACTGAGAACATTATTTCTAAGATAGATCGATGTAAGTGGGCTACACCCATTGTTGTACCTAAGTCTGATGGTAAGGCAAGATTGTGTGGTGATTATAAAGTAACCGTAAACCAGGTTCTAGGGAGTAATGTCCCCAATACATTGCCAAATATAGAAGATTTGTTCACAACACTGATAGGTGGTCAGATCTTCTCAAAACTGGATCTTACAAATGCCTACTTACAGCTTGAACTAGATGAGGATTCCAAGTCATGCATGACTATAAATACTTATCTAGGCCTATATCAATTTAATAGGCTACCGTTTGGTGTATCTTCCGCCCCTGCCATGTTTCAAGGGGTGATGAACCAGATTTTGCAAGGTATTGAAAGGGTAGTATGTTATTTAGATGACATACTAATTTCAGCACCAAATTGGCAAATTCATAATAACATATTGAATGAAGTCCTCAAACAGCTAGAGAAGCACAGAGTACGAGTGTCTGCTCGTAAATGTGAGTTATTTCAAAACTCAGTGGAGTACTTAGGGTTCAGAGTAGACAAAGATGGTTTGCATCCAACCATGGAAAAACTGGATGCAATTAGAAATGCACCCACTCCCAAGAATGTCACTGAACTTTGTTCATTCTTGGGTCTTTTGAACTATTATGGGAAGTTCCTACCAAATTTGGCTACAGTATTACATCCACTGAATGAACTATTGAAAAAACAGGTCCATTGGAAGTGGTCAAAAGAATGCAATACAGCATTCAAGATGTGTAAAAGCAAATTGGTAGACAGCACCATGTTAGTTCACTATGTCATATCTAAGGAGATTAAGCTAGCATGTGATGCCTCTCCGTATGGAGTTGGGGCAGTGATCTCTCATGTATCAAGTAGTGGGGAGGAGAGACCAATTGCTTTTGCTTCACGCACTCTCAGTGCCAGTGAGAGTAATTATGTGCAAATCGAAAGGGAAGCTTTGGCATTAATTTTTGGGGTCAAGAAGTTTCACAAATACTTGTATGAACGTAAGTTTACCATTGTTACGGACAATAAGCCCCTGACAGCAATCCTCCATCCAAAGTCCCCAGTTCCAACATTAGCTGCAGCCCAAATGCAGAGATGGGCTTTGATTTTGTCAGCATATACATATGATATTGAATACAGATGATCAGCTGATCACAGTAATGCTGATGCTATGTCTAGATTGCCTTCCCCATCACAAGTTACACCCGATAGGGAAGAAGTGTTCTATTTTTCACACATTGATGAATGCCAGTCACAACTGAAGAGATTGGTAGAGCAACCAAACGTGACCCAGTGATGTCAAAGGTGTATGATTATATTGCAAATGGATGGCCAAACCAGGTAACAGACAAAGATATTCATCTATTCTTCATTCATCGGAATGAATTATCTGTCGATAAAGATTGTATCATGTGGGGTGCAAGAGTTGGTTTACCAAATAAATTCAGGTCCAAATTATTAGGAGACCTCCATGACCAGCACCTGGGAATGTGCTTGACCAAGAGTTTTGCACGCAGTTATTTAAGGTGGCCAGGTCTTGATAAAGATATAGAGTATATCGTCAGTCAGTGTACGACATGTCAATCGGTAAGCAAGCAACCACCATCAGTACCATTTCAACCATGGAAATGGCCTTCCGGGGTGTAGCAAAGGCTACATATCGATTTTGCTGAGTTAGAAGAACAACAATTGTTCATTGTGATTGATAGCCATTCGAAGTGGGTCGAGGTGTTTCCAATGTGGAAAATAACAACAAGTAGAACATTAGACATTTTACGACGTTTATTTTCTTCATTTGGCCTCCCTGAAGAAATTATTTCGGATAATGGATCACAATTCCGTTCAGAAGAATTTGCACAGTTCACGAGCAAAAATGGTGTGAAACATATCAAGGTTCCACCGTACTACCCTGCTTCAAATGGTGCAGCAGAGCGCACTGTACAAATTGTAAACATGCCCTCATAAAAGAAATGTTAGATCCAAATCCAAAGAAATGACAGTTGTCATTGGATCACAAATTGGCTAATTTTCTCATTACGTATCATAATACTCCTCATACCACTGCTGGTAGAACACCAGCAGAGTTGTTTCTCAAATGACAGCCACGAACCAGATTCTCGTTGTTAAAACCAAATTTGGCACAGTCCGTAGAAGAGACACAATTAAGACAGAAAGAGAATCATGATAGAGGTAGAGTAAAAGAGAGAAGTGTGAAATTAAATCAGAAGGTGAGAGTGAAGAACCATCACCATAAATGGGTAAAGTGGTTACCAGGGAGAGTCGTGAAGGTATGTGGTCTTCGCACATATTTGGTCAAGATGTTTGATAATGGACAGGTTAGATTTGTTCATAGTGATCATATTTTACCTACAGACATGGAAGGAGTTGAAGGTGGGAGTGATTCAATTATTTCTGACTCATCAGAGAGTTTTGATACACCCGTAGCAAATCCTACATCCAATGTACTGGAAACAAATCCAGGAGAGAATCAGAATTTAAGTCTGAGTCCGAGTCAGGAAAACAAACAGTCTGAAGTTAGAGTGAGTTCAAATGAAAATCAAGGAAATCCCTTGGAGGAAAACGTTCCTCAGGATAAGCCTCGAATGAGTTTAGATTCAACACCATGTTTGGAAGGTTCTGTTCGAGAGCAAAGGTATCCTCTTCGAAACAGAAAACAAGTGGTTCAGCTTAATTTGTAAATATGGCAAAATAAGTCCATATCCTTTGTTATGTATAAACATGCAAGTTATGTATGATGTTTGTTGTAATAATTTCTTCATTAAGGAGGGAGAAGTGTAATGTCTGTAAGCTTGTAATGTTGTAGCTCCACACTGTGGATGTGGATGTATTGTGTTACTGCAACTAAAGGTGAATAAATGAGTCAGCTGACCAGAAGCTTCCAGAACTTCTGAGATGCTGTCTGCCATTATAAAAAGCTGTGTGTGCTGTGCTCTGTGAATATATCACATATACCAGATATATATTGATCAATAATAGTTTCCATTCCAAACTTACCAAAGAAAAATAACCTGTCCTTCACCAAAGAATCTGTTTGGGTACAAATACAGTCTTTTTATAATTTAGTCATTTTTGTGCTAAAAATATTTAATTATCCAATCATCTTAATTAATCACAGTAAGTAACATATTAGAGTATGAGTTTAATGCTAAAAGTGGAATTATCAGACAATGTGAATGATGTAACTTTGAATTAAGAGTAGATCGTACATGTTTGTTGTCAGCTACCTGTGCTACAGGAAGCTCTTAAACAAACTATCCACAAAATGCAACACATGTTAAACCATCAGGAAATGATTGAACACATCTTCTGCGAACCACAGATCCTGGCTTTCCATATGCTCTGTGTTCTTTGGCAGATGTTAGTCCAAAGTAAACTAAATCGAAATAAAGCACCTTTGTGAACTTTACCAAACAGGAGATGTCAGATATATGCATCTCTTTTGATGGGATCAAGTTTACAACAAGCAGGAACATAACATTGTGGGCTCCTTCAAATAACAGTATGGGAAGAACTACTCTGATTATTTTGTGTAGCAACATCATGATTATATTCAAAAAGAACAAGTTTATCTTTCCCTAGTCCCCTTGCTAGCTGGCATTGTTAATTGGTTCCCTCTCTTTAGGCATCTTTTTCCCCTTCAGAAGAACTGTTATCACCCTCTCTTCAAAAAAACACACCTTTAATCTTTCTGTCCTCCGACATTGATCCTATCTCCAATCTTCCTTTCTTCCCTCAAGTCCTTGAACATGGTGTTGTAAAATAGCCCTAATCAAAGACACGAACAGCATCTTCCATAAATGTGAACATGGTGCATTATCCCTCCTCATCCTCTCGACTTCATTGCAACCTTCAACATGGTTGACTATGCAATCCTCTTCCAACACCTCTTCTCCATTGTTCAGCTTTGCAGGACTGCCCTCGCATAAAAATACAGCCAACATATCTCCAGAAATGACTTCCCTTCTCTCTTTTACACTCAGGGATTTCCCCGTGAATCTATTTTGCCCTCTCCTCTTCCTCATCAACATGCTGCCCATTAGCAACAACATCTGAAGACAAGAAGTCAAGTTCCACATGTACTCCAACAACACCCAGCTCCACCTCTCTACCATCTCTCTTACTCCCACCCCTTCAATTGCCTTTGTGCTGTTCTCCAGTTCAAGATTGGGAAGACCAAAGCCATTGGGCCAAGAATTGTAGCCTCTCCGGGTCCATACAGAGTGCGCACGCACCCGGCGAGGCCTCACAAAAGCCGGTTCTTGGGGCACGATGCACATGCGCCGAGAAACAGCTTTTCCAATCTGTCAAGATTTCTTCTGACAGAATCTACACATCCCCGGGAGAAGGACATCTGCGCGGGAAAGATTGGGCTATTTGCCCAACTCATGCCCAGCGAATGTCCTTCAAACTTTTATGCCTGGTAAAAGCAGACATGTAGTCTACTTTTACCAGCGTAACACATTTAAAACATATTGGGCTAGAACCTCCGCTTTTTTTGCACGCTTAATGTCCACTTAACGCCCATTTTACCGCTGAAATGACATATATCCATATATCGCCCGTATATTACCCATTTTGGCACAAAATGGAAACTGACAGACATTTTTAGGAAACTTATCGCCGAGCGTTACTTTCCCCCTGTGCTTAATGCCGGGAAAAAATATTACCGCCCGCCCACTTTTTTGGGCGGAATCATCAGAATGGGCGAAATCAACGCCCATAATGTGTTTGTGGTCTGAGATAGGAATTATCCTTTCTTGTGCTATGAGTGTCTCTACCTCGGGTTTGAAACAAAAGGTAGAATCTGTCACTGGGCACCAAGGGCTAGACTTTCCACTTCACATCGCCCATAAATCGCCCATTTATCACCCAAAATGGCCTGCTATCGCCCATTTTGAGCAAAAAGTGGAAATTCAGGCTGGAACATCACCAGAAAATTAACCCCCCAAGTTACGGCTCATCGCCGAGCTGATCGCTGAGGTGAGCACCTGCACATCGCCGAGTGGAACTTTCGGCACATAGCCGGCACATCGCCGGGCTGATCGCTCACCGAGAACATCGCTGGAGAATGGTTGCTTTTCCTAGGCCTTCCTCACAGAACTGGGCACTACGGATGTCATTTTGAATTTCGGAAGAAAGGAAGAGGTAGCTAAAAAACTCGAGCTTATATATTGTGAGTTATTTAAGGGTCTTTTACAGATAGAGCCTCTCACATTTATACTTATATTTAATTATATTAATATTAGCATCGTAGATTAGGCATTTTTTTTTACTAAAAAGTGCATTTATAGCAAGTGAAAATAATATTATTGATAGTGATGGGGCCTATGCCATTACTCGGGACTGCTCACATGCTGGTTTCTGAAAGGATCAATCGAAGAGGAGACAGAGGAGGCGAGCGTACAGCCAACGAAGATACAAGGAAAAGCAATCTTACCTCTGACCTCCCGAAACACGAGAAAATCACTCACCAAGAAAAAAAAAATCACATGCGCAGAAGGCCATTGCAAGGGAAGCTTTTGCCTTCCACATCACTGGCCATTTGCTGGGCGCACGTCACATCGCTGACCTTTTGCTCGCCCATTTCACATCGCTGGCCTATCGCCAATAGGAAAATCGCAATCCAAAAAATAGGCAATGTTCCAGTGATCGGTAAGGCTGAGACATCGACCATCGCTGGAACATCGCCCATTTTTTGGGCAATAGCCAGCAAAGTGGAAAGTCTAGCCCCTAGTGTCCTGGTGTACTCTATACTGACTTTCGCTGGTGGTGACACAGTATGTCCCGTTTCCCTTGTATTGTGTTTGTAAGCACTCTAGTAATGATTCCATGAGGCAAGGTATTGTACTTGAACTGTTGTGACCTTCGTCCATTTATTACAGCTCCTGAGTGAGGGTACAGCATGGTGAGCTCCCTTTTATATCTGGTTACCTGTCGTGTACAGGTGACCCCTAGGTCTCCACCAGCTGCACCCTCTGGTGGTACAGGCATAGTGTATACAGTTTGAAGGTACATCCAGTAGTCTTATGTAACTGTACATTGACTGTACCGGGTGTATACTTATATTATACATACACAACATCACTCTCCCCTAAGTCTTGTACAAATGGCCTTTGCATTGTGTGCTCTGGTCCTAGACTTGAGTGCCCAAAGCCCTTGCACCTTGTCTATGCTTTGACTTGGCTCTCTCCCTGTTGACCCCCAAGTCCTTATTGCCACAACATTGGGAAATGGTCAGCAGTGGACGGTTTGAGGTTGCAGTGGGGGTTGAGTGGGTTCAGGGTGTGATCCATGTGTGTCCATGGCTACATACATCCATTTCCACCCCCCCCCCATACATAGACCATGTGTGTGGCTCAACACCTGCATTGGCATACATGTACAGGCCGAAAGAACAAAAAAAACATGGATTAATTACATCACTGTTTGGGTTTTGTGCAGTAGTGAAAAAAGTACATTTTACAAGTAAGGTACATACGTGGTATCACAGTCTTGCCCCTGAGTTGTGTAGGTGCAGGTGGGTGAGGACGCTAGTTCCAGAGTAACCGGACTGTGTCCAGGTTGTCTCATGGCGGCGCTGCGCCACCTGCCAGTTGGGTGGGCTCGGATCACTCACCTGGCTGAGTCTCAGGGCCTTTGCCGTTGCCTAGTGGTGGGCAGAACCACAGGAGTGTGTGACCTCCCTGTCCTCCTTTGAGAGCTGCGGTGTCTTCCTGCTGCCCTTCAGCGATAGTGGGAGCCTGGTCATCCCAGGTCCCGTTGGGAAAGCTGGAGGGTACTAGCCTCTTGCTCCCGGTACTGGCCCTGGTGGCCAGAGAGGTAGAGCCAATCTGAAGCATGGTACTGGTAGTGGTGTCTTTGCCGTCCGCTGATCGCTGGCCCTGCAGCTGGTATGCTCCCTCTGTGTGTGGCCACGCACCCTGGGGCATCACATCGGTCCCGGAGGCATAGGCTACACGATCGGGTAGCCCACTGGATCTGGGTGCTTCCGACGGGAGGTTGCCCTTGGTTTTGTCGGCGTACATGTAGAACCTGGCATCGCACATCATTACTTCATTTACTGTCATAATACATTGGTTCCGACCGTGATCACCCGACTTAACATGGTTAGTTACATTTGCATACTTGCATTTGTCAATTACATCGTTTACATGTGTATCACCGGAATCACTGTATAAAGAGTGGAACTGTCCCTTTAATTGTGATGGGTTGCCGGTCTCCTTTAAAAGGGCCTTGGAATCTTTAGCCCAATCCGGTTCGCTGCTCGGCATCACATGTTACTCCCTCAATGCTGCCGCCATCTTTACTTCAGGCGCTTCACTCGTGGTGAGGGCGCCATCTTCTTTCTCTTCACAAGGTAGGCTGTAGTGAGGTGGTTGCCAAAATCACACGGAGCAGCCAATCATGCAGCATATTTTGCGATTTCTTGGCCTTCGGGCCGCCGGTGTGTGTAGAACCGGTGTCTGGCTATAAGGATGCTCTCTTTAGGTTTGAGCTGTTCCTGTATCATCATTACGAGCTCCACATATGTTTTGGTTGTTGTCTTCGCTGGGGCTAGCAAGTCTCTGATGAGGCCATAGATGGTGGGTCCACAACTGCTGAGCAGGATATCGGCCAGCGAGGTCGGTGTGTCTCCTGCCAGGTAGTTCGCAATGAAAAAGTGATCAAGCCTTTCCACAAAGACGTCTCAATCTTCCCCATCGGCGAATTGTTGAAACATGCCAAGGTTAGCTATTTTTTGCTTGGAAATTCATAATCTCATCGCCAGTTATTGTGTCTGTAAGCATCTAGTAATGACTCCATGAGGCAAGATATTCTACTTGAACTGTGGTGACCTTAGTCCATTTATTACAGCTCCTGAGTGAGGGTACAGCATGGCAAGCTCCCTTTCATACCTGGTTACCTGTCGTGTACAGGTGACCCCGAGGTCTCCACCAGTTGCACCCTCTGGTGGTACAAGCGTAATGTATACAGTGTGAAGGTACATCCAGTAGTCTTATGTAACTGTGCATTAAGTGTACAGGGTGTATATTTATATTATACATACACAACACCTTGTACGCAACCTGTGGCGGAACATGGTCGTGAGCCGTCACTTCCATGATACAGCTTATAGGCTGCCCATCATCATACTTGAACCCACATATCGGCCGGTCAAAAGGATTCAGATGATAGGGGCACAATATCATGTGTGTACCCCCTCTCTGGCATCCCTTCAGACTAGCATCGGTTATTGAGTCTCCTAATTACATCACATACTGAGGGGTTCTATAATGCTTCACATGTACCTTATTCTGAATTACCCAAATGTTTTCCACCCGGTATACCAGTACGGGTCGTTGAGACTGATCCATCACCGGTATTCTCTCCATTATAGATTGTTTATTCTGATCACAGTTGACTGGGACTGGGTACGCTTCGGAGGTTGACCATAACTGGCATGAATTCAGGAGGTTGGTGTAGACACTCAAAGCTTTTAGGTACTTGTTAGTGATCCACGACGGTACAAGGTCTTGTTATAAATCCTCTAAATTACTGCGTCCTTCATTTAACAACCAAGCTCCGTACATGACATATACGTCATTCTGAGCAGCTTGATCTCAAGCGTTTCTACCCTTCTTGATTAAAGCATTGATGGTCTGAGAGTGTGTTTCCATCTCAGCTACCATCTCTTTCAAATTAATTGTCATTGCCTTGTCCTCCTGTAGTTCGTTACCCTCTATGTCACTACCCTCCTCCAGTATTTTCTTTAACTGGTCCCTTAAGGTATTCACTTTGACTTGCAACTGCGCATTGTAAGGTTACTAATCTTCAGAAAAGCACAGAAGGAGACCATGAACAAAAACATGATTAATCCAAGCTTTTGGAATTTAATACAAGCTTTTGGAGTTGGTACGTGAGACCCTGAACTTGATTGACCAGGGTGGGGAAAAACAAACCCACTGGAGACAGCAAGTCTGTAAAAAGACCGGACAACAAAGGAACCACACCAGGTGCACATTTTTTGGGAACAAGGTGTTAAGATGAGGAATCAACTTGAGCCTTGCAGACTCAGTGTACAAATGGGAAAACAGATGATTCCATTATTGCAGTCAATTAACCAAGGGGACCACAAAACAATGTATTAATGCTAACACATTTTCAAAACCGCAGTGGCGGGTAATCAGTCATAACGTGGATATAAATATGCGAGCTAAAAGCTGCTCAGGAGAACACGAGGAGACTACAAGGAGACCACAAGTTGACCAATTCCATCAGTCAGGCTAGAAGTAGCTCAGAGATTACTCCACCAGTCGTCCAGCATCGTTTGGCAAGAAATGGAAGAGGGGTACCAAAGCGAAGTGAGGTACGGAACGTACACGGAAGGAACAGCACTGCAGAGAACGGCCAGAAGAAGAAACAACCCGTCACGGAACCAATGACCACGAACCTACAATAGCTACAGCCAGGAAGGGTGATTGTATGTTTTCAGTCAATTACTCTCAGAAGTCTAGTCCTGTAGTTTTAGTCGTTTTTGTTGCATAATAAAACTGACACTGGGTTAAGCTTAAATTTTGTGCCACGTGTTGTCCTTTCCCACTATAAGTTCCGAGGTCTAAGAATCAGAGTAGAGTGAAAAACAAACACTCTACAGAGTTGTCCACATTATTTACCAGTGATGTCCCAATATTAAATGCTGTAGCTACATCACTCATTAGTCCCCCTTTTCGTTTCGGTTTGTACGCTTCCCCCTGACTCTCATCCCCATAATTCTTCTGATAGAATTGTTTAAACACTTCTTTTAGCAACGGTTCTTTTAACTTGTCTGTTTCTGACGGGCACGACCGGGGTAATCATAACTCTGTCAAATTTAGAATAGCCAACGCTACTTCAAAATATACAGTATGATACAACATTTTTCTGATTGGGATTAACACCAGCCCGTTCTTAGGCCCGGGTGTTAGGACAGGACATGGAATTTCTTGGTTTGGAATCTCCAGCATTTTTGAGAGCGGTTTTAATTCCCCTGCACTTGTGGCTAGATCCAACCATATAGACATTAATCCCTTGTTTCTCCTTCTACCACTTCTCCCAACACAATTTTGTCCCTTCTTTTGTTCCTGTTTGAGCTATTACCCAGTTTCTCCCATTCTGTGGATGCATTAATTTTTCCCCTGTTTCTTTTCCGTAACCTCCATCATGCTCCCATGGGGATAATCACTTTACATTCCAGACAAACTCGTCTACCCTCTCTCACCCATACCTTCCTGGTCAAGATGTTTAGCCTTGGGCAGGACATGGACACCTCCCCAAGTTTACCCTTGGTTTGTCTGGAGTACTTGGTCTAATTTGACCCTAACCACCCTGGCCAACTCCCAGTGTGAGCATAGGCATGTGTGCCCTTGTTGCTCCCCCTTGAGTTATGGTGGGGCCGATTCCTCCCATACACCCGTTTGTAAGGAATGATTCGGTTTCTCCCCGACCTCTCAATCCTTTAATAATCAGGCCATCCACAGGCCTATCCATAATGTCCACCTCATCTCATATCCCTGGCTCGATTCGCTCTTATAAAGACAAAATGAAAGAAATACTTTTGCTCTGTGGGGGCTTCCCCCTCACAGGTCCTTCTTCAGTTATTCACATATGTACATAACACCATTTACGATCACTGCTTCCCTCTCCTCTGATCCCGATGCTTGGGCTTTCAGAGACTCGGGGGTGGAGATGGAGGAGGCATCCAGGGCACCCTAGGTCGCAGTACCTGACCACTCTGCTTTACTGCTCCGTCCCTTACATCTCCATCATCATCATCCCACAGCATTGGTGGAAGGCTTACATTAATCAAACTTATCACAGTTCCTTGGGCCTTGGCCCACTTTTTACTTTTCTCTCCGGGGTTGTACAGCTTACACTGGTTTATATGGAACCACTTTATTCGTTTTGGCAGCTGGATCGTGTAGACCATAGAGCTTGCCTTGTCTACAATGCTATATGGTCCTTTGTACAGTGGTTCAAATGCCCCTATTATGCCATAATTCCTGACCATTACCTGATCCCCTACCTTCCATTCCTGTATAACCCGGCAGCAGTTTATTCTACTGGTGCTGACTGCCCATATTGTTAGCTGCTTCCCAATGCAGCCCCTTCAGCGTATCATGTGCGGAAAACCAGTCCCACGCACCCTTTCCCTCAATGATTATCTGTCCCACCTGTGGCAGGGACTGTGGTTCTCGTATTGGACTGTTCAGTTACCTAAGGACTCATTTTTAGAGTGGAAGCAAGTCTACCTCGATTCCGAGGGACTGCCGATGATGGTCATACAGATCTCTGACAAACCTGTCCTATGTGAGCTCTTTAACCTGTGTTTCGGTCAGGACTGGTGATAGTATATGGGTCAGGGTCCTCATAAGTCTCCCTGTCATCAGTGCATGTAGGGAGTGTCCTGTACTGTAAGCATCGGCGTAAACATCAACACAGACTTCAGGATTTTGGACTTTAAGTTTTGGACATTGCTTTTCCATATTTCAGAAGAGCTGACAGCATGACTGTCCCAGGAATACACATCAGGTGGGCGGGGATAGTCTGGGATGGCTGAAAGCTGATGGAGGACCCTTTTGTCATGTAATGGGGACCCATCAGTGAGAGATCAGGTAAACTGATCAGTGCTCAATCCATCAAAAGGACTGAGAGCTCCGGAGCATGGGAACCTCAGGACAAAGGAAGCTATTTGGCCACCCAGACTCATTGGAGCCTTTATCCATAGGAACAGCCCAGTAACAAAGGCACAGGCCAAAGATGTGATTCACTGCACTTTAGTTGGACTGCCTCAGGCAAAGGACTAGTTTTTGGCGCGAGGATTCAGCAAGAATTTTTGGGGTATAAGAGACGGCGGTTTGCTGCCATCTCTCTCTTTCTCCTCTTCTACGCTTGCTTGCTTTGTTCAACACATTCAAGGACCGAGCACGCCATCTGGGACGGAGAGAAGAAACCTTCATCTATGAGCAAAGAGAGCCTCACTATTTCGACTGGGAAGCTGACCTTGAGACTGGGATTTGAATACCACAGATTGGTACGGAACCAGAAGATACACCTCATCGGGAGAAGCAGCGAGTAAGCCAAAGGGGTAACTGGTGAGCATTTTCCCAGCCCACACATCCTTTAGACCACAGCATAGTATGAGGGGGTGTCGTATGTCCCAACCAAGCCTTAGGGGTTTAGTGGGGAGGTTCTGCATGGATCATAGGCGTACACACAGTCTGCTGGACAGATTTGGTGGTGCCCTATTGAGCCGAGCAGGGGTGTTTTAGTCGTGGGTACTTTGTGAAAGGGGCCTGTTCAGATGGACTAAAGTTGTGTGTTGTACTGTGTCTGTTTTACACCACCAGGGTGTGTTTTACTGGAAGCAGTGTGTGTTTTAACTTGAATAAAAGCATTGTGATGGTTGAGATCGAAAGATCTGTCTATAACTGAGCATTCTGTTCAATACTATAATTCCTGGGGTCTAGAATTGTTATAAGGGGGATGATTCAAAACCACCAAAGGCAAAACCACTTACAGTACTCTTAGAGAGACTGGCTCGGTGGCTCATCAGTATTAGGGGTAGGATCTCATCCCATTTCTTTGGGGTATTTCCAATCTCCTTCCTAAGCCTCTCTTTTAAGGTCCGGTTTGTCCTTTTTACTGGACCTGACAATTGGGGGTTATACACCACATGCCATTTCCTCTGAATTCCTAACAGCTTTAGGGTGGCCTGCATTACCACTCCATTAAAATGGCTCCCTTGATCTGATTCCACTATCAATCAGGGGCAGTCCCCATCGAGAAAATACTTCTCACACCAGAAACTTTGCTGTGACGACTGCGATGGCTGCCCTACAAGGAAAAGCTTCTACCTATTTTGTGGAAAGATCTACTAATAGCAAGCAATATTTATTGTCTCTACCTGAAGTAGGCAGTGGCCCTATGAAATCTATCTGTATAGACTGCCATGGTCCCTCTACCCTCCTTGTGTGTCCCAATGGAGCCTTTCTCCGGTGGGGGTCTGAATTGTTTGTGGCACATATTAGACAATTCTGACAATCCTTTACGTCACTTCTAAGCCTTGGCCACCATCCCACGGCCTCCACTTTATTCCACGTCGTTTCTGGCCCAGGATGTCCAGCCCCTGGACCCCCATGAGCTAGCTGCAAGAATTCTTCCCTGCACTGCCCAGGCACGATCCAACTGTCTCCTTTAAACAGCATTCCCTGCCTGACTGCTATGTCTGCAGCTCGTAAAGGTCCCGCTACAAGCTTCCCATCTATCTTGTCTCTAATCACTATTCTAAGGTCTGCATCCCGTAGCTGAGCCCGTTTTAAATCAGGCGACAATGGTTCTTTTTGGGCCCCTCTCTGCCTGTTACAGCCATGATCTGTCCACAATGATATGGGTCCCAAGGTGTCCCTTCTCCTGCCCCTGTTTTGGCCAGTGTGTCAGCTTTCTCATTCCCTTCCCACTTGGGCTCTGTCTTAGAGTGTACTTTGACCTTTTGGATGTAGTAATCCTTCTGCTCCCTACCCGTGACATCGAAAATGACTTTTAACAAAGGAGCCATCACCAACGGCTTTCAGTCTGAAGACTTAAACCCTCGCTGAGCCCATATGGCTAAATACTCTGTACAGTAGTTACAAGTGAACATGGATTCCGAACATATCGCATAGCGAGTTGGGAATTCGCTAGGGTCTGTGACCACATATACTACGGCTGCCAGCTCGGCTTGCTGCGCGCTTAAAGGGAGTTTTATGGCTCTCTCTATCCCTGCCTCAGGATTGTAAATCCCGCTGCCTGTTTTTCTCTCTCCTTTTGTCACTGAACTAGACCCATTTACATAGATGTCCCTGCCTGTCGGGTGTTCCCCTGCTCGGAATCCTACCTCTACATCCCACACTCCTTCCACTGAACACATGTGAGCTGCCCATGGATAAACCAGGTTCAGGGCTAGCTTTGGTTCTCCTAGCCTTTCGACCTTCAGGTCCAACTGAGTAAGCAACAATGTCCAGCGGGCAATCCTGTTCTGCTCACTGTCCCATCTTTCATTCTACCGTCCAGTAACATTTGTGTTGGGGTGTGACAGTTCAGTAGAGTCACTGTAGCTAACCCTATGAGCGACCGAAAATGCTTTACTGCCCAAAAAGTTGCTAACTTTTGAAAAGCTCTTCTACTTCGGTGAGAACCCGGGAGGCATAAGCCACTGGTCTCAGCTTGCCATGTCGTTCCTGGAGTAACACTGAAATCAAACTGTCCCCAGTCACTACTACCTCCAGACTAAAGTCTTGGTCCCCATTTACTGCTCCCAACGCTGATGCTATCTGTCATGTATTCAACCAGCATTGTAACCCATGTATAAACTGACCTAAGTTGTACACCGTGAGAACACTGACCACTAGGTGGGAGACACTCCTAACCTGGATCTTCAGGTATAAATGGGGAAGCTCCACCCACCTTCATCACTTGAGTGCTAAGGAATAAAGGACAGGTCACAGACTGACCTTCTCTCAAGCATGGGCCTCGTGTGCATTTATACTGTGTAGTAAAGACGTATCAATGGCGACAAGAAACTGGGATTTAAACCACGTGAGCATGGCCACTAGCAGAACAGACGAGAGGTACTGTGTTAAGGAATGGTTGGGACAGAGATTCAACATTGTTAAAGCAGCACACAGTTCTCCAGGCAGACAAGGGTAGTCAGGCATGCCCCAACATGTAGTTGAACTCAGAGGAGGAGTTCGACAGAGACAATGGCAAGCTGAACAGCGATTCACGCCATTGCAAGGGACAATGCGGCCAGTAATGGGGCCATCAATACCTGTTAATGGTGCACTCAAGGACAATAACGGGGGCAGTCAGGGACGATCGACTGGCAAGGGACCTTTTGTTTCAAACCGCAACTCATGCTGGAGGCGTGGAGGCATACATTCAGCCGGAGTTTGCAGAGATGAGCAAAATACCTGCAGAAATTGCAGAAATGGACACTGGGGGAAATCGCTGGAAGCTGAAGTTCAGCGAGTTCATGTGGAGCACGTATACAGTTCATACACCAGGACGCCACTGATAATGATGAAAGTGCTCCTCAATGGCATCCCAGTATCAATGGAGTTAGACACGGGTATCAAACAGTTCGAAAAGTTGTGGGCATCCAAGGCCAGGAGGCCAAAATTATCACCGATTGACGCACAACTACGGACTTACACAAAGCAGATCATTCCGGTGCTAGGCAGCGCCACGGTAGTCGTGACCCACAAAGATTCGGAGAACAGGTTGCCACTTGGGATTGTCCCAGGGGACGGTCCCGCACTACTGGGGAGGAGTTGGCTTGCTGTCATGAACTGGAAATGGGGCGATGTCAATGCAATTTCCTCTGTGGAGCGAGTATCATGCTCACAGGTCCTGGACAAATTTGACTCATTATTTCAACCTGGCATTGGCACTTTCATGGGGGCCAAGGTAGTGATTCACATAAACCCGGATGCCAGACCAGTACACCACAAGGCCAGAGCAGTGCCGTACGTGATGCAGGAAAAGATAGAAGGCGAATTGGACCGCCTGTTGAGGGAAGGCATCATCTCGCCAGTCGAATTCAGTGACTGGGCGAGCCCGATTGTGCCGGTGCTCAAGGCGGATGGGTCGGTCAGGATATGTGGCGATTACAAGGCCACCATCAATCGGGTGTCACTCCAAGACCAGTACCCGCTACCGAGAGCGGAGGACCTCTTTGCGACGCTATCCGGTGGCAAACTTTTTCAAAATTGGACCTGACCTCAGCTAACATGACCCAGGAGCTGGTGAGTGAGTCGAAGAAGCTGACCACCATCACGACACACAAGGGGTTGTTTGAGTACAACAGATGTCCGTTCGGGATTCGCTCGGCCGCCGCGATCTTCCACGAAATATGGAAAGCCTCCTCAAGTCGATTCCAGGGACGGTGGTTTTTCAGGACGACATCCTCATCACGGGTTACGATACTGAAGAACACCTCCACAACCTGGAGGAGGTGCTACGCAGACTGGACCGGGTAGGTCTGCGACTGAAAAAGGCGAAGTGCGTCTTCCTAGCTCCAGAGGTAGAATTCCTGGGGATGAGGGTAGCAGCAGACGGGATCAGCCCTACTGCATCCAAGACGGAAGCGATCCAGAGAGCACCCAGACCCCGTATCACGACGGAGCTGCGTTCGTTCCTGGGGCTCCTGAACTATTTTAGTAACTTTCTTCCCAAATTGAGCACGCTGCTAGAGCCGCTACACGTGCTCCAAAGCAAAGGTCGCGAATGGGTCTGGGGGGACAGCCAGGAAAGGGCTTTTAATAGAGCACGCCATTTGTTATGTTCCAACAATCTGTTAATGCTATATGACCCATGTAAGAAACTTGTGTTAACGTGCGATGCGTCGTCCTATGGTGTCGGGTGTGTGTTGCAGCATGTCAATGTCAAGGGTCAATTACAGCCGGTAGCTTATGCTTCCAGGAGTCTGTCCCAGGCAGAAAGGGGTACGGGATGGTAGAAAAGGAGGCACTCGCATGTGTATATGCGGTAAAGAAAATGCACCAGTATCTGTTTGGCAGGAAATTTGAGCTGGAGACAGATCACAAACCCCTAATGTCCCTTTTGGCCGACAACAAGGCATCGGCCCGCATACAGAGGTGGGCACTCACGTTAGCTGCCTATGACTACACAATTCGGCACAGACCAGGCACCGAAAACTGCGCCGATGCACTCAGCAGGCTCCCACTTGCCACCACTGAGGGGGCTACCGAGCATGGTGCTGAGATGGTCATGGCTGTTGAAGCTTTCGGAAGTGAAGGCTCACCCGTGACAGCCCGTCAGATTAAAGTCTGGACAAATAGAGACCCGCTATTGTCTCTAGTCAAGAAATGTGTCCTGAATGGGGACTGGGCAGCCACGTACAGGGCATGCCCTGAGAAATGTAAACCATTTCACAGGTGCAAGGATGAACTCTCGATTCAGGCCGATTGCCTACTGTGGGGAAACCGCGTAGTCATGCCCCAGATGGGCAGAGAGGTGTTCATCAGAGAACTCCACAATGGGCACCCGGGCATTGTCACGATGAAGGCAATTGCCAGGTCACACGTTTGGTGGCCAGGGATAGACGCAGATCTGGAACTTTGTGTTCGCAGGTGCAACACGTGTGCCCAGCTGGGCCACGCGCCCAGGGAAGCCCCCCTTAGCCCCTGGCCATGGCCCGCCAAGCCTTGGCCACGCATCCATGTGGACTACGCAGGGCCTTTCATGGGGAAAATATTTTTGGTTGTAGTAGATGCCTACTCCAAATGGATCGAGTGTGACATTTTAAATTCAAGCACATCCTCTGCCACGGTAGAAAGTCTACGGGCAATGTTCGCCGCCCACGGTCTACCGGACATCTTAGTCAGCGACAATGGTCCGTGCTTCACAAGCACTGAATTCCAGGACTTCATGGCAGGCAATGGAATTAACCATGTTAGAACGGCACCGTTCAAGCCGGCCTCAAACGGCCAGGCAGAACGAGCAGTGCAGATAATCAAACAGGGGATGCTCAGATTCCAAGGGGGTTCCCTACAAACCCGCTTATCACGCCTCCTGTTGGCCTATAGATCCCGACCACACTCGCTCACAGGGGTTCCACCCGCAGAGCTACTAATGAAAAGGATGCTCAAAACCCGATTATCCCTTATACACCCCACCATGAAAGAAATTGTCGAGAGCAGGCGCCAGTCACAATATCACTACCATGACAGGAATGCGAGGGCGCGATGTACTGATGTAAATGATCCTGTTTTTGTCCTCAACTATGCTGCAGGGCCCAAATGGCTCGCAGGCACTGTGATTGCCAAAGAGGGAAATAGAATTCTGGTAGTTAAACTTACCAATGGACAAATCTGCCGCAAACATGTGGATCACACAAAAAGGAGGTTCAGCAACCCCATAGAAGAAGCAGAGGAAGAACACGATATAGAGTTCACTCCACCACAGGTGACCGAACACCGGAACCAAAGGGAGGAGAGCCCAGTCACTGTGGACAGTTCGGACAGGCCTGAGGCACTGCAAACAGCAGACACTCAGGCCAGCGCCCAACAACCGGAGCCCCAACTCAGCGCTCTACAAGGGAGCGTAAACCACCAGAGAGGCTCAACCTGTGATCCCAATAAGACTTTGGGGGGGGAAGGTGATGTCATGTATTCAACCAGCATTGTAACCCATGTATAAACTGACCTAAGTTGTACACCGTAAGAACACTGACCACTAGGTGGGAGACACTCCTAACCTGGACCTTCAGGTATAAAAGGGGAAGCTCCACCCACCTTCATCACTTGAGTGCTAAGAAATAAAGGACAGGTCACAGACTGACCTTCTCTCAAGCATGGGCCTCGTGTGCATTTATACTGTGTAGTAAGGACGTATCACTATCTGTAACACCTTTTTTAATGGGGTGAAAGTTTCTTGACAACTCTTATTCCATTCCCACTCTACTCCTTTCCTAAGAAGCCTCAACAAAGGAGCTGCCATGGTTGCATATCCCTCTATGAATTCCCTGCAGTAACCCGTTATTCCCAGGAAAGACCTTACTCCGGAAACGTCTTTAGCAACAAGTAGTTCCTGGACTGTTTTCTCTTAGCTCCATCTATGGCTCTCTCTCCTGCTCTAATGATGAAACCTAGAAACTGCACCTCCTCTTGATCTACATGAGCTTTCTTAGGATTTACTTTGAAACCTGCTTCTTTCAACAAATGCAGTAACTCACTCAATAATGGCCCGTGGTCCTCCGCACTTTCGGAGAATAACAACAGGTTGTTCATGTAGTGTATGGAGAAAGAGTCAGACTAAACACTGTGAGCTCAAAGTAAAGTGTGACCTTAGTCTTTTATTGCAGGTCTCCAGAGTGCCTTTCCAACCTGTGAAACCTCCTTAAATACTTGTGCTCCCAAGGGATTATAGGATCCCTTGGGACTCCAGGGGATGAGCCTCTGGGGGCTGTACAGAGTAAATACAAGTCCACATATATAAAAACACTCCTCCCCAAAGTCAATAGTGTAACTATTTACAATGTGAGTCAATCTATGGCCCTTCTTGCCCTGGTTGATCATCTCAGTGTGAAAGCTGGTGATGTTGAATCATTTGTTGGGCCCTCACTGGGCTACTGTGCAGCAGGCCTGGCTAGGCTGCCTGGTGTGTTGGGCCCTGGGGCTGGGCTGCTGTGGATGATGGGTTCTGCTTCATAGTCAACCATGGTGCCAGTTGCCACTGGTGTGTATGTTGGGGGATCAAAAAAGGTAGGGTCCAAGGTGGGTTGCTCAGGATAGTCCGTGAAGCTGAGTTTGATTTGGTCCAAGTGTTTCCGGTGAATGAGTCCATTTGAAAGTTTGACCCGAAACACCCTGCTCCCCTCTTTGGCCACGACAGTGCCGGGAAGCCACTTGAGACCTTGTCCATAATTTAATACAAATACAGGATCATTGATTTCAATCTCGCATGACTCATTTGCGCTATCATGGTATGCACTTTGTTGAAGCCGCCTGCTCTCTACCTGTTCATGTGAACTTACGAGAGCCTTGTCTGAAGTGCTCATTTCATGAGCAGTTCAGCAGGTGGGATCCCAGTGAGTGAGTGGGGTTTCGTGCGGTAGCTAAGCAGGACTCGGGATAGGCGAGTCTGCAGTGAGCCTTCAGTTATTCTCTTCAAGCCTTGCTTGATGGTTTGCACTGGTCTCTCTGCCTGACAATTGGACGCTGGTTTAAATGGGGCAAATGTGGCATATTTGATCCCGTTTCAGGTCATGAATTCTTTGAACTCAGCACTGGTAAAACATGGCGTGATGTCGCTCATCAGGACATCGGGTAGGCCGTGCGTGACAAACATGCCCCGCAGGCTTTCAGTAGTGGCAGCGGACGTTCTGGCCGACATTATCTCACATTCAATCCACTTGGAATACGCGTCTACAACCACAAGGAACATTTTACCCAAGAACAGGCCTGCATAGTCAATGTGTACCCAAGACCACGGTTTGGCGGGCCAAGACCATAAACTTAGCAGCACCTCCCTGGGTACATTGCTTAACTGCGAGCATGTATTACATCTGTGAATGCAGGACTCTAAGTCTGCATCGATACCGGGCCACTACACATGGGATCTGGCTATCGCTTTCATCATTACGATGCCTGTGTGGGTACTGTGGAGGTCATTGATGAAGGTGTCTCTGCCCTTCTTGGGGACCACTACTCGATTGCCCCACAGAAGGCAGTCTGCCTGTATAGACATTTTATCTTTGCGCAGCTGAAACGGCTTTATCTCTTCCTGCATTTCCACTACGATACTGGACCAGCTCCCGTGAAGCACCCAGCTTTTGACTAGAGATAATAAGGGGTCCTGGCTTGTCCAGGTTTTGATCTGCCGGGCAGTGACGGGTAATTGCTCATTCTCAAATGCTTCCATAACCATGGCTAGATCTGCGGGCTGTGCCATTTCCAGCCCCATGGTGGGAAATGGCAGTCTACTGAGAGCATCGGCGCAGTTATCTGTGCCTGGCCTGTGGCGGATGGCGTAGTTATATGCAGACAATGTCAGCGCCCATCTCTGGATGCGGGCTGATGCGTTGGTATTTATCCCTTTACTCTCGGAGAACAAGGATATAAGTGGCTTGTGGTCAGTTTCCAATTCGAATTTTAGCCCAAACAGGTATTGATGCATTTTCCTTACCCCATAGACACACGCTAACGCTTCTTTCTCAATCATGCTGTAGGCTCGCTCAGCCTTAGTCAGACTCCTGGATGCATAAGCAACCGGTTGCAGTTTCCCAAAATCATTAGCTTGTTGCAATACACACCCAACGCCATATGACGATGCATCACATGCTAGTACCAAACGCTTACATGGATCATACAACACAAGCAATTTGTTTGAGCATAACAATTTTCTCGCTTTTACAAAGGCATTTTCTTGGCTTTTGCCCCAAACCCATTCGTCCCCTTTTCATAGTAAGACATGTAGTGGTTCTAACAGTGTGCTAAGACCCGGTAAGAAGTTACCAAAGTAATTCAGGAGTCCCAGAAACGACTGCAGCTCCGACACATTCTGTGGCCTCAGTGCATTCTCGATTGTCTCCGTCTTCGCGTTGGTGGGCCTGATGCCATCCACCGCAATCCTCCTTCCCAAGAAACACCAGGAAAACGCACTTCGAGCGTTTCAACCTGAGTCCCACGCAGTTGAATTGACTAAGAAACTCCTTCAGGTTCTGCAGATGCTCGACTGTGTTACGAGCTGTGACCAAGTTGTCATCCTGGAAAACCATGGTGTGCGGGACCGACTTCAGTAAATTTTCCACGTTTCTCTGGAATATCGCCAGTGCCGATCGGATTCCAAACAGGCATCTGTTATAAACAAAAAGACCTTTGTGCGTGTTGATGCAGGTGAAGGCCTTTGATGATTTCTCCTGTTCCTGCGTCATGTCGGCTGAAATCAGATCCAGCTTCTTGAATGTCTTTCCTCCCGCCAGCATTGCAAAGAGGTCGTCGGACTTTGGTAGTGGGTATTGGTTCTGCAGGGAGAAATGATTGATAGTTACTTTGTAATCGCCACAGATTCTGACGGTGCCGTCTCCCTTGAGGACTGGGACGATAGGACTGGCTCACTCATTGAACTCGATCGGGGAAATGATGTCCTCTCTTTGTAGTTGGTCTAGCTGGATCTATACCCTTTCTCTCATCATGTACGGTACTGCTCTCGCTTTGTGATGGATGGGTCGCGCCCCCGGAATTAGGTGGATCTGCACATTTGCTCCTTGAAATTTCCCAATGCCTGGTTCGAACAGCGAAGGAAATTTGTTTAAGACCTGGGCACGATAGCGCTCGGACGTCGTCCCAGTTCCAGTGTATCTTTCCCAACCAGCTCCTGCCGAGCAGCATGGGACCATCGCCCGGTACCACCCAGAGTGTTAGCTTGTGCACCGCTCCATCGTAGGAGACCTTTATGGTAGCACTGCCGATTACAGGAATCAGTTCTTTCGTGTAAGTTATTAGTTTCGTGCGAACTGGAGTTAAGACTCGCCTTGAGGCCTTGTTGCACCACAACCTTTCAAAAGTCATTTTGCCCATGATGGACTGGCTCGCGCCCGTGTCCAGCTCCATTGATACCGAGAGTCCATTTAGTTCAACATTCAGCATTATTGGGGGACAATTCGTGGTGAATGTGTGCACCCCATGTACCTCTGCCTCCTCGATCTGAGGCTCTGGTTCGGCGTGATCCTCCATGGATCTGTCCTCCTCTGCACTATGGTGGTTTGCAGGTTTAACAGCCTTTGCAGCTCGCCTGCACCCTCGCTGGAGGTGTCCCATTGTTCCACAGCCCTTGCAAATGTACTCTTTGAATCGGCATGAATAGAAACGATGATCACCCCCGCAGCGCCAACAAGGTGTTAATGGCCTTGCATTCATCACCCTTGATGGTGGACTCTGAGACATCTGCGGATGTGTAGCTGCAGATATGTGTGACCTGCCCTGTACGTTACGATTTGAAAACCACATCAATTTGTTCACAGTACTTGTAGCAGCACTTATGTGCTGAGAGATTTGTTTCGTATTGTCACTGGTGGCAATGAACGCCTGGGCTATCGCTATGGCCTTGTTCAAGGTTTGGGTCTCTACAGTCAAAAGTTTGCGAAGTATGGTTTCGTGGCCAATGCCAAGTACGAAAAAGTCTGTGAGCATGTGCTCCAAATGTCCTTCAAATTCTGCAAGGCGTCTTAGCTCGGCGACATGACTCGCCACTTCCTGGCCTTCAGACCATTTGTAGGTGTAGAACCGGTACCTCGCCATCAGAATGCTTTCCTTCCAGTTCAAATGCTCTCGGACCAGTGTGCGCAAATCGTTGTATGATTTCTCCGTGGGTTTTGCTGGAGTAAGCAGATTCTTCATGAGGCCATATGTTGGTGCCCCACAGACGGTGAGGAGGATCGCCTTTCGTTTGAAAGCGTTCTCTTCCCCATCTAGCTCATTGGCCACGAAGTATTGGTCGAGTCGCTCCACAAAAGTTTCCCAATCATCTCCCTCCGAGAATTTCTCCAGGATGCCCACTGTTCTCTGCATCTTTGGGTTCGCTATCTGTATCTCATCGCCAGTTGTAGTGTATGGAGAAAGAGTCAGATTGAACACTGTGAGCTCAAAGTAAAGTGTGACCGTAGTCTTTTATTGCAGGTTTCCAAAGTGCCTCTCCAACCTGTGAAGCCTCCTTAAATACCTGTGCTCCCAAGTATGGGATCCCTTGGGACTCCAGGGAATGAGCCCTCTGGTGGCTGTACAGAGTAAATACAAGTATACATATATAACAGTCCACATATTGGACCAACCGATTTGGCTGACTAAAATCTTTCAGTGCCTTGGCCATACTCTGGTGAAAGATCGAGGGACTATTGTGAAACGCTTGTGGAAGACATGTCCATGTATACTGCTGACTCTTAAAGATAAAGGCAAATTTATATTGGTCCTCCCGTCTATGGGGAATGGATCAAAACCTGTTTGAAATGTCCAGCACGTAAAAGTTGTTGCAGATGCAGGGATACTCCCAATGAAATCCGCTACCACTGCTACCGTGGGTGCACAGGCTGCAATATTTTTATTCAGGACTCGGTAAACTACCATGACACTCCATGAGTTATCAGGCTTCTTTACTGGCCATAGGGGTGAATTTGCATGTGTGGCTATAGTACTCAACACAACTTGAATCACCAGGGAATTTACAGTAGTTTCCAAATCCCTTTCTGCCTTTCAGGGAGAAAATTATACTGTTTCTGGGGCCGTGTCATCGGGTCCCCATCTATCTTCACCTCTACTCCAGTTACTCTCCCACAATCATGCTTGTGTGTTGCAAATGCATCCATATTCTCCCGTACAATCCCTTGATACCTGGCCGGAATATTATCGACTAATCTTTTTGAGTCATAACTCTCTTTCGGTTTCATCATGCAGGTGCTGACTTTGTCTGTACTGTCCCTGGGAATCACTACGATCTCACCCATCCTATCTGCATCAACTGCCCTCCACAGACAATTGTTCTTCATATCCACTAAGGCCCCGAGAACTCCCGAACTGGGCTGTTCCTACTTCATTAAGATGCATTCCCACTTTGTTATGTTGAGTCCTAACTTTATGGTTAAGGGTTTCGACACTGACCCAGCCTGCTCATTACTCGCAAAACCTGCCAGTGTAAATGGGACTCCGCTCGACCACGGGGAATGGTCAGATTCGGTGAGTGGACAACTGCGCTAGAGGCTCCTGTATCTACTCGATACCTTCCCCTAAATGCTTCACCTTCACATCCACACGTGGCCTGCCCCACTCATCATATATGAGCGGACACAGGTACTCTGGCTGGGCACAACGTCAAAGTGGGGGCACCGATGCATTGGGGCCCTTTTCTCCCACTGCAGCGTCCAGCTTTTCTCCACCCGTGCCCATAACCTGCTGTAATGCGGCCACTAAAATCTGTACTGGGTCGTCGCCTACCTTCTTCTGGCCTTTTCCTGCCTCAGCACCCCCCGTACCCTGGCTTCCCTCGTCTCGAGAGTCTACAATCCTTGATCCAGTATCCCAACTTCCCACAGTTAAAACACTCTCCTTTAGATCGACCCACGTTACCTCCCCCTTGTCTCCATTCTCTCTTTGGCCTCACCTCTCTTACTTCGTGCACCTTCCCTTTTAGTTTTTCCTTCTCCCCTTGCCTGGACTTAAAAGCTAGCGTTAATCTTCTCAACACCCCTGCCTCTGTGTTCTGGAGATCGTCTGGGTCAAACCATGCTTTGACCTTTGCTCTGAGCCATGGCAAACTGTTAGCCATAGAAACATAGAAAATAGGTGCAGCAGTAGGCCCTTCGAGCCTGCACCACCATTCAATATGATCATGGCTGATCATGCAACTTCAGTACCCCATTCCTGCTTTCTCTCCTTACCCCTTGATCCCTTTAGCCGTAAGGGCCATATCTAACTCCCTTTTGAATATATCTAACGAACTGGCCTCAACAACTTCCTGTGGTAGAGAATTCCACAGATTCACAATTCTCTGAGTGAAGAAGTTTCTCCTCACCTCGGTCCTAAATGGCTTACTCCTTTTCGTTAGACTGTGACCCCTGATTCTGGACTTCCCCAACATCGGGAACATTCTTCCTGCATCTAACCTGTCCAATCCCGTCAGAATTTTATATGTTTCTATGTGATCCCTCGTCATTCTTCTAAATTCCAGTGAATATAAGACGAGTCGATCCAGTCTTTCTTCATATGTTAGTCCTGCCGGGAATCAGTCTGGTGAACCTCTCCTGCACTCCTTCAATAGCAAGAATGTCCTTCCTCAGATTAGGAGACCAAAACTGAACACAATATTCCAGGTGAGGCCTCACTAAGGCCCTGTACAATTGCAGTAAGACCTCCCTGCTCCTAAACTCAATTCCTCTCTCTATGAAGGCCAACAAGCCATTTGCCTTCTTCACCGCCTGCTGTACCTGCATGCCAACTTTCAATGACTGATGTACCATGACACCCAGGTCTCGTTGCACCTCCCCTTTTCCTAATCTGTCACCATTCAGATAATATTCTGCCTTCATGTTTTTACTACCAAAGTTGATAACCTCACATTTATCTACATTATACTGCATCTGCCATGCATTTGCCCACTCACCTAACCTGTCCAAGTCAGCCTGTAGCTTCTTAGCATCCTCCTCACAGCTCAAACTGCCACCCAGCGTAGTGTCATCTGCAAACTTGGAGCTATTACATTCAATTCCTTCGTCTAAATCATTAATGTATATTGTAAATAGCTGGGGTCCCAGCACTGAACCTTGCGATACCTCACTAGTCACTGTCTGCCATTCTGAAAAGGACCTGTTTAATCCTACTCTTTGCTTCCTGTCTGCCAACCAGTTCTCTATCCATGTTAATATATTACCCCCAATACCATGTGCTTTAATTTTTCACATTAATCTCTTGTATGGGACCTAGCCAAAAGGCTTTTGAAAGTCCAAATACACCACATCCACTGGTTCTCCCTTGTCCACTCTACTGGTTACATCTTCAAAAAATTCTAGAAGATTTGTCAAGCATGATTTCCCTTTCATAAATCCATGCTGACTTGGACTGATCCTGTCACTGCTTTCCAAATACGCTGATATTACATCTTTAATAATTGATTCCAACATTTTCCCCACTACTGATGTCAGCTAACCAGTTTATAATTCCCTGTTTTCTCTCTCCCTCCTTTCTTAAAAAGTGGTGTTACATTAGCTACTCTCTAATCCATAGGAACTGATCCAGAGTCTATAGAATGTTGAAAAATGATCACCAATGCATCCACTATTTCTAGGGCCACTTCTTTAAGTACTCTGGGATGCAGACTATCAGGCCCTGGGGATTTATCGGCCTTCAATCCCATCAATTTCCCTAACACAATTTCATGACTCATAAGGATTTCCTTCAGTTCCTCCTTCTCGCTAGACCCTCAGTCCCCTAGTATTTCCAGAAGGTTATTTGTGTCTTCCTTAGTGAAGACAGAACCAAAGTATTTGTTCAATTGATCTGCCATTTCTTTGTTCCCCATTATAAATTCACCTGATTCTGACTGCAAGGGACCTACATTTGTCTTCACATATCAATAGAAGCTTTTGCAGTCAGTTTTTATGTTCCCTGCAAGCTTCCTCTCATACTCTATTTTCCCCCTCCTAATTAAACCCTTTGTCCTCCTCTGCTGAATTCTAAATTTCTCCCCGTCCCTCAGGTTTGCTGCTTTTTCTGGACAATTTATATGCCTCTTCCTTGGATTTAACACAATCCCTAATTTCCCTTATTAGCCACGGTTGAGCCACCTTCCCCGTTTTATTTTTACGCCACACAGGGATGTACAATTGTTAACGTTCATCCATGTGATCTTTAAATGTTTGCCATTACCTATCCACCGTCAATCCTTTAAGTATCATGCACCAGTCTATCCGAGCCAATTCAAGTCTCATACCATCGAAGTTACCTGTCTTTAAGTTCAGGACCCTAGTCTCTGAATTAACTGTGTCACTCTCCATCTTAATGAAGAATTCTACCATATAATGGTCACTCTTCCCAAGGGGCCTCGCACAACAAGATTGCTAATTAATCCTCCCTCATTACACAACACCCAGTCTAGGATGGCCAGCTCTCTAGTTGGTTCCTCGAGATATGGTCTAGAAAACCATTCCTTATACCCTCCAGGAAATCCTCCTCCACCATATTGCTACCAGTTTGGTTAGCCCAATCTATATGTAGATTAAAGTCACCCATGATAACTGCTGTACCTTTATTGCACGCATCCCTAATTTCCTGTTTGATGCCATCCCCAACCTCGCTACTACTATTTGGTGGTCTGTACACAACTCCCACTCGCGTTTTCTGCCCTTTGGTATTCCGCAGCTCGACCCATACAGATTCCACATCACCCAAGCTAAAGTCATTCCTTACTATTGCATTAATCTCCTCTTTAACCAGCAACGCTACCCCACCTCCTTTTCCTTTCTGTTTATCCTTCCTGAATATTGAATACCCCTGGATGTTGAGTTCCCAGCCTTAGTCACCCTGGAGCCATGTCTCTGTAATCCCAATTACATCATATCCATTAACAGCTGTTTGCGCAGCTAATTCATCCACCTTATTACGAATGCTCCTCGTATTGAGAGACAGAGCCTTCAGGCTTGTTTTTCAACACTCTTTGTCCTTTTAGAATTATGTTGTAATGTGGCCCTTTTTGATTTTTGCCTTGGGTTTCTCTGCCCTCCACTTTTATTATTCTCCTTTCTAACTTTTGCTTCTGCCCCCATTTTACTTCCCTCTGTCTCCCTGCATAGATTCCCATCCCCCTGCCATATTAGTTTAAACCCTCCCCAACAGCAGTAGCAAACACTCTCCCTAGGACATCAATTCCGGTCCTGCCCAGGTGCAGACCATCCGGTTTGTACTGGTCCCATCTCCCCCAGAACTGATTCCAATACCCCAGGAATTTGAATCCCTCCCTCTTGCACCATTCCTCAAGCCACGTATTCATCTTAACTATCCCGCTATTTCTATTCTGACTAGCACGTGGCACTGGTAGCAATCCTGAGATTACTACCTTTGAGGTCCTACTTTTTCATTTAACTCCTAGCTCCCTAAATTCAGCTTGTAGGACCTCATCCCATTGATAACCTATATTGTTGGTACCTATATGCACTACAACAACTGGCTGTTCATCCTCCCCCTCCAGAATGCACTGCAGCCGCTCCAAGACATCCTTGACCCTTGCACCAGGAAAGCAACATACCATCCTGGAGTCTCGATTGCGGCCACAGAAACGCCTATCTATTCCTTTTACAATAGAATCCCCTACCACTATAGCTCTCCCACTCTTTTTCCTGCCCTCCTGTGCAGCAGAGCCACCCATGGTGCCATGAACGTGGCTGCTGCTGCCTTCCCCTGATGAGCCACCTCCCACAACAGTATCCAAAGAGGTATATCTGTTTTGGAGGAAGATGACCGCAGCGGACTCCTGCACTACCTTCCTACTCCTGCTCTGCCTGATGGTCACCCATCCCCTATCTGCCTTTTACCTGCGGTGTGACCAACTCACTAAACGTGCTATTCACGACATCCTCAGCATCGCAAATGCTCCAGAGTGAATCCATGCGCAGTTCCAGTGCCACAATACGGTCTGACAGGAGCTGCAGCTGGATACACTTCCCGCACACATAGTAGTCAGGGATACTGGAAGTGTCCCTGATTTCCCACATAGCACAGGAGGAGCATGACATGGGTCTGGGCTCTCCTGCCATGACTTAACCCTTAAATTAACTACATTTGGCAACAATGCCAAAGGTTTCTTACTGATAAGAAAAAAAGATAAAGAAAAAAGAAAAACTACTCACCAATCAGTTCTTACTTATTTACTTACATCAATGCCAAATGTTTCCTACTGAAAGAAAAAGATAAAATACTCACCAACCCACCAGCCAATCACTTACCCGCTTGGCTGTGACGTCACACTTCGATTTATTTTTACTTCTTTTTTTACTTTCTGCCCCTGCTGCAGCTGGCCTCCTGAACTGCCGCTGCTCCAAGCTGCTTCCGCCGCCCTTTATCCTCCCACGACGCTCTGCTCTCGCAATGCTGGCCTCCCACATTATGGTTCTCAGCCAATGGTTTCTGGGTTCCCCTATTAGGTCTGCCTGTATCAGATTTCCTCTAGTGGCCCTTAAATAACGAGGCCTGAGTCTATCTGCAAACATATCGAGTGATTTGTTTACTTTCTACTTGCCAGAATGGACTACCTTGACTGAACCCTAGTGCTGCTAAGATTTCCTCCTTTAAGCCCCATGGGGTTCCGCCACCTAACTTGGTGGCTGTCGACAAACTCTGAAAAAGTTTTCCTTCCAGGGAGAGCATTGTTAACTTCCCTATCTCCTCCTCGCTGCAGTTATTTATACCCCCTATCTGCTCTATGTTGGCAAAATGAATGGAGTCATCCCCTCCTTGCTTTAATTTTACCATACCCGTCAGCATCTCCTGCAGCTGAAGCGGCGTGTATAGGACCACATAGCCACTCTGTAATGATGCCGGACCACCATTTGATGGGGGTGGGCCGAATTTCTGCTGTCTCAAGGGACACATCGGTTTCGGGGGTCCCGGTGCCTCGGGAGTCAGCCAATGCTCGCTATACTTGGGCTCATCGTCTGACTCTTTCCCCTCTGGATCACAACCTTCCTCGACTCCTCCTGGTGCCATGAGACAAACCATCCCTTTGGCCCCGTCTAATTCTGTCGTTAGCTGGCGGATCTTTTCCTTACAAGGTCCATGAACTGCCCTGTTTCTGCACTAACTGATCGGCAATCTTGATTTTCCTGAGCTGTTCTGCCTCTTTTGCTATTTCTAAGTGCCTTTAACTTAGTTTGATGTGGGTCTGTTGCTGCTTTTTGCACTCGGTCACCTGGCACTGCAAATACTCTAAGTGATTCCGTGCCGTTTCTTCCTTCGTACCCTGGTCCTGCCTTTCTTTCTCGAAACTGCTCATCTCGCTTCTTAACTTCTTATTCTCTCCCTCCAGCTGTCCTACCTTTCCCCTTAACAGTTGTGTCTGCTTTTGCAGGCACATGAGCCAAATCGCCTTCTCTTTTGACCCTTTGTGGTTACTACTAACTGTCCACTCTGCCGCTTTTTCCTGCAGATCCCCAGAGTGCCCATGGCTCTGAAATGTCCAGTTTGTTGCATTTATATGCAACTACCTTAGCCTCCATGGACTTCCTACGACTGCTCTTAGCCGCAGGCTGTACCGCGTTTCACTGCGGTGAGTCCATTTCCAGTGCCTCTGGCTGAGAAATTTCCCCTGACTATCATGGTCTCTTCTGAGACCACCTCGTAGTCACCTGCGGTTACTGTTACTCTGGCTTCTCTCTGTGGCTAGCCGAGTCGACCCGAAACTACTCCAGCCTGTCCGAGACGGTTTCTCTCCTGGCTGCCCTAGCCGCCCTTAAGATTACCCCTGGCCTCCCTGAGACCCATTCGCAGACTACCCGCAACTACTTCTGGCTTTCTCTGTGACTACCCCAGTCAACCGAGATTACTCCAGCCTATCCGAGACTTTTTTTCTCCTCTGGCTGCCCTGGCTGACTGTGAGATTCACCTCTGGCCTCCCTGAGGCCCCTTCGCAGACTACTCGTGATTAGTTCTCCCAGTGTCTACCCTAGTCAGCCAGAGCTCTTCGGCTACCCTAGTCGCCCTTGAGAGTACTTTGGTCTCCCTGAGACCCCTTCGCAGACTATCTGCAACTTTCTTTTCTCGGTGGCTGACATAGTCAACCTGGGATTAGTCCAGCCTACCCAAGACTATTTCCTTCTTTCTCTGGTTGCCCTAGCCACCCTTAAGAAACTTCCTTTCTACTTACGACTACCTTAGCCGACCTGAGACTTAACCAAGCCTCCCTAAGGTTTATTGCCCTTGCTTTGAGTCCGTGATCCTAATCCAAATGCCAAGGTCCCTTCTTGGTCACCATTTTTCTGTAGGGTGTTTGTTTTACACTCTTCCTTGATTCGTAGACCTCGGGACTTACAGGAAAAAGGACTACACGTGACGCAAAGTTTAGGCTTAACCCATTGTTAGTTTTATTATGCAAAAACGAACTAAAAACTACAGAATAAGACTTCTGAGAGAATTGACTGAAGACATACAATCACCCGTCCAGTTCTTATCTGTAATCGTAGATTGTAGGTTCGTGGTCATTGGTTCAATGACCAGTTGTTCCTTCTTCTGGTCGTTCTCTTCAGTTCTGTTCCTTTCCGTTTGCTTCCGTACTTCGCTTCGCATCCGTACCTCTCCTCTGAGCTGCTTCTAGCTCGTATACTTGTATCCATTTTATGAATAATCCCCCGCTGCGCTGCAGTTTCCAATAATCTGTTTGGATCGATACATTGTTTGTGGTGCTCCGTTTGACTGACTGTGATTTGCACACGGAGTTTACAGGGCAAAAGATAACTCCTCATCTTAAGTACCCTGTTCTCCAGAAATGTACACCTTGTGGGGTCCCTTTGTTGTTTTGGTTCCTTGCAGACTTGGAGTCTCCAGAGAGAATTGTTTTTCCCCCTCCGGCCAATCAGTTCAGGGGCTCTTCGGTTAGTTCATATCAAATGTATCAAACCCATTGTTTCTTTGCATAAAACCAGTCTGGTTCTTAACCGCAGTAATTGTCCTTAATTGGTGATGAGTCACCACCTGCCCCAGGCTGGTGCCTTTTTCTCCCTTCGTCCAGTCAATCCCAAAAGCTTGCATTAAATCAATGTCATCAATTTTTAGTTTGTGGCCTCTTTCTGTGCCTTCTTGAAAAATGGGTAACCTTACACACCTATTACCCCTATCACTGAACTACATGGCTCCTTATTTCCTAGCCCAATAAAGATAAAATCCTTATCCGCTTCTTTAACTCCCTTCATTGCATTGCTACAACCTTTCTCTGCGATCTCCTCCAGGCCGACATCCTTTTCTGCCCCAACAACTGTTCCTCTGACTTCAGCATTTTGTGAACCCATCTATCTCTTTGCCCCACCCTTGGTGACAAAACCTTCAGCTGCCTGAGTCTGACTGTCTGAAATGATCTTCTCAAGCCTCACGTCCCCTCCACCTTTTAAAAACCTTCTCAAGACCCATATCTTTCACCAAGCTTTCGGTCACCTGTCCTAACCTCTCCTTTCATTTTCCGTTTTCCTTAAATTTTCCATCTGTGGTGCCTTCGAATATTTTTTATGGTAAAGATGCTATATAATTTCAACTTTTTGCTAAATGTTGTCATCAGTGTAATTCTTCCCGCCTTATCACTTGGCCTCACACAATGCACTAAATGAAACAACAACAACTTGCATTTATATAGCGCCTTTAACATAGTAAAATGTCCCAAGGTGCTTCACAGGAGTGTTATCAAACAAAATTTGACACCAAGACACATGGAAGATATTAGAACAGGTGACCAAAAGTTTGGTCAAAGAGATAGGTTTTAAAAGAGTGTCTTAAAGGAGGAGAGGTAGAGAGGCGGAGACATTTAGGGAGGGAATTCCAGACCTTAGGGTCTAGGCAGCTGAAGCCACTGCTGGCAATAGTGGAGTGATTAAAATCAGGGATGTGCGAGAGGCCAGAATTGGAGGATTCACTGTAATGGGTGCGGAAAGAATAGGTTGAAAATCATGGAATATATCAGTATCAATGATAAATTCCTCCTATGGTTGTTAGAAATAACGGTGGAATAATGAACCACAAACATTGTCATGGGAAGTTTCAGCAATTACAAACAGAGAAAACCAGGATAACGATATCTTCTGAAGACCTATTGGACTGGATATTCCTCTGCTATCCCACCTAAAATTGGGTGGGATATTGGTAAGAAAAGGGGGCAAAATAACTCACTAAGGCCTAACTCCATGGGGGAGAAATTCCCCAGCGCCCCATTTGGAGGTGGTAACCGGCTTGGGGCGGGACTTCCTGCAGCAGGCGCGGAAGTCCTGCCCCAGCCACAGAATTGCCGTTACCATCCCTCACAGGAAGTAGAGTGCAATCTCGGGTGCTCCACTTCCTGTTGGGTTGGGTTCTGGGGCGATACTGGGGTGTGATCGGCAGTGCTATGCGGCTGCTCTGCATAGCGCTGATACGGTTCAACGCCCTTCCCCTTCGATTAAAGGGGACGACCGCTGCACACTCCGCCGGGCCTCTGATGGCCTCCACTGGACCACCAGGGTGGCGTGGTGACAAGGCTGCAACCCGGCACCCAAAACGGAGTGCTGGGCTGCACAATAGCGGCCGAGACCACGCCAGAGTAGTAAAGAAGGGGCCGACCGGTAAGTCGGCCAAATAGGTAAGATCGTGGCATGGGGCACTTCCGACCTCCCCTTTAACTTCCACCCCATGAGCAGATGTTGGCCCGGTTCGCAACCCACGAGGCTGGCACTGACACCACTCGCGGCAACCACGTGGGGCACTGGCCAATGTCCGACGCGGGTTGGAAAGGATTCGCACGCACGCTAAGGGGTCACTGTGCATAGCAATGACATCATCGCCGGTTGCACGGCCAGCGGCAGGGTGCAACACTACCATGGCAGTGCCTCCTCTAGTTACCACGCAATTTTGCGAGAGCTGGTAGTGCTCACCTCTCCTCCCCCCACCAGGTGAAAACTATTTTACACCCCATTACCCTCCCCGACCCCCCTCCACCCAGTGGCACTCACAGGCGTCGCTAAATAGAGCAATTTCCACCCACATATTTCTACCCCAAACTAAATTTCCTTCTCCCTGAGCCTACTGGGACAGTCACCAGTCAACCCTTCGCTACCCACCACTTGTCAATGCCAGGAAGGGGTTGAGGCTCAGTTTCCCATCTAATTCCCACCTGTCCATCCCTGTTATTGCTGGTCTACTTGGACCACTTGGTTGAAGCTGGAGGTAGGTTCCCTCACTGCCTTTTCAGATGCTGCACTGGTGTCTCCATTGCAGCACCACTTGACGTGTCTCTGTGGTATTGGTGGGCACCGACTGGTAGCAGGAAACCTGGCATGCATGGATAATGTCCCTGACCCATACTGCTAAGACGAAACTCCAGCCCCATGGTTTCAACATCAATAAAGCCTCCATGTTCACCTTGAAGTCTAACAATATGATTATATCTAGTACAAACACAGTCAAGGAAGATTAGGATTTAAACAGGATGTTTTTGATGGATTTCCAGGTTAAGAAAAAGCATTTTAAGTAGAAACATGGGGCTAGATTTTACACTTTTGTGCAGATCACCCAAAAATGCATGTTAGTTCTGGTGTGGGCGGTAAAAATGGGTTTTCAGATCACCAGCTTGTCGCCCATTCTCAATGCCCCAATTTTTGAAATTGGGCGTTACCGCGAGCGATATGAAATGAGCGGTAGCGTTACATTTATCTGACCTTCTGCCGTAAAGTGTCGTCGTCCATAGCAACTGTGTGGCAACGCCCGATTCCCGCAATTCAAGATGTCAAGGGTCATCATGACATGCGCAGAAGAGGAGACAGAGAGGGAGCTGAGAGGGAGTGAAGGCGTGTGTGGGTGTGGTGTGGCTGCTTTGGGAGGAAGGAGGGAGAGTTTCGAGCTTTAAGCAAATTGGGAAAAAAAAATTAGCTGTTACCAGCCAGACATTGGTGCCTATAATGGAGGGAGAGGATGAGGCGACACAACACACTGTGGAGACTGATGCTGGTGAGAGCAGTGAGCTGGGAGAGGAGCATGTTGGAGAGCGCAAAAGAGCGAGGAGGTTCTTGGACGAGGCAAATGCCTCCCACCTGCAGGAGGTCGAGTTACGCTGGGGTGATTTGACCCAGGGAGGGCGTGGGAAGCTCACCCCAAAGGCCTACCAGAAGATATGGGCCGATATAGCTGAGGTGGTCTCGTCGGCGACCAACGAGGTGCGTGAGGGCAACCAATGCCGCAAACGATGGAACGACCTTGTCAGATCCGTAAGAGTAAGTATTACATTTATTTACATGTACTTATGTATTTATATAATTTGATTTGTAACAGTCATGAGTGACTATCATCAGATGTGAGGTCTTTCACTTTTACCGGGAATGTTATACTCAAAGCCTGCGGTCACGGTGTACATCTTTAGGTAAAGAATGATAATTATCATAATAATCATGATTACATCTATCGGTTATGTGTTGTATCAGTCTTTGTGACAGTACCTAGCAATGATATCACGCAATGATCTCATGCCATGTCGTCCTGTTACCTTTTACAGAAGAAGCTATCGACGATGAGGTCCGTGCAGAGGCGAACGGGTGGGGGGCCAGCAGTTCCCAGTGACATCACTGAGATGGAGGAGCGAGTGCTCACACTCGTGGGGAAGCACACCTGGACAGCCACGTAAGCATCTGCAGACCCTGAAGTGATGCCACGTGAGTAAAGCTTACACCATTGCGTGATGTAAAGTCAATAGTTGCCACACCCACTATATCAAAACAATAATATATGATAGATGATTTCTAAAATTGTCCTATAAATAATGCTGGCCTAATGAAAATCATTGCAATGCAGAATGTGTTGATGGTCATGAAATGTGACGTCTGCGATGATTTTGATGGTGCTTTTGTCGTGCATATGCTGTGTGTAGCGCTGGACTCACCGTGTCACCCTAGCACCCCCTTCTCCTCTAATAACCTCATTTGTGTTTTGCAGCTCAGCCAGCAGCGCGGACCCAGGCAAGACCACAGAGGCCAGAAGATGGGGGCGCGGGGCCCAACTCGCCGGACGATCCTACATCTGGTGCTGAGGGGCTCCGATTCGCGCCTGTCAATCCACTGGATCTGTTCTCCACGGATGAGAGCGTGGACTTCGAGGAACCTGTATCGCCACGCTCCAGAAGCCATTCCACCTCAAGGCCATCTAGTGCTCCTCTTGCCATTCCTGCCTCCACTCTGGAGGTACTGGCCCCAAGCACCTCGCCACATGGCACCCCATTTGTCCCCACGGTGGCTCCGACCCCGCGGAGGTTTCGTGGACGAGGCAGGTCTGGTCCACGAGCGCCACATGAGAGCAGAGAGATGGAACAGTTGTTCAGAAGGACTGTAGACATTGGTGACCAGATCCTCGATGCATTGGGGGGCATATCCCGGCAGCTGGCCACCATGACTGAGTACGTTCCGTGGATAGCGGAGGCCCTGGAGGCGATAGCCAGGAACACTGCTGCCACAGGCCACCCAGTGGTCCCGGAACGCGGCACTCCACCCCGAGGTTCCGCACCATCAGTGCCAACGACACAAGAGACAGGACCAAGATCGTGCTTCTGGATCCGAGAATGTTCACACCTCGGCAACTCCCTGCTCCTGTACCCGTCCAACCACCGCTTCTGCCTTCATCCCCCTCAATGAGGCACCGCCTGAGGAGCTCTTCAGCCAGGCAGCATGGATCGAGGAGGGGAAGGGGTAGAGGTGGGAAGAAGGGGAGGGGGGAAGGAAAGTGAGGTGCATGTCCGCAGGTGATGGCTGTGTTATATCTCCATCTGGGTGTATGCAATTTGTTGTGATGTATGGGGGGAGGGGTCATCCTCCTGGTTTGCCTTTGTATTCTGTGCTGCTGGACATGTTGACCATTTGATTGCTGTCAATGGTCGAAAAGGTGGGGTGGGGGTGGGGTGTTTTTGCCCATGATACTTATGATTTCAGACCAATGGTCATATAAAATGTTTTTTATTCAACATAACCTTGTTGCGCATTGTCTCAGATAGCTGGACCGTTATACACTGGTGATTCCTTCACATGAAAGGGTTAAATACAACTTAACTTGAATCAACTTAAACTTTAACTGGCACCAAGGTGATGCCCACATTGATGTCTGAGCTGCACACACACAGCAGTGTGTCAGCGTTGTCAATCACAACGTTCTTTCAGGCAAATCGTTCAGTTATGAATTCCTGACGTAAGAGTCTTGCAGCTATGTAGCCACCACAAGCCCTTTCCTGGGGTCTGGGGGGGGGGGCATGGACATGGTTGCATAGTCAACCTGATTGTCTGGCCCTAGGTCAGCATCCAGCCCCTCGTCCTCCTCTTCCTCTCTCTCCTGAGGTGGACTATCAGTCCCTTCTGGCAATTCTTGTTCCCTCCTGATAGCCAAGCTGTGCAGCATGGAGCATACGACCACGAATTTACCTACTTGCTCAGGGTTGTATTGTAGCTCCCCTCCTGAGTGCTCCAGGCATCTAAAGCGCTGCTTAAGCACAGTAATTGTTTTCTGGACCACATTGCATGTGTCTCTGTGGCTCCGGTTGTATCGCTTCTCGGCCTCGGTATGGGTGTTACGCAGGGGGGTCATCAGCCAGGTGGCTAGACCATATCGGTTGTCACCAAGCATCCAGAATTGTCCTTGTGGCTGACGCTTAAACATGTCAGATACAGCGCTCTCCCGCAGGATGTGAGCCTCATCGAAGCTGCCTGGATATTTGCCATTCACTGTCATTGTTAACTGGTTGTGGTCGACAACTAGTTGGACCTTCAGGGAGCGAAATCCTTTTCTGTTACGAAAAAGCTCTGGGTCCTGAGAAGGTGCCCGCATGGCGATGTGAGTGCATTGTATTGCTTCCTGCACCCTGGGGAACTTAGCAATGCGGTAGAATGCTCCAGCCCTGTTAGTCTGAGCCTCCGTGGTCATGGAGAAGCTGATAAAGTCCATCCTACGTGCGTACAGGGCCTCCGTGACCTGTCTAATGCAGCGATGTGTGGTATGGTGAGACACAGGAAATATCGACCGAGGAAGCCTAAAAGGAACCGGCTGCATAGAAAAACAGTGCCGTGGTCACCTTGACCTCGACCGACAGTGATGTCCTGATGGCAGGCTGCATATCTGGCCTGATGAGCTCACATATTTCAGTGATCACCACCTTGTGGAAGCGCAGTCTCTGAAGGCAGGTGTGCTCGGAATCGCTGAGGTGAGACCTCTTCTCCCTGTTTGTACAGGGTGTGTATGGTCTGGACCTCCTCCTTATTCTGGCATGTCTTATATTGGGCACATAATGATGTGCATTAGACGTTGTGCCATTTGCACTCTGCAGCATCTGGCGTATTAATCAATGCAGGCTGAGAAATGTCTGGCCCATTCCAATGAAACTAAAATAGCGATTGCTCATAAGCAATAATTTCCACACTAAAACACACCGACAGTAAACCCCAATCATCCAGAGTCTGAAAAGATGTCTGTTGAGATGGTCACTTCACCCGAGAAGAACTCCAGAGTCAATCCAAACTCCCCTGAAGTTGAAGCAGCCTTTTGAATGAAGAGACCTGTGATTTGAAAAATGGCGCCCACACCGCTGTGATTCGTTCAGAACAGTTCCACTTTTTCAGAGTGGTGTTTTGGGCGAGAAATATTGTGGACGAGATGGGTGCAAGGTGGTGAAAGTGATGCTGGACGATCTCCTGGGCGGTAGTTCCGGCAAATGTGATCTTTACTCGGTCGGTATTATTGAATCTCAGCATTGTTATGTGCGGAAAGTAACGCTGGGTGATATTATGGCCGTTGGTTTCGTCCATTCTGATGATTCTGCCAAAAAAAGTCGGCAGGCAGTACTATTTTTTCCCAGCGTTACTTTCATGGGGAAAGTAACGCTCAGCGATAAGTGTCAGAAAAATGGGCGTCAGTTTCCATTTTGTGGCTAAATAGGTGATATCTGGGTGTTATTCAGCAGTAAAATGGACGTTAAGTTGGCGTTGTGCATGCAAAAATAATGGAAAATCTAGCCCATAGACTGTAATAAATGTAATGACTCAAAAGACTTGTTACTGTAAGCTGGCTCAGGTGTAAGCCTGATCCAACTTTATTCGCGCCCAAAGTAACCCGCGTGACATGGTACCCGCTTTTATATACCAGTAACTGCGCACGCGCACGTACAGCCCGATGACCTCCGACAGTGGCGTCCCCTGGTGACCCCAAGCATAAATACATAACAACATCCCCTTTCAAGATCTTAATATCAGTCTTTTTACAAATTAAGACAGTCTGGGACTTTCCGCACACGAGTTGACTTCGGTTCTAGGTGAGCGTTCTGAGTCAGTTGTGACTGGAGGCTGAGTAACCGATCTGATGGGAGTGGTAATGACCACATCAGAGACTGGAGGTCCAGTTTCAATAATGACAGCAAAGTCCTCTGATGAATGAACACTGGTTGGTTGGTCACTGACTGCATCTTCCTCAAGCGGTTCCAGTTCATCCGTGTGCTGCAGTTTTATCTGATCAACATGTTTCCTGCATGTTTGCTCATTCTTGCTCAGTGCATTGGCACAATTCTCAGTGCCAGGTCTATGATGAATAACATAATATTAGGCAGACAATGTCAATGCCCACCTCTGGATATAGGATGATGCATTGGCATTAATACCTTTGTTTTCTGAAAACAATGAAATGAGTGGCTTGTGATCCGTTTCAAGTTCAAAACGAAGACCAAACAGGTACTGATGCATCTTTTTGACCCCATACACACAGGCCAAATCTTCTTTTTCTACCATGCTGTAAGCTCTCTCCGCCTTTGACAAACTTCTCGAAGCATACGCAACAGGTTGCAGCTTACCCGACTCATTTGCTTGTTGGAGTGCACAGCCAACCCCCTATGATGAAGCATCACAGGCCAATACAAGATGCTCACATGGATCAAACAAGTAACTTGTTTGAACAGAGCAGATTCTTAGCTTTCTCAAAGGCTCTATCTTGAGACACACCCCAGACCCAGTTGTCACCTTTTCTGAGTAGCACGTGCAGTGGCTCTAACAAAGTGTTCAATCTGAGTAAGAAATTACCAAAGTAGCCCAAGGAATGAACGCAGTTCCGTCACATTCTGAGGCCTGGGTGCATTTTTGATGGCCTTGGTTTTCAAATCAGTAGACCTGATGCCATCAGCAGCAATCTTCCTCCCCAGGAATTCAACTTCAGGTACCATGAAGACACACTTCGAATGTTTCAGCCTGAGTCCCACTTTATCCAGACGATGTAAGACTTCTTCAAGATTGTTCAAATGTTCAGTACCTGTAACCAGAATGTCATCTTGAAATACGACAGTTCTAGGTACGGACTTCAGTAGGCTCTCCATATTCCTCTGAAATATGGCTGCAGCCGAACGAATTCCAAGAGGACACCTGTTGTAGACAAACAGTCCTTTATGGGTGTTGATGCACGTGAGTTTCTTCGGTGTCAACAAGCTCCTGTGTCATTCAGGCCGACGTCAGATCCAGTTTAGTGAACGACTTTTCACCAGCTAGCATGGCGAAAAGGTCATCAGCCTTCGGTGACAGGTACTGATCCTATTTTGAAAATCGGTTAATCTTGTAGTCTTCAGAAATCCTGACAGTATCATCACTCTTCAACACAGGAATAATAGGACTGGCCCATTTGTTAAGCTCAACCAGTGATATGACCCCTTCATGTTGGAGTCTGCCACGCTCAATTTCAACCTTCTCCCTCATCATGTAGAGAACAGACCGAGCTTTCTGATAGACAGGTCTTGCATCAGAATCCAGGTGAATCTGCACCTTGGCTCCATTAAAATATGAGCCTCTGAACTGAATAACAGAATTCTCTCGGACACTGCAGTGTCGAACGATTCTCTTCCTATTTGTGTTCTGTCTTCTTTATTTTTGGCTGTCTCCTCCTGCAAACAGAATAGAAATGAGAAGTTCCAATTGTCATGATGGTGTACAATGATACCCAATAGTCAGCATGCAGCCCACCATGATTATAATGCATGTACATTCCACATTCAGCTACATGAAATAGGAGGATTTTGTGTGCTGAATATATATAAGGGTGTGACTGATGAACAGTTGCAGCAGAAGGTTGAGGGTGCTAATTGCAACATACTGTGTCAGTGAAAATTGTCCACGTTGTCCAAGGCCATGCTGTGGATTTTGCTGACCGGGGGGGGCAGTGCTGTGTGGCGGGGTTAGGTTGGTGAGGGACCTTTGCAGGGCCAGCGCAAGGGTAATTGGCACCCGAGGCAAACTGTTCACTTCGTGCCCCGCCAATCCCCTCCACCTCAACTCAAATTATCCAAGATGTACTGGTCCTCGTCAATGGTTTTCTCAGAGGTGGACAGGCAAACCAAGCTGATAGATCACTGAGACCATGATCCCTGCAACCTAACTCTGCACAAGACCTGACCAAACCAAGTGATCCCAGTTCGCAGGGCCATCGAAACATCACATTCTAGGTGGGGGGAAATGCTTTTCACTGAGCGACCTGTTCACAAAGAATGCGATCAGATGCCCAAAAGCAGTGGTGTCTGCGTCAAAGCCCGCTGGTGACAGTGGAGAGATGCTGACGGGGGATGGACTGAGTGGGTTTGGCGGATCCCTGATGGATCCGGGTGGGATGCCCACTGTTAGATCTCTTAATTTTAATGAAATACGAACCCCGATGGTAGTTTTAATTTTAAACTTGGCAGAGAGTAACAAGCTGCTGGCTGATTGCCAGTTTCTTTGTCTTACTGAGTCACATGGTCAAAATGGCTGTATTTTATACCGGGTTCAATTTACAGAAAAGAACTCGCCTTCTTTGACATTATTGGCTCACTACCCAAGGTCTGAAAATGTCAAGTTGATTGATAACTTAACGTAATGTGACTGAAATGCATGTAGCATCTCTGACTTGTTATCTGTGAATTTTCACAGCCTGTCTAAATGCAGCCTGTTTGAATTCTCTATCAATCCCCCCTTTGATTCTTTCACAAACTGAATCATAAAACATCAGGTATCACTGGTTAAACATTCTACAAAATAATTTCAGACATGTTAATAGAGTTTCCTTCTAAAATTTGTTGATGTGTTTCACCACATGTCCGGACTAGTAGCTTCCACACAAATTTACACCAACCCGAGTTCCATCGTGGCCACAATGGAAGTCTGGTTTTAGTAGGTTAATTAACCTTATTCCAATTTAATCCAAATCAATATCTTAATTCAACTAGTAAACAACCTTTCCTTAAGCATAACATACCCCTGTGCCATGTACAGACGGTCTGCTGGGACCTGCAAGGTGTCTCACCTGCGGGACAGCAGCTACAGCCGCCTGGACGCAACAACATTTAATCAACATAAACAAACAATATAAAAGTAAAAGGTATTTACATGTAATTCCCTTGCTACCCGACTATTTCCCTTTGGTGAAGAGGGTCGGCTAGTAAGAAGTAGGCCTATGCCTAGAATACCTACAATCAATACTACAGTAAATTTATACATTTTCGCGAAAAGTAATTGTTCTTATTAGATTTCAGCTTCAGTTACGGGTGCTCATTTAACGTGTGAAGCGTGGATCCAGGCTTTCTTTCCTTGGACTTTAACAGCTGCCTGGGTGGTCAATAACACTTGATAAGGTCCCTTCCACTTGGCACCCAAAGGTTCTTTATGCAACTTTTTCTCATACACCCAGACTCCCAGGATGATGTCGTGTCCTCCTGCGCGTGGATTACCCCAAGCTGCCGATACCTGTCGGGAAACAGAACTAATAGCATTGGTTAGGTTCTGACAGTATGATAACAAAGTGTCACTCATTAAGTGAACATCAGCTTTCCGTAAATCGATAGTTCCTGGCAGCGACATGGGTCTTCCTGTTATAATTTCAAATGGGCTTAGACCTGCAGTTCTCTTCGGGATTGCCCTAATACTACATAGCGCTATTGGTAGTGCCTGGGGCCATGGTGTTCGTTCTTAGTGATATTTGGCAAGACGTTGTTTCAGAGTTCGATTCATTCGCTCTACTTGTCCTGATGATTGTGGATGATAAGAACAGTGTAAATCCCACGTAATGTTCAGTAACCTACAGACTTCTTGGCAGACAGCACCTGTGAAGTGTGTTCCCTGATCTGAGTCAATGCTACTCAGGACTCCTGTAAGGGGTTTTCACAGGGTTGTTGTGCCTTGGATGTCTCTCTCTGGGCTTCTGCCCTCACAGCTTATGCCTGGCCTGTGAGGTACCCTGAGTGCTGCAAGAGCACCCCTGGAGAGACTGTGTCCACAGCTTATGAAGGGGGTTTTGAGAATCGTGCGTCCCCACAGCTTATGCCTAGCCTGTGAGGCACCTGTGAGTGTCAAATACTCCTAACCCCTTCTTCCCTAGCCTGTGACACACAGTTGAGCGTTTTCGAGGTGCTCCTAGCTTCCCTTACACTGTTCTGACATAAGACTCACGATCAGGAGATGTAATACAATAGAACTGAGACAAGGTGATTCCAAGAGGAACTTTAGGCTTCCAATTTATTTGACAAGGTGCATCTCAACAAACAGCAATACACCAACAAAACAATCCCCCTAAATCCCACTAAACGGACACAACGAAAATCTTTACACCAGTTTAGCAGTACAATGCCCAACCTCCCACCTTTCCTGGCCTAACTGAGTTGGGAGTTCTGGGGACCAGAGGTTATACTCACTACTGTGCCTTCTGCAGTCTGGTGGTTTGTTTCTTCTATCTTCAGTGTCTTCGGACACTGGTTTTCCTTCCGTGTCGAGAGGCCTGTGGTTGTGGTTGTTGAATCACCAGGGCAGGGAAAATCATCACTCCTCTCTACCACTACGTCAGAAACCCCTTTTTTATAGCCAGATTATCCAGTCCGCCTCTCCTGCTGAAGTTGATTCTTCTCATTGGTGGACTTTTGATTTTGAAAAATGCAGCAGTTTGAGGTTTTTAGGTTTTTTCCACTGATCTTAACCTACTCAAGGTTTGAGTGGGTGTTGATTGCATTGGCCTCCTGTAGCCATTGTGCTAGTCTGGCCTGAGCCAGATATTTCTATGCCTGATGAAAAAGGTGTTGGAATATGTATGTGGCATTGTTTAAATGCTAATGTTTTCAAGGGGCAAGTTTCGAGGGTATACAGTTCCCAGACAATTTGATTAGTTCCAATGTCCAAACTGGCCCTTTTGATATTGACTCCACCCCTTTTCTTGCAGACCTTTAAAAAAATCCCAAATTCGATTAAAGTTCGTAGTTTCTTCCATGTGCACTTTAGGATTTCAAACTTTCTGGTAGATAGTTCCAAATTAAATTCCCTTTCCTATGAGTCCAAACACTGAGGGGGGGGGTCTCCATTTGTGTTCCAAAGTTTTCCTTCCATCGGTTTCAATTCACAGCACAGACTGATCCCACAGCCCTTTTCCTTCTGGGTAAAATGAGGGGTTTTCGTCCTCCCCTACATAATCCCCCATCTGACACAGTCAGACACCACTCGAGTGTGTCAAAGTTCAGGGTGGTGAGAAAACCTAGGTCTCCCAAATTGCCCAACTTTCCCCAGTTTAACTCTAAACTGATGCCGTCGATATATATCGTAATTCCTTTTAACGCGGTACTAAACACAGAAATCCAACAGGTTACAATACACGACAGCAACATACATACATATATGTACTTAAGGTTACAGCAGTAATTGTACATTGAGTCTCACTTCGGTCTCAAACGTAAAACAAAGAAACCTGCCCTGCAAACTCCCCAGGAGCCATGTATGAAAACGCAGTCATCCCTGGGAATAACAAAACCACCTAAGTGTCGCGGTCAAGCTTTGTTTACACACCTTGAGTGTTTAGCAACGGCTCTCCTGGCTGTGTAGTAGCCTGAGGAACTGCGTTCTTTTTCTTTTTCTCCTGAGCTTACAGCTTGTAACTAGCAGATAAGCTACAATCAGGAGTTGGCCGATTACTAAGGCATGCGATCCCACCCGGATCCATGCAGGTATGTCTGCCCGTATTCCCAAATCCCACCATGCTGGGGGTTTAATCTGGGCAATCTCCCCTGCTAGAATTTCAGCTTTCTGCTCCATGGTGTAAAAATGTTTTTGAGACAAATCCACTGCCTGGAGGAGGGCTGTAAGTTTCTCAGGTAGTGGGGCAATGGGATAGCCAAACTGGGCGACATATTGTTGTAGATGGCTGAGGTTGTTTTGTACCGTGAGGTGAATCGTGGAAGGTTCAGGGATGGGTGTGATTCTGGTGTGTGCCACTTGAACCTCTGCCCTGGGTTTAAAGCAAAAGCTGCTGTACGGAATTGGACACCACCTTCCCGGTCCGTGTTCATACCGTTGGGCACTTGTGGTGACACAATATGTCCCACCGCCTACATATGCTACCTGTGGAGGCATGTGGTTAGGGGCCATTACCTCCATTGTGCAATTGATAGGCCCTGCCCCAGCAGTGCTGAACCCGCATTGTGGCCTTGCAAAAGCGTTCAAGTGCTGGGGGCACAGGATTACCTGTGCTCCCCTGCTCCGACAACCCGAGAGGTCTGTACCTGTCACAGTGTGCTCCCACATTGTGACATAAGGTGGGACCTCCTGGAATCGAACATGCACCCCTCCACGAATGACTCCCACATTCTCCACTCGGTACAGGGGTGCTGGTCGTGGGGACGCCCCCATCACGGGCATCCTGACCACCACACCCATGATGGTATGATTTGACTTTCCACAGTCCACTGGTACCGGGTAGGCTTCCGATGCTACACGAAGTTGGCAAGGACTCAAAACATTGTCGTAAGGGTGCAGTGCTGCTAAGTGCTGGTTGCTGATCCAGGAGGGGACCTGTCCCTGTCTCAGATCCTCGAGGTTACTCCATCCCTCTCCCAGCAACCAGGCCCCATAGAGCACGCACACCTCATTTTGGGCGGCTTGATCGGAGGCGTTTCTATCCTCCCGAATCAAGGCGTTTACAGCCCTGGCCTGCGCCTCCAATTGAGAGATAATCTCCTTTAAGTGAACTGTCATTGCCACCTCTTCGTGGAGCGCGGATCCCACTACGGTATTCTCATCCCCCAGGATTTTGCGCAGCTGATTCTTTAACCCATTTATCTGGAGGGCCAGCTGCATGTTATCCAAACTGTTTATGGCAGACGCCCCGGTGTTAAACCCCGTAAGAATGTCATTTAAAGTGCCACGCTTCTGCCTGCCCGGTTCGGCCCTATCCCACTGTTTATACAAGTCTGTCACTTTGACATCCCCGAAGTCCAGTTCATAGAACTTCCGGAACATCTCCCGCAGCAGAGCCTGGTATAACAGCTCGGTTTCCCGGGGACACCACGTAGGTAGGCGGACTTCTGTCAGATTTAGCACCACTGATGCCACTGCGTAGTGTACCCCCTGATAAAATAGTTTCTCGGTAGGGACCAACACTAAACCATTCCCCGGCCCCCTGTTTGTTGTCGGGCACTCGTGTGGGACGGTGGGCTTGGCCGTGGGTGGGGGCTTCCTTTCCCGAACTACAAGTTCAGTGGCATTTACTGGTACCCGGGGATTAGGGATCACACACGCCTCCCCGCTGCGATCCCATACCACCCCATCCCCGACATCCTGCCACCACCTATAAAAAGCAATGGAGACCCCCTCTGAACACACGCGAGTGGATCCCCACATACACAAATAAATTCTGGGGCGGGGGGCTAAGTAAACAGGGGACCACGGCGCCCTGGGCTGTGGCACTCTGTTACTCCTCCTTACTGTCGGTGCAGAGTCCCACGTTATGGGCTGCAATGCCATCTCCTCCACCTCTTGGGCTAGCCCCAACTGATCCACCATGGGAGGTTCAGCTTCCCCTTGAACCTTGCTAATGGTAGAGCCTTTCTCCCTACTTCTGTTAGTGGGCTGGGAACCTCTACCCAGTGGTGGGATAGCCTTACAGGAGCAGTGAACCAGCCCCGGCTGTAGAGCTTCGGGGCCCGCTGCCTCCTCCGGAGCCTCCAAATCCACCGGGGCCTGTTCTTCCCCCAGTGCCTGATTCCCTTCCCTTGCTCATCCCCTCTGTTTTTTACCTCTTTTGGGGTCAAACAATTTACACTGATTAATGTGATACCACTTCACCCGGCGAGGCAGTCGAACCGCATAGACCATAGGGCTAGCCTTGTCGACTATGCTGTATGGTCCCATATATAATGCTTCAAAAACCCCGACCCGAGCATAGTTCCTCACCATTACCTGGTCCCCTATCTCCCATTCGTGGTGTTTGCTGGGTTCTAGCAGCAATCAGTTACTCTGATGCTGTCTGCCCATGTTACTAGCAGCCTGCGAGTGAATCTGTTTCAGGTGTTCAAACAGGTTCCTGACAAACCGGTCCCGGTTCACCTCTCGGAGCTGCCCTTCGGTGAGAACCGGCGCCAACACATGCACTGGGGTTCTCATGATCCGGCCCGTCATCAGCTCATGGGGTGAGTACCCTGTGCTCTTTGACTGACTGGCCCGGATTCCCATGAGGACCAACGGTAAGACCTCCACCCACTTGTTCGGTGAGTCTCCCGTCTCCTTGCGCAGCCTTTCCTTTAGGGTCCGGTTCAGGCGTTCTACGGGGCCTGAGGACTGAGGGTTGTAGGCGACATGCCATTTGGCTCTTATCCCCAGCACCTTTAGGGTGGCCTGCATCACCTAGCCGGTGAAGTGGCTTCCTCGGTCGGACTCCACGATTTGAGGTAGACCCCACCGAGAGAACACCTCCCTCACCAGGATTTTTGCAGTCCCCACCGCGGTAGCTGTTCGGCAAGGGAAGGCTTCCACCCACTTGGAAAACACATCCACCAGGACAAGGCAGTATTTATAACCTCCCTGGGCGGCCGGTAGGGGTCCGATGTAGTCGATCTGGATCGACTGCCATGGTCCCTCTACCCGCCTGACGTGTCCTATAGACGCCTTCCTTTTCTGAGGGTCTGGATTGTTTGCAGCGCAAACCAGACAGCCCGCACAGAAGTTGCGAACGTCTTCCCGGAGGCCTGGCCACCACCCTGCCTTTTCTACCCGTTGCCAGGTAGATTCTGGCCCAGGGTGTCCCGCACCTGGACCCTCATGGGCCAGCTGAAGGAATTCCCTCCGGTGTTGTGGCGGCACTACCCATTTGTCCCCTTTAAACAACATGCCTTCCCGCACAGCAATATCTACAGCACTGTATGGGCCCTCTGCCTTTTCCCCCCTTTTGATAGCAGCCAAGGCAGCCTTCAGGATCGGATCCTGCATCTGGACTACTTTAAGGTCCAGGGCCACAGCCGCCCCTACGCTCCCTTGTGTCCCTGGCTTGCTTCTTGCTGCTGCTCTCCTGCCTGCCTCGTATGGGTCCCATGGGCGACCTGTGCGAGCACCTTCCCTTGCCAGCAGGTCTGCCTGCTGGTTACCTTCCCCCTGTGGCTCAGTTTTGGAGTGGGCCTTTACCTTATGGATATATACATCCCCGGTTTCTCCCACTGCAGTCACGATCTTTTCTAGCAGGGGTTTGGTCACAAGGGGCTTCCCATCCGCAGAGGTGTACCCCCGGCGTGACCAAATCGCCAGATACTCTGTACATGAATTGCAAGTGAACATGCTGTCCGAGCAAATCGTGTATGGGGTAGGGAATTCCTCGGGGTGTGTGACCACATACATCACCGCCGAGAGTTCCGCCTGCTGGGCGCTCAGGGTGCATGGGAGTTTAAGAGCCAAGGCAATCCCTGCCTTGGGATCCCAAACTCCGCAGCCCGTGAGTCTTGTACCCGCGGACACTGAACTGGAGCCATCAACATAGATCTCGCGGCCTGTGGGGTGTATCCCTGCCCGAAATCCAAAGTTAATGTCCCATACTCCCTCCACAGAGCATCGATGCGGCTGCCCTGGATAGATTAAATTTGCTGCGAGCCTGGGCTCGCAGAGGCCCTTGACCTTTAAAGTCATTTGGGAGAGGAGGAGGGTCCAGCAAGTGATTCTAGCACTGCTCACTGTCCCGTCCTTAATCCTCCCGTCCAACAGCATCTGCGTCGGGGTATGATGTGTGAGGAGTGTAATGGGGGATATTCCGGTAAAGATCTGAGCTCTCTTTACTGCCCAGTGGGTGGCAAGCAAGTGCCTCTCACAATTGGAGTATCCCTTTTCTACCTCCGTGAGGACCCTGGAGGAGTACACCACTGGTCTCAGCTGACCGTTTCGCTCCTGGAGCAACACTGCACTTAAGCTGTCGCCACTGGCTGCCACCTCCAGGAAGAATTCCTCACCCCCATCAATTGCCCCTAGGGCTGGTGCTACCTGCAGGTCTCTCTTAAGACGGACAAATGCTGCCTCACAGCCCTCGTCCCATTCCCACTCGACCCCCTTATGTAGGAGTCTGAGCAGAGGGGCGGCAGTGGCTGCATAGTCCTCGATGAAGTCCCTACAGTAGCCAGTGATTCCCAGGAAAGACCTTACCCCCGACACATCCCTAGGGACAGGGAGTTCCTGCACTGCCTTTCTTCTAGCCTCATCAATGGCCCTTTCTCCTGCCCTTATCGTCAGGCCCAGGAATTTTACCTCTCCTAGACCTATCTGGGCTTTCTTGGGGTTAACTTTAAAACCCCCTTCCTTCAGTAATACCAGCAGTTCGGCCAGCAGTGGACCGTGTTCCTCACTGCTGTCTGTGAACAACAACAGGTCGTCCACATACTGGACCAGCTGGTGTGGCTGGCTGAAGCCTTTTAAGCAGTTCGCCATGCATTGGTGAAAGATGCTGGGACTATTATGAAAGCCCTGTGGGAGGCAGCTCCATGTATACTGCTGTTCCCGGAAGGTGAAGGCAAACTTGTACTGGTCTTCCCTCCGTACAGGGGTAGACCAGAACCCGTTGGATATGTCCAACACTGTGAACGTGGTTGCGGATGCAGGGATTTCCCCTATCAGATCCGCAACCGCCGCTACTGTGGGGGCACAAGCTGGGATGTTTTTATTGAGCACCCTATAATCCACCGTAGCCCTCCAAGAATTATCCGGTTTCCTAACCGGCCAAAGCGGGGAGTTGACATGGGTGGCTATGGGTCTCAAAACACCCTGCTCGACAAGCGAGCTTAAAGCTGTCTCCAAGTCTGCTTCTGCCTCTCGGGGAAAGCCATACTGCTTTTGCGGGCGCGACATGGGATCCCCATCTATTCGAACCTCCACTCCTGTGACTCTCCCACAGTCGTGTTTATGGGTGGCAAATGCTGCAAGATTTGCTTGCACATAGTCCCGGTACTCGGCCGGGGTGTTACTGACCAGAACCTCCAGGTCGTAACCCCCTTTTGGCTTCATTGTACACAGAGTCCCTTTTCCCTGTTTCTTATCAATAACCATGACTTCTCCCTCTGCTCCCGTGCCCACTGTGCCCCATAGACAGTGATTCCTCAAGTCTACTAGGATCTGGCGAGCGATGATAAAATCAGCCCCCAAGATCCCTTTTCCCACCTGCTCCCAGTTCATCAGGACGCACTTCCATTGTGTTTGGAGTGCTCCTAAACGAACTGCAAGCGGGACTGAGAAAAACCCAGCCTTCTCATTACCTGTGAACCCAACTAGTTGATACGGCACCCCGTTTGATAGAGGTGAGGTTGCGGGGTCCTCCGAATGGACTATCGTGCTGGAAGCACCAGTGTCCAAAAGGTAGGTACCCAATACACCCTCAACCTCCATCTTGACCCAGGGTCGTCCCCAGGGGTCATATTCTAGTGGGCACAGGTATGCAGGCTGGGTCTGGGCTAGTCACGGCCTCTGTACTGGCAGGGTTGCTGGTGCTTCCCTGCCTGTTGCCGTGGCTACCTTCCCAGTCCCCTCCAGCGCTGTCCTCACTGCAGCTACTATCTGGTCAAGGGATAGTGAGGAGCTTACTCCACTTCCCCCACTCTGGGCGGCTCCTGAAGGACTTCTCCCCCCATATCTCTTTACTGGGCTCCTGCAATCCCTTTTAAAATGCCCAGCTTTCCCGCACCCGTAGCACACATCCTCCTTATCAATCGAGCGGCCACCCTCCTGGTGCCATTCCCTTTTGGGAATCGAGTTGGGCTTTACTTCATTTACCCGACCTTTGGAGGTTTTCTCCTCCTCCCCTCCTCCATTCCGTTGGACCAGTGCCAGTTGCCTGACCACTGCTTCCTCGGTGAGGTTGGGGTCCCGGGAATCGAACCACAGTTCTGCCCTGGCCTTGAGCCGGGGCAAGCAGTTTGCCACCAGCATCCTCAGCCAGCGGCCAGTCTGTACCGCGGAAAGATTCGCCCGGTCGAGGAGCTCCCCACAGGCTGCGTGGTATACCACCCACAGCCTGTCCGCAAACGCCTGCGGGGTTTCTCCTGCGAGCTGCCTTGTCCTTTCGACCCGTTCGAAAGGACTGCCGTCATCGAAGCCCATAGCCTCAAGGACGGCCCTCTGGACCTCAGTAAATGTACGCTGTCCCCTCCGGCATTCTGCCGGTAGGGCCTGGTACAATTTGCTGTCCAGAGAGAAGAGCAGCAGCTTGGCTGTCTCTTCCTCGTCGCACCCATTAATTTCTCCTGCCTGCATCACCTCCATGAAGTGGATAGACGGGTCCCCACTGCGAGTGAGTTTGGCCAAATGGGCCACCATGGCCCTGAGTGATTGAACTCCATGGGGAATAATAAAGTCGCTCTCCAGCGCTCCCCGACCTTGGCCACCTCCCTGTGGAGGACCGTACTTGCGCTGCCTGACCGGGCACATCCGCCCTTGTTCAGGATCTTTCTGCGCTGGTCCCTCTACCTCCGGCTGTCCCACCATACCCGGTGCAGCAGACAGTGCCTGGTCGCCTGATCCAGCCTTTAACTGACCCTCGGCTGGAGCCTCACATCCCTGCTGCTGAGCGGGACACATTGGTCCTGCCCCCAGCCCTGGGAATGCTACTACCTGCGTGCCCCGCTCCTCCTGGTACCGCACCGGACAAACCACCGGTGCCTCAGGAGGTGGTCGGGCGCCTCTTGCCTTTGGATTCTCCTCTACCCCCCAATACTTCCATTTGTCCCATGTGGACCCTCCAAGTCCTATAAGGGCGACCATCCCCTTTGCCTGGGACAGAGCGTGGGTGAGAGTTTTAATCCTCTCCTGGCAGGGACCGTGATCTGCAAACTCACTGCTACTGGCCACTTTATAGGCTGCTTGTACGTCTTTTAATTTATTCTCCAGTTCCCAAATTTTCTGGGTGTGCCGAGAATTCTGTTCCCGGAGGGACCCCTCACTACCCTTGGCCTCAGTGACCTGACACTGAAGATAGTCCCGGCTATTTCGGAAGGTCTCCTCCAACTGCCGGTTCCTTTGCTGCTCCCCAGCTAATTCGGCCAGCAGGTTGTCCCCAACCACAGCCCGGATAGCAGAGAGCTCCTCTGATTTCTGAAGACTCTGTTCCAAGTCCTTCACCTGCTGGTCGAGCTTTCGGACTTGGCGGGTGAGGCAGATAAGCCAGATAGCCTTTTCCACCCTGCGGTTGTGGTACTTCCCTGCTGTCCACTGAGCAGCAGCATCCACTGGGCGCTCTGCCGGAGTGAGGACTTGCACCCAAGGTTTGGTGAGGTTCACCTTGCCAAAAATGTATGAGGAAATTCTCTCCTCCATTTTAGTTTCCTCTCTTATCACCTCATCTGTTATATTAACATCTCCTGTTTGCTTATGTCCCATCTGGGTCACCATGTTCTGTAAGGGGTTTGGTCACAGGGTTGTTGTGCCTTGGATGTCTCTCTCTGGGCTTCTGCCCTCACAGCTTATGCCTGGCCTGTGAGGTACCCTGAGTGCTGCAAGAGCACCCCTGGAGAGACTGTGTCCACAGCTTATGAAGGGGGTTTTGAGACTCGTGCGTCCCCACAGCTTATGCCTAGCCTGTGAGGCACCTGTGAGTGTCAAATACTCCTAACCCCTTCTTCCCTAGCCTGTGACACACAGTTGAGCGTTTTCGAGGTGCTCCTAGCTTCCCTTACACTGTTCTGACATAAGACTCACGATCAGGAGATGTAATACAATAGAACTGAGACAAGGTGATTCCAAGAGGAACTTTAGGCTTCCAATTTATTTGACAAGGTGCATCTCAACAAACAGCAATACACCAACAAAACAATCCCCCTAAATCCCACTAAACGGACACAACGAAAATCTTTACACCAGTTTAGCAGTACAATGCCCAACCTCCCACCTTTCCTGGCCTAACTGAGTTGGGAGTTCTGGGGACCAGAGGTTATACTCACTACTGTGCCTTCTGCAGTCTGGTGGTTTGTTTCTTCTATCTTCAGTGTCTTCGGACACTGGTTTTCCTTCCGTGTCGAGAGGCCTGTGGTTGTGGTTGTTGAATCACCAGGGCAGGGAAAATCATCACTCCTCTCTACCACTACGTCAGAAACCCCTTTTTTATAGCCAGATTATCCAGTCCGCCTCTCCTGCTGAAGTCGATTCTTCTCATTGGTGGACTTTTGATTTTGAAAAATGCAGCAGTTTGAGGTTTTTAGGTTTTTTCCACTGATCTTAACCTACTCAAGGTTTGAGTGGGTGTTGATTGCATTGGCCTCCTGTAGCCATTGTGCTAGTCTGGCCTGAGCCAGATATTTCTATGCCTGATGAAAAAGGTGTTGGAATATGTATGTGGCATTGTTTAAATGCTAATGTTTTCAAGGGGCAAGTTTCGAGGGTATACAGTTCCCAGACAATTTGATTAGTTCCAATGTCCAAACTGGCCCTTTTGATATTGACTCCACCCCTTTTCTTGCAGACCTTTAAAAAAATCCCAAATTCGATTAAAGTTCGTAGTTTCTTCCATGTGCACTTTAGGATTTCAAACTTTCTGGTAGATAGTTCCAAATTAAATTCCCTTTCCTATGAGTCCAAACACTGAGGGGGGGGGGGTCTCCATTTGTGTTCCAAAGTTTTCCTTCCATCGGTTTCAATTCACAGCACAGACTGATCCCACAGCCCTTTTCCTTCTGGGTAAAATGAGGGGGTTTTCGTCCTCCCCTACACTCCCCATCGGGGAATGTAATCCTTACACAAGACCTTTGCAGTGTGATTAGCTGTGGTTCTTTTAGTTGGGACAGCTTCTACCCATCTAGAAAATCTGTCGACCATGACAAGAATGTTAGTGTATCCTTGGCATGAAGGAAGATATATGTAATCAACCTGCAAATGCTGGAATGGTCCGACAGGGGCAGGGGGCCTCAGTTGGGGCATTACCGTAATGGGTCCAGAATTATTTTTCTGGCAGACCACACAGCGGTCTGTTACCAGCTGGGCATGTTTTTTAAATCCCCGACCCCACCAGCTTTTCTGGAACCGTGCCATCATCTGTTGTGAGGCCAAGTGTCCCCACGAGTGGATCTGTTGGGCTAAAAAAGGCATAAGCGCTTGTGGCGCGACTGGCTTGTCGGTAACTCTTTGTCTCCAGACACCATCTTCGCATAGCTTAATTCCTGCCTCAATCCATGTCCATTTTTCCTCTCGGGAGCACTCGCCTTGCATTGTTTGAAGGTCTCGTGTCAGAGTCCTGAGTGCTTTCAATCTGCACATCTGTGTTGGTTCTTCTGGAGGAACGCCCTGTGAGGCGGCATCTTTAGCTGCCTGGTCGGCTAGGGCATTTTCCTGTGCTTCTGTGGTATTTTCCTTGATATGGGCCTTACACTTCAGGATGGACACTTCCTGAGGTAATTGTATGGCCTCCAGTAAGTCTCGGACTTCTTTTCCATTTTGGATAGGTGTACCAGCAGCAGTGAGGAATCCTCTTTTCCGCCATAACATACCAAAGTCGTGAGCGACTCCAAAAGCATAACGCGAATCTATGTAGACATTAGCTGTCTGTCCTTCTGCTATTCGACATGCTTCTGACAGGGCCCGTAACTCGGCCTGTTGTGCTGACGTTCCTGAGGGTAAACATCCTTTTGCCACTACCTCATATAAGGTTGTAACTGCCCATCCTGCTTTTCTGGTACCATTGTCAACAAAGGAGGAACCATCTGTAAACAGGATGAGGTCTGGGTTGTGCAGAGGCTCCTCTGCTGCTAAGACTGCTTCTTCTGTTTCTTTTAAAATCTCCACGCAGTCATGCTCTTCACATTCTCCCCCCTCTTGCTCCCTCGATTCTGACATCGGGAGCATAGTTGCGGGATTAAGCGGGCTGGCCCGGACGATATGGAGATTAGGAGCAGTCAGTCGAGGAGGCGGGAGCTCGGAGCAGCGCGAGTCCGGGGTCGGCGAGAGGCCTATAAAGGCCAGCGGGAGTCGAGCAGTTCGAGCAGTCAGTCGAGGAGGCGGGAGCTCGGAGCAGCGCGAGTCCGGGGTCGGCGAGAGGCCTATAAAGGCCAGCGGGAGTCAGGCAGTTCGAGCAGTCAGTCGAGGAGGCGGGAGCTCGGAGCAGCGCGAGTCCGGGGTCGGCGAGAGGCCTATAAAGGCCAGCGGGAGTCAGGCAGTTCGAGCAGTCAGTCGAGGAGGCGGGAGCTCGGAGCAGCGCGAGTCCGGGGTCGGCGAGAGGCCTATAAAGGCCAGAGGGAGTCGAGCAGTTCGAGCAGTCAGTCGAGGAGGCGGGAGCTCGGAGCAGCGCGAGTCCGGGGTCGGCGAGAGGCCTATAAAGGCCAGCGGGAGTCAGGCAGTTCGAGCAGTCAGTCGAGGAGGCGGGAGCTCGGAGCAGCGCGAGTCCGGGGTCGGCGAGAGGCCTATAAAGGCCAGCGGGAGTCAGGCAGTTCGAGCAGTCAGTAGAGGAGGCGGGAGCTCGGAGCAGCGCGAGTCCGGGGTCGGCGAGAGGCCTATAAAGGCCAGAGGGAGTCGAGCAGTTCGAGCAGTCAGTCGAGGAGGCGGGAGCTCGGAGCAGCGCGAGTCCGGGGTCGGCGAGAGGCCTATAAAGGCCAGCGGGAGTCGAGCAGTTCGAGCAGTCAGTCGAGGAGGCGGGAGCTCGGAGCAGCGCGAGTCCGGGGTCGGCGAGAGGCGTACCGGTGCAGCTACAGGGAGAAGGCAAAAAAACAAAGGTGACGTCACAGCCTAGGGGGTAAGTGATTGGCTGGTGATTGGTGAATAGTTTTTCTTTTTCTTCTTATATTGGTCAGTAACTTTTAACATTGTTATTACCAGTTTAAGTGTATCTAAGGGTTAAGACATGGCAGGAGAGCTCGGTCGGGTGTTATGCTCCTCCTGTACCATGTGGGAACTCAGGGACGCTTCCGGTGTCCCTGACGACTATGTGTGCGGGAAGTGTATCCGCCTCCAGCTCCTGACGGTCCGCGTTACGGAATTGGAGCTGAGGGTGGATTTACTCTGGAGCATCCACGATGCTGAGAATGACGTGAGTATCACGTGTAGTGAGTTGGTCTTACCGCAGGGAAAGGGTCCACAGCCAGATAGGGAATGGAAGACCAGCAGGAAGAGTAGAGCAAGGAAGGTAGTGCAGGGGTCCCCTGCGGTCATCCCCCTGCAAAACAGATACACCGCTTTGGGTACTGTTGAGGGGAATGACTCATCAGGGGAGGGCAGCAGCAGCCAAGTTCATGGCACCGTGGCTGGCTCTGCTGCACAGGAGGGCAAGAAAAAGAGTGGGAGAGCGATAGTGATAGGGGATTCAATTGTGAGGGGAATAGATAGGCGTTTCTGCGGCCGCAACCGAGACTCCAGGATGGTATGTTGCCTCCCTGGTGCAAGGGTCAAGGATGTCTCGGAGCGGGTGCAGGACATTCTGAAATGGGAGGGAGAACAGCCAGTTGTCGTGGTGCACATTGGTACCAACGACATAGGCAAAAAAAGGGATGAGGTCCTACGAAACGAATTTAAGGAGCTAGGAGCTAAATTAAAAAGTAGGACCTCAAAAGTAGTAATCTCGGGATTGCTACCAGTGCCACGTGATAGTCAGAGTAGGAATCGCAGGATAGCGCAGATGAATACGTGGCTTGAGCAGTGGTGCAGCAGGGAGGGATTCAAATTCCTGGGGCATTGGGACCGGTTCTGGGGGAGGTGGGACCAGTACAAACCGGACGGTCTGCACCTGGACAGGACTGGAACCAATGTCCTAGGGGGAGTGTTTGCTAGTGCTGTTGGGGAGGATTTAAACTAATATGGCAGGGGGATGGGAACCAATGCAGGGAGACAGAGGGAAACAAAAAGGAGCCAAAAGCAAAAGACAGAAAGGAGATGAGGAAAAGTGGAGGGCAGAGAAACCCAAGGCAAAGAACAAAAAGGGCCACTGTACAGCAAAATTCTAAAAGGACAAAGGGTGTTAATAAAACAAGCCTGAAGGCTTTGTGTCTTAATGCAAGGAGTATCCGCAATAAGGTGGATGAATTAATTGTGCAAATAGATGTTAACAAATATGATGTGATTGGGATTACGGAGACGTGGCTCCAGGATGATCAGGGCTGGGAACTCAACATTCAGGGGTATTCAACATTCAGGAAGGATAGAATAAAAGGAAAAGGAGGTGGGGTAGCATTGCTGGTTAAAGAGGAGATTAATGCAATAGTTAGGAAAGACATTAGCTTGGATGATGTGGAATCTATATGGGTAGAGCTGCAGAACACCAAAGGGCAAAAAACGTTAGTAGGAGTTGTGTACAGACCTCCAAACAGTAATAGGGATGTTGGGGAGGGCATCAAACAGGAAATTAGGGGTGCATGCAATAAAGGTGTAGCAGTTATAATGGGTGACTTTAATATGCACATAGATTGGGCTAGCCAAACTGGAAGCAATACGGTGGAGGAGGATTTCCTGGAGTGCATAAGGGATGGTTTTCAAGACCAATATGTTGAGGAACCAACTAGGGGGGAGGCCATCTTAGACTGGGTGTTGTGTAATGAGAGAGGATTAATTAGCAATCTCATTGTGCGAGGCCCCTTGGGGAAGAGTGACCATAATATGGTGGAATTCTGCATTAGGATGGAGAATGAAACAGTAATTTCAGAGACCATGGTCCAGAACTTAAAGAAGGGTAACTTTGAAGGTATGAGGCGTGAATTGGCTAGGATAGATTGGCGAATGATACTTAGGGGGTTGACTGTGGATGGGCAATGGCAGACATTTAGAGACCGCATGGATGAAGTACAACAATTGTACATTCCTGTCTGGCGTAAAAATAAAAAGGGGAAGGTGGCTCAACCGTGGCTATCTAGGGAAATCAGGGATAGTATTAAAGCCAAGGAAGTGGCATACAAATTGGCCAGAAATGGCAGCGAACCTGGGGACTGGGAGAAATTTAGAACTCAGCAGAGGAGGACAAAGGGTTTGATTAGGACAGGGAAAATGGAGTACGAGAAGAAGCTTGCAGGGAACATTAAGGCGGATTGCAAAAGTTTCTATAGGTATGTAAAGAGAAAAAGGTTGGTGAAGACAAACGTAGGTCCCCTGCAGTCAGAATCAGGGGAAGTCATAACGGGGAACAAAGAAATGGCGGATCAATTGAACAAGTACTTTGGTTCGGTATTCACTAAGGAGGATACAAACAACCTTCCGGATATAAAAGGGGTCAGAGGGTCTAGTAAGGAAGAGGAACTGAGGGAAATCTTTATTAGTCGGGAAATTGTGTTGGGGAAATTGATGGGATTGAAGGCCGATAAATCCCCAGGGCCTGATGGACTGCATCCTAGAGTACTTAAGGAGGTGGCCTTGGAAATAGCGGATGCATTGACAGTCATTTTCCAACATTCCATTGACTCTGGATCAGTTCCTATGGAGTGGAGGGTAGCCAATGTAACCCCACTTTTTAAAAAAGGAGGGAGAGAGAAAACAGGGAATTATAGACCGGTCAGCCTGACCTCAGTAGTGGGTAAAATGATGGAATCAATTATTAAGGATGTCATAGCAGTGCATCTGGAAAATGGTGACATGATAGGTCCAAGTCAGCATGGATTTGTGAAAGGGAAATCATGCTTGACAAATCTTCTGGAATTTTTTGAGGATGTTTCCAGTAAAGTGGACAAAGGAGAACCAGTTGATGTGGTATATTTGGACTTTCAGAAGGCTTTCGACAAGGTCCCACACAAGAGATTAATGTGCAAAGTTAAAGCACATGGGATTGGGGGTAGTGTGCTGACGTGGATTGAGAACTGGTTGTCAGACAGGAAGCAAAGAGTAGGAGTAAACGGGTACTTTTCAGAATGGCAGGCAGTGACTAGTGGAGTGCCCCAAGGTTCTGTGCTGGGGCCCCAGCTGTTTACATTGTACATTAATGATTTAGACGAGGGGATTAAATGCAGTATCTCCAAATTTGCGGATGATACTAAGTTGGGTGGCAGTGTGAGCTGCGAGGAGGATGCTATTAGGCTGCAGAGTGACTTGGATAGGTTAGGTGAGTGGGCAAATGCATGGCAGATGAAGTATAATGTGGATAAATGTGAGGTTATCCACTTTGGTGGTAAAAACAGAGAGACAGACTATTATCTGAATGGTGACAGATTAGGAAAAGGGAAGGTGCAACGAGACCTGGGTGTCATGGTACATCAGTCATTGAAGGTTGGCATGCAGGTACAGCAGGCGGTTAAGAAAGCAAATGGCATGTTGGCCTTCATAGCGAGGGGATTTGAATACAGGGGCAGGGAGGTGTTGCTACAGTTGTACAGGGCCTTGGTGAGGCCACACCTGGAGTATTGTGTACAGTTTTGGTCTCCTAACTTGAGGAAGGACATTCTTGCTATTGAGGGAGTGCAGCGAAGGTTCACCAGACTGATTCCCGGGATGGCGGGACTGACCTATCAAGAAAGATTGGATCAATTGGGATTGTATTCACTGGAGTTCAGAAGAATGAGAGGGGACCTCATAGAAACGTTTAAAATTCTGACGGGTTTAGACAGGTTAGATGCAGAAAGAATGTTCCCAATGTTGGGGAAGTCCAGAACCAGGGGTCACAGTCTGAGGATAAGGGGTAAGCCATTTAGGACCGAGATGAGGAGAAACTTCTTCACCCAGAGAGTGGTGAACCTGTGGAATTCTCTACCACAGAAAGTAGTTGAGGCCAATTCACTAAATATATTCAAAAGGGAGTTAGATGAAGTCCTTACTACTCGGGGGATCAAGGGTTATGGCGAGAAAGCAGGAAGGGGGTACTGAAGTTTCATGTTCAGCCATGAACTCATTGAATGGCGGTGCAGGCTAGAAGGGCTGAATGGCCTGCTCCTGCACCTATTTTCTATGTTTCTATGTTTCTATGTTTCTAAAACTGCTGTCCAGCGGGTCCATCTTGCTGCTGTCACCTGAGACATTCTATTCATAGACAGCAAAGCGTGTACGGTGTGGGGACACTTGACAATCAGCTTTTGGTCGAGGACTAGACCCGCAGTGATCATTACCGCTCGACATGTAGCTTCCATGGCCCTTAGGCAACTTCCCCATCCGAGGGCTACCGCATCCAGTTTTGCCGAATAATAGCCAATAGGTTTTTGCCAATCCCCATGTTCTTGTGTCAGTATAGCTGTCATATATCCTTCTTTCTCATGAACAAACAGGGTAAATGGCTTACCACTGTCGGGGATTCCCAGAGCCGGTGCCGAATACAAAGCCTTTTTCAAACTCAGGAAGGCCTCTTGCTGTTCTTTAGTGAGGGTGATGGCTTCTTTAGAGGCACGTTTCCCCTTTAAAATATCATTCATTGGCTGAGCAAGCTGTGTGAAGGAGTCAATCCAATTTCTGTTAAAGTTACACAATCCCAAAAAAGACCTTAGTTCCTGAATAGTGGTGGGTTTTTTAGCAGCCCGAATGGCTGCAGTTCTATCCTGGGTAAGCTCTCTCTTTCCTTGTGAAATCTTTTGTCCCAGGTATACAACCTCTTCTTGGGATATTTGTGCTTTGTCGATGCTGGCTTTATGTTCTTTCAGCCGAAGGTGATCCAGCAAAGCTCGTAAATCTTGTTCATGCTGTTCTTCCGTGTTTGAAGCTAGCAGGATATCGTCTACATATTGGATGACTGTGGATGACAGGGGAGGTAATTCTCGCAAATGGCTTTGTAAAGCCATGTGGAATACCGTAGGGCTGTTGTGGAAATCCTGCGGTAACCGGGTCCAAGTATACTGTTGTCCTTGGACCGTGAAAGCAAACCACTGTCGAACCTCCGGTGCCAGAGGCACCAACCAAAATCCGTTGGCCATATCTAGAACGAGAAATATTTATGTTCCGGTTTGAGGGCATTAAAAATGGTGGAGGGATCTGTGACCAAAGGAGCTTTTTGATCAATACACTGGTTAGCTTTCCTATAATCGACAGTCAAACGCCAAGTCTCATTAGATTTCTGTACCGGCCACACGGGGCTATTGGAGGAGCTATGCGTTTGAATAAGCACCCCTTGTTTCTCCAATTGCTGAATAACCGGTAAGATTCCCGCGATGGCAGTTGGACTGATGGGATACTGTTTAGTGCATGGAGGCTTGGTCCCTGTAAATGACGCAGGCTCCATCTGGAGTAGGCCACAATCGTTCTTATCTTTAGCCCATATCGGGTGTTCCTTCAATTCTTCTTTCTTCAAAGTTCTAAGCGACCATGTCACCCGACCATCCTCGAAATGCAACGATGAATCTATTTGGATTAGAACGTCCATTCCCAAAAGGGGTTGATCTACTGGGCCTATCCAGACCGGCGTGGTTAGTTCATGTGGACCCAGCCCTATAAGTACCGGTGTTGTCCTTTTAATTTCCATTTTATGGCCCCCAACTCCATAGGCTGTACGTGCCCTACCATCCAACGGCAAAAAGTCTCCATATTGTAGGGGTAAGCATGTTAATTCCGCCCCTGTGTCTAAAAGACAGTCCACATCCTTATCGCCCACCCTCACAGTTATATATAGCCCATCTCCCCTTTGTTGTATTAGTGCGAGGAGGTGGGCCAGGGTGGGCTATAATCGTTTTTTGCTATCCCAATTAACTCCTTCTGTTGTTGTATTGTCAGTCACTTAAATGCTTCTGTGAGGTCGTTATCTTGTGACAAGCCTGGCTTGTTGGCTGAATTGTATCCCTGGCTGCGTCCTCTTCCCCAGCCACGACCTTTCTGTTTTGCCCTGCACGTCTTGGCCCAGTGACCTTCTTTCCCACAATAATGACATTTTCCGGGTAATTTTCCTAATGACTGTTTATCGGAATCCTGCGATTTCCATCCCATAGCCTATACAGCTCGGACTTTAGCTCTCATATCCCAATCTAATTGGTTACATCGATCCACCAATGCTGCACAGGTAGTTCCTCTACCTTCCCAGTCCGGTAACACTACCTTAAGCATCTTGGACAGTTCTGGCTTTCGACCTGCCATGAAAGCTGCTTTCAGGGGTCCAAACGCTTGTTCATCCATTTCCTCATCCGTATTATTCATACCCGAATGTTCTGGCCACGTGCATCTAAACCGCTCGTCATACTCCAGGACCTCCTCTGTTCCTTTCTGTTGGCAGGCTGCAATTTTTCCCCAGTCTGTCTTAGCTGGACTGAAGGCTTGCAGCCAGTGTTTAATCGCCTCCCATCCTGCGTCTAATTCTTGCTAATTCTGCCCCAAAGCTTCATCTACCTTGTCGTGCAATTTTCTCCCCTGTGTTTTTGGCACCCTTATGGTCAAAATTTGCACTCCATCCCAGGGATGTATTTCTTAAGCAGTCCAATTGGTCCCACGTTTTTATTCCCCCTTTCTTTAGATTGGGCAATTCCTTGGACTATTTATCAATTTTCTCTGGGTCTGCCGGAGCATGAACTAAGTATTCTGCATACACCCTTCTCTTTGTTTTTTTGGTTCCGCCCTCATCCGCAGTCTCTTCTGATTTGACTACAACTCGTCTTTTTTTAAACGGGGCAAAGCGCACCCTTAATTCTTCATCATCCTCCGACACTGTATTGTCGGAGGATTCAGAAACCGTATCTATTCCTCGGTTGTGTCTTCGGGTTTGCGCTTTTAATTTATCCAAACATGGGTACCCTGGGAATTGATCAATACATTTTCCTTTTCCTATTACTGTCTCTTGACCTAATGATTTTTTCCATTCTTTAATTTCACCTTTAAGATCTTTAACTTCCGCTTCCAGCTTTTCAACTTCAAGCTTTTTCTGTCGCAGCTGTGCACAAACAGTTTGCAATTGAACCTTTGTACTGGTCAGTTCTCGATGATGTTGGGAACGCATTATAATTTCATTCCGGTTTCGAATCTGGCCCATAACCGCTAGGGACCATCTAGTTCGCTCTTTATTTTTCATACGGGTCGTTTTTCCCCAGACCCTTTTAATCTCATCCAAGGACCATTGTCCTTTGGAGGTTCCGTACTTTTGTTTGATCTTAATACAGGTTTTAGATAAGTTGAATTGTTGCTCTATGTATTCTTTCAACTGTTCGAGAATTAAATCTAGCGAAACTTGAGGTGGTGCCTGCCCACCTTTAACAGTTGTAGGCAATTCTTTGTTCTTATTTCCTGCTGCCATTTTTTTACTGGGTTCTTTACTGGGGTCTCGAGTCGTAGGCTTGCCAGCCGATCAATAGGTCGGTGATTAATTAACTAACACACCGCCGAAGTTTAGACGTCTATGGGACCTCGAGCCGACTACCAACCGGAGGGTTCGCAAACCGGAGGCTTTCGGAATCACATCGAAGGAGAGGCGAATTTAGACTTTTGACCGAGGACTTTTTTTTAAAAAAGAGGAGTCCTTACCTCAATATATAGGTCCGATGTCCAAAATTGAGTTTCTTTCCTCAGCGATCCTGTTCGCAGCGCCAAAATTGTTAGATCTCTTAATTTTAATGAAATACGAACTCCGATGGTAGTTTTAACTTTTTAATCTTGGCAGAGAGTAACAAGCTGCTGGCTGATTGCCAGTTTCTTTGTCTTACTGAGACACATGGTCAAAATGGCTGTATTTTATACCGGGTTCAATTTACAAAAAAGAACTCGCCTTCTTTGACCTTATTGGCTCACTACCCAAGGTCCAAAAATGTCAAGTTGATTGATGACTTAACGCAATGTGGCTGAAATGCATGTAGCATCTCTGACTTGTTGTCTGTGAATTTTCACAGCCTGTCTAAATGCAGCCTGTTTGAATTCTCTATCAACCTAGTTGGGCTGGATGTGATTGCTGGAGAGTGTTGCCTCCCCCCCGGGTCCCCTTTCCTCTCTAACCACACCCAGTGGGATCCCAGCCACCGCCACATCAGGGTGCCTGTTTATTTATTTATTTTAAGGGCAGGTATTTTACGATGGCTTTTTATAAGGTTGAGCCTCTGCTAGATGACTGCCTGAGCTCATCTCCATATTTGTACTATAATGCGCGAAAGGCGGGAATTAAATAACCTGCAAAAGGGGGATTAAGTTGGGTGAATCCGAAGGAGAGAGGGGCAGGGACAAGCTGAGTGAAAGACCATCAACAAGAACTTTCTTACAGAAATGTCAAATCATGTTGTGCACAAGCTTTGACATCCACCCCTTCCCCCCACTCAACATAAACCTCCATTCCCAATCTCACATTGAAGAAAAATTAAAAAAAATGCTAGGCAGATAGTGCAGGAGTCCCCCCATGAGACCATCTCACTTTCGAACCGATATTCACTTTTTAGTATCGGTAAGGACGATGGTGCCTCTGGGGAGTACAGCCAGAGCAAATTCCAAGGCACCACGGGTGGCTCAGCTGCACAGGGGTGAGGGACGAAGAATAAAAGAGCACAAATGATAGGTGATTCTATGGTTAGGGGAACAGACAGGAGTTTCTGCGGCCATAGACGTGACTCCCGAATGGTTTGGTGCCTCCCTGGTACCAGGATCAAGAATGTCACAGAGCGGGCGCAGAGCATTCTGGGGGGGGGGGGGGGGTAAACAGCTAGAGGTCATGGTCCATATCGGGACCAACGACATAGGTAAAAAGAGGGATGAGGACCTACAGACAGAATTCAGGGAGCTAGGAAGAAAATTAAAGGGTAGGACCTCAAAGGTAGTAATCTCCGGCTAATGAGTACAAGAATAGAAGGATAAAGAGGATGAACACGTGGCTGGAAAGTTGGTGTAGGAGGGAGGGCTTTAAATTCTTGAGGCATTGGGACCGCTTCTGGGGGAGATGGGACCTGTACAAACCGGAGGGGTTGCACCTCAACAGCGCCGGGACCAATATCCTCGCGGGGAATTTTGCTAGTGCTATTGGGGAGAATTTAAACTAGCTTGACAGGGGGATGGGAACCTGGGAACAAATTCAATAGGGAAGGAAGTAAAGCAGAAATTGGATAGCAAGAATCTAGAAAGCGAATCTGTAAGGCAGAGGAAACAAGGCTTAGTAAGTAGTAAGCAAGGAGGTCTTCCTGTGCTGAATGGTATATACTTTAATGCAAGGAGTATAGCGAATAAGGCGGATGTGCTAAGAACACAGGTAGACACTTGGGAGTATGACATTATAGCCATTACAGAAACATGGCTGAAAGAGGGGCAGGTTTGGCAGATCAATATTCCTGGCTACAGGATTTTTAGACAAGATAGAGAGGAGGATAAAAGGGGGGGAGGGGTTTGGGTACTGATTAAAGAAACTATTACAGTGGTGAGGAGGGATGATATGTTAGAGGGATCATCAAATGAGGCCATATGGATCGAATTGAAAAATAAAAAAGGGGCAATCACACTGCTGGGAGTGTATTATAGACCCCCAAACAGTGGGAGGAAGATAGAGGAGCAAATATGTCGGCAAATTGCTGTGAAGTTGAAAAACCATAGGGTAGTAATTGTAGGGGATTTTAACTATCCAAATATTGATTGGGACAAAGATAGCGTGAAGGGTATAGAGAGTACGGAATTCTTGAAATGCATTCAAGCGAACTTTTTTAGTCAGCATGTAGCAAGCCCAACACAAGAGGGGGCGGTCTTGGATTTAGTTTTGGGGAATGAAGCTGGGCAGGTTGAAGAGGTATTAGTGGGAAAGCACTTGGGTGCCAGTGACCATAATTCAGTCAGATTCAGGTTGGTTATGGATAAGGACAAGGATAGGCCTGGAATAAAAGTCCCAAATTGGGGAAAAGCTAATTTTGCTAAGTTAAGGAGTTATTTGGCCATAGTGGACCGGAAACAGCTACTTGTGAGTAAATCAGTGTTGGAACAGTGGGAGGCATTCAAGGAGGACATTTGCCCTTAAAGAAAAAGGTTGGGAATAATAATTCTAGAGCCCCCTGGATGTCTAGGGACTTACAGGGGAGGATAAAGAAAAAGAGGGATGCTTATGTCATATACCAACGGCTAACTACTATAGAATCTTTAGAGGAATATAGAAAGTTAAGAGGCAAAATTAAAAAGGATATTAAGTGTAAGGGCAAAAACCCTTAATTAGGGGTAAAGTAATTCGGGGTAATTAAAATAAAGTAAGGAAGACTGAGAGTAAAGTTTAAAATGCGTTCATGGTAGAATAACTGAATTAGGCAGAAATACTAAGGTCAGACTAATTCTCTTAGGAGATAAGAACACCCACAAGATTTATGTAGACAGCTCACAGCAATAATGAAAAGAGACCACTATGCTCCAGCCACACGAGATAACAGACACAAGGCCTCTTTGAAATGCTTACAGACAGGTGGTTGGCCAAGGACGCAGCCTGAGAACCAGTACGGGAACGCGTTCACAGAAAAGTAATACATAACTTATAGGGAAGGGAGCCTTTTCCCGTAGCAACAGTGATCTACCAATGGAATCATTAGAAATTACTGTAACCAATTGAATCATTAGAAACTAATATAATCAATGATATTGCCTGTAACCTGTATTAACCAATGTATTAGTAGCAGGTGGGCGGGGACTGCTGGCAAATAACCAATGGAACACTTCCCCGCATAGTTCCACCATTTTGACTGTATCTCAACTGTATAAGAATGTAACTGCTTAGCTTGTCCCACGAGATCGGCATTGAGAGCACTCAGTAACGATACTGATGAGGCCAGATCTCCCTTGATTAATCAGGTTTTAATAAACAACTCTTTTCTCTATAAAAGACATTTTGTGTGAGTGTTATATTTTTAATACTCCACAACATTAGGAGTGCTAAGAGAGAGCACGAGAAATTCTTAGCTAGTAAAATTAAGGAAAACCCTAAGATGTTCTATAAATATATTAAGAGTAAGAGGGTAACCAAAGAAAGGGTAGGGCCTATTAGAGATCATGAGGGTAATCTTTGTGTGGAGGCAGAAGATGTTGGTAAGGTTCTTAACGAACACTTTGCATCTGTTTTCACAAAGGAAAGGAGCAATGCAGATACTGCTATCGAGTAGGAGTGTGATATTCTGGATGAAATAAATATAGTGAGAGAGGAATTATTAAAGGGGTTAGCAGCTTTGAAGGTAGATAAGTCCATGGGCCTGGATGAAATGCATCCCAGGCTGTTGAGCGAAGTAAAAGAGGAAATAGCAGAGGTCTTGACCATCATTTTCCAGTCCTCTTTGGAGTTAGGCATGGTGCCGGAGGATTGGAGGACTGCTAATGTAGTACCCTTGTTTAAAAAGGGAGAAAGGGGTAGTCCGAGTAATTACAGACCTGTCAGCCTAACCTCAGTGGTGGGAACATTACTGGAAAAATCCTGAAGGATAGGATAAACCTACATTTGGAAAGGCAAGGATTAATTAGGGTTAGTCAGCACGGATTTGTTAAGGGAAGATCGTGTTTGACTAACCTGATTGAATTTTTTGAGGAGCTAACCAAGAGGGTCGATGAGGCTAGTGCGTACGATGTAGTGTATATGGACATGAGCAAAGCTTTTGATTAGGTCCCACATGGTAGACTGGTCATGAAGGTTAAAGCCCATGGGATCCAGGGCAAAGTGGCAAGTTGGATCCAAAATTGGCTTGGAGGTAGGAAGCGAAGGGTAATGGTTGATGCATGTTTTTGTGACTGGAAAGAAGTTTCCAGTGGAGTTCTGCAGGGCTCAGTTTTGTGGTATATATCAATGATTTAGATTTGAATATAAAGAGTATGATTAAGAAGTTTGCAGATGACACTAAAATTGGCTGAGTGGTTGATAATGAAGAGGAAAGTCATGGGCTGCAGGAGGATAACAATCTACTGGTCAGGTGGGCAGAGCAGTGGCAAATGGAATTTAATTCAGAGAAGTGTGAGGTGATGTGTTATGTATGTAAACATTGTAACTGTGTAAGACTTGCCACCAGAGGGCGCATCTGTTGGAGGCCCAAGGGTCACCTGCAAGGGAATATAAAAGGTTGTCTGCCATGCTGCTTAGGCTCTCTGGAGTTGTATTAAAGAGACTAAGTTCACATCAGTTTTATCTCACAGTACTCAGTCTTGTGGAGTTCTTCCATACTTAACATGATGCACTTTGGGAGGGCTAATAAGGAAAGGTTATATACATTAAGCGATAGGCCACTTAACATTGTAGATGAACAAAGGGAGTGCTTGTCCACAGATCCCTGACAGGAGCAAGCCAGGTGGATAAGGTGGTTAAGAAGGTATACGGAATGCTTGCCTTTATTGGCCGAGGCATAGAATATAAGAGCAGGGAGGTTATGCTTAAATTGTATAATAATTTGCTTAGGCCACAGCTGGAGTAATGCGTGCAATTCTAGTCGCCATATTATAAGAAGGACGTGATTGCACTAGAGTGGATGCAGAGGAGATTTACTAGGATGCTGCCTGGAATGGAGAACCTTAGTTATGAGGCCAGATTGGATAGGCTGGGTTTGTTCTCATTGGAACAGAGGAGGTTGAGAGGAGACTTCATTGAGGTGTACAAACTATTGAGGGGCCTGGACATGGTGGATAGTAAGGGCCTATTTCTATTGGTGGAGGGCTCTATTACAAGGGGGCACAGTTTTAAGGAGGTTGGTGGAAGGTTTAGAGGGGATTTGAGAGAGGGGCTTCTTTATGCAGAGGGTTGTGGGGTTCTGGAATTCGCTGCCCAGAAGAGTGGTGGATGCATAAACCCTCACCACTTTTAAGAGATGGTTGGATGGGCACTTAAAGTGCCGTAACCTGCAAGGTTACGGACCTAGAGCTGGTAATTGGGATTAGACTGGATGACCTTTTGTTGGACTGCGCAGATATAATGGTTAATACTGCAGGGAATAGAATACGGCCAGGGTGATCTCCTGGACTAGTGTCGATTGCCTGGATGGGTCGGAGAGGAATTTTCCCAGATTTTTTTCTCCCTAAATTGCCCTGGGTTTTTATCTGTTTTTTGCCTCTCTCAGGAGATCACATGGCTCCGGTTGGGGTGGAGTGGAGAATGTTTCAGTATAAGGGGTATCGCAGTTGTGTGAGGCGGACTGGTTAGGCTGGGTGCTCTTTGCCTTTCCGTCTTCGTTCGTAGGTTTATATGTAACCTTCAGGCTGCTGACCAAAGGCCGTGTGGCTCTTTGTCAGCTGGCGTGGACATGATAGGCCGAAGTAGCCTCCTTCTGCGCTGTAAATTTCTATGTTTTTATGTTTCTACATGGGTTAGGTATCATTTCGGCCAAATTAATCTGGGTAGCTTGAAATTTGACATTTTAATAATGGATCGCAACAAATATACTTTCTTCAGTTTTATTTTTGTGTATATGTTTTAATGTCCGCTCACTGTTGTATCTCTTTTTATGGCTTGCTTTTAGTTTCGGGCTATATGTGTTTTCCTCAAAAGTTCCTCTATAAAAGTATAGATAACTAGTCATCACCATCATAGGCGGTCCCTCGGAATCGAGGAAGACTTCCTTCCATTCCTGAAGTGAGTTCTTTGGTGGCTGTACAGTCCAATACAAGAGCCACAAACTCTGTCACAGGTGGGTCAGATAGTCGTTGAGGGAAGGGGTGGATGGGTCTGGTTTGCCGCACGCTCTTTCCGCTGCCTGCGCTTGATTTCTGCATGCTCTCGGCGTTGAGACTCGAGGAGCTCAACGGCCTCTCAGATGCACTTCCTCCACTTAGGGCGGTCTTGGGCCAGGGACTCCCAGGTGTCAGTGGGGATGTTGCACTTTATCAGGGAGGCTTTGAGGGTGTCCTTGTAATGTTTCCGCTGCCTACCTTTGGCTCGTTTGCCGTGAAGGAGTTCCGAGTAGAGCACTTGCTTTGGGAGTCTCGTGTTTGGCATGCGAACTATGTGGCCTGCCCAGCGGAGCTGATCGAGTGCGATCAGTGCTTCAATGCTGGGGATGTTAGCCTGGATGAGGACGCTGATGTTGGTGCATCTGTCCTCCCAGGGGATTTGTAGGATCTTGCGGAGACATCGTTGGTGATATTTCTCCACTTGAGGTGTCTATTGTACATGGTCCATGTCTCTGAGCCATACAGGCCATACAGGAGAGTGGTATTACTACAGCCCTGTAGACCATGAGCTTGGTGGCAGTTTTGAGGGCCTGGTCTTCAAACACTCTTTTCCTCAGGCAGCCTTTGGCTGCCCTGGCGCACTGGAGGCAGTCTCGTCATCGACGCCTGCACTTGTCGATAGGAGGCTCCCGAGATATGGGAAGTGGTCCATGGTGTCCAGGGCCGCGCCGTGGATCTTGATGACTGGGGGTGGGGGGGTGGGGTGGTGTGCTGTGCGGTGAGGACAGACTGGTGGAGGACCTTTGTCTTACGGATGTTTAGCATAAGGCCCATGCTTTCGTACGCCTCAGTAAATACGACAACTAGTACAAGCTGCTCATTACATTGAGCACCCTGATTACTAGGTACAAGGTGACCCTTTCCTCACAAGACTGGCATTATTAGACCATTTGGAATTCAAGTACATGAGTACCGATGTGATGCACCGCAGCTTCACCAATCTAACACATGATTCCTCCAAACATTTGATTTTTTTATTCCCTATCGTGTCATTTCGACTGAAAGAAAGGCAAATACGAAATATTACAGGAGTGAAACAGAGCCCCAGAAGTGACGCGATATCAACGATTACCCTTTAACTAGAATAACTGCAGGAAATGAAAACAACCTGGCTTTGGATCGCAGATAAACACCTGCCCAAATAACCCAGTAATGTTCGCGCTCAGAAACCGTATAGAAGAATCCAGCAAATAAAACAACAGAATCACCTTGGGGTGGCTGGAGACATTCGGGAATGGTCCCCAAGATATTCTACATAATTACTCATAATTTGACTTCAGAATACTGTCAACCCATTGCCCCTATTTCAATGAGTTCCTTGTCCCAAGTTGCTTGCTGCATTTAAACACACAGGGAAGGGATTGTAGTCAACTTAACCTAAAACAACAAGTATTTGAAAAGTGTGATAGATTTTGTGTGAGAAAAAAATCTCCTTAATATCCTGTTACATAATGGATAATTCAATCAAAATTTGGAAGTTATCCATGTTATCTACCATGCATAAAAATCCAGATTCAAATGTAATCTTGGTTCAAGTGTAACATTCTTGGGCAATTTAATGATGCCCTTATCATCATTAAGCAATGATGTATCTCGAATTTGGAGAAATGCATCTGGTGTAAATAGGGATCTGTTTTGCATTTGATTATACATGAAAGGAGTCATGATTCATGCACGATCAAAGCATGGTCCTAAAATGGCGTTGGTTATGTGGGACCGCCAGTGTGAAAAGGTAATTAATCTAACAATAAAAATCAATAACAAAATCATATGAAAAGAAGCCTCATTGTTTTTTTGTTGTTTCTGGACTGTCGATGGTCCTGAAAGACAGCAGCAGGGACCAACCTCCGGGGTAGGGTTTTCCTTCTGTGCGTCTTCCGCAGGAAAAGAAACTGACATCGTGGGTGAGTTACGTGGAAATCAAGAGATGCAGGAGGAGGGACGTGAGAAAGTCTGCCCGAGTCATCCCTCTCTCTGCTGAGTCAGCGGCTGCACAATCCCATTAGCCCATGAAACTTCAGTCAGGCTTAACAGCTTCTCTGGGGCTAGAACCAGTTAGGACGCACACTGTAGATTAAAATGGTGCCGTCTCCACCGACTAAGACACTCAATTAAAATAAATTGTGATTAATACGGACAACCATTCAAAGCTCAACACTGTATTGTTAATTTAAAAATATAACTTGTGTTGGAAGCAACCATTTAGTTTCCGATGAATCGTTCCCCTGAGTTTGTTCGACGCAACAACCCGTGAAGCTACATAGTAAACTGTTCCGCTAGATCCGATCCACGCCATTCTTTGCCACCCCTCCCAATTTTTCCGCCCTAGGCAAGCGCCTAGTTCATCTAATGGTTGTGGCGGCCCTGGACCTTTGTCTTATGGATGTTTAGTGTACGGCCCATGCTTTTGTATGCCTGAGTGAAGATGTTGACGATGGCTTGGAGTTCGGCCTCTGAACGTGTGCAGACGCATACGTCGTCCGCGTACTGTAGTTCGAAGAAAGAGGATGGGACGACCTTGGATCTAGCCTGGAGACATCAACGGTTGAACATGTTCCCATTGGTTCTATAGTTTAGTTCCACTCCAGTGGGGAGCTTGTTGAGAGTGAGATGGAGCATTGCAGCAAGGAAGATCGAGAAGAGCGTCAGCGATATTCAAGGCTTGGTTTGAAAGTAATTTAAGACAGAGTGAGCGGAATGACTTAGGTAACTTAGATAAATGCAGTGTTATGCATGTGGGCAGGGCAAATGCTCAACATTCATACACCCTTCAGGAAAAAGCATTAAAGAAGGCGGAGGTAGAAAGAGATTTTGGCATTCTACTGCATACATACTTAAAGGTACATGAGTAATGCCATGCAGCGATAGCTAGAGCAAATAAGGCAGTTTATTTTGTCCTTGTACAAGACTTTGGTCAGGCCTCACTTGGAATACTGTGTCCAGTTTTGGTCTCCTCACACAGTGAGTGATATTGATGCTTTGGAAAGGGTGCGGAGGAGGGCCACAAGACTAATTCCCAGTTTAAAGCATCTTGGTTATCAAAATGGGCGAAAAGAGTTGGGACTCTACACGTTAGACAAGCGTACATCACTTTAGATTAGTGATCTGATTGAGGTTTGTAAGATAATGGCGGGAATAGATTGTGTTACAGTTGACAGTTTGTTTCAATTAAATAGGTTGGGGGGACTAGGGGTCACAAATTTAAGTTGTATTAGGCTCGATCTAGGTTAGATGTCAGGAGCAGTGTTTCCTGTAAGGTGCGCAGTTGCACTGCCGCCCACTGCTCTAGCGAACCCACGCAGCCGGCTTGCCAGCATTTCAAAGTAAAAACTGTGCATGTGCGGTATTTTGAATGGCCCGGGCAGCCCCTTAAAGGGGCCATGCATGGCCAAAATAATTATAGAGAACATAGGTAGGAGATGGTTCTTTTCCCAGAGAATAATGGACCCATGGAACAGGCTGCCATGTTTTCTGGTGGATGGTGATTCGCTGAATTCCTTCAAGCGAGAGCGGGAACTTCAAGCGAGATTACCTCTTACAGAAGATAGGTACTGCAGGGAATTCATGACCGGAGTGATCTGCTGGACTAGTTTCGATTGCCTAGATGGGTTGGAGAGGAATTTCCCAGATCTGTTTCCCCAAATTGCCCTGGGTTTTTAATCTGGTTTTCTGCCTCTCTCAGGAGATCACATGGTTTTGGGTGGAGTGGTATGTTGTGATACATAAGGTATCACAATTGTGTGGGACAGACTTGATGGACCAGAGGGTCTTTACCTGTTTGTCATTGTTCGTATGTCCGTAAGGTAAGTGTAAGTGTCATAAGTGTTTAATGCACTGTGTTAAAGAAAGGTCAGATTGGGTTCTACTACTTTAGTTGATCTGATAAGTTAAGTAAGCTTATTTCAGCCCTGTTTGCAGGTGCACTTTGTAGCCAAGGTGGCATCCACAATGGTAGCAACCTGTGCCCATTCCCCAGCTGCTCTTCTTGGGGTCTTACAGAACTCACTGCAACACAAAGCTCCCTTCATTTGCCTCACGTCCTCCAGCAGAATTTCCATGCTCTCATCAGAAAAAATGATTGTTTTTCACCCTCCTGCAAAACTTCCAGACATGTTAAAAGATTGTCTTCAAGGTCGTACTTCATTGGCTGTAAAGCACTTTGAGACATCCGATGGTCATGAAAGGCGCTCTATAAATGCAAGTCTTTCTTTCCAAATTTGAAAAATCACAGTACCTTCCCTTTTATGCTATTGTTGGACTATAAATTCTGGAATGGCAAATGATTTCGCACCCACCAACTTATGAGCACCCAATCACAGCTACTTCCCACGCCTGGAATAGGTCCACAGTATGAGGGCAGACCTGGGGATGTGCATAGAGCCCTGCTTTTGGAAGTCAGGCAAAATGGACCTGAGCTGTCCCATGCTATGGATGGGCTGTGTCAACTTTTAGCACTGGAATCCCTCCCCCTAATTTGAATAGGCCACTAAAAGTCTGCCCAGATGACAATTCTCCACCCCTGACAGATATATTCAGTTCATTGTTTGGAAATTCCAATCACATCACAGGCTAAACATCCTCCAGCATTTCCTGCTCGAGAGCCTGTAGCACATTTGGCTGGGGCCACATAAATCAGCAGGGCTGCAATTCACCATTTAAAGGGCTAAATAATCCATAAGAACGTAAGCAATAGGAGCAGGAGTAGGTCATGGCTGATTTGATCTTAGGCTCAGCTCCACTTCCCTGCCTGCTCCCCATAACCCTTCACTCCCATTTCACTCAAAAATCTGTACATCTCGACCTTAAATATATTCAATGACCCAGCCTCCACAGCACTCTGGGGCAGAGAATTCCACAGATTTATGATCCTCTGAGAGAAGAAATTCCTTCTCATCTCAGTTCTAAATGGGCGACTCCTTACTTAAGCTATGACCCTAGTTCTAGATTACCCCACGAGGGGAAACATCCTCTCTGCATCTACCTTGTCGAACCTCCTCCGTATCTTATATGTTTCAATAAGATCACCTCTCATTCTTCTAAATGAGTATAGGCCCAATCTGCTCAGCCTTTCGTCATAAGTCAACCCTTGCATCTCAGTGAACCATCTCTGAACTGCCTCCGATGCAAGTATATCCTTCGTTAAATAAGAAGACCAAAACTGTACTCTAGGTGTGGCCTCACCAATACCCTGTACAGTAGCAGAACTTTCCTGCTTTTATACTCTGTCCCCTTTGCAATAAAAACCAACATTCCAATTGCCTTCCTAATTATTGCTGTACCTGCATATTAACTTTTTGTGTTTCATGCCCAAGGACTACCAGATCCCTCTGTACTGCAGCATTTTGTAATTTCTCTCCATTTAAATTATAATTTGCTTTTTTATTCTTCCTGCCAAAGTGGATAACCTCACACTTTCCCACATTATATTCCATCTGCCAAATGTTTGCCCACTCACTTAATCTCTATATCCCTTTGCAGTTTTTTGTGTCCTCCTCATAATTTGCTTTCCCACTCATCTTTGCATCATCAGCAAACTTGGCTACATTACACTCGGTCCCTTCATCCAATTCATTAATATAGATTGTAAATAGTTGAGGCCCCAGCACTGATCCCAGTAGCACCCCTCTAGTTACTGTTTGCCTGACTCTCTGTTTTCTGTTAGTTAGCCAATCCACTATCCATGCTAAAAGAAACACAGAAACATAGAAAATAGGTGCAGGAGTAGGCCATTCGAGCCTACACCACCATTCAAAAAGATCATGGATGATCATTCACCTCAGTACCTGTTTTCTCTCCATACCCCTTGATCCTCTTAGCCGTAAGGGCCACATATAACTCCCTCTTGAATATATCCAATGAACTGGCATCAACAACTCTCTGCGGTAGAGAATTCCACAGGCCAACAACTCTCTGAGTGAAGAAGTTTCTCCTCATATCAGTCCTAAATGGCTTTGCCCTTTTCCTTAGACTGTGTCCTCTGGTTCTGCACTTCCCCAACATCGGGAACATTCTTCTTGCATCTAACCTGTCCAGTCCCGTCAGAATTTTATATGTTTCTATGAGATCCCCTCTCATCCTTCTAAACTTCAGTAAATACAGGCCCAGTCGATCCAGGCTCTCCTCATATGTCAGTCCTGCCATCCCGGGAATCAGTCTGGTGAATCTTCACTGCACTCCCTCAATAGCAAGAATGTCCTTCCTCAGATTAGGAGACCAAAACTGAACACAATATTCCAGGTGAGGCCTCACCAAAGCCCTGTAAAACTGCAGTAAGACCTCCCTGCTCCTATACTCAAATCCCCTAGCTATGAAGACCAACATACCATTTGCCTTCTTCATCGCCTGCTGTACCTGCATGCCAACTTTCAATGACTGACGTACCATGACACCCAGGTCTCGTTGCACCTCCCCTTTTCCTAATCTGCTGCCATTCAGATAATATTCTGCCTTCGTGTTGTTGCCACCAAAGTGGATAACCTCACATTTATCCACATTATACTGCATCTGCCATGCATTTGCCCACTCACCTAACCTATCCAAGTCAACCTGCAGCCTCTTAGCTTCCTCCTCACAGCTCACACCACCACCCAGCTTAGTGTCATCTGCAAACTTGGAGATATTACACTCAATTCCTTCATCTAAATCATTGATGTATATTGTAAATAACTGGAGTCCCAGCACTGAGCCCTGTGGCACCCCACTAGTCACTGTCTGCCATTCTGAAAAGGACCCGTTTATCACGACTCTCTGCTTCCTGTCTGCCAACCAGTTCTCTATCCACATCAGTACATTACCCCCAATACCATGTGCTTTAATTTTGCACACCAATCTCTTGTGTGGGACCCTTGTCAAAAGCCTTTTCAAAGTACAAATACACCATATCCACTGGTTCTTCCTTGTCCACTCTACTAGTTACATCCTCAAAAAATTCTAGAAGATTTGTCAAGCATGATTTCCCTTTCATAAATCCATGCTAACTTGGACCGATCCTGTCACTGCTTTCCAAATGAGCTGCTATTTCATCTTTAATAATTGATTCCAACATTTTTACCACTACTGATGTCAGGCTAACCGGTCTATAATTACCCGTTTTCTCTCTCCTTCCTTTTTTAAAAAGTGGTGTTACATTAGCTATCCTCCAGTCCATAGGAACTGATCCCGAGTCGATAGACTGTTGGAAAATGATTACCAATGCATCCATTATTTCTAGGGCCACTTCCTTAAGTACTCTGGCATGCAGAATATCAGGCCCTGGGGACCTTGCAACCACGTCTGTGTTATGGCTATCAGATCATACCCATTTATATCTATTTGTGCCGTCAACTCATCTATCGTGTTACGAATGCTGCGTGCATTCAGATAAAGAGCTTTTAATTTTGCCTTTTTACAATTTTTCCCTGCTTTGACCCCACTTTCTGATACACTCTTATTTTTATACATTCATTGTTTACAATGGCACAGTGGAACTATGCAGCCAGCACTGCTTCCCTTCATAATGAAGAGTTGAAAGTCTTGCTGCGAAAGGTGTACCAAAGCAGGATGGCCCTATTTGTGGCATACCTTCACCATCGTAGCACAGTGAGTCAATAGTTTGTGGGTTCAAGTCCCACTCCAGAGATTTGAGCTCATAATCCAGGGCTGGCACTTCAGTGAAGTCCTGGGCAGAGCTGCCCTGCTAGAGGTGCCATGTTTCGGTGAGACATCTGCCTTTTCAGATGGACGTAAAAGATCACATGGTACGATTCAAAGAAGAGTAAAGGAGCTATTCCCAGTGTCCAACCTCAAGTACTTTGGAACTTCCTGAGGTTCTGTAAGGTTCTATCTAAATACAACTTCTTCTTTATTATACTTTCATTGTGCCAAAACTGGACTGCACACTGTTCAAGCCAGTGGAAGTGGCAGACATGGAACAGCAAACAAATGCTCAGGATTCCAGCCCGACGCGCTCTTCTGATGTTAAGGACTTTCACAGTGTGCTCAGTAGCAGAGGTTAGTCCTATTCTCCTCAGAGTCAATCCCTTCTGTTTATTCTCCTTTCAAAAATGCAGGCACTCTGGACTGTCACATAATTAAAACACCATAGCTGCTTCTTGGATAACTGATAACTGCTATTGACCTGCATTACGATGTTTCAGTGGTCAGATATCACCTGAACATTAACTGAATGTAAACCTTGTAGTTTATGTAGGCTGTGGGGTTGATATGGGGAGCCTTGATGCTCACACGGGAACCATCTGCAAGATCTTGCACTTGAAGGAAAGCTGCACCCAGTGAAAGCTCTGTACCCTGTTCAGCCGATGCCTCCATTCCACCCAAACAGGCAGCTGGGACCTTGGTTTAATGTCTCGCCTGAAATACGGCATCTTTGGCAATGCAGCAGTCAGTCAGTGCTGCACCGAAGTGTCAGCCTAGATTTTGCACTCAAGTCTGCTCATACTCATGCCTTACGTTTGTACTTCTCTCTCTTTCTTCCCCAGTGGACAAGGCTGTGTTAATGTTGTCATAACATATTGCCACATCTGACACTTTCTTTGCATTTTAGGCGCTATCTTCCCCCAGCAAAACTGTGCTCCCCTCTCTCCACTGTCGTCTTCATTTGTTGAGTCGCTGTGGAACTATGGTGGGTAGATGGAGTTAAGATAGAGATTAGCCATGATTTAGCTGTACGCCGTGGCGCATTAGGTAGCACTCTCGCCTCTGAGTCAGACAGTTGTGGGTTCAAGTCCCACTCCAGGAATTTGAGCACATAAATCTCAGCTGACAACCAGTGCAGTGCTGAGGGAGTGCTGTACTGTCGGAGGTGCCGTCTTTCAGATGCGACGTTAAACCCGACTGCTCTCTCAAGTGGATGTAAAAGATTCCATGGCACTATTTTGAAGAAGAGCAGGGGAGTTATCCCTGGTGTCCTGGCCAATATTTATCCCTCAGTCAACATATCAAAAACAAATTATCTGGTCATTATCACATTGCTGTTTGTGGGAGCTTGCTGTACGCAAATTGGCTGCCGCATTTCCCACATTACAACAGTGACTACACTCCAAAAGTATTTGATTGGCTGTAAAGTGCTTTGAGACATCTGGTGGTCATGTAAGGCACAATATATATCCAAGTCTTTCTTTTCTTTTTAAGTGAATGATGGAACAGACTCGAGGGGCTGAATGGCCTCCTCCTGTTCCTATGAGGATCCTGTTTCAAACTGGCTTCCCCGCAGATGCCGCTGATCACCTTCCCCCGGTTTTCTGCACTCACTCCAGCTGAATTCTTGGGCATTTCAAAACAGGTTCGTTAACTGCTTCAGAAATGTTATCAAAAATCAGTGTCACATGTTCGTTTTTATTTTTGCCAGTTAATAATTAGAATTTCTGACTCTCGACTTAGGAATGCGGAGGTCTGGGAGATTTTGATAGTCTGTCTGTTCACAGGTTTTATGCCTGTGTTTTTATGAACTGAGAAATGCCAGGCCCCTGATGTGAATCAACAAGCAGCAAGTCAGCATGTCACAGGACAGTCATTTATTTTAATGTAGTATGTGAACTGACTGGAGAGATCTCTTTCTATAAATGCAGGGATAGATACGGTGGAGAAGTCCTTTGCATCAACTAAGTGTGATCTCACTCTGGTTCATAGTTTAAACAAAGTTAGCAGCTCCAGACACTCCGCGGTATCAGACTCATTCGTACTTGAGTTCTCTGATGTGTACCGATCATGAGTGGTGTGTTCATTCATGTGTCATCAGCATTGTAAACACAGAGGAAGAATTTCTTCAATTTGCTGTCTCAAAAGAACTTGTAAAGCTTCTCTTTTAGATTGTGTTTATGATTTTTCTACAAATAGCGAGCATAGGACACCTTACTGCTATGTTTACCATGTTGCTAACTCAGTGATTAGCAGAAATCTTTCCCACCCCCTTGCCTCAGTTCATTTAGTGCTGAACCAACAACAAAGGCAGTGCTATCGGTCACTCCCGTAACATCAGCCGATTGCAGGCAGACACATTATTGATTCGGATAAGAGCTGAATGCTGATTCTATCAGTACTGCCAACCAAAGGATAATGGCAAGAATAATAACCAGTTTGAACCAAGCACTAGGGAGCACCGTCTGCTGCAGCTGCTACGGTTGTAGTATATTGCACAAAATTCAGATGTTTTAAACAGAGATTGCTTGCTGGATACAATGGTGCAATTTTAAAGCAGGAATCTCAGAGCGTGGAGTTTGTAAAGATGGTTTTATGCACCTGGAATTCCCACAGGGGTTCTCCCGATCTCCCACTACAGCTTTGTTGGGAGATCGATGGAATCTCCAGAGAAACTGTGCAAACTATTTAAAAAAGGAGGCAGACTAAAAGCAGGAAACTATAGACCAGTTAGCCTAACATCTGTCATTGAGAAAATGCTGGAGTCCAATATTAAGGAAGCAGTAGCGGGACATTTGGAAAAGCATAATTCAATCAAGCAGAGTCAGCATGGTTTTATGAAAGGAAAATCATGTTTGACAAATTTGCTGGAGTTCTTTGAGGATGAAACAAGTAGGGTGGATAAGAGGGAACCAGTGGATGTGGTGTATTTGGATTTCCGGAGGGCATTCGATAAGATGCCACATAAAAGGTTACTGCACAAGATAAAAGTTCACGGGATTGAGGGTAATACATTAGCATGGATAGAGGATTGGCTAACTAACAGAAAACAGAGATCAGTGTTATGTATTTAACTCCTTGTAACCTTGTAATCTGTATCACACCTGTCCATCAGAGGGCCTACCTGTTGGAGTACCAAGGGATCCTAGCATCTCTTGGGAGTACGGTATATAAGCAGGCCACCCATGAGGAACTACAATAAAGGAGCTAAGGTCACACTTGCTCATTACACACAGTACTCAGTCTGATCATTTATTATGAGTGTAACAATTTGCGACGAGGTAACGAACAACTGCGTGAAAATGCAGAGAACAGTCAGCATCCTGGAGAAGTTCTTGGAGGGGGACGATTGGGAGGCCTTCGTGGAGAGACTCGCCCAATACTTCATAGCCAACGAGCTGGAAGGGGATGAGAACACGACCAAACGAAGGGCGATCCTCCTAGCTGTCTGTGGAGCCACTACCTATGGCCTCATGAAGAATCTCCTGGCCCCGGCTAAACCTACAGAGAAATCCTATGAAGAGCTGTGTACACTGGTCCGGGAGCATCTAAATAATAAGGAAAGTGTTTTGATGGCGAGATATCAGTTCAACGGTCGGAGGGCTAGGAAGTGGCGAGCTACGTCGCCGAACTAAGGTGCCTTGCAGGACATTGTGAGTTTGAGGGATTTCTAGAACAAATGCTCAGAGACGTTTTTTTACTGGGCATGGGACATGAGACAATCCTTCGCAAACTGTTGATTGTAGAAACTCCGAATCTGAGTAAAGCCATAACGATAGCCCAGGCATTTATGTCCACCAGCGGCAATATCAAGCAGATTTCACAGAACAAAGAAGTTTCGGCCAGTACTGTACATAAAGTAATGTTCAATTTGAGCAGAAATGTACAAGGCAGAATGTATATGCCGGCTGCTGTGGCCCGACCTCAATTGACCCAGAGTCCACCATCATCTGTTAATGTGAGGCAGTTAACACCCTGTTGGCACTGCGGGGGTGATCATTGGCCCCATCAATGCCGCTTTAAGCACTATGCGTGCAATGGCTGCAGAACAATGGGACACCTCCAACCAATGTGCAGGTGAACTGCAAACCCTGAAAACCCTGCAAACCACCACGTTGCAGAGGAAGATCGATCCACAGTGGATCAGATGGAATTGGAAACTCGCACGGAAGAGGCAGAAGTGTACACGGTACACACATTCACGACGAAATGCCCACCAATAATGTCTATGGAGCTGGACAAGGGGGCAAGCCAATCCATAATGAGTAAAACAGCCTTCGACAAGCTGTGGGGGAAGAAGGCACACAGGCCCAAGCTCAGCCCCATTCACACGAAGCTAAGGACTTACACAAAGGAACTAATCCTGGTAATTGGCAGTGCTGAAGTCAAAGTCTTCTATGATGGAGCAGTACACGAACTCCTGCTGTGGATTGTGCCAGGGGATGGCACCACATTATTTGGTAGAAGCTGGCTGGGGAAAATCCGAGCGCTTTCATCCGTCGATGACACCGCATGTACCCAGGTTCTAAGCAAGTTCCCATCGTTATTCGAGCCAGGCACTGGAAGTTTCTCAGGGGTGAAAGTGCAGGTCCATTTGGTTCCCAGTACGCGACCCATCCACCACAAGGCAGTATCATATGATGCGTGAAAAAGTGGAAATTGAGCTGGACAGGCTGCAACGTGAAAGCATCATTGCACCGGTGGAGTTCAACGACTGGGCCAGCCCGATTGTTCCGGTACTCAAGGAGGACGGTACAGTTAGAATTTGTGGTGACTATAAATAACAATTAGCCGTTTTTTGCTGCAGGACCAGTACCCGCTACCCAAGGCAGACAACCTATTCACGACCCTGGCCGGAGAGAAGACGTTCACCAAGCTGGACCTGACCTTGACCTACATGACGCAGAAGCTGGAGGAGTCTTCGAAAGGCCTCACCTGCATCAACGTGCACAAAGGTCTATTTATTTAGAACCAGTGATTCGGTCAGCTGCAGCGATCTTACAGCGAAACATAGAGAGCCTGCTAAAGTCGGTTCCTTGCACGGTGGACTTCCAGGATGATATATTGGTTACAGCTCGGGACACCGTGGAGCACTTGAAGAACCTGGAGGAGGTTCTTAGTCGGTTGGATCGCGTGGGGCTCAGGTTGAAACTCTCCAAGTGTGTTTTCCGAGCACAGGACGTTGAATTCTTAGGAAGGAGAATCACAGCAGATGGCATCAGACCCACCGACGCCAAGACGGAGGCCATCAAGAAAGCGCCGCGACCACGGAATGTGACAGAGCTGCGGTCGTTTCTGGGACTCCTAAACTACTTCGGTAATTTCCTACCTGGGTTAAGCACCCTGCTAGAACCCCTGCATGTGCTACTGCGCAAGGGAGATGACTGGGTCTGGAGGAATTCACAAGAGGCTGCCTTTAAGAAAGCCAGAAATTTATTGTATTCTAACAAACTGCTTGTCCTGTATAACCCATGTAAACGACTAGGGTTAGCTTGCGGTGCATCGTCATACGGGGTCGAGTATGTGTTGCAACAGGCTAATGAATCGGGAATATTGCAACCTGTTGCATATGCATCCAGGAGTTTGTCCAAGGCCGAAAGGGCCTACAGCATGGTTGAAAAAGAGGCTCTGGCGTGCGTTTACGGGGTAAAAAAAATGCTTGGCCTCAAGTTCGAGCTTGAAACTGACCACAAGCCGCTCATATTGCTATTCTCGGAGAGGGATCAATACTAGCGCCTTTGCCACCATACAAAGATGGGCGCTCACGCTGTCGGCATACAACTACATAATTTGCCACAGGCCGGGCACAGAGAATTGTGCAGATGCTCTCAGTCGGCTACCATTGCCCACCATAGGGTTGGAAGTGGCACAGCCAGCAGACTTGCTAATGGTCATGGAGGCATTTGAGAATGAGAAATCCCCCGTTACAGCCTGCCAGCCAGGATCCTTTACTGTCCCTGGTAAAAAGCTGTGTCCTCCATGGGAGCTGGTCCAGAGTCCCGATGGAGATGCAGGAAGCGATTAAGCCATTCCACAGACGCAAAGATGAGCTGTCGCTGCAGGCGGACTGTCCCTTGAGGGGTAATCGTGTGGTATTGCCCAAGAAGGGCAGAGACACATTTATTGGGGAACTACACAGCACCCACCCAGGCATGATGATGATGAAAGCCATAGCCAGATCCCACGTGTGGTGGCCAGGCATCGACTCAGATTTAGAGTTTTGTGTACGCCAGTGCAACGCTTGTTCTCAGTTGAGCAATGCACCCAGAGAGTCTATGGTCCTGACCATCCAAACTGTGGTCGAGGATCCATGTAGACTATGCAGGCCCATTCCTAGGCAAAATGTTTTTGGTTGTCGTGGATGCTTACTCAAAGTGGATTGGATGTGCAATAATGCCTGGAAGCACGTCCACGGCCACCATTGAAAGTCTAAGAGCTATGTTTGCCACGCTCGGCCTGCCCGATGTCCTAGTCAGCGACAATGGGCCGTGCTTCACGTGCCGAATTCAAAGAGTTCATGACCCGCAACGGGATCAAACATGTCACATAGAAACATAGAAACATAGAAACATAGAAAATAGGTGCAGGAGTAGGCCATTCGGCCCTTCTAGCCTGCACCGCCATTCAATGAGTTCATGGCTGAACATTCAACTTCAGTACCCCATTCCTGCTTTCTCGCCATACCCCTTGATCCCCCTAGCAGTAAGGACCTCATCTAACTCCTTTTTGAATATATTTAGTGAATTGGCCTCAACAACTTTCTGTGGTAGAGAATTCCACAGGTTCACCACTCTCTGGGTGAAGAAGTTCCTCCGCATCTCGGTCCTAAATGGCTTACCCCTTATCCTTAGACTGTGACCCCTGGTTCTGGACTTCCCCAACATTGGGAACATTCTTCCTGCATCTAACCTGTCTAACCCCGTCAGAATTTTATATGTTTCTATGAGGTCCCCTCTCATTCTTCTGAACTCCAGTGAATACAAGCCCAGTTGATCCAGTCTTTCTTGATAGGTCAGTCCCGCCATCCTGGGAATCAGTCTGGTGAACCTTCGCTGCACTCCCTCAATAGCAAGAATGTCCTTCCTCAGGTTAGGAGACCAAAACTGTACACAATACTCCAGGTGTGGCCTCACCAATGCCCTGTACAACTGTAGCAACACCTCCCTGCCCCTGTACTCAAATCCCCTTGCTATGAAGGCCAACATGCCATTTGCTTTCTTAACCGCCTGCTGCACCTGCATGCCAACCTTCAATGACTGATGTACCATGACACCCAGGTCTCTTTGCACCTCCCCTTTTCCTAATCTGTCACCATTCAGATAATAGTCTGTCTCTCTGTTTTTACCACCAAAGTGGATAACCTCACATTTATCCACATTATACTTCATCTGCCATGCATTTGCCCACTCACCTAACCTATCCAAGTCGCTCTGCAGCCTCACAGCATCCTCCTCGCAGCTCACACTGCCACCCAACTTAGTGTCATCCGCAAATTTGGAGATACTACATTTAATCCCCTCATCTAAATCATTAATGTACAGTGTAAACAGCTGGGGCCCCAGCACAGAACCTTGCGGTACCCCACTAGTCACTGCCTGCCATTCTGAAAAGTACCCATTTACTCCTACTCTTTGCTTCCTGTCTGACAACCAGTTCTCAATCCATGTCAGTACACTACCCCCAATCCCATGTGCTCTAACTTTGCACATCAATCTCTTGTGTGGGACCTTGTCGAACGCCTTCTGAAAGTCCAAATATACCACATCAACTGGTTCTCCCTTATCCACTCTACTGGAAACATCCTCAAAAAATTCCAGAAGATTTGTCAAGCATGATTTCCCTTTCACAAATCCATGCTGACTTGGACCTATCATGTCACCTCTTTCCAAATGCACTGCTATGACATCCTTAATAATTGATTCCATCATTTTACCCACTACCGATGTCAGGCTGACCGGTCTATAATTCCCTGTTTTCTCTCTCCCTCCTTTTTTAAAAAGTGGGGTTACATTGGCTACCCTCCACTCCATAGGAACTGATCCAGAGTCAATGGAATGTTGGAAAATGACTGTCAACGCATCCACTATTTCCAAGGCCACCTCCTTAAGTACTCTGGGATGCAGTCCATCAGGCCCTGGCGATTTATCGGCCTTCAATCCCATCAATTTCCCCAACACAATTTCCCGGCTAATAAGGATTTCCCTCAGTTCCTCCTCCTTACTAGACCCCCCGACCCCTTTTATAACCGGAAGGTTGTTCGTGTCCTCCTTCGTGAATACCGAACCAAAGTACTTGTTCAATTGGTCCGCCATTTCTTTGTTCCCCGTTATGACTTCCCCTGATTCTGACTGCAGGGGACCTACATTTGTCTTTACTAACCTTTTTCTCTTTACATATCTATAGAAACTTTTGCAATCCGTCTTAATGTTCCCTGCAAGCTTCTTCTCATACTCCATTTTCCCTGCCCTAATCAAACCCTTTGTCCTCCTCTGCTGAGTTCTAAATTTCTCCCAGTCCCCAGGTTCGCCTATCAAGCCAGCATCCAATGGCCAGGCAGAACGGGCAGTCCAGACTATCAAGCAAAGCTTGAAACGTGTGTCAGAAGGCTCTTTGCAGACCCGGTTGTCCCGAGTACTGCTCAGCTACCGCACCAGACCCCACTCACTTACAGAGATTCCCCCAGCCAAGCTTCTCATGAAAAGGGCACGTAAAACAAGTTTCTCTCTGGTCCACCCTGATCTACATGATCACGTGGAGGACAAACAGCATCAACAGAGTATCTACCATGACCGCGCAAACTTGTCTCGCGATATTGAGAACAATGATCCTGTATTTTTGCTCAATTATGAACATGGTTCCAAATGGCTCACTGGCACGGTCACAGCCAAAGAGGGGAGTAGGGTGTTTCAGGTCAAACTGACCAATGGACAAACGCACAGAAAACACGTGGATCAAATTAAACTGCAGTTCACCAACAGCTACGAACAACCTGAAGAGGACACCATCAACTTTGACCTTCCAACACACACACACAAGTGGCAACTGACATCACCATTGACCACGAAACAGAACTCATCACCCCCAGCAGCCCGGCAAAGCCGGCTGCCCAACAGCCCAATGAAGAACTGACCAACCCAACCACACCAACATTTGTACCAAGACAATCGACAAGGGAGCGCAAAGCCCCAGATCGTCTCACCTTGTAAATAAGTGTATTGTTGACTTCACGGGGGAGTGATGTTATGTATATAACCCCTTGTAACCTTGTAACCTGCATCACACCTGTCCAGCAGAGGGCCTACCTGTTGGAGTCCCAAGGGATCCCAGCATCTCTTGGGAGTACAGTATATAAGCAGGCCACCCACGAGGTACCTGCACTCTGGAACTACAATAATGGAGCTAAGGTCACACTTGCTCATTACACACAGTACTCGGTCTGACCATTTATTATGAGTGTGGTTCTTTGAGGATGAAACGAGTAGGGTGGATAAGGGGGAACCAGTGGATATGGTGTATTTGGATTTCTGGAGGACATTCGATAAGGTGCCACATAAAAGGTTACTGCACAAGATAAAAGTTCACGGGATTGGGGGTAATATATTAGCATGGATAGAGGATTGGCGAACTAACAGAAAACAGAGAGTCGGGATAAATGGGTCATTTTCCAGTTGGCAAACAGTGACTAGTGGGGTGCCGCAGGGATCGGTGCTGGATCTTCAACTATTTACAATCTATATTAATGACTTGGATGAAGGGACCAAGTATTATGTTCGCTGATGATACAAAGATGGGTGGGAAAGCAAATTGTGAGGAGGACACAAAAAATCTGCAAAGGGATATAAATAGGCTAACTGAGTGGGCAAAAATTTGGCAGATGGAGTATAATGTGGGAAAATGTGAGGTTTCCACTTTGGCAGAAAAAATAGAAAAGCAAATTATAATTTAAATGGAGAAAAATTGCAAAGTGCTGCAATACAGAGGGACCTGGGGGTCCTTGTGCATGAAACACAAAAAGTTAGTATGCAGGTACAGCAATAATTAGGAAGGCAAATGGAATGTTGGCCTTTATTGCAAGGGGGATAGAGTATAAAAGCAGAGAAATCCTGCTACAACTGTACAGGGTATTAGTGAGGCCACACCTAGAGTACTGCATACAGTTTTGGTCTCCGTATTTAAGGAAGGATATTCTTGCATTGGAGGCTGTTCAGAGAAGGTTCATTAGGTTGATTCCGGAGATGAGGGGGTTGACTTCTGAACATAGGTTGAATAGGTTGGGTCTACACTCATTGGAGTTCAGACGAATGAGAGGTGATCTTATCGAAACATATAAGATAATGAGGGGGCTCAACAAGGTGGATGCAGAGAGGATATTGCCACTCATAGGGGAAACTAAAAATATGGGTCATAGTCTCAGAATAAGGGGCCACCCATTTAAAACTGAGATGAGAAGGAATTTCTTCTCTCAGAGAGTTGTAAATCTATGGAATTCTCTGCCCCAGAGAGCTTTGGAGGCTGGGCCATTGAATATATTTAAGGCAGAGATAGATAGATTTTCGAGCGATAAGGGTGTAAAGGGTTATGGGGAGTGGGCAGGGAAGTGGAGCTGAGTCCATGATCAGATCAGCCATGATCTTATTAAATGGTGGAGCGGGCTCGAGGGGCCAGGTGGCCTACTCCTACTCCTATTTCTTATGTTCTTATCTTCTCAGCCAAAGAACAGCCACACATACTGTTTCTGAATAGATTTTTAGATATTAAGGGACTTGAGGGATATGGGAACAGTGCAGGAAAGTGGAGTTGAGGTAGAAGATCAGCCATGACCTTACTGAATGCAGGAACAGGCTCGAGGGGCCAAATGGCCTACTCCTGCTCCTATTTCATATGTTCTTATGTTTATGTTCTGCCATTTTTCCGCCAATCTCCAACTGGAAATGGGAAGAACCCTATTTAAATTCTCCCCTGTTCTGTTTTGCTAATTACTTTTCGTTTTGTCAAGTGCGGCAGATATTGACAGTCAGTACATTCCATGTAGTTAATCCATGATCTCATTCACACTCTGGCATTAACAATTGTAGAGTGTATTTTTCCATTTCCCTCACCTTTTAGAAATTGTGCAGAAGGGAGGGATTCAAATTCCTGGGACATTGGAACCGGTTCTGGGGGAGATGGGACCAGTACAAACCGGATGGTCTGCACCTGGGCAGGATCGGAACCAATGTCCTAGGGGGAGTGTTTGCTAGTGTTGTTGGGGAGGAGTTAAACAAATATGGCAGGGGGATGGGAACCTATGCAGGGAGACAGAGGGAAATAGAAGGGGGGGGGCAGAAGCAAAAGATAGAAAGGAGAATAGTAAAAGTGGAGGGCAGAGAAACCCAAGGCAAAAAGCAAAAAGGGCCACATTACAGCAAGATTCAAAAGGGGCAAAATGTGTTAAAAAGACAAGCTTGAAGGCTCTGTGCTTCAATGCAAGGAGTATTCGGAATAAGGTGGATGAATTAACTGCGCAGATAGCAGTTAACGGATACGATATGATTGGCATCACGGAGACATGGCTCCAGGATGACCAAGGCTGGGAACTCAACATCCAAGGGTATTCAACATTTAGGAAGGATAGACAGAAAGGAAAAGGAGGCGGGGTGGCGTTGCTGGTTAAAGAGGAAATCAATGCAATTGTAAGGAAGGACATTAGCCTGGATGATGTGGAATCGGTATGGGTGGAGCTGCGGAATTCCAAAGGGCAGAAAACGCTAGTGGGAGTTGTGTATAGACCACCAAATAGTAGTAGTGAGGTTGGGGACAACATCAAACAAGAAATAAGGGATGTGTGCAATAAAGGTACAGCAGTAATCATGGGCGACTTTAATCTACATATAGATTGGGCTAACCTAACTGGTAGCAATGCGGTGGAGGAGGATTTCTTGGAGTGTATTAGGGATGGTTTTCTAGACCAATATGTCGAGGAACCAACCAGGGAGCTGGCCATCCTAGACTGGGTGATATGCAATGAGAAGGGACTAATTAGCAATCTTGTTGTGCGAGGCCCTTTGGGGAAAAGTGACCATAATATAGTAGAATTCCTTATTAAGATGGAGAGTGACAAAGTTAATTCGGAAACTAGGGTCCTGAACTTAAGGAAAGGTAACTTCGACGGTATGAGGTGTGAATTGGCGAGAATAGACTGGCAGAGCATACTTAAAGGGTTGACAGTGGATAGGCAATGGCAAACATTAAAAGATCACATGGATGAACTTCAGCAATTGTACATCCCTGTCTGGAGTAAAAATAAAACTGGGAAGGTGGCTCAACAAGGGAAATTAAGGATAGTGTTAAAACCAAGGAAGAGGCATATAAATTGGCTAGAGAAAGCAACAAACCTGAGGACTGGGAGACATTTAGAATTCAACAGAAGAGGACTAAGGGTTTAATTCAGAAGGGGAAAATAGAGTACGAGAGGAAGCTTGCAGGGAACATAAAAATTGACTGCAAAAGCTTCCATATATATGTGAAGAGAAAAAGATTAGTAAAGACAAACGTAGGTCCCTTGCAGTCGGATGCAGGTAAATTTATAATGGGGAACAAAGAAATGGCAGACCAATTGAACGAATACTTCAGCTCTGTCTTCACAAAGGAAGATACAAATAACCTTCCAAATGTACAAGGGGACAGTGGGTCTCGTGAGAATGAGGAACTGAAAGATATCCTTATTAGGCGGAAATTGTGTTAGGGAAATTGATGGGATTAAAGGCCGATAAATCCCCGGGGCCTGATAGTCTGCATCCCAGAATATTAAGGAAGTGGCCCTAGAAATAGTGGATGCATTGGTGATGATTTTCCAACAATCTATCGACTTTGGATCATAGAAACATAGAAACATAGAAAATAGGTGCAGGAGTAGGCCATTCAGCCCTTCTAGCCTGCACTGCCATTCAATGAGTTCATGGCTGAACATGCAACTTCAGTACCCACTTCCTGCTTTCTCGCCATACCCCTTGATTCCCCGAGTAGTAAGGACTTCATCTAACTCCCTTTTGAATATATTTAGTGAATTGGCCTCAACTACTTTCTGTGGTAGAGAATTCCACAGGTTCACCACTCTCTGGGTGAAGAAGTTTCTCCTCATCTCGGTCCTAAATGGCTTACCCCTTATCCTTAGACTGTGACCCCTGGTTCTGGACTTCCCCAACATTGGGAACATTCTTCCTGCATCTAACCTGTCTAAACTCGTCAGAATTTTAAACGTTTCTATGAGGTCCCCTCTCATTCTTCTGAACTCCAGTCAATACAAGCCCAGTTGATCCAGTCTTTCTTGATAGGTCAGTCCCACCATCCCGGGAATCAGTCTGGTGAATCTTCGCTGCACTCCCTCAATAGCAAGAATGTCCTTCCTCAAGTTAGGAGACCAAAACTGTACACAATACTCCAGGTGTGGCCTCACCAAGGCCCTATACAACTGTAGCAACACCTCCCTGCCCCTGTACTCAAATCCCCTCGCTATGAAGGCCAACATGCCATTTGCTTTCTTAACCGCCTGCTGTACCTGCATGCCAACCTTCAATGACTGATGTACCATGACACCCAGGTCTCGTTGCACCTCCCCTTTTCCTAATCTGTCACCATTCAGATAATAGTCTGTCTCTCTGTTTTTACCACCAAAGTGGATAACCTCACATTTATCCACATTATACTTCATGCATTTGCCCACTCACCTAACCTATCCAAGTCACTCTGCAGCCTCATAGCATCCTCCTCGCAGCTCACACTGCCACCCAACTTAGTGTCATCTGCAAATTTGGAGATACTACATTTAATCCCCTCATCTAAATCATTAATGTACAATGTAAACAGCTGGGGTCCCAGCACTGAACCTTGCGGTAACCCACTAGTCACTGCCTGCCATTCTTAAAAGTACCCATTTACTCCTACTCTTTGCTTCCTGTCTGACAATCAGTTCTCAATCCATGTCAGCACACTAACCCCAATCACATGTTCTTTAACTTTGCACATTAATCTCTTGTGTGGGACCTTGTCGAAAGCCTTCTGAAAGTCCAAATACACCACATCAACTGGTACTCCCTTGTCCACTCTACTGGAAACATCCTCAAAAAATTCCAGAAGACTTGTCAAGCATGATTTCCCTTTCACAAATCCATGCTGACTTGGGCCTATCATGTCACCTCTTTCCAAATGCGCTGCTATGGCATCTTTAATAATTGATTCCATCATTTTACCCACTACTGATGTCAGGCTGACTGGTCTATAATTCACTGTTTTCTCTCTCCCTCCTTTTTTAAAAAGTGGGGTTACATTGGCACCCTCCACTCCATAGGAACTGATCCAGAGTCTATGGAATGTTGGAAAATGACTGTCAATGCATCCGCTATTTCCAAGGCCACCTCCTTAAGTACTCTGCGATGCAGACCATCAGGCCCTGGGGATTTATCGGCCTTCAATCCCATCAATTTCCCCAACACAATTTCCCGACTAATAAGGATTTCCCTCAGTTCCTCCTTCTTACTCGACTCTATGACCCCTTTTATATCCGGAAGGTTGTTTGTGTCCTCCTTCGTGAATACCGAACCAAAGTACTTGTTCAATTAGTCTGCCATTTCTTTGTTCCCTGTCATGACTTCCCCTTATTCTGACTGCAGGGGATTTACGTTTGTCTTTACTAACCTTTTTCTCTTTACATATGTATAGAAACTTTTGCAATCCGTTTTAATATTCCCTGCAAGCTTCCTCTCGTACTCTATTTTCCCTGCCCTAATCAAACCCTTTGTTCTCCTCTGCTGAGTTCTAAATTTCTCCCAGTCCCCGGGTTCACTGCTATTTCTGGCCAATTTGTATGCCACTTCCTTGGCTTTATACTATCCCTGATTTCCCTTGATAGCCACGGTTGAGCCATCTTCCCTTTTTTATTTTTACGTCAAACAGGGATGTACAATTCTTGTAGTTCATCCATGTGGTCTCTAAATGTCTGCCATTGCCCATCCACTGTCAACCCCTTAAGTATCATTCGCCAATCTATCCTAGCCAATTCACGCCTCATACCTTCAAAGTTACCCTTCTTTCAGTTCTGGACCATGTCTCTGAATTAACTGTTTCATTCTCCATCTTAATGTAGAATTCCACCATATTATGGTCACTCTTCCCCAAGTGGCCTCGCACAACGAGATTGCAATTAATCCTCTCTCATTACACAACACCCAGTCTAAGATGGCCTCGCCCCTAGTTGGTTCCTCGACATATTGGTCTCGAAAACCATCCCTTATGCACTCCAGGAAATCCTCCTCCACCGTATTGCTTCCAGTTTGCTTAGCCCAATCTATATGCATATTAAACTCACCCATGATAACTGCTCCACCTTTATTGCATGCACTCCTAATTTCCTGTTTGATGCCCTCCCCATCATCACTACCACTGTTTGGAGGTCTGAACACAACTCCCACTAACGTTTTTTGCCCTTTGGTATTCTGCAGCTCTACCCATATAGATTCCACATCATCCAAGCTAATGTCCTTCCTAACTGTTGCATTAATCTCCTCTTTAACCAGCAATGCTACCCCACTTCCTTTTCCTTTTATTCTATCCTTCCTGAATGTTGAATACCCTTGGATGTTGAGTTCCCAGCCCTGATCATCCTGGAGCCACGTCTCCGTAATCCTAATCACATCATATCTGTTAACATCTATTTGCACAGTTAATTCATCCACCTTATTACGGATACCCCTTGCATTAAGACACAAAGCCTTCAGGCTTGTTTTTTTAGCACCCTTTGTCCTTTTAGAATTATGATGTAGTGTGGCCCTTTTTGTTTCATGCCTTTGTTTACTCGGCCTTCCATTATTGCTTTTTACCTTTCTAACATCTGTTTCTGACTCCATATTACTTCGCCCTGTCTCGCTGCATAGGTTCCCATTCCCCTGCCATATTAGTTTAAACACTCCCGAACTGCATTAGCAAATGTTACCCCCAGGATATCAGTTCCAGTCCTGCCCAAGTGCAGACCGTTCCTTTTGTACAGGTCGCACCTCCCCCAGAACTGGTTCCAATGTTCCAGGAATTTGAATCCCTCCCTCTTTCACCACTGCTCAAGCCACGTATTTATTCTAACTATCCTGCTCCCTCTATTCTGATTAGCACGTGGCACTGGTAGCAATCCAGAGATTACTCCCTTTGAGGTCCTACTTTTTAATTTAACTCCGAGCTCCCTAAATTCAGCTTCTAGGACCCCTTCCCGCTTCTTACCTATATCGTTGGTACCTACATGTACCATGACAACTAGCTGTTCACCCTTCCTCTCCAGAATGCTCTTCAGCCGCTCCGAGACATCCTTGACCCTTGCACCAGGGAGGCAACATACCATCCTGGAGTCTCGGTTGCGGCCGCAGAAACTCCTATCTATTCCCCTTACAATAGAGTCCCCTATCACTATAGCTCTGCCATTCTTTTTCCCGCCCTTCTGTGCAGCAGAGCCACCCATGGTGCCATGAACCTGGCTGCTGGTGCCTTCCCCTGGTAAGTCATGTCCCCCAACAGTATCCAAAATGGTATATCTGTTTTGGAGGGAGATGACCGCAGGAGACTCCTGCACTACCTTCCTGCTCTTGCCTTGTCTTTTGGTCACCTATTCACTATCTGTCCTAACCCTTACTTGGAGTGTGACCAACCAACTAAATGTGCTATCCACAACATTCTCAGCATCGCGCATGCTCCAGAGTGAGTCCATCCACAGCTCCAGTCCCGTCATGCGGTCTGTCAGCAGCAGCAGCTGGACACACTTCCCGCACACACAGTAGTCAGGGACATTCCCACATAGCACAGGAGGAGCATGGAACGGGTCCGAGCTCTCCTGCCATGACTTAACCCTTAAATTAATTTACTTACTAAAATTTACTTCAACACCAAGCAGCTACTTAGTAGTTCGCTGCCAACTAAACCAATCTAAAAGTCATTCTAAAAGAGAGTTATACTTACCAGTCAAACAGTCAATCACTTACCAGCTTGGCTGTGACATCACCTCTCGATTTCGCACCCCTCTATCTTTGTCTGCAGCTGTTTGGGCTGGTCTCTGGGCCTCCGCCTCCTACTCTCGCACTCCTTATCAGCTGCTCTAGCGTCAGCACTGGTAGGAAAAACAAGACAAAACAGCACCTGCCACCCCCACTTGCCCGAACTCACCCACTTACCAAACTCACGAATGCCACTCTTTGCTGCTGCACTTTTGAAGTGCAATTGCTGCTGTAAAGTAGGAAACACGGCAGCCAATTTGCACATAGCAGGAACCTACAAACAGTAATGGGATAATGACCAGATCATTTTGTTATATATGTAAATCTGTAAATACCTTGTGTCACCACCTGGAGTCCCAAGGGATCCCATAATCCCTTGGGAGCACGGGTACTTAAGGAGGCTTCACAGGCTGGAGAGGCACTCTGGAGACCTACAATAAAAGACTACAGTCACACTTCACTTTGTGCTTACAGTATCTAGTCAGACTCTTTATTCATACATAACAACTGGCGACGAGATACAGATGATGAACCCAACAATGCAGAGAACAGTGGGCATCCTGGAGAAATTTTAGAAGGGAGATGATTGGGAAACCTTTGTGGAGCGACTCGACCAATACTTCGTGGCCAAAGAGTTGGAAGGAGAAGTGAACGCTGCCTCACCGTCTGCGGGGTCTCAACGTATGGCCTCATGAAAGATCTGCTTGCTTCAGCGATACCCACAGAGAAATCGTACACTGATTTGTGCACACTAGTCCGGGAGCATCTGAACCCGAAAGATAGCGTTCTGATGGCGAGGTACCGGTTCGACACCTACAAAAGGTCTGAGGCCAGGAAGTGGCGAGTTATGTCGCCGAGCTAAGACGCCTTGCAGGACATTGCGAATTTGAAGGACATTTGGAGCACATGCTCAGAGACATTTTCGTACTTGGCATTGGCCATGAAGTGAAACTTCACAAACTTTTGATTGTAGAGACCCCAATCTTGAGTAAGGCCATAGCGATAGCCCAGGCGTTCATTGTCACCAGTGACAATACTAAGCAAATCTCTCAGCACACGAGTGCTGCTACAAGTACTGTGAACAAAGTGATGTTATTTTCAAATCGCAACATATAGGGCAGGCCCCACATGCCTGCAGCCTGCAGATGTCTCAGAGTCCACCATAAAGGGTGATGAATGCAAGGCCATTAACACCTTGTTGGCGCTTCAGGGGTGATCATCGTGCCATTTCAAAGGGTACGTTTGCAAGGGCTGTAGAACAATGGGACACCTCCAACGTATGTGCAGGCGAGCTGCAAACCTTGCTACTCCTGCAAACCACCATGTTGCAGAGGAGGACAGATCCACGGCGGATCAGAGCCTCAAACCAAGGAGGCAGAGATATGTGGGGTGCACACATTTACCACAAAGTGTTCCCCTGATAATGCTGAACGTTGAATTAAATGGACTCCCAGTGTCCATAGAGCTGGACACGGGCACGAGCCAGTCTATTATGAGCAAAAAGACTTTCGATAAATTGTGGTGCAGCAAGGCCTCAAGGCCAGTCCTGACTCCCATTCGCACTAAACTGAGAACTTACACAAAGGAACTGATTCCCGTAATCGGCAGTGCTACCGTAAAGGTCTCCTACGATGAAGCGGTGCACAAGCTATCACTCTGGGTGGTACCGGGCGATGGTCCCACGCTGCTCGGTAGGAGCTGGCTGGGAAAGATATGCTGGAACTGGGACGACATCCGAGCGCTCTTGTCCGTTGATGACACTTCATGAGCCCAGGTCTTAAACAAGTTCCCCTCGCTGTTCAAACCAGGCATCGGGAAGTTCCAAGGAGCAAAAGTGCAGATCCATTTGATTCCGGGGCGCGACCCATCCATCACAAGGTGAGAGCAGTACCATACATGATGAGACAGAGGATGGAGATCGAGCTGGACCGGCTGCAATGAGAGGGCATCATTTCGCCGATCGAATTCAAAGAGTGGGCCAGTCCAATTGTCCCAGTCCTCAAGGGAAATAGCACCATCAGAATCTGTGGTGATTACAAAGTAACTATCAATCGTTTCTCCCTGCAGGATCAATACCCACTACCAAAGGCAGACGACTTTTTTGCGACGCTGGTGGGAGGAAAAACGTTCACGAAGCTGGACTTGACCTCGGCCTACATGATGCAGGAGCTGGAAGAATCATCGAAGGGCCTCACCTGCATCAACACACACAAAGGTCTCTTCATTAACAACAGATACCCCTTTGGGATTCGATCAGCCGCGGCGATATTCCAGAGAAATAAGGAAAGCTATCTGAAGTCGGTCCTGCGCACAGTGGTCTTCCAGGACGACATCTTGGTTGCAGGTCGAAACACAGTCGAGCACCTGCAGAACCTGGAGGAGGTTCTTAGTCGACTCAACCGCATGGGGCTCAGATTAAAACGCTCGAAATGCGTTTTCCGGGCACCTGAAGTGGAGTTCCTGGGGAGAAGAATCGCGGCGGACAGCATCAGGCCCACCGATTCGAAGACGGAGGCAATCGAGAACACACCGAGGCCACAGAACGTGACGGAGCTGCGGTCGTTTCTAGGACTCCTGAACTAACTTCTTACCGGGTCTCAGCACATTGTTATGCACAGAAAATTGTTCTGCTCAAACAAATTGCTTGTGTTGTATGATCCATGTAAACGTTTGGTACTAGCATGTGATGCGTCGTCAAACGGGGTCGGGTTTGTATTGCAACAAACTAATGAATCTGGGAAATTGGACCAGTTGCTTATGCATCCAGAAGTCTGTCTAAGACTGAGAGAGCCGACAACATGATTGAAAAAGAAGCGTTAGCGTGTGTTTATGGGGTAAAGAAAATGCATCAATATCTGTTTCGGCTCAAATTTGAATTGGAAACTGACCATAAGCCACTGATATCCCTTTTTTTTCAAAAGTAAGGGGATAAATACGAATGCATTGGCGCGCATCCAGAGATGGGCGCTCACGTTGTCCGCATACAACTACGCCATCCGCCACAGACCAGGCACAGAAAACTGTGCCGATGCTCTCAGTAGGCTGCCATTGCCCACCACGGGAGTGGAAATGGCACAGCCCACAGATTTAGTCATGGTAATGGAAGCATTCGAGAGTGAGCAATCACCCGTCACAGCCCGACAGATTAGAACCTGGATGAGCCAGGACCTCTTACTATCCCTAGTAAAAAATTGTGTGCTTCATGGGAGCTGGTCCAGTATCCCATTGGAAATGCAGGAAGAGATAAAGCCGTACCAGTGGTGCAAAGATGAAATGTCGATACAGACAGACTGCCTTCTATGGGGTAATCGGATAGTGGTCCCCAAGAAGAGCAGGGACATTTTCATCAGTGATCTCCACAGTACTCACCCATGCATTGTAATGATGAAAGCGATAGCCAGAGCCCACGTGTGGTGGCCCGGTATCGATGCGGACTTAGAGTCCTGCGTGCACAAATGTAACACCTGCTCGCAGTTAAGCAATGCACCCAGGAAAGCGCCACTAAGTTTATGGTCTTGGCCCTCCAAACCGAGGTCCAGGGTCAACTCTGCAGGCCCGTTTTTAGGTAAAATGTTCCTTGTGGTTGTAGATGCCTACTCCAAATGGATTGAATGCGAGATAATGTCGGCGAGCACGTCCGCTGCCACCACTGAAAGCCTGCGGGCCATGTTTGCCACGCATGGCCTGCCTGTTGTCCTTGTGAGCGACAACGGGCCATGTTTTACCAGTGCCGAGTTCAAAGAGTTCACGACCCGTAATGGGATCAAACATGTTACATCTGCCCCGTTCAAACCAGCAGACAATGGTCATGTAGAGAGGGCAGTGCAAACCATCAAGCAGAGCTTGAAGAGGGTAACTGAAGGCTCACTGCAGACTCGCCTATCCCGAGTCCTGCTTAGCTACCGCATGAGACCCCACTCGCTCACTGGGATTCAGCTGCTGAACTGCTCATGAAAAGAGCACTTAAGACAAGGCTCTCGTTAGCCCACCCTGATCTACATGAACAGGTAGAGAGCAGGCGGCTTCAACAAAATACATATCATGATAGCGCAAATGTGTCACGCAAAATTGAAATCAATGATCCTGTATTTGTGTTGAACTATGGACAAGGTGGCTTCCCGTCACTGTTGTGGCCAAAGAGGGGAGTAGAGTGTTTTGGGTCAAACTTTCAAATCTACTCATTCACCGGAAACATTTGGACCAAATCAAACTCAGATTCACGGACTATCCATAGCAACCTACATTGGACCCTACCTTCTTTGACCCCCCCAACATACACACCAGTGGCAACCGACACCACGGTTGACCACGAAGCAGAACCCATCACCCGCAGCAGCCCAGCAGGACTCACCACACCAGGCAGCCCAGCAAGGCCAGCTGCACAGCAGCCCAGCGAAGGCCCAACAAACGATTCACCAAAACCAGCATTTGCACTGAGATGATCAACCAGGGAAAGAAAGGCCCCAGATCGACCATTGACTTTCACTATTGACTTTGGGAGGAGGAGTGTTGTTATATATGTAAACCTGTAAATACCTTGTGTAGCCACCAGAGGGCTCATCCCCTGGAGTCCCAAGGGATCCCACAATCCCTTGGGAGCACCTGTACTTAAGGAGGCCTCTGGAGACCTGCAATAAAAGTCTACAGTCACACTTTACTTTGAGCTCACAGTATCTAGTCAGACTCTTTATTCATACATAACACATTTGTTTTAGTGATTTTGGTTGAATTATCAATATTGGCCAGGACACTGGCAGAACTGCACTGCTCTTTTTTGAAATAGTGCCATGGGATCTTCTACATCCACTTGAGAGAGCTGATAGGGCCTCGGTTTAACATCTCAGCCTAAAGACTGCACCTCCGACAGTGCAGCTCTCCCTCAATACTTCATTGGAGTGCCAGCCTAGATTTTGTGCTCAAGTTTCTGAAGTGGGACCTTCAAAGATGCTAAAGCCCTTAATATTTCCTCTCTCACTTACTTATTGGTTTATAAAATATGCACTTTGCTTTCCTGACCATATTAATTCTGTATATAAATTCTGATTTTATGCATTCCTATTTTTAATGTATGATGACTATACTTATTGTACAATATTATCGATTAGGCATGAACACAGGACGAATTTTCAGCCTGGTAGTATCATTACCTCATATATTTCTGTTGCTATGCCCAGTAATATTCCCACCTATTATAATAATGCATTAAAGGCAAGCTACTTGAAGCCCCATTTTGAAGGCACTGACTTTTTTCTCTCCATTACCCTGTCAGTGTTCAAGTTATGCAAATTGCAATCTGGCTGATTGCATCTGAACCTGCTCATATTTATGGGGTCAGGTCATTAACATACAGTGACATGCGCCAGGTGGCCTAGTGTCTATAATGGGACACATACTCATTAAGGGTAGGATGTTAAAAACCTACAGCATATATAGGGGGAGAAATTTGGTAGCGCCCCGTTTGGGGCGATAACTTTATACATTTTGAAAATTTAGCGCCAAGCGCAAAGAAATCATAACTTCTTCTAAATTGGGCTTTCGCACCCCAGGAAGGAGGGAAGGGCAGTAAATCAAGCGCTAATGACCTCAGTAGGGCGCTATAGGAGCACTACTGAATTTCAGGTGACTTTCATTCAACAATCATCCATCAGTCCTTCATACTGGCTCATTCTAGCTCTTACGTCAGGGTTATACACAGAGCATGAAGACCATTGTTTCCAGCTACTTGGACTTGTCTCAAATTTTAACAGATCCAACAGCTAAGTTCCTTTCCAGCACTGCTTGTGGGCCAGGAGGAGCTGAAGTGCTTCCCCCATCTCCTCAAGCAAACCTGCTTCCTTCCTCACGATTGGCCTCCCTCCCCGCAATCCAAACACCCCCGACCCACGATCTGCCCTCCCCAGACACGCGAGCTCTTTAACACCCGCTCTCTCCCCCAGCCCACAGTCTCTTCAAACCCCCCGCCCACCATGATCTCCCCTAACCGCGATCTCTTCGACGCCCCTTCCCTCTGCGCGATCACTCCTCGACCTCTGACCATGAATTCTCTCTCTCTCCTTACCACTTCTCCACTTCCTGGCTGCAGCCTTCCATGCAGGCCTTCCTGACGGATGGCTGGCCTCTCAGTCTGGTTTGCTGACAGCCGGGAAAGGAGAAAAAAAATTCAAATGTGGTCTTCCGTTAAATTTGGCAGGATCTCCGCGTTACCGGGATTTCTGTTACAACCCCAAACCCCCACCCCAGTGCCTCCCCGTAAATATCAGGGCCATTGTTCCTCATTAAAGGTGAGGTAGGAGAAGTGCTCCCTGAGGAGTGCCTAAAGATTATGGAGAGGGGTTAAAACTTCATTTCCACCACCCCTCCCAAGGGTCTCTTCAAAAGTGGGGTCAACATATTCCACCCCCAATGACAAGTCCACTGACCCGGATGCCAGAGCAGATTCAAAGCAAGCCAATATTCCAGGGACCACACTGTTCGACCTTAACATCTCTACACTTCATTATTAATGCAATGTATGCGAAATAGTAGTCAAACGTGCCCTCGCCAAATTGAGATAAACTGAGTACCTGTTAATAAAGCAAAGAAATTATCCCAGCCTCGCAGCTACTGAAGCTGGGCTCCTTGCAATCAGCATGTGAAGCAATTAGAAAGATTCCACCTAAGGCACTTACCGTCTCCCATTAAAATTAAATGATAAGACAGAGTGACACACACCAAAGTGCTGTAAGCACCAACATGACGACGCATTCAATTGAGGGTTATACTGGGTCAGCTGTGATGGCCCAGACATGTTTTCCACATGTTGGACGGACAGTTCCCTACAGCTGTACAGTCCGCTACTGATGGCAGGAAAAAAACAGCAGGGGATCAGAAAATGTATCTCAAGGATAACCTCAGGCAAGGACTTGCAGAACATGACACACACTCAGAAACCCAGGATAATTTAGCTAACGATCACCCAGTCTAGAAAACTGCTGCGAAGTGTTAACAGCATGCACTTCACAGTCAACAGAGTGTTAACAGAAGAAAGGCACTGCTTTTGGAGGCAATATTCACCAGTGCTAGTTGACAGTTTGCAATACGCGTGACCGTCAACATCCTTCGAGCATTGGTATCTGGAACTGCTCCCACAAGCATTGCTGACTGACACTTTCTATGCTTGTGTAATGGCCATCTTCATTTCACCGTGACTTAATATATTATTACATGAGTACTGATTTGACATGACATACTGATTATTCATGAAACTGCTAAGATTCTACCCATACTGATTCTGCATGTGATTACTGATATTACATGAGTATACTGATATTACAGGTATGTAACTATTTTACATAAATAATTTGTAACTATTTTACATGTCTGTTCTTATTTTACATTTATATATTGATTTTCTGCCCCTGCAGTCATAGAAATTACCGCACCGTTGAAGGCCATTCGGCCCATCACGCCTGTTAACTAATTCCATTTTCCTTTCTTTTCCCTCTAGCCTTTTAAATTCTCTCTTTTCAATTATTATCAAAATTATCCAATTCCTTCTTGAATCAGTTTCTAAGAAAGGGCCCACACCCAAAACATCAGCTCTTCTTTTCTCTGCACAAATGCAGCCTGACCTGCTGAGTGCTTCCAGCATGTTCTGTTGTTGTCTCTGATTTCCAGCACCTGCAGTTTTTTTTGTGCTTTATCCCTTTTAAATGATGTTATATTCGCTGTGTCAATAATCACTTGTGTTCTGTGTTCTAATAATATTCAATTCAGAAAAAATGTCTTCTAACTTCACCTTTGTTAGGCTCGTAATTTTCCTCCTGTTACCAATTTGCCAACCATTAGAATCATACAAGTTTATGACACAGAATGAGGCCATTTACCCCATTGTTTCCACGCTGGCCGAAAGAGAACCATCCAGCCTAATCCTACTTTCCAGCTCTTGGTCCGTAGCCTTGTAGCTGCAATGAGCTCCAGATCCCCACCATCCTCTAGATGAAAAAAGTTCTCCTCAAATCCGTCTAACAGTTAATTTAAATCTATGCGTCCTGGTTATTGACCTCTCTGCTAAAGGAAATAGGTCCTCCCTATCCACTCTATCTTGGCCCCTCATAATTTTTGCACCTCAAATAAATCTCCCCTCAGTCTCCTCTGTTCCAAAGAAAAAACCCCAACCTATCCAATCCTTTCTCATAACTAAATTTCATCAGTCCTGGCAACATCCTTCGAAATCTCCTCTATACCCTCTTCTAGTGCAATCGCATCTTTTCTGTAATGTGGTGACCAAAACTGCACGCAGTACTCTAGCTGTGGCCTAATTCGAAACAATCTTTCACTATTTACCCTCTCAAAACTTTTCAAAGCCTTGTAAATCTTTATTAAACTCCTTTAATCTCAAGACATGTTTTAATTTAATCATCTCTTCAATTCTATAGGTTCCCCTGCCCACCTACCAGCACACATCCTATCTTGGCCAAGAGGTTGAATTGGTATCGCATCCTCATGTCCCTGCCATTTGATGCCATCCAAAATAAAATACATTGCAGTGACTGTGATCAGTGAGTGATCATCTTACTCAGTTTTTGATCTCAACACAGTTGTTCACAAGCATAAAAAAGAATCTGCCAAACGCTTTTTCATGATGACGGAGTTCTTTTAAGTATTAAGCTCTGATTTGTTGCATGGATCACTGCAGTTTGACACTTATCAATCAAATTCCATGCACATCACACAAGTTGAGAGCACAGTGCTTTTCCACTAAATGATAATAGTTTACCAGTTGGTCTCTACCTGCTAGTGAAATGCTTCTTCTTTCTAATGTGTAGAGATCATGCACAGAGCCCAGTGTATTGGAAAGAGCAAAGTTCTTTCTGGGGTTCGGGCAGATTCTTCATTTGCCTGCTAAGTACTTCATTGGCTGTAAAGTGCTTCGAGACATCTGGTGGTCGTGAAAGGCGCAATATAAATGTAAGTCTTTCATTCTTTTCTAATGGTGGGGGCCACAATTAAAAATGCAATATTGTACTCTCTATTTCTTCAGGGGCCCAGATCACAACCTCGACCTTGACTCCCAACTGGGCCTCACTTCCATCCCTTGGTGCGTGGGTACAGGCGGACCACCACCGACCACATGTTGGGTCACACTGAGAGCCCAGGATGCAAGAACACCTGGCGTATGGTGTCCCCACCCACCATTTCCACCATGGCCATGTTTGGTATGGGTGGGGGCTCCGATACTTCCATGCAAAACCAGTACTTTGCATACCCGCACTGCTGGCCTAGTTTCTGGCCATTCTAGCAGAATCCTGCTGAAGTTACAGCGAGGTGTGGGGGTGGGGGGGGGGGTGCAAGAGAATCCAGAACAGCCACAGATATTTGATACCAAGACATTTACGTATAATTATAGAATGTTAACAGGGCAGAAACAGGTCATTTGGCCTACTCAGTGCATGACTTAAAATAACAATTTAAATTTAGTGCATCTTAAGCATAACCATAAAGATACAACTTTGCTCAAGTTGCCATACGCAGTGTGTGTTTTTACTGTGTCTTTCCAGCCACTGGCTACAGGGATTCCAGGGGATGTCGCTGTATGTGCCAGACCCAAGCACCAGAGTCAGCCACAATAGCACTGCGCTCAGTGCATCTAATTCCCTGAAGCTGTGTTGACTTAAAAATTCCATGTGGAAAACAGAAATGAATTATTTTGAATGCATTAGAAGACGGCCTGACTTAAATTATAACCTGTTACCAGCTACTTGCAAAAGCAGTGTATGGTCTAAAGCCTGATGCTTTACACTGTGAAACATGGAATTAAGAATGGCCCAGGTGATAGTATTTTCACACTGGCCATAATAAGCCATGCTGTCAGTCCATCAATTAACAGTGTCCTGAAGTTGCTTTTATGTTGTTCTTAGTGCCCTGTCAGTGCTACTGATTCCCAATGTGCAAGCCTCTCGTAATGAGCAGCAACATCACAAGAACATAAGAAATAGGAGCAGGAGTTGGTCATTTGGCCCCTCAAGACTGCTCCATCATTCAATAAGATCTTCTACCTCAACTCCCGCACTATCCCCCATAAAGGTAAAGTTGGATGATTCACTAAGCGCAGCAATAGTTTTTCCCAAGTTTGTTTTGCTGCTGCTACTGGCTCCCATGAGACTTTTGTGTGGGAAGCACGGCACCAAATATAGTCTAAATGCTGCTCATATGTGGATTGAACAGCTCCCAAAGGCTTTACTTACAGGGTTAATGATGAGCCGTGCATTTCCTACCTCTAACATTTCCCTGAGGTTTGTGCCATGAGAAGATAAGCAAGTTACTTCATTGTTTTACAAAATATTTCATCGAAAATTGATTCAGATAAGTTATTTTTCCAAGAAAGATTAGAGGTTTGTCACACGGGAAATGTCTCGATACTTGTTAATTTTTTTTTGTTGTTGATTTTGTTCTGGAAGGGAGGACATTCTTGTGTAACAAACCGAGAACAAAATTAACGTGTTCTTATGATCTGGAAAAAATCTGTTTGTCTTTCTCCCCCTCTCCCAAAAAGGCACATCGTAAGTCAGCAGAATAAAAGCTCAAGGGCTGGAATTTCAGTTTGGAGGCTTTTTTGGGTGATAATAGTGGCGGGACGGTAAATTTAGTGCCGGGAAATGGTTTGCATCAGTAACCATAAAATTCAGCAGCTGAGGCCCGAGTGTGGAGTGGAGCACTAAGGGAAACGTTTCACACCTCTCTTAGGGCACTAGGTCGGCTGAGCAAAGGAAAATCCGTTGCTAGAGAGCCAGCCTCGGAGCGCCCTAAGAGTGGATTCCCTGGGGGGAAAAAATCGCCAAAAAGAACACAAAAAACATTCCCAAAATATTCTCACCCCACATAAAGATAAAACAAACAAAAACAATCACACTTACCTCAGGTAGTCATTCCTTCCCTCACTGCCGCCAGAACAGCTCGGACCGCCCGCTTTCCCAGGCGGTCCCACTAGGGCACGCTATGGGGCGCTACAGGGTCAGCGCAAAGCAAAAATCATAGCGCTGTCAAAACCAGTGACGTTCCACACCAGCTCGATGCTCCCGGGCGGTACAGCTCAGCACCCCCGCTAAACCGGCACCAAATTTCCCGGCGGGACCTTGGAAGCTAGCATATCCACTACCGTCCCTCCGGGATGTCAATAGCTCAACGAAAATCCAGCCCCAAAGATTTTAGCATTGAATTATCAAATAAAATATGCAAATAAAAACTACAATTTCCAGGTACAATCCTCTGTCTGTACTGACCCAGCTGATTTTAGCCAGTCTGGCAACTGGAGCCTCGGTGCCCGAAGATAATGAAGGGCAGAAAAATCAGCAAGGATTTCAACTCCTGACTGCTCGCTACTGAGCCTGCATTATGCATCTACTGCTGGCTGGACAAAGACAGCATTGGTAGAGATTGGAAGCAGAGGAACTGGACCTAACAATAATGGGGAAAAAACTGAGGCTGTATGCCACTGATTGTAGGGTTTATACCCTCCAAAAAACACGTGAAAAAACAATAAATATAACAACACAACTTTATTTTTAAATAACAATCAACGGACACCTTAGACACTTAGCAGTCGCCACAATTGCAGATAATTCCCATGTTAGATGGATGTACTGCACGGGAGACATAGAAGGAATTGCATGTCCTTTTGCAAACTGGCTTCCAAACTTAGCAAATACAAAAGCTAAGACACACTTCACAACACTGGACTACATATCACAAAGTGTTTTTTACTGCGCACATACATATTCACAATAGGAGCTTCCCTACCCCGGTGCGCCTCTGCGCTGTTCTTAAACCTATCCTGATGCTAGTTACCTGAGGGCCAGGGACTCCAGTGAGGCTTGGTGGGTGGAGGTATGATGAGTCATTTGTGACTGAGGTGGTCCTCTTCTCAGGGCTTTGGAAGCCAGGGAGGACTAGTCACATGGTTTATCATCAACAGAGAGGACAGCATTGAAAGGGAACTCTAGCCATGTCACTTGTGCTGGGTCCTGGATTTGAGGGCCCACTGATCAGCAGCAGGGGAGACCAGATGGTATTCATTAGATCCGACAGGCATGGAGAGGTGGTGTCCCAAAGCACTCAGAAGGCAGTTTCCATATGTCACTCCAAGCAGTGACTCAGGCACCCACTTTGGATGTGTATTAACTGATCTGAAGGCCTCCTTCAAGAAAAAAAAAGACTTTCATTCATTTACCACCTTTCATGACCTCAGGGCATCCCAAAGCAATTTGCAGCCAATGAAGTACTTTTTGAAGTGTAGTCACTATTGTAATATCGGAAATGCGTGCACTGCGCCGGCCGCTTCTGTCCCGGGCCGAAGAGACCCCGCGCCAGCCACTTCTGTCCCGGGCCGAAGAGACCCCGCGCCAGCCGCTTCTGTCCCAGGCCGAAGAGACCCCGCGCCGGCCGCTTCTGTCCCGGGCCGAAGAGACCCCGCGCCAGCCGCTTCTGTCCCTGGCCGAAGAGACCCCGCGCCGGCCGCTTCTGTCCCTGGCCGAAGAGACCCCGCGCCGGCCGCTTCTGTCCCAGGCCGAAGAGACCCCGCGCCAGCCGCTTCTGTCCCAGGCCGAAGAGACCCCGCGCCAGCCGCTTCTGTCCCAGGCCGAAGAGACCCCGCGCCAGCCGCTTCTGTCCCAGGCCGAAGAGACCCCGCGCCAGCCGCTTCTGTCCCAGGCCGAAGAGACCCCGCGCCAGCCGCTTCTGTCCCGGGCCGAAGAGACCCCGCGCCAGCCGCTTCTGTCCCTGGCCGAAGAGACCCCGCGCCGGCCGCTTCTGTCCCAGGCCGAAGAGACCCCGCGCCAGCCGCTTCTGTCCCAGGCCGAAGAGACCCCGCGCCAGCCACTTCTGTCCCGGGCCGAAGAGACCCCGCGCCGGCCGCTTCTGTCCCAGGCCGAAGAGACCCCGCGCCAGCCGCTTCTGTCCCAGGCCGAAGAGACCCCGCGCCAGCCGCTTCTGTCCCAGGCCGAAGAGACCCCGCGCCAGCCACTTCTGTCCCGGGCCGAAGAGACCCCGCGCCAGCCACTTCTGTCCCGGGCCGAAGAGACCCCGCGCCAGCCGCTTCTGTCCCAGGCCGAAGAGACCCCGCGCCAGCCGCTTCTGTCCCGGGCCGAAGAGACCCCGCGCCAGCCGCTTCTGTCCCTGGCCGAAGAGACCCCGCGCCAGCCGCTTCTGTCCCTGGCCGAAGAGACCCCGCGCCAGCCGCTTCTGTCCCGGACCAAAAAGACTCCACACCGGTCCCGGGCCCCAGCGGGACAACATACAGCGGGTCCTGAGCAGCCCCAGCAGGACAACACACAGCGTGCCCTCAGCAGCCCCAGTGGGACAACACACAGTCGGCCCTCAGCAGCCCCAGTGGGACAACACACAGCGGGTCATGAGCAGCCCCAGCGGGACAACACACACCGGTCCCGGGCCCCAGTGGGACAACACACAGCGAGCCCTGTGTAGCCCCAGTGGGACAACACACAGCGGGTCCTGAGCAGCCCCAGCGGGACAACACACAGCGGGCCCTCAGCAGCCCCAGCGGGACAACACACAGCGGGCCCTCAGCAGCCCCAGCGGGACAACATACAGCGGGCCCTCAGCAGCCCCAGCAGGACAACATACAGCGGGTCCTGAGTAGCCCCAGTGGGACAACACACAGTGGGCCCTCAGCAGCCCCAGTGGGACAACACACAGTGGGTCCTGAGTAGCCCCAGCGGGACAACACACAGCGGGCCCTCAGCAGCCCCAGCGGGACAACATACAGCGGATCCTGAGTAGCCCCAGTGGGACAACACACAGTGGGTCCTGAGCAGCCCCAGTGGGACAACACACAGCGGGCCCTCAGCAGCCCCAGCGGGACAACATACAGCGGATCCTGAGTAGCCCCAGTGGGACAACATACAGCGGGTCCTGAGTAGCCCCAGCGGGACAACACACAGCGGGTCCTGAGTAGCCCCAGTGGGACAACACACAGCGGGTCCTGAGTAGCCCCAGTGGGACAACACACAGCGGGCCCTCAGCAGCCCCAGCGGGACAACACACAGCGGGCCCTCAGCAGCCCCAGCGGGACAACACACAGTGGGCCCTCAGCAGCCCCAGTGGGACAACACACAGCGGGCCCTCAGTAGCCCCAGTGGGACAACACACAGCGGGCCCTCAGCAGCCCCAGCAGGACAACATACAGCGGGTCCTGAGTAGCCCCAGTGGGACAACACACAGTGGGCCCTCAGCAGCCCCAGTGGGACAACACACAGCGGGTCCTGAGTAGCCCCAGTGGGACAACACACAGCGGGTCCTGAGTAGCCCCAGTGGGACAACACACAGCGGGCCCTGAGCAGCCCCAGCGGGACAACACACAGCGGGTCCTGAGCAGCCCCAGTGGGACAACACACAGCGGGCCCTCAGTAGCCCCAGTGGCACAACACACAGCGGGTCCTGAGTAGCCCCAGTGGGATAACAAATAAACGTTACCTTGCAGTTGCCAAAGGGACCCCGCGCCGGCTGCTTCCGTCCCGGGCCGAAGGGATCCCGCACCGGCCGAAAGGACTCTACACCGGTCCCAGGCCTGCCCGGCCGAAAGGACTCCACACCTGCCCACGCCTGTCCCTGTGGTCGCACACCAAGCGTTCATTGTGCTGACAGGTTGGGGGAACGTGGAACCGGCCGAAGGGACTCTGGGGACGTCGCACCGGCCGAAGGGACTCCAGGCCGGCGTTCAACCCAACGTCTTAAACTCCTAACCAACTTTTAATTAATTTTTAAACTTTTAATCAACTTTTAAACTTTTTAAACAATTTGGGAGAACTTTTAAAACTTACATTTTAGACTTTTAATCAAAATATTTTTAAACATCTATTATTGATCTACATCCTTGACTTTTTAACAATCTTTAGAAACTTTTTAAACTGGGGAAACTTCTATAACCTATTATTGATTTACATCTTAGACTTTTTAACAACTCTTAGAAACTTTTTAAACAAATTGAGAAGCTTTATCAACTTTTAACTTTTAAAATAACTTTGGAAGACACCTTCCTAATGCCTGCCCCCGCCAACCATGCCTCGGGCCATCTACCATCAATGGCGCTACTCGACGCTGAGCTTGCGGCCAACACTTCGCCATAGGCAATTAGGCTTATAGAGCTGTGCCTGGTCTCCAGTTGTTTTGGGCCCCCTTGCCACTGGACCAAGACCTTGCTCGGCTAAGCCCGTGTGGTTGCCGGTGTGCAGCGGCCACCCCACGTTAAAAGAACTAGAACACAGGCATCTTCCACTTCATCAGCATGAAGTTCAGGACCTGGAACGTCAGAACCCTCATGGACAATCCCAACAGCAACAGGCCGGAACACCGCACCGCAATAGTTGCCCGGGAATTCAGACATTTTGACATTGACATCGCCGCCCTAAGCGAGACCCGGCGGGCAGGGGAAGGCCAGCTGAAGGAACATGGTGGAGTTACACCTTCTTCTGGAAAGGGAAACCAGAGGCAGAACGCTGCCTTCATGGAGTCGGCTTTGCCATCGACCGCCTCAAAGACTCCCCCCGTGGGGTTAACGAACGCCTCATGACTCTTCGTATCACCCTATCCCAGAACCAATGCGCCACAGTCATCAGTGCGTACGCCCCCACACTCGATGCAATGGTTGAGGCTAAAGAGGGTTTTTATTCCAACCTCGAGACATCCTTGTCCCACGTCCCCACGGGTGACAAATTGATCCTCCTGGGTGGTCTTAATGCCAGGGTCAGCAAAGACACAGCCCTCTGTGGAGGCGTGATTGGCAGAGAGGGGGTAGGGAAAGCCAAGTCCAGCGGTACCTTACTCCTGATAAAATGTCTAGAACATGAACTCCTCATCACCAACACCCTGTTCCGCCAGAGGGACAAATACAAGGCATCGTGGCAGCATCCTCGTTCCAAACACTGGCACTTGCTTGACTATGTCATCATCCGAGCCAGAGATCGCAAGGATGTGCGCATCACCCACGCCATGGCAGGAGCTGATGACTGCTGGACGGACCACCGCCTAATCCGATCCATCATCAACATTAACATAGCCCCAAAGCAGAGGGGGCAGCAGAAGCAGTTCCACAAAAAAGTTAATGCTGGGGCACTTAGAGACCCAGCTAAGAGAACCCTTTACAGCCAGCACCTCACAGCTAAGCTGGCGTGCCTTGATGACCCTGAGTTGCTGAATGCCCATAGCACTTGGTCTGCCCTCCAGGCCTCTATAACCAGTGCCTGTGAAGAGACACTTGGTCACTCAATCAGAAAACATCAGGACTGGTTTGATGAAAATGATCAGGAGATCGAAGAACTAATAGATCGCAAGCGCAAAGCATTTCTGAGCCTCAAGCAACAACCCAACTCGGGAACTGCAAAACAACATCACAGATGGCTCAAGGCTCAGGTCCAACAAAAAACCCGGGACCTAAAGAACAGGTGGTGGATGCAGAAAGCACAGGAGATACAACAACTGGCCGACAGCCACGATATGCGAGGATTCTTCACTGCAGTCAAGGCCACCTACGGTCCAAACTCCTAAGGCCCCACCCCGCTCCTGGCCAAGAACGGGGAAACACTCATCAAGGACACCGAGGCTGTCTGGGCCCGATGGAAGGAGCACTTTGAAGATCTCCTCAATCGAGACTCTGCCTTTGACTCGAGTGTTCTCGATTCCATCCCGCAGCATGCGACCCGCCACCACCTCAGTGAAACTCCAACGTTGCACGAGGTAGGCAAAGCTATAAAACAGCTCAAGAATAACAAGGCTACGGATGCAGATGGAATCCCTGCTGAGGCGCTAAAGTATGGTGGAGAGGTGCTGTTGGTGCGGATATATGACCTCATCTCTTTCATCTGGAGGGAGATCTGAGAGATGCAGTGATTGTGATCATTTTTAAAAAAGGGGACAAGTTCGACTGCAGCAACTACAGGGGAATCTCCCTGCTATCAGCCACTGGGAAAGTTGTCGATCGAGTTCTCCTCAATCGTCTTCTCCCTGTGGCCGAGGAGCTCCTCCCAGAATCACAATGCGGATTTCGTCCCCTACAGGGCACAACAGACATGATCTTTGCAGCGCGACAGTTGCAGGAAAAATGCAGGGAGCAGCGCCAGCCCTTATACATGGCCTTTTTCGATCTTACAAAGACCTTTGACACTGTCAACCGTGAGGGTCTATGGAGCGTCCTCCTCCATTTCAGATGCCCCCAAAAGTTTGTCAACATCCTTCGCCTGCTTCACGATGACATGCAGGCTGTGATCCTTACCAATGGATCCATTACAGACCCAATCCATGTCCGGACCGGGGTCAAACAGGGCTGCGTCATTGCTCCAACCCTCTTCTCAATCTTCCTCGCTGCCATGCTCCACCTCACAACCAACAAGCTCCCTGCTGAAGTGGAACTAAACTACAGAACCAGTGGGAAGCTGTTTAACCTACGCCACCTCCAGGCCAGGTCCAAGATCACCCCAACCTCTGTCATTGAGCTGTAGTATGCGGACGATGCTTGCGTCTGTGCACATTCAGAGGCTGAACTCCAGGATATAGTCAGTGTATTCACTGAGGCATAGGAAAGCATGGGCCTTACGCTTAACATCCATAAGACAAAGGTCCTTCACCAGCCTGTCACCGCCGCACAGCACTGCCCTCCAATCATCAAGATCCATGGCACGGCCCTGGACAACGTGGACCATTTCCCATATCTCGGGAGCCTCTTATCAACAAAGGCAGACATTGATGCGGAGATTCAACATCACCTCCAGTGCGCCAGTGCAGCCTTCAGCCGTCTGAGGAAAAGAGTGTTTGAAGACCAGGCCCATGGTCCACAGGGCTATAGTAATACCCGCCCTCCTGTATGGATCTGAGGCATGGACGATGTATAGAAGGCACCTCAAGTCGCTGGAGATATACCACCAACGATGTCTCCGCAGGATCCTGCAAATCCCCTGGGAGGACAGGCGCACCAACATCAGTGTCCTTGACCAGGCTAACATCTCCAGTATTGAAGCACTGACCACATTCAATCAGCTTCGCTGGGCAGGCTACATAGTTCGCATGCCAGATACGAGACTCCTGAAGCAAATGCTTTATGCAGAGCTCCTTCATGGTAAATGAGCCAAAGGAGGACAGCAGAAACGTTATAAGAACACCCTCAAAGCCTCCCTGGTAAAGTGCGACATCACCACTGACACCTGGGAGACCCTGGCCGAAGACCGCTCGAGGTGGAGAAAGTGCATCCGGGAGGACGTTGAGCTCTTCGAGTCTCAACGCAAAGAGCATGAAGAGGCCAAGCGCAGGCAGCGGAAGGATCGCGCGGCAAACCAGCCCCACCAACCCCTTCCCTCGATAAATGTCTGTCCCACCTGTAACAGGGTCTGTGGCTTTCGTAACGGACTGTTCAGCCATCAAAGAGCTCACTTTGGGAGTGGGGGTGGGTCCTTCTCGATTCCGAGGGACTGCCTATGGTGATAGGAAATGCGGCAGCCAATTTTGTGCACAACAAGCTACCACATTCACCAATGTGACAATGATCAGGTAATCTGTTTTAGTGATGTTGATTGAGGGATAAATGTTAGCCAGGACACCAGGGAGAACTGCCCTACTCCTCTTGAATAGTGCTATGGGATCTTTTACATCCATCTGAGAGAGTAGACGGGGCCTCGGTTTAACATTTCATCCGAAAGGCAGCACCTCCAACAATGCAGCACTCCCTCAGCACTGCACTGGAGTGTCAGTCTAGATTTTGTGCTCAAGTCTCTGAAGTGGGACTTGAACCCACAACCTTCTGACTCAGGGTTGTGAGTGCTACCAACTGAGCCATTGGCAGCTGTAGATCATGGTATCATCACCTGCACCAGGCAGCACTGCAACGTATTGAATCTTTTTCGGACATTGGCATTTGACTCCACCATGACCCCTGCAATCTGCCCAGATCCATCAAGGTGGCCTCCATGTGGAAGTAAGCTACAAACAGTAAGCCGTTAACCTTTTTTCCTAAAGATGACGCCTTTAAATAACAGACAATCTTTTTGACAGATTTCAGCGATATTCAATTGCAGGAGTGCTCTGGCTGTTAAACATTTCTGACTTTCATTGAGGGCAGATATGAAATGACAACATTTATATTGTTTCCTGGGGGCTGTGTTGGCACTCGAACTCCTGCTCCAAGGTCACCATCGGAGGCAACTTCACCAGAGAGAAAGGCAGAGAGAAAGGCAGCAAGATGTGGGCAGAGGGAGGAGGCTCAATAGGGCTGAGAACAAGAGACCTTACCCTCCCAGGGTATTCTGGCAGCAGTTCTCCTACATCAACTTCACTGAGGATCAGTGTGGTCAGAGGATGTGCTTCAGCAAGGATGTGGTTACAGAGCTCTGCCACTCCTTTAACCAGACCTTGGCCCTCAGACTAGGGTGAGGATGGCTCTCTCTGTGGCAGTCAAGGTCACCATCGCACTCAATTTTTAGGCCAGTGGATCCTTCCAGTGTGCAACAGGCGACATCTCCAACATCTCCTAGTTTGCCATCCATTGCTCCATCCACGAGGTGACAGATGCTCTGTACAGAAAGAAGAGGGACTACATCTCCTTCTCCATGAGCAGAGAAGCAGCCGAAGTATGCATGTGGCTTTGCCAGGATAGCAGGCTTCCCCATGGTGCAGGGCACGTGGCTTTATGGCTTTACGGTCTCCGCATAACAATCCTGAGGTATTCTGTAACCGCAAAGGCTGCCACTCACTGAATGTACAGTTGGTGTGTGACCACACATGCCGAATCCTCACCGTCAATGCCCGCTATCCGCCTTCATCCTGCACCAGACCAGTGTGCCAGCAATCTTCCAGCGACCAAATGAAGCTTGCGGCTGACTGCTCGGAGACAAGGGCTATCTGCTCTCCACCTGGCTCATGACCCCCCTCCGCAACCCCAACACTCCTGCCCAGCACTCATACAATGAGAACCTTGCCACCACCAGGAGCATCATTGAGCAGACCATCAGAGTCCTCAAGCAATGGTTCCGCTGCCTTGACTGCTCGGGAGGAGACCTCCAGTACTCGGCTGAGCAGGTATCCCTTTTCGTCATCGTCTGCTGCATGCTGCACAACCTGGCCATCATGAGGGCGCAGCCATTGCCCCCAGGCACAGCTCCACCATCTCAGGAGGAGGAGTATGAAGAGGAGGAGGAGCAGGAGAAGGAGCAGGAGGAGGAGGAAGAGCAGGGGCAGCAACAGCAGAGATGGAGGAGGTGACCACTGAATCGCAATTTTGCAAGGGCGGTTCGCGACCATCTCATCAGACTTCTTTCCAGTACCTCTGCACATCCCCATCAGCACCACCATTTCCCCTTTCATACCACAGCCCCACAACTGAAATGAGAGACATCACCAAAAATGCAACATTCCAATTAAAATTTATCTCATAACATTTAACATTATCATCAACAACAAATATATTTAAGAATCACTCTTGTGCAATACCTTATATCCCCTCTTAACACTCGGTTTAACTATTCTAGAGCTCTTCCACAGTGTGTCCCCTGTGGCTGCAGCAGGGCTGTTGTGTGTCAGGGCCAGAGACTAGAGATAGCCTTGAAGGATGCCCTCGACCAGCTCCGGCAGCAGACTGCACCACCTCAGGCTGAATGATGGCAGTCTGGGCTGACTGGGTGACAGGCAGTGGGATCAGGAATGCTGTCATCCTGAGAGAGGACAGCAGGTTCCTGCTCCATTGACCCACTGTCACTCCCCCGGGGCAGCACCTCAGCATCCCCACCAATCTGCTGCTACACCATGAGATCCCCGGTAGACTGTGGTGAAGGGTTGCAAAATTCGTGAGAAAACCCCCCACTGTTTGGACTCATTGAAAAGGAAATTTAATTTGGAACTATCTACCAGAAAGTTTGAAATCCTAAAGTACACATGGAAGAAACTACGAACTTTAATCGAATTTGGGATTTTACAAGACAAATTTAGTTTGTGTGGGCAGGGCTAGAGAACTAAAGGATGACTATCCTACAAAGAAACCAGTTTGAGTATTGAAGCTGTCTGGGGTATTGAAACTAAAGTAAATTGTCTGGAGAATTATGGGGATACTCGAAAATCCTTCTCCACAAGAGACTTTAACGTAGCAACAATTAACCCAGAGATAGCTAACCATCATTCAGCATATGCATGAAAAAGGCCCATCCAGCCGCATGAAAAAACCTAAGCTCAGACAGACATTGCAAATACCAAGCTAATATTTCCATCAAGAAACAGATTTAGAAGATCGACACACCCGAGACGGGTTAACATTTAATGGGCCCGCCAAAATATGATAAAGAAATATCAAGTCCGCCAAAAATTAAACAAAGAATCCAGGCTGATTTGGCACGAAGATTAGAACAGCTCAAAACGTATAACTGGGCCCTGCTTTAACAAAGGGTATGCTACTGCCTCAGAAGACACTGCTAGGAATGCTTAGCAGAAGGTATGCACACAGCAGCCTAGCATCATAGAGGATCAAGAAGGGAGCGAGACCACCACGGCAGTTTTTTTAACTGACTTTCTCCAGCCTCGACGTCCTGCTATTGAAAAGGAAGGAAGAACATCACCATCGCGGCAGCAACCGACCACAGCCAATGTGGTACCACCAAAAGCACCGCGATCGACCAACATCAAAACAAAACTCCACAAGAAAGAAACCGAAGAATCGAAAGTTTCTACTCTACAACCTAGGCCTGACTACCAACAGGTGAAAACATTATCTAAAGAGACTTTGAAACCTATTTCTAACGAAAGAAAACGAGTACTTACCCCATAAGTCCAAAACGCTCCCTACCGCATCAGCGGACATCAGCCAACTGAAGATTGCACAGTAAGAAGTCTTCTCCGACATTCGGGGTACGGCAAGCAGAACCTACAGAATCCAGCGAACCCCGAAATCGCGAACCACCACTAACTACCAGTAAAGGATTGGTAAGCATAGTCCCTGTTTGGCCTGGAGTCTAATCTAGTCAGTGTTAGGTATTGGGAGGTGGGAGGTATATTATTCACTGTAACCCCTTTGAATGTGTGATGTACTGTTCTTTATTTGAGTAATTATAAGTTTGACATTGTATTTTCTTGTCTTTAATAAAATCAAAGTTCTTTTGCACCAAACCAGTTGTCTCTTGCACTTTATCATATCCCCCAAATAAATCCAGAGTCTAGAACCCAGGGAGTGGGAGCGATTCGAATCGCTCAGAAGGTCAGAGGTGAACCTGACCCCTACACCACCCCCTACAGTGGTGGACCCAGCAGTAATGGCAGAAGTCAGAGCTTGCATGGCAGCCATCTGAGACTGCATGAGAGCAATCTGAGACTCAATGCCACCAGCCATTGACGGCATGACAGCGCTAAGACCACGCGTGATATCAAGTTGAGACTCCATGAGGGCAGTCTGAGCTTCCATGTCACCAACCATTGTCTGCATTACATCACTAAGACATTGCTTTGCTTCTGCCTGTGCTGCAATGGAAGCTGCCACATCACCCATGACATGCATCATGAGGTCGGGATCCACACGGTCTCTCTGGGAGTTCACAATCATCTGCAGATTGGCAATGATGGGCTCCATGGTGTGTGCAGGGCTCTGCGCAATGCTGGAAATGGATTCCTCCATGCTCCTTACCATAGCGGAGAGGCTCTTGGGCACCCTTCCCATTGCACCTATCATGTCAGAGTGCAAGGCCATCACCCTTCTTGTGAATGCCTCCCCATTGAAGTCCTCATCTGAGTCCTGTGCAGCAGAACTTGTGCGCAAACTTTCCCTCCAGGGAGTTGGCTCCTGAGCTACCCTTACCCCTTGTCCTTGCTACAGCCCACTAGGCCCTGGTGCATCACCCAGTGCAGACCCCTCTGTTAAGCTAACCTCTAAGGTCCACGTAGTGTGAGTCTGAGCTGGTGCCTGTGGGTGAGAGATGCAATGACAAGGTGCTTTGCTCCTCCTCCTCTTCTCCCTTGTCAGTGTCATGGGGTGAGGGACTCAGGTACAGGCTGCTTATCTGCTTACTGATTATCTGAAAGCATAAATGTCACAAGATTCACGTTAAAATGAGGGCGGGGTGGGGGGGCAGGCATGGAGCAAGGAAAGCAGACAGTATCAGGAGCTGGAAAGTGATAAAGCCTTCTAGTGTGAGGGGGAAGTGGTATGAGAAAAGGAGAGTGGATAAAAATACCATTGTTGCCCCCAGCAGGGTTGATGCCCCCGATGGCCACGGCACCCACCATCTGTGGGCCAGTGAGCCACAGCACTTGCTCCTCCAGCTGAGCTTCAGCCCCGCCTGTTCTCTGTTGCTCCCTCCGATTATGTGCCATCCAGGCCTGCAAGGAATTGTGTGAGTAAGAAGAGTCCATGTATGTGGGAGATATGCCTGCCATTGTTGAATAGCTGTGAATGTAGGCAAGGCGTGAGATAAGGATGTGAATTTGAGTAGCTGTACGTGTTTGGTGGGTGAATTGTGGGGGAGTGATAGTTTACGCAATGTGCACAGACAGAGGTTCAGAGGCTGGTAGGAGGTGTGGAAGCATGTACTCACCTTCACCACCCGACTGAGGTCGTTGAACTTCTTCCGGCACTGTGTGAGGGTTCATGGACTACAGTGCTGGCCGAGACCTCCTCGGCCACTTCTCTCCACATGGCCCTGAAGACCTGTGCCAATGGCCTCTTTCTAGATGCGGGGAACAGCGCATCCCTCCTTTGCCCTCACCAGTGCCTCCAATGCCACATCATTGAATCACTTTGCCTTCTCCCTTCCAGCAAGATTTGCAACAGCCATCCCAGAAAGTTGTTGCACTTGCTCACAGCTCTCCCTCAAATACAGCACTGGTGAAAATGAGCAGGTGCAGCTTGATATAACCTCCCCTTTAAGAGCTGGAAACAGCCAGTGTGAAGGATTGAAGGATTATTACTGAATACAAGTTACTTGAAATTGGGTAGCACTTTGCTATTAGCACCCCACTTAGGTCATTAGCGCTTCATATACCGCCCCCTTCCTTCCTGGGGCACTAAAGCCCAATTTAGCAGCAGTTAGCCTAGCGCTAACTTTTCAAATGTCACCCCCTTAGACTCTTCAGAGCAGGTTACAACACATATGAGTAGTCCATTACTATTTTCTACCCACTTACCACCATTCATTACTCATGTCCAAGATTCTACTCAAATTAGTGAACAGAGATAAATGCAGTCCTAGTTTTTTAAAGAACATTTTGCTAGAGAATGATAGGGTTGATTAATGGAATGTTTAATATTTGATATCCAATAACAGCAACTTTAGCTAAGGAAGGAAGGAGGGAAGGAAAGGAAAGGGAAGGAAGGAAGGAAGGAAGGAAGGAAGGAAGGAAGGAAGGGGAAGAAAAGGAAGGAAGGAAGGAAAGGGTAGGAAGGAAGACTTGCATTTATATAGTGCCTTTCACGACCACTGGACATCTCAAAGTGCTTTACAGCCGATGAAGTACTTTTGGAGTGTAGTCACTGTTGTAATGTGGAAAATGCGGCAGTCAATTTGTGCACAGCAAGCTCCCACAAATAGCAATGTGATAATGACCAGATAACCTGTTTTAATGATTTTGATTTGAGGGACAAATATTGGCCGGAACACCGAGGAGAACTCCCTGCTCTTCTTCGAAATAGTGCATTGGGGTCTTTTACGTCCACCTGAGAAGGCAGACGCGGCCTCGGTTTAACATCTCAGCCAGAAGATGGCACCTCTGACAGTGCAACACTCCCGCAGCACTGCACTGGAGTGTCAGAATAGATTTATGTGCTCAAGTCTCTGGAATGGGACTTGTACCCACGATCTTCTGACTCAGAGGCTGAGCCACAGCTGACACGACCTCCTGACTCAGAGGCAAATGCATTACCCACTTTAAAAAATATTATTTATTCAACATTAAAAACCATTTACAACATCGTGATCATTCCATTGTATCATACAAATCTTTTCCGCTACTCTGTACAGCTATTCCTCCAACACATATTGTTTAATTTGTCTCCCGTAACATATATTAATCTATTTTACTTTCAAAATTGATCATAGCCGAACCTTCCGAACTCTATCCAGGATACCCTCATCCCAAAAGGTTTCTTGCAGACACAACAGATCAGTCCCTTTAAAACACTGAAACAACTGCTGCAATTTCTTCTCCCCTCTTAGTCCGTTAACATTAATCGAGACCAATGTAATTGTGGATATCTGAATGGAATATATGGAATTAAGGACAGTAAAGTAAACTGGATATATGAAAATGTATAAGCCATGGAAGAATAGCTGGGAGAATGTCAGATTGCAAATAGTGCAACATCAGCACAGTTAACAGTCTTTCCCAAGGTTTCAAGTTACTAATCCTGCCAATAACATAAATTGTAACATGAAATGAATATATGGATAAATCTGCAGAATTGCAAGGTCTCAGTTGGTAGTCACACCACTAAATTGAAACATTCAGAGGCAATGCTTGAGCTTTCGTAAAAACATCTCATATAGATTGACTAATGAGTGGCTGAGTTAGAATGTCAATCTAATTGTATTTTGTTATCTATTTTCAAAACTGTATAACTGTTGTCGCTTTATGATGTAACTTCACTTATCCGTAGGGAGTGTGTACGCTCTATCGAGAGAGTATATCTTCTGTCTGATAAGTCTTGCCGGCCGGTAAAATAAAGACTGCTTTGTTCAAGGCACAAGAGGTATTCGACTCAGTAATTTTACTGAACCAGATTGAGAGAAAAGAATCTACATTTACATTTGGTGTCAGAAGTGGGATTTCAACGGACGACTGCCGAAAACTTGCAAATTAAGAGCCAGACTAGCCTTGGACGAGACGAGGGGAATGTGGCCACTGGAGTGAGTATGATTTCAATACTGCTCCAGTTTCCCCCGGTTTCAAAAGTCTGAGGAAAGTTTAGCCACTCGCTGGTTCTCAGGTAGTGTCTGAACGAGATCCAGGACAATCTGGTGAATACCTTTCAAATTTAGAATAAGGATAGAGATAGGGAAATTGCGCGATGACGCAAACCAAGCGGCGACTTGGAAAGATAGGTTATAGTTAGAGCTAGATAGGGATAGATGATCAATCATGGATCCAAAAATTAATAGTAAAGAAAAGAGACTCTTGTGAACGTCTGTTTAAATGAGAAATGCTTCTGTGATTTTTACTGTAAAAAAAAAAGCCGGGGAGTTGTGGTTTGTTTTATCTCAAACAGAATGAAAGTTTTTTTTAACCCTTCATAGTGTTGTCCTGTATGTGGGAAGTTTAAGAGTGTGAACCTTATTGAATTATGTATATTAGGATGATAAGTTACGGAGCCAGGAAATGCACAAAGGATAGATTTGTTGAGTAAAAAAAAAAGAAAAAATTGTCGAAAGAAAACATTCAGAGAAGGCACAGCAAAACAATTGAGATGAATTCAAAAGGATTCAAAAAAAAAATATTATATTAAATAACACGACCTTGGGACTGGAACAATTGAGATAACGAAAAGCAGTCCACAGCCTACGTGCCAGACTTCTCTCTAGTTATGGAAAAGACAAAAAAAAGGTAACGTACTAAATAGCTGCTAAAAAAAAATGTTCTGAGATTTTAAATTATGAGAAAAATTCCACTGCAGTCTAAAAAAAAATAAATCATTCCTGTCCAGTTGGCAGAAAAAACTCCATTAAATTAGGGCTTTCATTGACTGATTGGATTTAAACTGCGCAGTGACGCGAAAGGATAGAGAAATTTGGAAACTAAAAGAATTTAAATAAGGCTCATAAGAAATCAAATTTAGAAAATTAGGCTCACAGGGAATTAAGTAAGGCTTATGGGGAATTAAATAGAGGATAGGTGTTCAAATCAGGTGTGACGTCGACCTTGTATATCACTTGGCCCGTCTAGGCACTGATTGAATTTAAATCACGCACCAACTGGAAAGGTAGGGCCGACGCGGACGCGCAGCGGCGCGAAAGCGCAGCGACGCGAGACGTGCGGCGGCGCGAGCGTGCGGCCGAGTAAAGGACGGCTGACGCAGATGCGCAGCAGCGTGGAATGCGTGGCGACGCGAGACGTGCAGCGGCGCGAGCGTGCGGCCAAGTGAACGTGGGCCGACGCGAACGCGCAGCGACGCGAACCGTGAAGTAATATCAAAGTCAGTGCTGATTTTTGTAAGTCCGTTTATTGTAAGTCTGTTGGGTTTTTTTTTGAATCGCGTGGCGACGCGAGCCGCGGGGCGACGCGAGCCGCGGGGCGACACGAGCCGCGGGGCGACGCGAGCCACGGGGCGACGCGGCTTTGTGTTAGTTTAGTAAAGTCTGTTAAGTCTGTTTACTTCAAGTGTTTTGAATCGTGCGGCGATGCGAGCCGCGGGGCAACGCGGCTTTGTGTTAGTTTAGTAAGTTTGTTAAGTCTGTTCAAGTTTGAATCGCGCGGCGACGCGAGCCACGGGGCGACGCGGCTTTGTGTTAGTTTAGTAAGTTTGTTAAGTCTGTTTACTTTGAATCGCGCGGCGACACGAGCCGCGGGGCGATGCGGCTTTGTGTTAGTTTAGTAAAGTCTGTTAAGTCTGTTTACTTCAAGTGTTTTGAATCACATGACGACGCGAGCCGCGGGGCGATGCGGCTTTGTGTTAGTTTTAGTAAAGTCTGTTTGTTTTAAGTTTGTTCAAATCGCACGACGACGTGAACGCGTAACGACACGGTAATACGAGGGACAGCGTGAAAATGGGTAATCAGTTGGATAAAACAATGGATGCGGATAGTCCGCTACAAAAGTTATGTGAGGAATTCCCTGAAAGAGCTGAAGACTTTAGAAAATTATCAGGAGCCCTGAACAAATTATTAGGAGATGACCGGTGGCCTCTAGGTGGCACTAGAAGCGTAGAGGTAGTAAAAAAAAAGCACAGGGATTGTCAAAAAAAAAATTAAAAGATGCATCACTTCTGTCAAGTTGGCAAATAAATGCTATTAAATTAGGACTTTCATTGACAGAGGGAACACATGTTAAAACTGTAGACGTCTTAAAAAAAGAATGTGCGCACGAGAAACTTACTAAGAGATACTCTGGGACCTCTGAGAAAGGTATTGACCGACTACGTAGTAAATTGGCTGGCTTTGTGTTAACCGAGGCTAATGATGAAATTGATGAGTGGTCACTGACTCAGCGCCCAACGGCGCCTCCCGCACCCCCTGGCCCCTTGCTCCAGTCCTCTTCCCAACACCCTCCACCTTACACTCCGGCGAGAGGAGTTAAAAATAACCCCATACCACCAAAGCAACAAACCCAAACTGACTCCTCATCCTCTGATAGCGATTCGGATCCCCAGTTCACAAGCAATATAGCCGAAAGGACCAGATCTCACACTCGAAAGGGCAGAACTATATCTCGATATCACAGACAGTCCCGTAAATCTTCTAGTCAATCTACCAGTCCAAGTTGTGAAAGACATAGCAAACACCCCCGCCGATCGAGACGCAGAACTGTCAAGCAGTCAGACAGCTCTGAAACATCCTCCGACCTAGGAATGATTTCCAAGATCCCAAAATCTTGACACCAATTCCCTGTCAGACCAATGCCAAACTCTGATGCACAACAAGCTGCAGACCACCCCACTATAGATGTTTATGTGATCTTTGAACAACTATTTGATTGCTCACGCTATCCGGACAAATGGGAAGGGCAGTTAGATATTATTGGCAGGAAAAGAAAGGGGAGGGGGGAGGTGCGCCCCCAACCCGGGTCAAGACTGAATACGTGACTAGAAAGGAAGAGCCATCTCGGGAGGAAGGATCAATAGAACCGCAGTGTTGCATACAGGATTGGATGGATAAGCAAGGATACGGTTATACTAAACAACCAAACGGCCCGAGCCCTGCTAATAAACCTCCCTATTGTCCCTGGCATGGTATGGGAAGAGGCTGGGACTGGGTAAGAGGAATTGACTGTTTTAATTGTGGGCAGGAAGGACATTGGAATAAAAATTATCCCTACCGTCAGCATGGAAAAGGAAGAGGAGGAAGAGGAGGGGGGCAAGGGGGGAGAGGAGGATCTTACACTAACTTCTCCCAGAACAACCCCTTTGGTCAATTGTCCCCCGATTGACTACGCAGCTTGATTGTGCAGGGATCCTCCCCGGACGACGAACCAATGAGTGGCAACCCTTTTTGATAGATACGGGAGCCTTCATGTCTTCTGTACAATCAAAGCTTAAACTCCCTGCCTCTACTGAAACACAGAAACTTTCAGGATTCCTGGGACAAATCTCGACATTCCCGGTGTCAGAACCGGTTAAAATGGGTTACCAGGTAGAATCGGTGGAACATCGATTTGTTATCACAACCAATCTGGACTGTAACTTGATGGCCAGAGATCTCCTCTGCAAATTCCAGTTGCATTTGGAGTGTGGAGATGATGGGATTATTGTAAAACAGGGAACCCTTAAGCGGCAGTATTATACCACTAGAACCCCTCAGTGGTGGTCTCTGGACCTGCCGCAGGCACCCTATCACGTGACCCTAGCATACGATCCCAGTGGAAAGAATCAGGACCTGCAGAACTTTTATCAGGATCACGAAGGGGAAGTGAAGGAAATTCTATTAAGGGCTAGAGTGACTGGACCGGAAGGGAAGGCAGATTTTGTGGAAATGGACAGCCCCCAATGGTGGCACCACATATTACTCATGAAGTATTACCTCCCCACCACGCTAAAGATTTGGGAGTTATGGTGCGCCAGGCTATAGACGAGGCTGACCCTACCAGCCGGGATGTGCAAATTCCATGGGAACCCCGAGAAGGTCTTAAGACTCTGCAGCATCATACTGGCTCTGACATACCTGACTATATGGATCCTCATGTGTGGGCAGAGGAACCCTCCCAAGTGGGTTATCACAGGCAATACCGAGTATCCACCGAGCTTTGGAGGCTAGCCGAGTCAAACCAATTTGCCAGTTTCCAGTCCCTAGCACGGCTAAACAAATGCGACAGTGTTTGGGGATGATCAATTACTTCAGATCCTGGATCCCTAATGTTGCCCTGATGACTAAGCACCTCACCCCGTATACAAATAAGTAAGGCAGCTTTGAAATAGAAACCGTAGACGTCCAAGCTTTTAAGGAACTAAAGACAGCCCTGCTGCAAGCTCCGGCTTTGGGCCGGCCCCTCTATGACCGGCCCTTTCAACTGTATTGTACAATTCTGAAAGACTGTGCTACCGTTGTCTTAACACATCTCACTCCGTAGCTGCCCTCCTGGGCCAACTGCAGACTCAACACCTTACCATGGCCAGGCAAAGCAGATATGAGATCTACTTACTAAACATTCCTAAGCTGACCTTTCGGCACTGTACTGCAATTAATCCGGCCTGTTTTCTTACTGAGCCACCCCAAGATGAGGAAGAACCCAGTCATGATTGTTTATCTTTAATTTAAGAGGCCACATCAGTCAGGGAAGATTTTGTTGATGTACCAATTGAAGATCCAGACTGTATTATGTATGTTGACGGAATTAATCCAGAAGGTACACGAATCTCAGGATACGCCATAGTAAACCAGGAGAATCAGGTCTTGGAATCTGCCGCTTTTGAAACTGCCTATACCGACTCTAGATATGCCTTTGGGATGGCCCATGATTTCGGACAATTATGGAAAAATAGGGGATTCCTAACCTCACAGGGGAATGAGTATCTGATTTGTTGCAAGCCCTCATGTTCCCCAAACGCATTGCCATTGTCAAATGTACCGCCCACACTACCGGAAATTCTCTGGTTGATATAGGGAATCGTTGTGCTGACCAAGAGGCCAAACAGGCCTCTCGTGACCAACAGATGGTAGTGCCCAAAATTATGAGTCAGACTAAAAATCCTGCGAAGGATAAGTTAGCCTCGGAAAAACCAATGCCAACCATCCAAGATGTTATAAAAGCACAGGAGGACGCTCCTGAAAAAGATAAACTGTTGTGGAAATATTATGCATGTACTTATGACAATGTTTCTAAACTCTGGACCACTCCCGCGGAACAGACTTGCATGTCTGACAAGTTGGCTCTATGGGTTATTGAATGTATGCATTTTGCTACTCATTGTGGAGCAAGGACCACGAGTGACACACTTTTGGCTACTTGGTGGCACCCTAGACTCCAGGCGCTCACCCAGAACATCAGTAGTCGTTGCCTGGTTTTCCAGCAACATAATCCAGGGAAGGGAGTCCCCTGTGATTGGGGTAAAACGCCCCTACCCGAAGGTCCCTTTGAGACATTTCAGTTGGACTACATTAAGTAGCAAAAAGTTCAGTGTTACAAATATGTGTTAGTAATAGTAGATGTGTTTAGCAGATGGATTGAAGCCAACTTGGACAATAAGGCTCAAACTGTTGTTAAGGTGTTGATGAGGGAAATTGTTCCTAGATATGGTATCTCAGCTCGACTGATGACCACCTATGTTCTTTCTCTGACTCAGGCTCTGCGACTAGTTCACAACCAGGTTCAAGATGCTCACCTCGACCTCCCAGTTTTACCCGAATTGTCCCTCGTGGCACCAGGGAAGTATGGATTCGGAAGGGATTAGAGCCACAATGGGAGGGGCCTTTTCAGGTGTTACTCACTACCCCCACTGCAGCCAAGGTTGAGGGGAAAAGTGCCTGGGTTCACCTGCACCACTGCAAGCTCACCACCCCCTAACGAACCTATTTTGCTGGTTATTCTAATTCCTGTTTCTGTTCCAGACTTCCTCTTCTCCATAGCTGAACAAGGCCGTTGGCATCCTAATTGGAACGTGGACCAGTTTGAACTTTTACCCGTAGTGATAGACAGCCAGCTACACCGACGGTGACCTGAGAAGAGAGACGGGAAAACTGAACTCTTTTAATCAGCAAAATAATTGGACTATTTATCTGAATCCTGAGCCATAAGATGAAACTGTCTGTATGCCACAGTCTGTATAATAGTGTTGATATATGACAGTTTCGGTGCATGGGAGGGGAGACAGAGACGAGAGCTCCATGTAAACACCTTTTTGTACATGTCTTATGTTTATGCGCAAAATGGGAACTTTTCTAGATGTTGGGTGTGTTCACATTCCCTATACATTCCAAAGGGGGAATTCCTTTGCGCCCCGTTCCACTAACCCTAACTGAGACTGTCAGATGGATTCAGAGCCAAACTATCACGAGAGGAGGGGGGCCAATACAATATTGCTGAAGCTCTGGAGGGCATCACAGCTGAAATGGTAGCAATAAGGACCGTAGCATTACGAAACCGAATGGCCCTCACCTGTTAGCTGAGAAAGGGGGAACGTGTGCCCTGATAGTGCGACATTCAGATCCTTACATTCCTGATAGTTCAGAAAACATAACCAATCTCGCTGATCACATAAGAAGGAAGGGAAGAAGTTATCCACACCAGCAGAAGGATCTAGCTGGTTTGATTGGCTATCAGATGGATCTTGGAGATCCTATCTAATTGTTGGTTGCCTTAACCTTTGTTGTAAAGTAATGACGGCAAGGTTAGCAAACTCTCTTGTGGTCAAGGGCTCCCGAGTTATGATCCAACGAACTAAAGAACTACTCGACACTAACAACAATATGATTCTGGAAATGAAGTGTGAACGGATGAATGCAATACTCTCAGAATGATCCTAAATGTTATCATATAATGATAAAAGGAGGGAATGTGGATATCTGAACGGAATATATGGAATTAAGGACAGTAAAGTAAACTGGATATATGAAAATGTATAAGCCATGGAAGAATAGCTGGGAGAATGTCAGATTGCAAATAGTGCAACATCAGCACAGTTAACAGTCTTTCCCAAGGTTTCAAGTTACTAATCCTGCCAATAACATAAATTGTAACATGAAATGAATATATGGATAAATCTGCAGAATTGCAAGGTCTCAGTTGGTAGTCACACCACTAAATTGAAACATTCAGAGGCAATGCTTGAGCTTTCGTAAAAACATCTCATATAGATTGACTAATGAGTGGCTGAGTTAGAATGTCAATCTAATTGTATTTTGTTATCTATTTTCAAAACTGTATAACTGTTGTCGCTTTATGATGTAACTTCACTTATCCGTAGGGAGTGTGTACGCTCTATCGAGTGAGTATATCTTCTGTCTGATAAGTCTTGCCGGCCGGTAAAATAAAGACTGCTTTGTTCAAGGCACAAGAGGTATTTGACTCAGTAATTTTACTGAACCAGATTGAGAGAAAAGAATCTACATTTACATAATCATGGTTTCTAATAAAGGAAGTGTGTCTGATAATCCCCCCATCATTTAATCTCCAGCCCTTTGTAAGGTTACACATTTTTCAGAAAGCACAGAACGAGGCCACAAACTAAAAGTTAATCAAATTGATTTGATACAAGCTTTTGGAATTAACTGGACAAAGGGAGAAAAAGGGGGCCAGCCTGGGGGCAGGTGGTGACTCACCATCAATTAAGGACAATTTCTGCGGTCACATACCAGACTGGATTTATGCATAACAACAATGGCATTGTTACATTTTCATAAATTAACTGAAGAGGCCCTGAACTGATTGGCCAGAGGGGGAAAAACAAATCTCGTTGGAGACACCAAGTCTGCAAGAAGACCACAACACCAAAGGGATCCCACCAGGTGTACATTTTTGGAGAACGAGGTATTTAAGATGAGGAGTAATCTTTTACCTGGTGGACTCCGTGTGCAAATTGGGAACATTCGGGTCCATTATTGCAGTCAATCAAACAAGATCACTGCAAACAACATATCGATTCAAACACATTATCGAAAACTGTAGCAGCGGGGGATTATTCATAACATGGATAAAAATATGCGAGCTTGAAGCAGCTCAGAAGTGAAGCAAAGTACAAAACGAACACAGAAGGAACAGAGCGGAGAAGAATGGTCAAAAGATGAAACATCCGGTCAAGGAACCAACGACCAGGAATCTATGATCCACGATTACAGCAATAAACTGGATCAGTGATTGTATGTCTTCAGTCAATTCTCTCAGGAATCTAGTTCTGTAGTTTTAGTTAGTTTTTGTTTAATAAAATTGACACTGGGTTAAGCCTAAATTTTGTGCCACGTATTGTCCTTTTTCCTATAATTCCCAACGTCAAATGAATCAAGGTAGAGTGTAAAAACAAACACCCTACAGAAATTGGCGACTGCGGAAGGATCTCGGCGTTTGGAATAGGATCACGGACACAAAACCAGGGCAAGAACACCGAGGGAAGCTTGGTTGAGTCTCAGGTCGGCTAAGGTAGTCGAAGTATTTCTGAAGGGCGACTAGGGAAGCCAGGAGAGAAACATTCTCTGACAGGCAGGAGTAGTCTCGGGCTGACTCCAAGGGTAGCCACCAAGAAAGCCGCAGGTAGTCTGTGAAGCGGTCTCAAGGTCTCTGTGACTACCCCAGTCAACCGAGATTACTCCAGCCTATCCAAGACTGTTTCTCTCATCAGGCTGTCCTGACCATCTGTGAGATTTACCCCTGGCCTCCCTGAGACCCCTTTGTTCCTTCAGTTCTGTTGCTTCCGTGTTCGTTCCATACTTCACTTCGCTTTGGTACCACTCTTCACTTCGCTTCTGAGCTGCTTCTAGCTCGCAGATTTATATCCATGTTATGAATAATCCCCCGCTGCTGCGGTTTTTGATAATGTGTTTGAATCGATACATTGTTTGTAATGATCTTGTTTGATAGAAACATAGAAACATAGAAAATAGGTGCAGGAGTAGGCCATTTGGCCCTTCAAGCCTGCACCACCATTCAATAGATCATGGCTGATCATTCCCTCAGTACCCCTTTCCTGCTTACTCTCCATACCCCTTGATCCTCTTAGCTGTAAGGGCCATATCTAACTCCTTCTTGAATATATCGAATGAACTGGCATCAACAACTCTCTGCGGCAGGGAATTCCACAGGTTAACAACTCTCTGAGTGAAGAAGTTTCTCCTCATCTCTGTCCTAAATGGCCTACCCGCTATCCTAAGATTATGTCCTCTTTCTGGACTTCCCCAACATCAGGAACATTCTTCCTGCATCTAACCTGTCCAGTCCCGTCAGAATCTTATACGTTTCTATGAGATCCCCTCTCATCCTTCTAAGCTCCAATGAATAAAGGCTCAGTTGATCCAGTCTCTCCTCATATGACAGTCCAGCCATCCTGGGAATCAGTCTGGTGAACCTTTGCTGCACTCCCTCAATAGCAAGAACGTCCTTCCTCAGATTAGGAGACCAAAACTGAACACAATATTCCAGGTAAGGCCTCACTAAGGTCCTGTACAACTGCAGTAAGACCTCCCTGCTCCTATACTCAAATCCCCTAGCTTTGAAGGCCAACATACCATTTGCCTTCTTCACCGCCTGCTGTACCTGCATGCCAACTTTCAATGACTGATGAACCATGACACCCAGGTCTCGTTGCACCTCCCCTTTTCCTAATCTGCCGTCATTCAGATAATATTCTGCCTTCATGTTTTTGCCCCAAAAATGGATAACCTCACATTTATCCACATTATACTGCATCTGCCATGCATTTGCCCATTCACCTAACCTGTCCAAGTCACCCTGCAGCCTCTTAGCATCCTGCTCACAGCTCACACCACCACCCAGTTTAGTGTCGTTTGCAAACTTGGAGATATTACTCTCAATTCCTTCATCTAAATCATTGATGTATATTGTAAATAGCTGGGGTCCCAGCACTGAGCCCTGCGGCACTCCACTAGTCACTGCCTGCCATTCTGAAATGGACCCGTTTATCCCGACTGTCTGCTTCCTGTCTGCCAAACAGTTCTCTATCCACGTCAGTACATTATCCCCAATACTATGTGCTTTGATTTTGCACACCGAACTCTTGTGCGGGACTTTGTCAAAAGCCTTTTGAAAGTCCAAATACACCACATCCACTGGTTTTCCCTTGTCCACTCTACTAGTTACATCCTCAAAAAAAAAGTACTCTCAAGGGCGACTAGTGTAGCCGAAGAGCTCCGGCTGACTAGGGCAGCCACCAATAGAAGTAGTCGCGGGTAGTCTGTGAAGAGGTCTCAAGGAGGCCAGAGGTGAATCTCACAGACAGCCAGGGCAGCCTGAGGAGAGAAACAGTCTCGGATAGGCTGGGGTAATCTTGGTTGACTGGGGTAGTCACAGAGAAAAACCAGTAGTAGTCGCGGGTAGTCTGCGAAGGGGTCTCAGGAAGGCCACTGGTGATTTCAAGGGCGACTAGGAGACCAGGAGAGAAACAGTCTCGGGCAGGCTGGAGTAGTCTCAGGTCGACTAGGGTAGCCACAGAGGGAAGCCTGAGTAACAGTAATCACAGGTCACGATGAGGTGGTCTCAGGGGAAATTTCTCAACCAGAGGCACTGGAAATGGACTCACAGCAGTGAAACGCGGTACAGCCCGCGGCTAAGAGCAGTCATAGGAAGTCCATGGAGGCTAAGGTAGCTGCATATATATGCAACAAACTGGACATTTCAGAGCCATGGGCACAGGAAATGCTACACTCTGGAGATCCGCAGGAAAAAGCTGCAGAGTGGACAGTCAGTAGTAACCACAAAGGATCAAAAGAAAAGGCGGTTTGGCTCATGTGCCTGCAAAAGCAGACACAACTGTTAAGAGAAAGTATAGGAAAGCTGGAGGGAGAGAATAAGAAGTTAAAGGGCTAGATAAACATTTTCGAGAAAGAAAAGCAGGACCAGGGTATGAAGGAAGAAACGGCACGGAATCACTTAGAGTGTTTGCAGTGACAGGTGACCGAGTGTAAAAAGCAGCAACAGACCCACATCGAACAAAGTGAAAGGCACTTAGAAAGAGCCAAAGAGGCGGAAGAACAGCTCAGAAAAATCAAGATAGCCTATCAGTTAGCGCAGAAACAGAGTTACGAGAGGACAGATCACGGACCTTGTAAAGAAAAGATCTGCCAGTTATAGGCAGAGTTAGACGGGGCGAAAGGGATGGTTTGTCTCATGGCACCAGGAGTCGTCGAGGAAGGTTGGTATCCAGAGGGGAAAGAGTCAGACAATGGGCCCGAGTATAGCGAGCATTGGCCGGCTCCCGAGGCACCGGGACCCCCGAAACCGATGTGTCCCTTGAGACAGCAGAAATTCGGCCCACCCCATCAAATAGTGATCCAGCTCACTTGCAGAGTGGCTATGTGATCCCATACACGCCGCTTCAGCTGCAGGAGATGCTGACGGGTATGGTAAAATTAAAGCAAAGAGGAGATGACTCCGTTCATTTTGCCAACATAGAGCAGATAGGGGGTATAAATAACTGCAGCGAGGAGGAGAAAGTGAAGCTAACACTGCTCTCGTTGGAGGGGAAACTTTATCAGAGCTTGTCGACAGCCATCAAGTTAGGTGGAGGAACCCCACAGGAGGAAATCATGGTAGCGCTAGGGTTCTTCAGTCAGAGTATTCCGTTCTGGCAAGTAGAACAGACTAGGCAGCAAGTAAACAAATCACCCAATATGTTTGCGGATATACTGTGGCCTATTTATTTAAGGGCCACTGGAGGGAATTTGATACGGGCAGACTTAATAGGGGAACCCAGAAACCATTGGTTGAGAACCATAATGGCTAACAGTTTGTCACGGCTCAGATCAAAGGTCGAGCATGACCCAGACGATCTACAGAATACAGAGGCAGGGGTGTTGAGAAGATTAACTCTAGCTTTTAAGTCCAGACAAGGTGAGGAGAAACTAAAAGGGAAGGTGCACGAAGTAAAAGGAGAGGTTAGGCCAAAGAAAGAATAGAGGCAAGAGAGAGGTAATGCGGGTCGAGCTAAAGGAGAGTGTTTTAAGTATGGGAAGTTGGGACACTGGAGCAAGGATTGTAGGCTCTCTAAAGGAGGGAAGCCAGGGTACGGGGGTGCTGAGGCAGGAAAAGGCCAGAAGAAGGTAGGCGACGACCCAGTACAGATTTTAGTGGCCGCATTACAGCAGGTTATGGGCACGGGTGGAGAAAAGCTGGACGCTGCAGTGGGAGAAAAGGGACCCAAATGCGTCAGCACCCCCCGCTTTGATGTTGCATCCAGCCAGAATACTTGTGTCTGCTCATATATGATGAGTGGGGCAGGCCATGTGAGGATGTGAAGGTAGAAACAGTTAGGGGAAGGTGTTTAGTAGATACAGGAGCCTCTAACATGGTCGAGCGGAGTCCCATTTACACTGGCGGGTTTTAATGAGCAGACTGGGGCAGTGTCGAAACCCTTAACCATAGAGTTAGGACCTAACATAACAAAGCAAGGAATGCTGTTTAAGGGAGACTGTTGGATCATGCCAGGGCAGTGCAGGGAAGAATTCTTGTAGCTAGCGTATGGGGGTCCAGGAGCTGGACATCTTGGGCCAGAAACGATGTGGAATAAAGTAGAAGCCGTAGGATGGTGGCCTGGGCTTAGAAGTGATGTAAGGGATTATTGCCAGAATTGTCTGGTATATGCCACAAACAATCCAGACCCCTGACCGGAGAAAGGCTCTGTTGGGACACGCGAGGAGGGCAGAGGGACCATGGCAGTCTATACAGATAGATTTCATAGGGCCACTGCCCACCTCAGGTAGAGGCAAGAAATATTGCTTGGTGTTGATAGATCTCTTTACAAAATGGGTAGAAGCTTTTCCTTGTAGGGCGGCCATCGCAGTATTCACTGCAATGAATCTGGTGCAAGAAGTATTTTCTTGATGAGGACTGCCCCAATAGTGGAATCAGATTAAGGGAGTCATTTCACTGGAGCGGTAATGCACGCCACCCTAAGGATGTTAGGAATACAGAGGAAATGGCATGTGACGTAAAACCCCTAATCGTCAGGTCCAATAGAAAGTACAAACCAGACCTTAAAAGAGAGGCTTAGGAAGGAGACAGGAAATACCCCGAAGAAATGGGATGAGATCCTACCCCTCATACTGATAAGCCACCGAGCGAGTCTCTCCACATGCACTGATGACAGAACTTATGAGGACCCCGACCCATATCCTAGCACCAGTCCTGACCGAAACGCAGGTTAAAGAGGTCAGACGGAATAGGTTTGTCAGAGATCTATATGATACTCTGAAGGGGCTACATTGGGAAGCAGCTAACAATATGGGCAGGCAGCACCAGCAGAATAAACTGTGGCTGGAACCCCGGTTTACACAGGAATGGAAGGTAGGGGATCAGGTCATGGTCAGGAATTATGCCAGAATAGGGGCATTTGAACCATTGTACAAAGGACCATATAGCATCGTAGACAAGGCAAGCCCTATAGTGTACGCGATCCGGCTGCCAAAACATATAAAATGGTTCCATATAAATCAGTGTAAGCTGCACAACCCCGGAGAGAAAAGTAAAAAGCGAGCCAAGGCCCAAGGAACTGGATAAGTTTGATCAGTGTAAGCCTTCCACCAATGCTGATGAGGATGGAGATGTAAGGGACGGAGCAGTAAGGCAGAGTGGTCGGGTTCTGTGACCTAGGGTGCCCTGAACGCCTCCTCCATCTCCACCCCCGAGCCTCCGAAAGCCCAAACATCGGGATAAAAGGAGAGGGAAACAGTGATGTTAAAAAGAGAACATGTACATATGTGAATAACTGAAGAAGGACCTGTGAGGGGGAGCCCCCACAGAGCAAAAGTATTTTTTTCATTTTGTCTTCATAGGAGCGAATTAAAGGATGGGGAGATCGGGGAGACAACGAGACATTCCTTACAAACGGGTGTAAGGGAGGAACCGGCCCCAACGTAACTCAAGGGGGAGCAACAAGGGCACAAACGCCTTTGCTCACGCTGGGAGTTGGCCAGTGTGGTTAGAGTCAAATTCGACCAAGTACTCCAGACAAACCGAGGGTATACTTGGGGAGGTGTCAATGTCCTGCCCCAGGCTAAACATCACGACCAGGAATGTATGGGTGAGAGAGGGTAGATGAGTTTGTCTGGATTGTAAAGGGATTACCCCCATAGGAGGGTGGTGGTAGTTACGGAAAACAGACAGGGGAAAAGTTAATGCATCCACAGAATGGGAGAAACTGGGTAATAGCTCAAACAGGCGGAGCACAGGAACAAAAGAAGGGGCAAAATTGTGTTGGGAGAAGTGGTGGAAGGAGGAATAAGGGATTTATGTCTGTGTGGTTGATTCTAGCCACAAGTGCAGGGAGGATGTGCCTGTAAAGTCCTGTCCCCTCAGTACAGATTCACACGAGGCATGTAGTGAAGTTAAGGTCACTCTGGACCTGCACCTTTATTTCACAGCTCTGGAATGCTGCACTTGCCTGAGACCTGTCCTGATATACCTGTCTCTTGCAAGTGCACCCCTGGTGGTAAGGTATGCTGGTGGTTACAGGTCATATCTTATTACTATCATCTATAGCATGTTAGGATACAGTTATATATAATAATGTAAGATACATGACATCACCCTCCCCCAAGGTCTTATTGTCTTTATAGGTTCAGTCTTTCAGGTGGTCTACGCTCTCGCATGGAGCGTCTGAGTTGTGGTTCAGTTGTTTGCCTTGGTGTCTGTTTTTCTTTGGGTGTGGTTGCTGGTATCTCGCCTGGGCTATCTGTTTCGATTGGTGTGATTGTTATTGACTCACCTGGGCTGTCTGTTGGGATTGCCCTTTCCTCAGGTTGTTCCCTCTGTCTGTCGACCAGGTGTGGTGCGAGTTCCACATTGTAGTCTGCCTCTGGTTCCGCAGTGTTGTTGGTAAATCTGCTTTTGACTTGGTCTACATGCCTCCGGCAGGTTTAGCCATTGTCCATTTGTACTACAAGTAGCCTGTTTTCTTCCTTGCCCGTTACTGTCCCTGCAAGCCATTTGGGACCCCTGCCATAGTTTAGTACAAACACTTTGTCCCCTATCTCATTCCATCTCCCCCTCGAATTTCTGTCATGGTACTCAGTCAGCTTACGGCGCTTTGCCTCAACGATTTCGTGCATGTCTGGGAGGATTAATGAGAGCCTTGTTTTTAAAGTCCTTTTCATCAACAGTTGCGCGGGGGGGATCCCAGTCAGTGAGTGCAGACGAGATCTGTATGCCAGCAGCAGTCACGACAGGTGACCCTGCAGCGTGGGACCTTGGATTTTAAGCATGCCTTGTTTAATGATTTGCACTGCTCTCTCTGCCTGGCCGTTGGAGGCCAGCTTGAATGGTGCAGTCTTGACGTGATTTATGCCGTGGTCAATTATAAAGTCTTGGAATTCTGCGCTGGTGAAGCACGGACCATTGTCACTGACCAATATGTCAGGGATTCCGTGCATTGCAAACATGGTTACGAGGCTCTCCACAGTGGTTGAGGTTGTGCTCCAGTTTAAAATGGTGCATTCGATCCACTTTGAAAATGCATCTACAACTACGAGGAACATTTTGCCCATGAATGGGCCCACATAGTCTATGTGCACCCGTGACCACGGTTTGGTAGGCCAAGGCCAGGGGCTCAGTGGAGGCTCCCTGGGGGCATTGCTGAGTTGGGCACAAATGGTGCTCCTTCGGACGCAGAGCTCCAAGTCCGCGTCAATACCAGGCCACCAGACGTGGGATCTGGCTATAGCCTTCATGGGAATGATCCCCGGGTGCTCGCGGTGGAGCTCCCGGACAAATGCCTCTCTGCCTCGCAGAGGCATGACTACTCGGCTGCCCCACATCAGGCAGTCTGCTTGTAGTGATAGCTCATGCATGCGCCTGTGAAAGGGTTTTAATTCCTCGGGGCAGGCATCGCGAGCCTCTGCCCAGTCACCGGTTAGGACACATCTTTTTACTAAGGATAACGTGGGGTCGCAGGCCGTCTAGGCTCTGATTTGGTGAGCCGTCATGGGCGAACCTGTGGACTCAAAGGCATTGATTGCCATGACTATCTCACAGTCCTGTTCATCAGACCCTTCCGTGGTCGCCAGGGGTAGCCTGCTGAGCGCATTGGCACAGTTGTCTGTGCCTGGTCTGTGCCTTATTGTGTAGTCGTAGGACGCCAGCATGAGTGCCCACCGTTGAATTCGCGCCAAGGCGTTGGCATTTATTGCCTTGCTCTCGGATAGGAGGGAAGTGAGGGGCTTGTGGTCGGTTTCTAACGTGAACTTGGCCCCGAAAAGGTATTAGTGCATCTTTTTGACACTGTACACGCGCGCTAGCGCCTCCTTCTCGACCATTCCATACCCGCGCTCCGCCCGCAAAAGTGACCTGGAGGCATAAGCTATGGGTTGTAATTTGCCCGCACTATTGACATGTTGCAAAACGCAACCGACCCCATACGCTGACGCATCGCATGTGAGAACTAGCTCTTTACCTGTGTCAAAGAAAGTCAAAACACTGTTGGAACACAGAAGGTTGCGTGCCTTATTGAAGGCGCGTTCCTGGGCATACCCCCAAGACCAATCGCACCCCTTCCTGAGTAGCACGTGGAAATGCTCCAGCAGCGTGCTTAAGTTCTGCATAAAGTTCCCAAAGTAATTGAATAGCCCGAGAAAGGCGCGCAGTTCTGAGACATTCCGGGGCCTGGGTGCCAGGCGAATTGCTTCTGTTTTGGACTCTGTTGGGCAGATTCCATCAGCGGCAATCCTTCTGCCCAAAAATTCAACCTCGGGTGAGAGAAACAGGCACTTGGATTTCTTGACTCGTAGGCTGACCCGATCCAACCGCTTTAGTACTTCCTCCAAATTACGGAGATGGGAATCGGTGTCCCTGCCCGTGATAAGTATGTCGTCTTGAAATACAACCGTCCCCAGGATGGACTTGAGCAGACTCTCCATGTTGCGCTGGAATATGGCAGCTGCCAACCTGATGCCGAATGGGCATCGACTGTACATGAAAAGGCCTCGATGTGTGTTGATGGTGGTGAGTAGCTTGGATTCCTCGGTCAATTCTTGCATCAAATACGCAGTTGTGAGGTCTAATTTTGAGAAAGGTTTACCTCCAGCCAATGTGGCAAATAAGTCCCATGCTCTGGGCAGCGGGTACTGGTCCTGTAGGGAAACTCTGTTTATGGTAGATTTGTAATCCCCACAGATTCGTACAGATCCATCAGGCTTCATGAATGGGATGATGGGACTTGCCCAGTCGCTAAATTCCACAGGTGATATAATGCCTTCCCGCAGAAGCCTGTCTAGTTCGTGTTCAATCTTTTCCCTCATCACATAGGGTACAGCTCTGGCCTTGTGATGGACCGGTCTAGCATCCTGTGTGATGTAGATTTTGACTTTGGCCCCTTTGAAAGTGCCCACACCTGGCTGAAAGAGATGTTCAAATCGCTTTATAACTGTTGAGCAGGAGGTCCGTTCCTCTAATGACATGGCATGGACATCATCCCATTTCCAGTTTAGTTTTGCCAGCCAGCTTCTCCCCAGCAGTGCTGGGGGGGTCTCCGGGGACAATCCACAGGGGAAGTCGGTTCACTGTCCCTTTGTGTGTGACAGAGAGCATGGCGCTGCCGAGGACTGGTACGATTTCTTTGGTATAGGTCCTTAGTGTGGTGTCGACCCTTGTGCGTTTTGGTCTGTCTCTTTTACACGGCCACAGTTGTTCAAATTGTTGAGCGCCCATGAGAGATTGACTCGCTCCCATATCCAGCTCCATGTTGACAGATATCCTGTTGTGTAGGACCCTCATCATTATAGGAGGCGTCCTGTTGTAGGAGCAGCGGCCATTGATCGTGTTGACCCGCTGTACATCGGTGTCCCGGGTACTGTCCCCACCATCTTCTGGTCCGCTTTCCGACCCATCCGATTCGTATACCAGCCGAGCTGCCATTTTTTTGCACATGCGGGCCAAATGCCCTGTATATTCACAATTTCTGCAAACAGCCTGCTGAAATCAACATCCCCTTGACGAGTGCCCACCCCCACACCTCCAGCACAGACCTGTTCTATTGTTTAAAGTGTTCCCAAAGAATGAGCTGCCTCTGACTGATCTCTCTTGAGCTTCTCTCAGTTTGTAGTTGATTGCTCGCATTGTGGGTTGATGAGGTGTGAACGGCCTTTCCTGTGGCCCTTGATGGCTTCTGCCTGCTGTCGAGAGCCTGTTCTCCCGGTTTTGTCTGTGTGTGGGGGTAGCAGCTTGTTTAGTGCTGTGAACTTCTTGTTCCGATATTTCGTTAGTTGTCGTACCTGCATTGTAAATCAACCTCGTTTCTTCTTCCCCTGACAAGAATGTCTGTGCAACCAGTGCTGCTGCCTCTATGGTCAGGTTCTTGGTCTCTATGAGCTTTCGGAATATGCCTGCGTGGCCTATTCCTTCAATGAAAAAGTCTCTCAGCGTTTCTCTCCTTAGTTCATCGGAGAACTCACATAAACCAGCCAACCTCCGAAGTTCCGCCACCGAAGTCGTGTATGCTCTGGCCCACACAGCGTCTGTAGTTGTAGAACCTGTGTCTGGCCATGTGTAGGCTGCTCGCTGGCTTCAGGTGGTCTCTTACCAGTGTGCTCAATTCTTCAAACGACTTGCTTGCTGGTTTCTCGGGTGCCAACAGATCCTTCATTGAAGCGTATGTTTTCGAGCCACAGCTGGTCAAGAGATGGGCTCTTCTCTTGTCTGCCTTATCGTCGCCTAACCAGTCTTTGATTACAAAGCTTTGCTGGAGCCTTTCTATAAAGTCCTCCCAATTGCCTCCCGCATTGTACTTTTCATCCGATCCGTTGTTCGCCATTCTGTGGATTCTATAATCCCGTAACTCGTCGCCACTGTAAAGTCCTGATCCCTCAGTACAGAGTCACACAAGGCATATAGTGAAGTCAAGGTCACTCTGGACCTGCACCTTTATTTCACAGCTCTGAATGCTGCACTTGCCTGAGACCTGTCCTTATATACCTGTCTCTTGCAAGTGCACCCCTGGTGGTAAGGTATGCTGGTGTTTACAGGTCATATCTTATTACAGTCATGTATAGCATGTTAGGATATAGTTATATATAATAATGTAAGATACATGACAGTGTCCATTGTTTTTAAATGGCAGAGGCAGGATTCTGGGTCAGGAATGAATTGGATGCAGGGTTTTGATTCCTGTGTGACCTTGAACCCTCCAAAAACAGTCAATGCAACCGAACTGATCACGAGCAGATTAAAACCTCTCCCTAAAATGCTGGAGATTCCAAACCAAGAAATTCCATGTCCTGTCCTAACACCAGGGCCTAAGAACGGGCTGGCGTTAATCCCAACAGGGAAAATGTTTTATCATACTGTATGTTATGAAGTAGCGTCAGTTATTCTAAATTTAACAGAGTTACAATTATCCCGGTGGTGCCCGCCAGAAACGGAAAAGTTATTTGAACAGTTATTAAAAGAAATGTTTAAACAATTCTATAAGAAGAATTATGGGGACGAGAGTCAGGAGGATGCGTACAAACCGAGACGAAAAAGGGGGTTAATAGTGATGTAGCTATAGGCTTTAATACTGGGACATCACTGGTAGATAATATGGACAACATGCAATTGCAAGTCCAAGTGAATACCTTAAGGGACCAGCTGGAGGAGGGTAGTGACATAGAGGGTAACGAAGTACCGGAGGACCAGGCAATGACATTTCATTTGAAGGAGATGGTAGCTGAAATGCTCAGACCATCAATGCTTTAATAAAGGAGGGTAGAAACACATCAAATCAAGCTGCTCAGAATGACATGTGTGTCATGTATGGAGCGTGGTTGTTAAATGCAGGACGCAGTAATTTTGAGGATTTAAAACAAGGCCATGTACCGTCGTGGGTCAGTAACAAGCACCTAAAAGCTTTGAGTGTCTACAACAACCTCCTGAATTAGTGCCAGCTACAGTCAGCCTCCGAAGCGTACCCAGTCCCAGTCAAATGTGTTTAGAGTAAACAATCCATAATGGGGATAGTGCTTAGAATACCGGTGATGGATCAGTCACAATGACCCGTACCGGTATACTGGGTGGAAAACATTGGGGTAATTCAGAACGGGGTACATATGAAGCATCATAAAACCCCTCAGTATGTGGTGAAATTGGGAGACTCAATAACCGGTGCTAGTCTGAAGGGATGCCAAAGAGGGGGTACACACGTATATTGTGCCCCTATCATCTGAATCCTTTCGACTGGCCTGTATGTGGGTTCAAGTACGAGGACGGGCAGCCTATAAGCTGTATCATGGAAGTGACGGCTCACGACCATGTCCCGCCACAGGTTGTGTACAAGGGAAACAGGACATACTGTGTCACCACAACGAAAGTCCGTACAGAGTACACCAGGACACGGTGCCCAGTGACAGATTCCACCTTTTGTTTCACACCCCAGGTAGAGACACTCATTGCACAAGAAAGGATAATTCCTATCTCAGACCACAAACACATAAGTATCACAGTCAACGGTACTTTACCGAACCTCCAGGAATATATATCGCGATTTGGATACGATATTCCGCCATTACCCGAACATTTGACCAAGTTATTAAAGGATATCAAGCTATCCCACAAACACTATTACACATTACACCAAATGAATGAGAAAGTAAGGGAGGAAATCGAGGAAATGATGGCTCCTCCACAATGGGATTTGAGATCCCCCCCCCCCCGGTTCAAATCGTATCACACGCACTAGTAATTGTACAGTTGGTGACAGTGTTGTACCTATTTATCTTATCCCGTAAGTTAAAACAGGAAACAAAGGAGGGGAATCTTGAAGGGTTATTAAAATGAACCAAGGCCAAAGTGGTTGCATGTAAACTGAAGTAGGATCAAGGCCGAACATTGTGTTGTTGTAAAAAAAATGCTTTGATTTGTCGGGAAAAGTATTGTTTGTTGTAAAGAGGAATGTAATCTGGAGTTTGACTGAAGGCTGCAATTCACCCAAAAGGACTCATGAAAAAGAAGAAATCACTGAGAGTAATGTCTCTGGGTTTATATTAATCGAGACATTAAAGAAGAGAGTGTAAGGTTACACATTTTCCAGAAAACACAGAACGAGGCCACAAACTAAAAGTTAATCAAATTGATTTGATACAAGCTTTTGGAATTAACTAGACAAAGGGAGAAAAAGGGGGCC